>NC_086053.1:3499584-4133665 GCF_947568885.1 Cydia strobilella
GTATCGGGATGACGATGCTATTACGAAAAGTCACGTGACTACCGTTTCTATCAACCATTGTCACCTTGGCTAGGCCCCCTGGGATTTAGAAGACAGAGTTGATGTGACTATAGTCCAGTGGGTATTAAGTGACTATACGCCTGTATTGTATCACTGCAATAAGACAAGTAGGTACAAATAAGTATTTGTACTTGACATAAGTATTATATAATATATGTCTTAGTGTCATTTCTTTAGTTAGGTATTGCTTTATTTTGTACCAATATAAGTGTGATATAGGTACTAGGTTTACCTACGCCTACGGCCTACCGCCAACGTCGAAACGAAAATCATTATCTGCCTCTCTATTGCTCAATTACTCATGCATAGAAATATTTGAGCGACAGGCAGATAAAGTTTTTCGATTTTGGCCCTCAGTTCAAAGTACAGTCGCCATCAATTACATCGGAGCGGCTAAGCTGCTCACAAATATCTGAACACGCCTCTATTGTTAAGGCGCTAGAGCGCGTGTTCAGATATTTTTAAGCACCTTGGCCGCTCCGATATATCCAATGGCGACTGTACCTACCTTCTGTTCAACTCATTTTGTTGTAAAGCTTCTTTGACATCAGTTAATCGATGGTCGATAATTATGACCTGGATTATTCAGACCCTTGACAATAATGCGAAGTTACGCAAAAATCGTGACAACCGCGCCTTATCAGTTCGATGTAAGGATCTCTGTAAATACACGGGGCTAGTCACTAGTTCTTTTCCTTATGTACAGAGATCTGAAGTAGGCAGCTGATCATTGTTTACCTACCCAGTCTTACAGGTCATGGATATAAATAGTTACCTACTCATGTGCCGTCAGAAAGTTTTCTGAAATTGCGAAATTTCCACTCGGAGAAATTCTATCTATATCTAACTTGTGGACATCTATAACTAACTTGTTGGCGTCAAAAATCTTAAGGTAAAATGCCTAAAATAATGATCTGCTTATGCATCTACTTCCTCCCGTATTTGCACGATTTATTTATTTAGCATACCTAAGTTTAAGGACAAGTGTACAAATACGGAACTATGTTGGAGTCAGGATTTATGAGCTTTTTTTTGTTATCAATGCCTTAAAATGACGTATGAGACCTACCATCTTTCAAAGTTATTGAAAGAAAGGTTGGCCATGTTTCCATATTTGGCCCTCACGGCCTAAAACATTAAAAAGGTGTGAAAACCCATTATTCAATCCCGACACGCAGACACGACGATTAACATCTCGATGCGACACGACACCTCACCGGAACCGGCCACTTATTTTTTATTGTCGCTAAATGTCCCATATTTATCGCGTATTTTATACCTGTAGCTGTATTTTTGTTTTTTACGTAAATATTTATAAAAAAAACCGGCCAAGTGCGAGTCGGACTCGCCCACCGAGGGTTCCGTACTTTTTAGTATTTGTTGTTATAGCGGCAACAGAAATACATCATCTGTGAAAATTTCAACTGTCTAGCTATCACGGTTTATGAGACAGACTGCTGCCTGCTGACAGACAGACAGACGGACAGCGGAGTCTTAGTAATAGGGTCCCGTTTTTACCCTTTGGGTACGGAATCCTAACAAGTCTACCTTCAGGAATGACTCATGATTCCGACGTAAAGCAAATTTTCCTTTTTCGGTTGCCCTTCTAGGGATTCTTCAACCGACGTTCAAGTTAACCTTACGTTCGTTTAGCTTATACAGTGTGTAAATCCAATACGGGCAATAAATTAAACCAGATGTAGAATTTATCGGTGTAAGTTACGCTTAATTATGACCCCGTAATTATTTTTTGAAAATTTACCGAGCAGCAATGTACTGCAAACTTTGCGAGACATAACATGACATGACAATGACATTAATGCGAGACATTACATAACAGTTTTTTAAAGTAACTGCCAACAAGTGTTGACAGTATGTTTCTTTTTGTTGTCAACTTTTGGAAATGACTTTTGTTTGAAATTTATTTTTTTGCCCAGCAGTGGGACACCAAAATAGGCTAATAAAAATAAATAAAATTTTTTTTTGTTATTATTAAAAAATATTAATGTTAGAGCATTCCTGAGAAAAGTAACCCTACGTGGGATTTCAGGATTTGTCCAATGGCTAAGGCCACCCTGTATATATCGTTAATGTAGAAACTTCGAAGTTTCCGACTAGGTATTTACTTTTAGGCTATTTACCCAAATAAAATAATTATAACCTATTTTAAAAAGGAAACTTTTACTATCAAATTTAGACATGCATAATTGAAACCTGTGTCCCGAGGTAGTAACGAGTTAATCAATGAATTAATGAATAGATTATTTACATTTACATCTAGACTATCTAGATAGATAAGTACCTACAAGTAAGTGTGTTAACTTAACCATGACTTAACCATTATCTCACCTGTTATATCTGCATTATTCCAGTAAAACCGGTCCAGGCTAACCACTACAGCAAGCACACTGTTTGTTATTTTATTTTACAGCAAATATAAGTTCTATAAATATTTGTTTTTAAAGATAACTCATTGGTTAGTTTTTAGGTCGCTCTTAAGATACTATGAAGTATATATGGACTTTAATTTAACATAAGAGCCCCTATAATATGTCAATAAGAATTTTCAATAGTCTCCCAAAGGAAATAGCGGGAGAGCAAAAATATGATAAATTTGTTAACTGCTTGAAAAATTATTTAACGAGTAATTGTTTTTATTCTATACAAGAATATTTTGATTGTAATAAATACCATAAATAGACATATAAGTAATACATAGCTTAGATAGGTATAACTTTTGTGTAATGTTATCTCTGTGTTTAATTTACATATGTATTAGTTTAGAGTAGATAGATAAAATTGCAATACCCTTACAGGGTGTCATGTTGTGATACATTATCGATTAAGAACATCTGTAATTTTACCAATGTGAAAGCAATAAACATATTATATTATTATTATATATTATTATAATCGTGTTAACTAGCACGACCTATCTATCTACCTACCGTACCTACCTACCTACCTACCATACCTTACCTACCTTACCTTTACCTTTTAGTGATACCTAGGTATAGTCGACATCAATACAAAAATTATTTATTCATTATCATTACAATCATATACTTCACAATCAAAAATTACAAAATAAAAATGTTCCAAAATACACACACGTCAATTGTAGGTACCTGATAGAACAAGGTGCCAAAAGTTTCTGCCACACTAATGAGGGCTAACGCGTATGAATTCGCCGCTAGGGGCGCTAGTGTAGATGGTGGTATTTTTCATAGTTCGAAATGTCAAATGTCACTTGTCACATCAATGACTGACAGATGTTCTATAGTCTTTTGGACCACCATCAACAGAGGCGCCAACTGGTGAGCAAAAAAACGATAGCCCTCATTAGAGACATATCTGATCTTTTTTAGGAAAGCTATTAGAAAATTACTGAACTTCTGAAACGTAGTCTTATCCGTTACTATCGATAGGTAGATATATAGATTGTTAACCAAGGAATGAAAGGCACTTATTTCTGCCGAGGTAGTTTGGCGCTCGAAAGCAGTGAGACGCAGTCAATAGTCCGAGGCTGAAATGTTAAACACTACTTTAATTTCGAATACGAGGAAAGTAAAATGCATGTGTTTTTTTAAACATGACTAAGTAAAAAATTTTTTAGTATTTCTTGAGGGTATTTTCAATTAACAATTTAGGCAAAAGTATCGTTATTTATAGAATGAGGAGTTAAACATCAGAATGCAAATTGTATAACAAATCCATTTAAACCCAAATTTAAATAGCTTATCGTAATAGTTATTTGTGCAACAAGAGAGGAAAGTTGGTTTTTCTTGCGAGTGTTTATTTTGAGTCCCGAGACAGCGAAAGATTCTATAATTGAATCACGAGCGAAGCGAGTGATTCTAAGGTAGAATCTTGAGCGTAGCGAGGGACTCAAAAACACGAGATGTAAAATAACTTTGCTCTCGTGTTGCACACATAATTTTTCACCTCAGTAGTGAGAACATATTAAAGGTTAAAATGTATTTCGAATTACACAGAATAAACAGAAAAAAAGTATTATAATATGTACGATACGATAAGATACGATACATTACGAGACCGGACCGAACCGGACCGGACCGGACCGGACCGTACCGTACTGTACCGTACCATAAAAAAAAATGTAATAAAAGTATGAAGTTCATGGCCTTCACTAAATTAAAAAGCTACATTGTTTCACTCCCTGGAGTGAGGAAAGTCGCACTTTCCTCACTCCAGGGAGTGACGAAAGTAGGCTTGTTCGAGCTGCTGAGGTGAAAAAAAAAGATCGTACTTAGAACGTAAAATGCTCTAGTGCAGAAACATAACATTTTCTGCACACCTTTTAGAACAACAATGACCCTCTTTCAGAGCATGAGAATTGAAAAAACTATTTCCATCGGAGTGAGTGTAAGTATAATTTTAATGAAACGAAGAATAGGCTGTATCCAGTTATTATTCTCCAGGGCTATCAAATATTGTAAGTATCTAATACTTTGTCTTGACATCTAAAATTTAATTCAACCAATCTGTATAAGAAAAAAAATCCATAAAACATTGTTACTTAATACCTGCCATATCGTTAAAGCTACGTGTAATTTCCGAGATTTATAACAACGAATAGTTACTACTTCCTCGTTCTTAACCCATCACCCGTCATCTACTCAGCATATAGGTTATTTACCGGTTTCCTCACCATGCAGTACCAGTACCACCAGGGGGTACTCCCCTACCAGGTCTACTACTTTAATAAAGGATTTGCGGGGTGATTCATCTAGAAGGTTACCAAGATTTAAGACTAAAACTAGACAGTTTATAGTTAAAGCCTGATTAGGAATATATGATCACGCGCCATGTTGCGGAATTTCACTGGAACTAATGTTTTCATACTATACTGAACTGTCACCCTATACATGAGAATAACAGCGCCCTCTTGACAATGATCATATATTTCTGGTCAGGCTTTATATTGCATTTTGATTTATAATACCTATAAATCATAGGTATTATAAATCAAATATAAATCATAGGTATTAAAAATCAAGCCTTCAACCACTCCGTAGCTGGCCATAATGTAAATAAGTTCATACCTAATACTGCCTCAGTTAAACGGTAGACCTATATAGTTAAGCTTACATACAGGCGCATCCACGCGCGATAGTTATGCCACAAAAACAATTGTTAATGCAAGTTAATGTATGCGAATCGTAACGGAAGAGCCGTCGATTCGACACAGAACATTGCTGTTTTATCAATAAATACGACGTATTCTTTCCATTGTAAAGAAACCGATTAAAGTTAAGGTGTATAAAGGTAGTGCAAGGAAGGCCGACAGACTTCTTTGTTATTTTAAAATGAAGTTAATATTGGGTAAGTAAAAATTTATAACTCTTGATTTACATAGAAGATATATACAGTGGTACTTACGTAAACGAAATAAATAGTGAAATTTACGGAATGTAGGTAGGTACATATACACCTACATGGAACCGTTAGTCAAATTGTGCGTGGTGAAAACGTCCACATCTGATCAGCCAAAATGTATGAAACACACTATTTTTCCGCGATTCCAGCCGGGCTAGTACATGATTGGCGCGAGAGAGTATCTCGCCGCGACATGGGTAGTCTTCTTTATCCATCCAGTCCATCTTTAATTAATACAGTTAGTAAAAGACGGGTAGTCTATCTCGCGGCGAGATACTGTCGCGCCAATCATGTGCTCGGCCTACTGTACAGGGTTGGTTCCATAGTCAAAGTTGCACAGTGGGCATTTTTAGTCAAAGCATTATCTTTTATTTTGTTTCTAATAAAAAATATAACAGCATCCATCCATCCATCCATGTTTCTTATTTTCGGGTCTATTTAGATATGTTTTCAATACAACCTTTTATTTTGTATTACTTATAGTAGACCAAAGAGGATATAATAAGATAGAGCGGTACTGTCATAGTAAATTTTGTAACCACAGTAAATTCACAGCCATCTATCGACACACTTTAAAACTAAAAATGAAGATTTATAAAAATACGATAAAATGTATTTAAATATGGATAAATGATTTTTTTATTATCATTAATTATTTTTATGATTTTGACCCATGTTCTTTCACTGATATGCGTTAGAATTGTTAAATAACAAACGAAACCGTCAGCGCCCTCTATACGAGAGTAGGCCAAAGGTAGTGGCGCCATCTGATCGAGAATCAAATTTTCGTGATTTTCGAGGCACGTTTTTTCCTTAGACTATATCCATCTATTACGGAGTTATATCTATCTTTGTAGTAGACTTACGCAGCGTCTTACGTAAGCGAACAACTCGCGAACGCGAAGCGAAGCGGCGCGGCGGGCCCACGGCGTTCGCGTTCGCAGTTCGCAAGTATTGAGAAATGTAAAAGTAGAATCAGAGGTTTGCTATTTTGGCCATTTATGATCAAAGAGTATCTATCCACAGATAGCATATCTGACACACTTCTATAGGTATCAAAGGATTGATTAACCCCGCGCCGAATCGCTTTGCTTCGCGTTCGCGTGTTGTTCGCCTACGTAGTACGCTGCGTTATCATTTGATATTAAAAAAAAAAATAGACAAGTGCGAGTCGGACTCGCCCACCGAGGGTTCCGTACTTTTCAGTATTTGTTGTTGTAGCGGCAACAGAAATACATCATCTGTGAAAATTTCAGCTGTCTAGCTATCACGGTTCATGAAGCCTGGTGACAGACAGACGGACAGCGGAGTACTTAATAATAGGGTCCCGTTTTTACCCTTTGGGTACGGAACCCTAAAATTTGCCAAAGGTTGAAAGGAATTAACAGAAGTTAACCTACTTTTTGAACAACTTCCCTTTACACTCCCATGCAATGTTTTGTTTGGTTTCACAGTGTTCTCGCTTCTCACGGTGTTGGTATCAGCATACGAAGACATCCCTCCCCCCTCCCCTCCCTCTTGCCCCTGCGGCAGGATCTACATGCCCCTCTGCGCCTCCAACGGAGTGACGTACAACAATATGTGCGAGTTTCAATGCGCGCAGCGGAATTTGGCAAATACTGGGCTGCAAATTGGAGTGATAAGGCATGGACGATGCGAAGAGCCTAGTGGTTATTATGATGCCTAGTCCCTGTTATAAATAGGTAGGTGGTTTTATGTAAAATCATTTTAACCGTCACCTGAAACATTTCATGGAAAATAGTTCAATTCTTAGCATCATAGAGAAATATAACCCTTGAAGTGGCAGGAACCGCCTCGCGGACAATTAACATCATTTAAAAAAACACGAGTTATTTCGTAGTCGACATCTGACGTCAAGTAGGGGATTTATCAGTACTGCTACTTGACACCAGATGTCGTTACTGACGAAAGATGTACTACTAAAACAATTTACAACTAATATTACAAGCAGAAGGAGTTGAAAATAGAGTTCCGGTTTATCCGTTTATAATATTAGCTGAAAATTGTTGAGCATTAATTAGAGTTTTCGTTCGTCGCGACAACTAACAGTACTGATAAATTCCGCTACTTGACGCTAGATGTCGACTACGAAATAACTCTCGTTTTGGTAAGAAAACTGATGTGCCTACTCGTACTATGGAGTTACCACTCTTACTTTACTTTTATTTTTCTATGCTAGCATCGAGTCTGGAAAAACCCTTAAGGCCCCACTGGCACGAGAGCTTAAAAAGCGTTGCGTGTGTGATGTACCCATAAGTAAGAGCGAGAAAGAGATATCGCTTTCTCGCTCTTACTTATGGGTACATCACACAGGGGCCTAACTGGACCGAGTATAAAATAAGCTTGGAAATTACCTCCTTCTGACGTCGTTGTCTTCATGGTCCCGGAGTAAAACTGGCTAAAGTTGAACATGATTCTGTTCTTTTCGAGATGCACTTACATTAGTAGGTAGGTTTAGACTTAGTTGTATTTTACCATAAGAACCTAAGTGCATTATTCAGCCCCATGGTCCCACCCCCACCTGACTTTAATTGCTGACGCTTTACGTGCCTTAGGCCCTGAGGGTCTACCGCGAAAATCGAAATTCGCAAATTGTGGGGATTATTCTTTTTTACTCCAATGAAGGCGTAATTAGAGTGACCGAGAATGATCCCGCAATTTGCGAACTTCGGTTTTTGTGGTAATAGCCCTGGTCTGCAACAAACGCCGTAGGTCGCGTCCGGTGTGACGCTGTACGCGACCTACGAATGCTTACTATAGAAATGCACCATAGTGGTCTCTCTCATTGCACACGCCGACACGCCAGACGCCGTGCGCCGCGTCTGCGGCCTCAGACTGGACGCAAGCGCCGCCGGTCAGTCACGTTCGTCAAGTCCGCGACCCAGGGTCAGGGCGTAGCTAGGGCCCACTGCCGCGACCTTATAGTGTGTCCTGTGTCTAGATTTAACGAACGTACATGTCTGCTCGCGAGTATAGGCATTAATGTTATAAGTCCTAGTGCAGTGTGTGCTATTACACCTTTAAAACCAAACCTTTTTTCCACATTTATTTTCCAGTACTCCTCTGCCTGTCACTAAAGACGTGCCTCGGCCAATCGGGCCAATGGACAGGCTTCGCCGAGAACGAATGCACGTGCACGACGCAGTACGACCCCGTGTGCGGCTCGAATATGCGCCGATACTACAACATATGCACGTACGAGTGCGGGCTGGAGTACCTGAGGCGGCACGGGCTGCCGATGATCGACAAGATTGATTGCAAATGGCTGCCGCCACCTTCTCCCATACATTAGTTGAGTCAAATTTAAACTGTTGCAAGACATACTAACATTATCAGTGCCATTCTCAATCAAAATGGTACTTATTGTCGGTTATCAATAAGGCGCTATTTCCATATAGCTTCAATTGAATATCAACCTTATTAACAAGTGACAATGTGGTACCTTTTGGTTGACAATGTCACAAATAATTTCACGGTTTAGACTCACTTGTTTTAGTCACTTGCGCGACATGTTTCGGAGAGCCCAGGTCTCCTTTCTCGAGCACTAACAGTGCGAGCAGCGTTCACGACGGCCATGTATCGCGTACTGACATGTCGCGCGAGTGACTAAAACAAGTGTCTAAATGAAATTATTTAATATTAGTTCAGTCATCCAGCAAATCAAGTTTTTTTCAAGTTTGATGCAATAAAGACTGTTAATCAGATTCGTGTGTCTCATCGTTGTTTAATCCAATTGCCATTTTCAATACATATTATAAAGTTCTTTCACTTTACTTTTACATTGACCTATTTTATCAACTACTTATAGTATTTTTCAAATAACATGGGCATCGTGACACATGTCATCTCAATACGATTTTGCGTTAATAGACTGTATGGAGATGACATGTGTCACCATGCCCATGTTGTTTGAAAAATACTATAATATTAGAATTTGTGCATTACCCAGTAATTTGACATTTATATTTAGGCGAATAGACTTGTTGTATGTAGAGTTGAAGACTAAGAAAGTAGTAGGAAGAAGAAAATTGTTTGTAATCTAAAAGTATAATTTAAAATGAATACAATTATAGATTGTAAATTAACATTTATTTGTACAAAAATAAATAATATTTAATTTTTGTCCATGAAAATTAAATAAATAATTTTCTAATACTTGCTAATCCCTATTAACACTCTCACTGTGACAATAGCAACTATTCACAACATGTGAGTAAATCTTTTCATATCATCTTGTCTTTTTGAATACCTTACCCTACCTTACCCTACATTATGTAGGCTACATACAACCTAAATATATTTAATAGTCAAATTATTATAGAATTAAATTAACCATACTAATAATCCACATATAATCTACATCACGATTAGTAACAAAACATGAGCATTTCTTGTATTTTATAGTAAACAAAGTTTTCGTTGCTGGCCATTCATTTCATTATTCATTAACTATCTAATATCCTTTACTTTATAATCCCAAAAAAAAACATTTAATACTATTCTGACCTCAAAACACTGTAGATTCCTTATGGTTCTGAATCTGACTGCATATTTATTTAGGACACTAATTTCCTAAACCAAAATGATGCCCAGCATGTGAGGTCAATATTGGTTGTCTCTAGGGCAGTAAATTATAGTTTAGAATTCATTAGCTCCTCCAGCTGAAACTTCTTCCTAGAAAATCCACCTTTAAACTCATCTTCAGGCAATAAACAGTTTAGGAACATGTGTGTTATGGCTCCGGTGATGCCCCATATCTTGTGTCGCCCGTACAGGAACATAGGCAGCTGCATTTCCTTCCACATCCAGTGAGCATGGTTGTTCGTATCACAAAACGCCTGCATGGGCACTAAGAAAATCTCTTCCACTTCATCTGGGTTTTCATGCAATTTCTTTATGTCGAAATTCCTTATCTCACCTACTATTGGATTAATGGCTAAGTTCTTATTACGACCTTGAACTCGAGGCATTGAGCCCCAAATGTCCACACTGTCGCGAGGAACACCGATCTCTTCTTCAGTTTCTCTTAAAGCTGTATCAATATTAGTCTCGTTCGCGTCCGCCATGCCTCCTGGGAAGGACACTTGCCCGCTGTGATTTTTTAAGTTTGAGGACCGAAGCGTGTACAGTAGGCATACCTGGCCCTCGTGCACGCATAAGGGCACCAGCACCGACGCACTTTCACTAGCTTTTTCATCATTATCGACTAGCGAAGGCAGTTCTTTTAACTTCGATACACAACGTTGACGAGCCGCGGCTGATAATAACCTTTGAGGTGATAAAGACATGATCAGCGACTTAAGCATTACTTGTACAACACATAATATTGTTATTATGAACTCATATTTGGCAGTCCAAAGTCTAAACATACAAAATTGAGCAAAGTTTTAATACTGTACTATCAGGAAAGTGGATATTGCAATGCAAACAACTGTCAATGTCACTAATGTCAAAATATTTGCTCCAAGCTATTTAAGTTTTTTAATTTCACGCTGGAAACGATATTGTTTTGCAAAAAAAAAAACGCTGAGTTTGCAGTCTGTAGAGCAGTAGTCAGCTGATTTCTGTCAAACAGACGTTTGCTTTATCTGTTATGTTATCACTTCAGACTTCATTCATGTTATAATCCATTCCGATTTCAATGTACAAAATTTTAGTGGCCTTCAAACCCTAACTTAATTAAGTGAACAAAACTGAATCAATACTTTATAAAATCAAACCATGTCTAGTAAGGCGGCTTTTGCTATACAGACTTTATTCTCGACAGCATCTCGCGACCGATGTATGGCGAATATGATGAAATTTCCCGTCCCTCGAAGACGGGGCAAAGAGCCTACTGCGTCAGCGGCCGTTCTCATTCCTATCTGCGACGTTGAGAACACTCCGTCATTGTTGTACACTTTGCGGGCGGACAATCTAAGGAGCCACAGCGGACAAATTTCGTTTCCTGGTGGAAAAAAGGATAATAACGAGACGCCGATACAGACCGCGCTTCGTGAGACTGAAGAAGAAATAGGCTTGTCACGGACAAAGATAGAACTGTGGGGACAGGGACCCGCTGTGCCGGGGCGAAATAACCAAATCATGACAACCCCTGTGGTCGGGACCATAAAGCACTTAGAAGAAAAAGATCTGGAAATCAACAAGGATGAGGTTGCCGAGATCTTTACATTACCAGTAGAATCCTTGTGTGATAAAAACAATCAATTCTACACTCAGTTCAGTAATGGCTTTATATTGCCAGTGTTTGTGGTGGATCATTACAGAATATGGGGAGTCACTGCCTTGCTCACCCATGTGTTCCTTAGCTCTCTATTTACTCAAGATGTTTATAAAAATGAGTGGATGAGACAGAAAGTTGTCTTACAGTGAGTTGAGTTTTCTAGGAGAAACAGAATATAATAAAAAAGAATAGAAACCTATGGAGGAACCTGGTCATCAACAGGACATGATGTCACGAATCTCAGCATTGAGGGACTGACTGAAGAAGAAGGAGAAACATTAAATTAATTAAATACTCACTTAAATTGAAATATTTATTAAAGTATGAAAGCTACTACATATCACATGGCATTGCAGTACTTAATTGTATAACTTATTTTATTCTAAAACTGAGCAAGGCACAAGAAGCACTGAAGATTATCACAATAAATTGGAATTGATAAAAATAATGTCAAATTATTACAAAAGAAGGGAACAGAAAAGGAAAATATAAAATAAAATGAAACGCAAATGGAAAAAAATAATATTTATCCAGATTTATTCCTTAACACTTAAATTATAATCTAGAATTAATATTTTATACATTGTCCAGACATGGTGATGGTCTCTCGCCCTTGTGTCAGTGTGTACTATGTTTATATGTATTTTATTATCAGCAACATATACTTTTTCTACAGTCTCATGTTATTAAAACTATTATAACAATTTGATTTGAAGTTCAGGAAAAACATTAAAGAATATTTTGTTGTAAATTGTATGTTAAATTATACAGTTGTTAATAATATTGACCATAATTATTATATCAAATTATGAGAATGAAATTGCAAATTAAAACAACTACCTTCCCAAAGGTAACATTGATTGCAGGCAAGAGTGTTCACATATTATTTTATACATAATAAATGAAAAGTTGTAAAAAATAATTAAGCAAAATAAACAGGCAGAGGTATTGACACGAAATGTGATTGTTTCTGTCTAACTTAACATTACACTAGTCCAAAAAAGAACCAACAAAATACTGTAAACCAATCTTATATAAATAATGAATATAATACAAAAAATACGTCAGAATTCTTATTCGTTGTGATTGAACACTGTATGAAAGCTATAAACTAGATAGTTAGGTATAAATGTAGGAGGTAGTCCCATACCAGCCAATGACTATCTCCCACACTTATATAACCCGAAAAACACTGAATCAAATCCGGGTACCTTCGGCACCTCTGCCGATTAATCTACCAATCATGTTTGATACACAATACTGGGCGTTCCCAACAAGTTAAACCAAGTACTAATGGCCACAATTGCTTAACATCAAACCGATCAACTAGAGAAGCGAGCTCCTCATAAGCCACGTAACAACCCAAACGGCAACACATATCCAAAACTAAGTTTTGATTGCACCATTATCATAAAAATTCACATACTCAATTATTACCAACATAGCAACACTAAAAATTAAAAATGCTCTAATTCCAAATTTGTATAAAAATATATTAAGTTTCTGTCGGGCGTAGCGTAGGCGGGCGGTGGAGCTCAAGGCTCCTTGTACACGCGTACATACTTACTGAGGGAGGAGGCTGCTTACCGTGCTGGCAGTTTACGCTTCACAAGTACGGTATGACGACCACATAAGTGTCTCTTAGTCTCAGTTAAATATAGAAGTGTTAACTCGATGTCAGAATGTTTTAATAACAAAATTTCTCGGATAAATTAACCGGGTCACTCACGTGTTTAAGTCAAGAATATTCTTGACTTGAACATGAGTGACCCACAGTTCAACATTTTTGAAATGTCGAGTGACCTGTAAGATGCAACTTGTAGGAGACATGTTTTTCTACATTTCTTCAATGATGCTCGAGTTTTTTTTTGCATATGTTTCTTTAGTTGGCGGGCTAGGAACAAAGGCCCGATTTATGGGTCATACACAGATTGCGTGCATATAAGTAATGATTTTATCACACAGGTTAATAAAAAAGAGGCTCTCCCTTATGCGGATAAAGGTTCAATCGAACGGAAAGTTAGGCTTTAAGGCTCTTAACTTTTGGTATGTCAACAGGAGGCGTGAACCTAATCGCCATGTGTGACACTCATAGAACGCATCATACCCTCAGGCATACCGTACTTGCAACTCTTGTGTGTGCGGCCAGCGTTCCTTACGATTTACTAATAACGGTGGAGTGGTGGGGCTTGTGGCGCGCGCTACTGCTCGTGGTGGGGGGAGTTCACGTCCACAGGGATGGACGTCGTGAATGTGGGCGTCTCGAGTTCTTCGTGTTTCTTCATTTTCAGCGCCTGGAGGAAAATTCCATTTGAATATAGCTCATATTTCTTATGTGTAAATCGGGGTGCCGGTTACTAGACTAATACGGGTTTTATTACAATATTCACCAAAGGAAATTTACATACTTGGGCTAGTTAATTTAGATATAGTGATTGAATTGAAATGAAAATGTTTCTCATCCTAAGTATGGTTTTTTTAAATATTTTTTAATAACATCTGAATGACGACGTTGTATGAGTAATAACGTTTGATAATTGCTTTTAAATAGAATATCGTATGTGAAACCAAAACGATAGATACCTAATATTTAATTTGAAGAAATACGGCTTAAGCCTTTTAAACATAGATTAATATTTATAAAAATAATACTTTATCGATAACAAGAAATATCTTCATGATAAATAGATAATCAGATATATATACAATAGGTATATGACATATCAATAATCTCTATATAAATTTTATCTCTTGGGGAATTTTTTAGCCAGTATGTTCCAAATTATAATTAATTACCAGATGTTATTTAAGTTATCAGACATAGGCGTCAAGTAAATAAACAAATAAACCACATAAACCCAAATAATTAAAATGTTAATATATTAATAGTGTGTAATAGAATGGTATGATTATACCCAATTAATAAGAGCAAAAAATTTGGATGGAAAGCAAAAGGCAATACAGATATTGAGATGATTTTTATGATGTATTTATTTCAATTGGCCACTGAAAATGTGTTCAATTTGTAAGTGGGTAAACTATCTAACATTGCAAAAACTTGTGACCAAAATAAGATCATATTTTTTCTAAAGCCTTTATATTTTTTTATATGAATTTAGAATAATAATCACTCAATAGGCATTCACCCAAAAAAAAACAAATCATAGACCCTAAAATCCACGCAAAAATCAGGGGGAGGATTATTTGTATACACAATATTCTGAATATATTCCGTAACCATAAATTCCGATTTTTAATTTCGGGCAGTGCGGGGAGCGCTTAAAGGCCATAACAGACACGTCTGAATTCACAGTCAGATTGTATAAGTATGGTCAAGGAAATCTGGTCAGAAACAATATTCTGGCAAATTATATGTCAGAATTCAGATGTGTCTACAATTGAAGGCCCTAAGAGGCCTCCAGGTGCAACATTTTTTTTTATGTATCTGTAGAGGCCGTCTAAGCTAACTCTTCACCGACTTTGACAGAACAAAGTGTGGAAATAAACGTCACATTTTCATAAAAATGTCCCACATTTATATTGCAAAGGCCGTGTAGAGTTAGTATGCTCCGACTGGATTTTTTGAATGTGAGGTGTGTGAGATGGCAATGGCTGACAACACACAAGCTCACCACGTGGGGCTCGTCCCGCGGCCGACTGCGCGGCAGCGAGGGAGACAGCAGACCTTTAGTTGCTTGCTGCGACAACACGGATATTGTAAGCGGAGGAACCCTCGTTTTGTATAATCTCGTAAAATGTCTCATTTCGCATAATTTTCATATTACAAAAAAGATGCTAACGTAGCATGTAACAAAAAAAGTGATTTTAGAGGGTTTTCTGCGAAATGAAACATTCTTCTAAGAAATGGGAGAACGCCAAGCGAGGAGTTCAAAATGCCCTGATATGACATACTAATATGAACGTATTCGGACAAAAAATCTTCGGATAACAGATACTTCTCTGATACCCAGCCAGTAAGGCGTACATCATCTGGGATGTATAAAATCCAATATACATAAATAAAAGATACCCAATATACATATATAAGTGAAGAATAGTAAATAAAAAACCTGCAGGCTACTTTGTAGAAAAAAACTTGTAAGACTCAAACAAATTAATATATCTAACGAGTCACTCACGCAATAATAATAAAGACTCAGTCATAATAATGAACCTAAATGACGTGAGTGACTCGCAGTTGAATATTTAGGCTACTTTTATGGCAGAGATTTACACTGAACAAAGTGCACGGAGACCTACTAAATTTCCATTTTCTAAAGCACAGATTAGTAAGATAGAAAATCGTCAATATTACATTATTCAACATAATCTAAGTTTCTTAGTAAACCCATAGCGCACACATAATATGACCAGGAGGAGTATTGTGGACACGGACCCGATTATCGATTTGATGACTACAGGATAAAGCGACCGTCTTCACTCACTTTCTTATACGCTACAGAAAGTGACGTATGATCTACGTTGTTATCGAGTCGTATGTGTAGTGACCGTCGAGCGCATGTCAGCGTACTCCGTGGTCGCATCTGTCACTTGAAACTATCAGATATCGCTCATTAGGATACTTTCAGGAAAAAGTGTACCATTTACAATTTTTCGAAAAACTATCAACCTTTGGGGTTTATTTTTTTTTTCAGAATCACGAGGACTATCGATTTTGTGACAAATCTTCACTAACATTTTGTATAGTACTGTCACAAAACTGACAACTAAAATTTCTATGAAAAAGTGCTCGTGACCCAAAATAACCCAAAAGTTGATAGTCAAACCAAGAAAAGTCTACATAGATTTTGACAGCACACGCAGTGCAGGTGTTATTTTTAACGTCAAACCTCTATGAAATTTTGGCGTATAAATAACACTGGCACTACGTGTGCTGTCAACATCTCTGCAGACTTTTCTTGGTCTAACTCTAGTTATTCGAAATAAATAATTGGTACCCTTTTATCTGAAAACGTCCTCACAACCTGCAGTTGACCAATGTGGTTATGCTGCCAATATACTCAGGAAGTAAGGTTACCTGCTGGAGCTTGTAGTGGTTGATGATGTCCTGGTCGGCGGGGCAGCTCTGCGTGAACGCGTCCAGCTGGTACATGTGGTACATGTAGCGCCACAGCGATATCAGGCTCGTCTGTAATGGTTTGAATACATGTTAAATCCTTGCCTGTATGGTATTATAAAAATATCCTTTTGCTTTTAAACTTTGCTTTGGAATTTCGCACATATCGTCTAATTCGTCTAAAAAAGTTACGAAGAAAACGTGCCCAGCGGATTGACAAGACAAATGTTAGTGATTTTTTGAATACAGGAATTTTAATATTAATTTTTGGCAGGTAACAGAATATTATATAGTAGAAAGCTGCGTTCTTTAGAATTAATTTGTCAGGAATCCATAGATATTAGTTTTCTAAATTAAATTACTTACTTATGAAAATATTTTAATTTGTGTTTTTACAAGTAGACACACTACTACATATACATATATATGTGTATTTCGTTTACATTAGTTTTCTACAAAACTTCAAATACACATCTCTGAAAGGTAGTACATAGTTAACAGTTTTTTTGAACTTTTGCCAAACATCAATAGTACCTAGTAATTTGAAGTTACGAAACATTTGACATTTTCATCCGTACTAAAAAATTAGGCCAAACGAGATCGTAAACATGGCAACCCTCAACAGGAATAAATGTCGTCTAAGCTGGTTGCTAAAATATGTGTTAATTTGGGTACTGACCGGGATCTCGAAGTCCACGAAGTACTTGCCGGCGACGCGGATGTGCTGCAGGCGCGGCATCAGCTCGCAGTCGAAGCAGCACATCGTGTCGCCCGTAAGGAACCTGCAAACAACGTTAACAACGTATACCTTACCGACGATTATAAAAAAATCTAACAACTTGATTGCTAACCCATTGTGAAACCTTTTCACATTAACTACGTCATTTGCACTATTGCATTGATTTAAAAAGTAAAATTATTATGACGCCTACTGCGTTCTATGGCGGGTCACAAATTAATTTGTTTGATTGTACCATTCGACGAGCGAAGACAGATGGTATGGTAATATGTTGTATGATATCCGACTGTGTAAAAATATTCTTATTGATAATCGGCAATGACAGATGGGAATTATTCCTTCCCATTCGTCACAAACTAGCATTAAAGTTTATATTTCACGCATATATATACATATATATATATATATATACAGCAACAACTCGGTTGCAATGGTGCAAGGATACTGAAAATGAAAGTGAGTGTTTATTTCGTCATTTAATACAGAAATCGGTAACGAAATAAAATGGCATGTCAAAGAAAAGTTGTTCTTCAGTGGAATATGGAATTCAAATCACCATTTTAAATATAATAGTCCCGAATGCATCTCGACGTGTTTCAGTAAAACAAAATATTAACGTATTTAGGTAATAAATATTTTTACCGGGTCACTCACGTTCCAAGTCAAACTTATTTCGCTACAACGTGAGTGACTCGATCATTTTTATTTACCTACAGAAGTTCAAAACCCCGACATCAATTGGGAAAAAACTTGAGTGACCCGCATTAATATATAAAAAAATCAATTCACTTTCGGTAAATCGATTCAATTTATATACAAGAATAAAATAGGGAATCTCCGACTTGCCTCGTGCCCCGGCGTTCCAACAGCGCGTCGATGCGCGCGAGGTGCGCGCGCAGCGACGCCGACTTCTGCTCGTCCTTGCGCACCAGCACCAGCTTCAGCTTCGAATACAGGTTCTCGATCAGGGAGGCCACTTCTTTGTCCTGGAAACATAAATTTGTCAATTAGTCTTAGTTCCTTCAAGGGACAATGTCGACGCCATTCAAAGAGAATTGGCTGGCAGATACATAATGACAATATCACAATCCAAGCACAAACGGATAATGATGTTGACGGTATTATGGACTGCCAAACAAGGACTGATTTCGGTTACAGTATTAGCGGTACGATACCGGTATTTTTTATCGATACCGCTTCGTTTTAAAGGATTGAAATATAAAGGTACGGTACCGGTATAAAACTAAGACATTTTCTACTAAGACAAGAAAAAATAAGACATGTTCGATCCCCCCTCTCCCCCTAAATCGTCTTACGTAATAAATGAATGGCGACTTACCTCTCCGAATAGTTTGTGTCCGCCAGGCACGTACTTCATGATGTGGCGCTCGATCTTCTCGTTCTCGAGGATGGCGAGACCGTTGTTTGAGGATAGGGTGTGGCCTCGTAGTTACCTGTACGAATAGGTTGTGTTCGCCGGGCACGGACTTCATGATGTGGCGCTCGATCTTCTCGTTCTCGAGAATGGCGACACCGTTGTTTGAGGATGGGATGTGGCCTCGGAGTTACCTGTATGAATAGGTTGTGACCGCCGGGCACGGACTTCATGATGTGGCGCTCGATCTTCTCGTTCTCGAGGATGGCGAGGCCGTTGTTTGAGGATGGGATGTGGCCTCGGAGTTACCTGTACGAATAGGTTGTGACCGCCGGGCACGGACTTCATGATGTGGCGCTCGATCTTCTCGTTCTCGAGGATGGCGAGGCCGTTGTCGATGAGGATGGGCGGGTGTGTGGCCTCGAAGTTCGTGCGGAAGTCGGGCGGCGGCTTCTGCATGTCCACTGTCGTCACCTGGAATAACGGGATCCGTGATTAATGAGTTGCACTAGATCCGCAATATAGAACATCTTTCGACTGCATGTTAGGTTTTTATGATTCCTTATTCATGCTTCAAAGTTCTCTTCAACATCTTTAATGTAGTAGGTAGGCACGCCACTTTGCCTTGGTTAAATTTTGCAAGGTGTTTATGTAATAAAAATAAACGCACACGTGTATAAATGATTACCTTTAGGCTGATGGTCTTAAGCTCTGCGAGGAGGTAAAGGTCCATGAAGTACTCCTGGCAGAACAGACACGCGCCCTTCCGCCGCCCGTCTATTGTCGATGCCTGTAACAAGAACATGTTAGAATTTACTACAATGATCAACAGCTGGTTATGGGCCTATGGTTCCGCCTGTCGTAAATAAACAAAATAATTATTGAATGGAGGAGAATATTGAAACAACGCTCCGACCGATTCCGCTCTACGCGCTGCATGCGTCGGCGTCAAGCGAATTCGATCGGAACGTTTTTTCTTAACCTTGACGTTAGGTCTGCGAAATTTTTGGGACACGGTAATCGACTAAGCACCTCAGGAAACCGTGTCGCAAAATACGACGAGAACTCCAGTTTATTTGAGATCCTGAAGTACACGAAATGGCAGCCACCCAAGTTGGTAGGCACCCAATAGTCCTAATACCCATGTATTGAAATTGTAAATGTTATTGCTATTCAAGATAAAATTGAGTAGTACAATCAAAAGTCCACTTTGGACATAAATTACAAATTCGCTAAGCCCCAAAAGAGTTCAAGCGCGAAATAAAATCCACGATTTATAAAATTCAGTTGCAAAACACATTAGCATTGTTAATTAAAAGTTAGCAAAACCGTACATAATTTTAAGAATAAGAATCGCAGAATCCGTTTAACGCTCTGTCACACTGAAGAACACGGAATTTATGGCATAACTGATGGTTTAATATTGCTTCATTGTGTTCTATGGTTTGGAAAATTGTGTTTAGAAGAATGGTTTGACGTAACGCCTACGGTTGCTTTCTACCTGCGTGTTGGTCGGCACTCGGCAGGAATCATCATATATACATACATCAAAATCCTGAACCAACATGGTCTAGACTAGAGATTACGATTTTAGAGAGACATAGTAGGTATAGGTATTAATACTTTATTTTTTAGATTTTTAAGAGGTCAACCAAAAAGCGATTATTATTAACTGATGTTTTTTGGCTAACATACGGTGGACCGCACAAACGGCTGCGTCGTAGATACATATAAAGATTTGCGTCTTTCTTACTCATTGAATCCATATTAAATAAAATAAATAAATAAATTCATTTATTAAAGACCATTCATTTATTTATTGGTTTTGATGACCGGTCTGGCCTAGTGGGTAGTGACCCTGCCTGTGAAGCCGATGGTCCTGGGTTCGAATCCCGGTAAGCGCATTTATTTGTGTGATGAGCACAGATATTTGTTCCTGAGTCATGGGTGTTTTCTATGTATTTAAGTATTTATATATTATATATATCGTTGTCTAAGTACCCACAACACAAGCCTTCTTGAGCTTACCGTGGGGCTTAGTCAATTTGTGTAAAAATGTCCTATAATATTTATTTATTTTATTTATTTAAAGACCAACTTGGATCAATTGGAATTTGATCGGATTGGATATTGCAGGCGTTATGCTCCTTATAAGTATGTTGTATGTTTCTTATTTATTGTAGTCTAAATTTACCGGTTAGGTAGCCATTTGCGGATGTAATTGAGATGATAACGGTTAATAGGATGGCGGTTAGCGACAATTCTAAGAATGAAAGGAAAAATTCACACCTATTTGGTGATATTCTTATTAGATCAAGATTTACAAAGGTTCGTTCGCAAGATTTATAACAAAATATACATTAACATATGAGCTTCCTTGTTACGCAAGACGATCCAAAGCTACAAAAAGTGTACTTCAGTAATTTTACCGTCTCGTCCCACAGGTGAACGAGCTCTGCTTAAAAGTAGTCCCAGAAGAGTCAGAAGACACATTATATCACAACGCTAACTGAATGGGAAACCGTCATGTCACCAGTATGCAGACAAGGTGAAAATATTCATGAATATTCATGAGCTATTGTAACCGTCGTCGTGTCGGATCGAGTGTATTTGCTATTTGTACAACTCTTGTTAGCAAGGACGTGTCATTGTGTACGCTATTGTCATGTTTCAAAACATGGTCCTGCGTCTGATCTGTATTTGAAGCTTGTGTGTTGTTATTGCTTTATGATACTTGCCATTTATTTTCCCTTCGTATGAATTGTCTTCATAATATCATTCCATTTCATCAAAGACTAAGTTACCAAGTCCATATAGTCTAATAGGATGCTTACCTTCTTATGAACTTGCGAAGGCTACACGGGAAGTGTTAAATATGTAAAATTGAAGATATATCTTCAATTAACGAGGATTAGTGACCAATTATTAGGTGTCACCTCAGATTTTCAAAATCCTTATAAATGCTGTTTTATTTATGCTATGTCCAATTGAGACGAACTCTGTACCTAACTAGAATTACGGTATTTTTTAACCTTTGCCGTTCAAGGCTCTTGCCAAATCTAAGTTTGAAAGCTTACAACGAATACTAAGTCTTAATCTATTCAAGCTAACCTTCCACGTTTACCACACAAATCATTGTTTGGCGTGCAGTCAAACTGCTTGCACCATCCGAAGTAAAAATTATAATACGTACACTCCCAAACTTTTGTTGCATTCAGCATTCAGCCCAAATGTTGCAACGCGCGCGCATGTAAAGCTCTTTGTTAAACGGTCATGACTCATTGCACCAACGGGGTCACAGAGCTTTCCACGTCTATCTATTACGACTTTCTACAATACACGATAGTTAACAGCTGGCATGATGCATTGAGACAGTCGTGTAAGTAATTAAAATTATGATCGGTTTTACGTTCGAAAGACGGACGACTTTTGTAGAGTTTCTGCGTGAACAGGCTGGACGTTTAATGATTAATTAGTATTTTTTCTCGCTGTTTGCAATTAGGCACACAAAAAATTATATTGCTTTCAATACTGGTAATTGTAATTTGACTCGTAGTTTACTCTAATTAAGTAACATCACCACATCAGCTTATCGCCAGTCTTTAAAAAGTGTATAGAAGCCTATAAAGTCATAGACGATTAGACAGGAATTTATTTTCTTTCAAACTAACTACAACAATATTATTGGCTACGACATTGTTAGTAAAAAAACAATGGCCATAACAGACATAAAACCTAAGTACTAAGCGTCTGTATCACCTCAGTCCACTGCCCAGCATAATCATGCAGTGCGCTATCCTCACGCTCCGGGCAAATAAAATTTTCCATTAGATAAGTAATGGTTTTCCGATCCACCGGCCGTTCCGGCTGGCACACACGCTGCAAGACGAATGACATGTCCGGTCGCCGTGACATCCTATTGATATACGGCTGTTAAATTAATACTATTTGCATGTACGGGAGCCATAAGACCGTTACAATTGATGAGTTAATAATTCTTTTTGATTTGAGGAAGGAGATTCATCATCTGGGGAAGTTTGTCGTACCTGTCAGGATTCGTGTAAAGTTGGTTAGGTTTTAGTTAGAGCGGCAGACTCCATTTCTCCTGTTCCTGTTCATTTTTTCCGCAAATCTGTAGATTGGTGGGTCTGGCCAGTTCTAAAATTGAGTTTCTGTTCTACTCCATTAAGATTTATCCCTTAAACATCCTTGGCCAGCCATACCAGCCTGAATTGCTGGAATTAGCATGTGAAGTCAAATGATCGCCAGTGAGGGTCCAACTTAGAATAGGATATCGTAAAGTTTGGAACTTACATAGGAACTTGGTTTCTGAAAAATTACAGCTTTGGGACGTCCACATGACCATCTCATCGTCCTAATACCCGGGGTATATCATTTATCGTTTATGTTACGGCTCGCTTTTGGCTCTGGGTCTTCCCTATTGTTTTAGAAGCATTAGCATTAGCATCCTTTAGTTCTATTCCATATTACAATGTATAGTTTACTTGTATTTATACGAATTATTCAGTGTCACTAGTGAGAACGTCGGGTGGAATAGAAACCCAGTGCAGTGGTGCGTGTTGCGAACACAGACTTAGGTCGTGTAGCTTGACCCACTTCCGACTCACTGTTTGTTGGTCATTTCTGATCTAGAACTCTTTGTTTGGGAGTGTACGTAATTTTAAATTTTACTTACTACTACCAAACAATGATTTGTGTACACATAAAAGTCATAAGAATCATGCCTTGGAGCATTAGATATAGCAGTTTATATAAAAATACGGTACTATACAAAAGCCACACAAAACTAAACCCATCAAGACCATTCAGATGTGTCTCGAAACAGCTGAGAAAAAACTACCGACCAGTAATAGTGCGCGCAACAGACCGCGTCCGCGTAATGAAGACAGGCTGAAAACAAATAAATTGTGATGCCAACTTGGGTATTTCGCTTCAGCACGATAAGTCAAGTGCATTACAGCGCAAACCAGGCGTGGCAAACAAACATCGGAGTCAAGCACCTCCCGAACATACTGGCACTTTCAGTTTCGCGAAATCGAAAGTGCATCTCCTGTGTGCGATTTTTGCCAAGATGGCGGAATGAGTTCGTCACGCGTCACGCGGTGCGCGTTGCAATTTGTCAATCGTTCCGCAGGAATTGGACTCAATTGAAATACGCCAATTAGCAGCAGTGAGCAATTAATCTTCATTTTAAATTACAGAGAGGAATGGGATTAAAAACTAACTAGAAACACGAAAGAAGACTTTTGTAATAAAATAACACTGCAGTGCAGGCTGAAATCCAGCGCTGAAACCACGCCGCAAAGGCGAAGCTTCCAGCACATAGCTGAGACTGTCATGTAGTCACATTTTATGCTTATAAGTAAATTATATTCTTTAAAAAATAAATATTATCAACGTTAAGTTTAGGTAACGTATGTGTGTAAAACTTAAGTGTTTTTTTTTTTTTCGTTTTGTTCTTCTAGTTTCGTGTTCCTTGCGTTTGTTGTCAGAACTTCGTAAGCGCAGAGTTGGTTGAATGTCCCTTGGGCGATCACTCAGCGAACCTTCTCTTGCAAACCTTACTAGGCTTGTTTGAGTTGGTCACCACATGAGAACTCACTTAAAAAACTAATAAACTCCTTCCCGGTGAACACATATAGATATTATGTAAGCGTCCAGATAATTTAAATGGATGTGAACACCCATTTAAAATGGTAATCGTCCTGTCGTGGCTTGTATATTAACTGGCGATTAGGTATCTTTCGTTACGACATAGTGGGAACGCGGCCATATTTGTCCGCTAACTGAACTTAAGAACTGCTTGAAAATGTGCACTCGGTAAAGATTTACTATATCATCCATGGCTAAACTTTATCGTGTACAGTCTTCACTAATTTGTTCGTGGTGTTCACCCCATACTACATGAGACTTCACATGGCGACAGCTAAGGAGACAAAAGCTTCTTCCGCGAGAAGTTCGTTCGTTCGCGGCGCGAACGACTGCCGAACGTATATCCTTGTCCGGCAATCATCCGCAAACACTGTAGTGCAGTGACCCGCAGTGAAATGCAACCCGGCGGACCGGCCTTCTAGCGACCGTGAAAGTGTGTCCCCTCTCTAATTACACCACCTGCCATTCCTATAGCCACCCAAGCGACCAGAACAGATTCGCAAACCAGTAGAAATGTGCTCATTAGTTACTATAGTTGTTCTGCGTCTTGAGGTGTCTGATACGCTGGTTTTCCTTAAACGGTTGATTGGTTAGAGTTAGGAATAGTGCCAGTCTCGCCTTACAAGGCCCGTTTCTATGAAAAGTGATGAAAAGCGAAACGCCGGCGAAGCGGAAAGGAAACTAACAGGTTCTAGGTTAGGTTTTTGTAGGAAGCTAAAAATACATGGTCTTCCGTGGTGCGTTGACAGCAGACAGGTCTATACCGACGCCCCATGTTTACGGCCTAGCCATGAGGACAATCGTACATCGACAAACGAGAAGCGAAAAGAAAAAATGTATTGGGATTACAGGTGCTACGACTACGATTACAAAAATTACATGACTATTTCCATAGATTACCAACTAAATAAATAAATCACTACATAGTATAAAACAGTAGCTTTCCGCTGTTTGTCTGTCTGTCCCTATGTATACTTAGATCTTTAAAACTGATTCAAGAGGAAGGTTTATATGTATAATTTGTAGAGGTTTTGTGTAAATTCGTTAAATTACCCGTGCGAAGCCGGGGCGGGTCGCTTGTATTAAATAAAGTAATAACAACTAAATAAGTAAATCACAAAAAACCAACAAAAATGCACTGCAATGCAATCTACAGATTGACCGTTTCTTCGCGAGACAATAGTCTAAAAATAAATGAGTCGTTAATGAGATCACTGGACACTTCGATCGAGACTATCGAGAGAAATGCACATTCTGAGTTTGGTACCGCATTCATATGGTTCTGAACTGAATCTTTAAATAATCATTATCTAGGCAGTTATTTCTAATGGCATTTGAATGTATCGTTTGAAAAGCCGACACCGCTAATCGAGAATTTAATGGTCGAGATTATTTTGCAAATGTGCATACCTATCACGACTTAATTATGCCGGCTGATTTTAGTTCAATGAAAACTCTTGGATGCTTATGTTCCAAGAAAAAGTGTTTTGAAATAAAGGTATTCAATTCCGCCATTTTAGAAGCACACTTTTGGCTGCGTCACACATGTGTAATACGATATCAACAACAAAGAGAATGGATTATTTCCACGAAGACAACAGCACCCATCCATGTTCACCCCTAGAGCAAAATTTTTGTACAGGTTGTAAACAGAAACGGAACTGCAATAAGAGACCCACACTAATAGCGTTTTTTGAGCGTCTGTATCTAATCAGCTCTATGGGAAATGGTGTCGCTGCACAGTTGCGCCAGCGTTGCACTGCAGCCTTACGGCCCGGCCACGACATCGCGCGTTGGCGGCAGCGGCGAGCGGCGGCCATAGGTGGGAACGAAAGGTCCGATCGCTGTGTCTCGCTCCAACCTATGGCCGCCGCCGCGCGACATCGTTGCCGGGCCGATAGAGTTGACTAAACGCCAACGCTTGGAACACGCTAGTGTGGGGTCTCTCCAAGCCGACGCTCTCCCATACTAATTTTTTTATACGAGATCACAGATCACCAATGTGCGGTGACCGCGAGTTATCAGAACACTACTGTCGAGATGGATCATATATTGCTCAGTCTTGCAGTTGAGCTAATCCCTGATCCGCGCAAGGCGTGGAGTTTTTGATTCGTCCAAAAACGCAAGTAATGAGGGCAGCATGTCCGTACGGAAACTAGGCGCGGCCGTGTGGTTGCACAATCTGCCATCCGGTGCACTCCATGCAAACAATGCGTCGTGCGCATAATGAGATGTAGCATGTTGGATAAGTCCACAATTTTATGTTATTATTATAACACAAGTAGGTACGAAGTTTAAAGGAATCTTAAATGCATGTCACAATTGGAAATTGGAAACAAATAAGGATCGAATAATGTTTCGAATAAATTAACGTTAAAGTGTCTCATTTTCTTTATCAACACAAATTCAACATAAGTAGCCATTTTAACTGGACACGAAGAGGTTTATAATTACGATACAGTAATAACATATACCCGTCTAAGATTACGATCATTCAAAAATCGCTTAGTATGGGTGTTGTCGTAAGAGTCGATTTTGCTTCCGTCAAACTGGGGTTTGCTTATAACTTATAAGTTGTAAGATTACAATACAATAGATAGAGAATGCTTATAATAGAACTTTACGCACGCACTATTATAAGCATTCTGTATTGTATCACGCAGACCCCTTATAGCACTTTGCGCCGGTGCGAAATTCCTTTGCGTCGCAGTAGGCTTTAATGAGATTGACATATCCGGTAGATGATCGATCATCGATCATACACCGCTTCATTCATTTATTTATATTATATTTTATAGGATAGGTATATTACAGTCATTTATGTCAGTCTATGTAAAATATACTTGTCAGTTTTACTTACGTAAGTAGGGACACAGCAATACTACGGAATACCGTTGGCAAAAAGATATAGAGCTAAAAAAGTTGATTACGTAGAAAAATAAATAAGTACCTACTAAATAAACAAACTTGTATTCTTCTAAAAACGGGTATTTATTAAACTGCCCTTGAATATTATTGCTATCGAGAACGAACTTCATACAAAGTTTTAATCGAAGACAAGAAGAATAAGAGTAAAATCGTCATCTCGCTATTCGCATAGCTAGCCCGTGTTTAACTACTATGTGCATACCAAAGGCAGTACGGAATCTCTGTTAAGACCCACGCTGATTCCCAGAAGGAATCTTTAATAGCTTTATCCAGGAACCTTTCGCGGCAGAAGTACGGCCGTATCGATGTTTTAACGTTGTCCCTGCCTTTTAAGGGGCTGTTGAGTTCCTAGACGTAATGATACTGAACTGGAGACTATTGAATCCAGAGTTCGCAATGCGATTGGTAATGAACTGTTTTGTGATTTTTTGTTGATTCAGGCGTGTGTTATTTCATACGAACTTGAATAGAATACATATACTATTCCAGGGATTCCTAAACTGTCCGCCGTAGAGAGTAGAGGGGCGCGCGCGCCGTGAGGCAATCCTCCTCATCATATTATTACCTGTCTATTTCAAACAGCCTAGTTAGGTTAGGGAGCCGAGATTAAATTTTAATTGGGAACCCCTCTTCTATTCTATTCAAGTTTGTATGAAATAACACAACACACGCCATTGTCGTCCGACTTTTAAGCTCAGGTAATTAGTGAAATTAAACCTCTAATCATTTGTTTTACCTAAACAAATACAAGTGATTAGAGGTTTAATTTCACCAAGTATGATGGCACATCGTGTAGAGGAGCCATAAAAGAAAGTAATTTCATTTGACCTCAATTCTAATATCAGTCGAAGCTTATTCCAAATAAAATGTCAATTGCAAATGAAATGCAAACAGCAATCAATACAGAGCAATGGTGATCGTAACATGAGGTTCCTAAACACATCATAAAGACTATATAGAGCTTATTATGTGTGCCGTGTACATAAAGTATTTATTATATACATAATACATACTATATTATATTATGTAACTGTACATAACTAGGCATTAAAACACTCGTGTGATATTATTAACACTCATATCATAAAGTCTTTCATTATGTAACAGTCGCATAAAATACACACTATATTATATTATGTAACTGTACATAACTAGGCATTAAAACACTCATGTGATATTATTAACACTCATATCATAAAGTCTTTCATTATGTAACAGTCACATAAACTGCTAAAGTACATGTCAAAATTGTAGATATCAGCTGTCGTCACTATCTTAAAACCTAAATTGGATAATAGCGATGCACTATCAACGAACCATTATCGTTCCATCGAAAGGCGTACTCTATTAATTACTTATTAATAGTCGTCTGAACTGAAGTGATAATTATTGAGACCCTTACGGCCATCTTTTTATAAAGTTCCTTCTTCACCTGCCTAGTGTGTTTTGTTACAATAAAAATATCATAAGAAATGTCTGCTTAGAAAAGATCAGGGGCTATAACCGCGAACAGTGAAGTTCGCAAATTGCGGGCATCTTTCTCTGTCACTCTAATTACGCCTTAATTGGAGTAAAAGAGAAAGATGCCCGCAATTTGCGAACGTATTCGCGGTAGGTTTATGAATTGTTACTGACGAGATTCTATGATGTAAAATCATGGAATAGCGCCGTGCAAGGAGTTTTGGCTTCTCTGTGAGTCGGTTTAAGGACACAGGCGACACAGTAGGATTGTCCGACGGAAGATTCGGTTTCGGCATCAAACTCATGTTTTTCGGCCAAACATGAGTTTTATGCCGGTTCGGTTTCGGCCAAAAAAGTAGCCGAAACTGTATTTTCGGTAGTGTCCAGCCCAAGTAACACAAGTTTCTGTTTCGACAGATTTCGGCATACAAATCATGTTTCGGCCGAAACTAGAGCAAAACCGAACCCTCGGTTTCATGTCAATGGTCGGTCAATATGTCAGTAAGAAATCGCGACACGGAAATGGAGATGGATAGGACTATAGGACATACTATTCGAAGACGGGAAACGAATAACGCGACCATCGCTTTCGATTGGAAACCGACGGACAGGCCGTGGCCACGGGCGCCCTGTACACTCTTGGCAGCGGACCGTCATTAGTGAGCTGCGAGCGGTCGGATTGAGCTGGAGCGAGGCCAGAAGGGTCGCTGAAGATAAGAAGGCGTGGCGCGAGCTTGTAAAGGCCCTTTGCACCTCTGGGGTGCCTTAGGAGAACAACAACATGCCAGTATTAGTTCCGGAATTCCGGTATTGAAGGTCAATATCGGTGTCCAGAATAGGCTGATAGATATTGGATGCCCCAACAGGTTCCAATCGCGCTCGAAGGATTTTATCTCTACTACAGGTAAGAATTGAGTGTAAGTTTAGTATTAAATCACTCGTGATATTGCCGCTGACGTATTAAATGGTGATCTCAGCTCCATGTGGATATAGTCATGCATTAGCGATGACAATGACATCATGGTCATGTCTTACGCTCTCCGTTACCTTCGGATGCGGTTTTTGTAATATTAATATTGTCTCACGGTAATATGTATGTATTATGTTGTGTTTCTGCTAAATAAGTAATGCTGAGTTTTTACTTCCTGGTCAAATTCTTTCAAATTAGAAAATCGTCTAAAATTTGAGGATATAACCTTACATTTTAGAAATAGAAATAGGTTTTTGATTTTTGTGGCCAAATAAGATAAAAATGTACAACGCAATTACTTATACTTTTATTTGTAGTAAATTAGAACCAAATCTCTTGTCGGTATTTTTGTATAAAATATTTCTACGATCAAATTCTGGTATGTAGGTACATAGAATTTAAAGGGGCCCACTGACTATCAGTCCGCCGGACGATATCGGCCTGTCAGTTGTTCGGAACTGTCAAATTTTTGTTCTAACTAACAGGCCGATATCGTCCGGCGGACTGATAGTCAGTGGGCCCCTTAATTTCCGACCCATTTCGTACCTTGTCACAGTGACAATCAATATAAAAGTCGCTAGAGACCTCCGGGCCCCTATTTCACCACGGTGACAGGTGCGACAATTGGCCTCCATAGGCTGCGGTTACCGCTTACCATCGGGCGGGCCGTATTCCTGTTTGCCACCGAGCTGGTGGTACACGGCGCGCCCTCGACCAGTGAAGACGTGTCGTTGCTCCGCGAAGAGGATCCTCGTAAATTGGATCGAAACATGTCGAGCTATTCGACTTAATAATACGTGAGTGACCCGTTTTAAAATAATTTTAATATGTTATTTGACTGTACTTAATAAACAAATTACAAAAGTTCTAGCTTCCGAGTTGATCTCGGTAGTGATTCGGTTTAGAAAGGGCAGCCGCGTGACCTCACGTAGCATAACGGCTAGCTGATCCAACGGGCCTCGAGATTGTCTGCAGTGCCGCTGGCTGTAATCTGTAATGGCGGTATCGGTAACTCGTGAGATTGTTGTATTTGTTGTGTTTTGCATTCACACAACACCGCTTTGGGATTTTAGTTGAGATTTTCTATTTGCAAATGCGCTACTTGGGAAATATGTACAACACATGTACAATAAACAGAGAAGTGAAGATCACGGCACGGCAGTGCCATCGCCAAGTCGAGCATAACTATAACACCCAGTAATTTGACTTATCTACCTATACGAAAAACTTGGGAGACTTCCATTTTGACAGATTTAAAAGCCTATTTTAAAGAGATTTTGATCCATTTTGTTTTAATTTACCACAATTCTAGATCAAGTCTATAGACCTGGCCGTTTTTAATTGATTTTCTAATAGCACACCTCAAAAAGAACATTTAAAAAAAAACTCAACTCGAAAGATTTAGGCAGACACCAGAGGCCCGTTTCTCAAAAGCTTGTAACTTGTAATAGGTACAAGCGGATGGCACTTTTTGACAGCTTTTGTTAGAAAGGGACTTCCACTTGTAACAAGTTACAAGCTTTTGAGAAACGGGCCCCAGGTGGCCTTATTGCTGCTTATATTATAACTTAAAAGTATCTCTTTCAGATGACCTATTTATCAGAATGACATAAATTCTGAGAGGTAGACATATTTTTAACCGGTTTCTTTACTTTTGTCATTAACTGTCGTAAAAATGGAACAGGTAAAACTGGTAAACATATTTTTGTAAATATCCTCTTTTGGACCTCCTAGGTATAAAATCATTATTTTCCCACCTGCACTTCATTCTTTGTACTTGTCACCCGTCAAAACGCATTTTGAATACAATTGCACTGCAAAAACTTATCCAATGATATTAATGAGCTTTCATATAAGTCAACAGAATAAGCCGGCGTTTAAACAATACAATAAACACTTTATTAAGTCATATTAAGAGCTATTATCGAATGATAGGTTAATGAGGTTTTAAAGGGAGGTTATGATACAGTTTAATTGAAGTATAGAAGCGGCAGGCGTTATCTTTAACACAATTATAATAGCCAGTATGAATTCGATGTAAGGACCGATATGCAGTTAGGTACCATAAAGATGACTTGCCTTAGATGGCGTACTGCATAATTATTGACAATTATCGTCAAGCACTAGTTGCTTTCAGAATTTCATTATATCTATGAGCGGCTGTTTTCATTTGCGGGGTCTTGTCGTGTAATCATATCGTCATTATAAGATGTATTGGGTTTCAAACCTGATAGAGGAACGGAACGTGTACGGAAATTGATATGTAAGTTGGTTGACTGAAATAACACCTTAAGCAAGAAAAAGCGCGCAAAAAATGTAACACTTATATATGACGACCGGTCTGGCCTAGTGGGTAGTAACCCTGCCTGTGAATCCGATGGTCCTGGGTTCGAATCCCGGTATGGGCGTTTCTTTGTGTGATGAACACAAATATTTGTCCCTGAGTCATGGGTGTTTTCTATGTATATAAGTATGTATTTATCTATATATGTATGTATATCGTCGCCTAGCACCCATAGTACACGTACTTTGCTTATATAGTTTGGGGCTAGGTTGATCTGTGTAAGATGTCCCCAAAAAAAAACAAAACAAGAAAGATATGATGAAATCAAGTTTATTTTCATATTCAATTTACATTTCGTTCTGTAAAATAAATTATTATAGGTGGCTGAACAACTTTTAGTCATTGTTTATTGTTCGTTGTTTTCATATGTAATGATTAATGAATAAGAAAAAATCATAGAGAGGTTACTAATTACTAGGCTTGGGACTTTTGGATGCTCGCCGTGGTTCTAGAATCCACGGAGTCGCCATTATGTTAAAAAAAAATTTTCGAAGTCAAAGTCAAAGTGTAAAAATAAAACATTACAAGTAGGTATATTAGATGTCACGATTTATACTATTATATCGGTAATAAACACGTTGTTATGACTGCAATTAATTTTATCATAAATCTATAATAACCAGATGGGGCACTTGGCTAACTGCAGCTTTCTATTTACGTATTTTGATGACATAAAAAATATTGGTGCAAACTTCTTTAAGTTTCGAAGATGTCGAATGATGCCATATCTATTAAAAAAGCAAAAAAGGGTTTTTTCAAATATCAATTTAAGGTGGGAACTTGATTTTATAAAAAATACTTACGAAATAATACCGAAAACTATAACTCGATTAAAGACGTGTACTCATATTTCTCTCGCTGACTCTTTACAAGTTGTTGAAGAAGCATGTATTGTTTTACTGTTCTGGATAAATTAGAAAAAGTGGTAGATCGTAATCCCGACTACGGCACTATACGGAATTTTACCACAACGCACCACAAAGATGACGAATCGGCAAATATTCTCGAGAATACAACTTTAACTTCAGTGGACGTGGAGAAGTCGTTCTCAACACACAGTTTTTTAATAAGTCCAGAACTCGTTTAACACCGCAAAATATAGAAAAAAAATTATGATCCATTCTTACTGCCATTTTAATGATGACCATGAAATTGTAGTAGATGATGATTATGATACACTGATTTCAAAAGCCAGTACCTCATCAGAGATTTAGAAGGGCCGAATAATATTAGATTGAAGAAGACATTTTTGTTATTGTTACTTAAAGTATTTGTTTTAATTTATTTTGTTTACTAACAGTAGAGTGTTTTTAGTATAATAAAATACATTAATATGCACTTATCCACTTTGACTTCGAAAAAAATATTTAATAACATAATGGCGACTCCGTGGATTCTAGAACCACGGCGAGCATCCAAAAGTCCCAAGCCTACTAATTACATTTATTGCGTGGAAATGAAGTATGGCATGTCTTCATAAATAGCGACGTAACTTACGTAATACAAACAAGTAACACTTAGGTATAATCCGTCCACGAAACCACGTTGTCACAGGGTCTAAATTAAAAAGGCATTAATTAACACATTGAATTCCTAGACTTTGTAAATTTATTTTCTAGGAATTATAAAAAAGGTCTATCTTCCAGTTTATAGCGGCTTTAATTATTGTTATTAATTTTATAACGAGGCAACTGCCCTTTATTGTATTACACAAAATATACGTTTAATTTCTTAGAAATAAAACTGTACAGTCCAGCAGTGCTCACATACAGGCCAATTCGAAAGTACACTGATATCAGAATTACATTTACATCTAACTGATGTCATTCTGTTATCGTGTATTTCGCTCGTTCTTGCCCGTACATGTTTTGGCGCTCGCGAAATCGCCTTTTCATACAAACGTAGTCGTCATTTAATTTCTTCTCTGTATATTTATTAACATGATTGAAAAAAAAATTGACAAAATTACTTGTATATCATTACCAACCACAGCAATGCCCCTGCGTTTCATTTTTTTCGAATTTATAATTTTTTTTAAGTTAGGAGCATTTAAAAATTTGTATGAAACCTGTTTTTCGCTTCTAATTTTTACAATAATAAAAAATTCTAAAAAAGTCAAACGTAGGGGCATAGCTATGGTAAATATATATATCAAATTATGTAAACATATTTTCCATAATATCTATATCCAAAGAGGAAAATGGGGACTACGTTTGTATGAAGAAGCGGCCGTCCCCTTTCCTCTTAAATAACATGATTCAAATATCATTCTGATGTCAGTGTACGTTCGAATTGGCCTGATAGACTCGATTTATAAGATGCTCGGTTTCTAAATGCGCGCAAACAGGTTTATGCAACACAACCTTAGAAAATAAATGTCAATTTAAGTTATTTATTGAACCGTGACTGGGTACTTAGATGGTTAGTGGCTATCCGGCTAAAGAAGTGCGCATATGTAGTTGATTCATGATTGTTGTTTAATATTATTATCCCTAGAGGAGTGAGTCAACTTTTTAAAGTAATTACCTAGTATAAATAAAACAGAGAGTGAGGCGGAACTAAGTCATAAACTTTTCTAAGAAACCAGTTAATTAAAAGTGCTTGTGTATCTAGGTAATTAGGTTATTGTTAGATATGATGGTTTCAGCCGAGCTATGTAGGTATCAGTCAGTAGGTAATTATATATGCATAGAGTAACTGATACTAGAGCGTTACTGTCATAGTAAATTTTGTAACCCCAGTAAATTCACTGCCATCTGTCGACACACTTTAAAACTAAAAATGAAGATTTATAAAAATACGATAGAATGTATTTAAATATAGATAAATGATTTTTTTTATTTGCATTAATTATTTTTATGATTTTGACCCATGTTCTTTCACTGATATGCGTTAAAATTGTTAAATAACAAACGAAACCGTCAACGCCATCTATACGACTGTAGGCCAAAACTAGTAGCGCCCTCTGAACGAGAATCAAATTTTCTTGATTTTCGAGGCACGTTTTTTCCTTAGACTGTATCCATCTATTACGGAGTTATATCTATCTTTGATATATGTATGTAATTAATTATTTTGCTGTAATCAAGAAATCAAATAAAACAATCAAGTAAATTACACGTAATTAATACATTTATAATTAAAGAGAACACCTGAACAAATACAAATTATTTATTTGCTAGAATACAGTGGGTACCTATTTAACTATGTAGATCATGGCTTAAAATAGGGTATTTGTCTACTAGTCAAATCAGTTTCTTTTTTCGAGCTGTCAAAAAGATTTTAATACCATGGAATTTATATGAAACACTAGCATGTGACGTCACAATCAAATTATCTACTCTTTATAGTTTTATACGGGTTATAAAATAGAAATTATGTCTAAAAATAACTGCTATCTACGTTTCTCTATTAATCTTCTGGTGCTTTATTTCCTGCATGGTGTAATTTTTTTTTAATACAGTCAAATACCCTATTAGTTGTACCAGTGCTACAGTGTAGGTACTCGACTTACAAAATCTTACAACTGAGCATGTTTGTTTGAGATTTACACATTTTAGTTCAGATTTACAAAGGATTTTTGTTACATTATTAGCGACAGATATATTGCTTCAAAAATTCTTACGACGTACGCTTTTATACCAAAAAAGTAGATTACATATATTCAGACTTCAGAGACAAAAATGTTTAGGTAAAATCAGACACTCAAATATTTCCAGCATTTCTGTAAGTACATGAAATGCAGTCATACAACTCTCTAAGAGAAATTAATAAATTGCAACGTATTCCGAGAATAAAAGAGCAATTTGTCGCCGCCGGGGTAATTGCATTAATCATTGTTGTACTTATCTGTCTAACATGACACAAGGTCGCATGTAATACATACGTCATAGAGACATGTAACGTTATAAATCTTGATGGTGCACTCACGTTGCATGCCATCAGTGATCGATTCCCTAATATAAATGTAAAGGGCGTCGTTACCAATGTTAAATGGAGTCGTTTAAATAATTAGGTGATAGTGTTTGAAGGATGGTTTTATGCAAGAGATCAAGATAGATTAGTCGGGTGTGTGAATGGCTATGGCTGCCTGGTTATGTATGCGACACCGCATTAATTATTGCTTAATGCATGACATTCTAGTTTTTCACTCCTTTTAAGGTTTGTTGAGAAGACAGCTTATCGCATATGTCTGTCTACATATAGAAATGCATACTTTTCTCACACCTTACAGATACGTGAGTAAATTTCATAATACTTAAATTACAGGTATGAAACCTAAATAAACATACTTTGCTGATAGGAAACAAAAATTGCAAAACTGCGTTCTGCTCACTGCGTCAACTGAGCAGAATGAAAAAGAAAGAATACCCAGTTGCCTCCTATATCATACAAAACAAACTAATGTCCGTATATTACCACCCGCCAATACTATAATGGGTGACAGCAAATCGTTAACAGTTAATGTTACAAAGACACATTATCATGCTGTCACGTAGACAAGTATGACTATCATACGCGCACAGGTTGTAATTAGGGTTGTAATACGTCAGGATTTACTTTAAGAAACATGTCAGGATTTTTCGTCCTTTGTTAGGGTTGCGCAAGGACTTCGCGAGTGTCAAGTTTTAAAGAAACCTCAAGTGACCACTAGAAACCAGCCAAATAACACTTGGAGCCTACTCATAGTGTTGTGTTCCTGCCGGTGAGTAAGGTTGCCAGTGCTCGACGAGGGAGCGGAACTCAGCGGAGTGTTAGGCTCGGCAACGCGCATGTAATATCTCTGGAGTTGCAGGCGTCAATAGGCTACGGAGACTGCTTACCATCAGGCAGGCCGCATCCTTGTTTGCCACCGACGTAGTATAAAAAATAAAAAACCACTAGAAGCTAGCTAAAAGTTTGGAGTTGTAGCCACAGGTCACCATAATGCTGTAGCCGAGTTTAAAAACTTCGAGATCAGGAGCCGTAATTAAAGAGATAGATATAGAGTGAGGTTTGATTGGAGAAATGACCCTCCAGGAAATGTCAGGATTTTTATCGGGATATTCCATTATTTCTTGGCAACCCTAGTTGTAATTATGAAACTTGTTTGGAAACTTCTTCGTTTAGTAAGGTATTATAGACAAAGAAGGCCATTTGGTTAAAGGTCTACCTATAGTGTCATCAAGCACTTACTTTTAATAGCTTGAAGGTTAGTGGGACATTAGTGTTATACTATTTTTACTTTGGCTGACTTTAATAGTGTGCACAGAAAACCGCCTGTTCTGTTCTGTGCTTTAATGTTAAATGCTCATATTTATGTACATAACACATGACTTTAAAGTTTAATAAAACTATTAGAGTTTTAATGGTGCATTTAATGTCTTAAGCATATGTATGTTAGTCGGCTCATAAAGAAAGGTTAGACTTAGAACACAGGTGTAAAATACCAGTACTGGGTGCATCATGCGATTTCTAGTTTAATCATCAACCTAATGATCATCATTATATCAGCCGAAAGACGTCCAGTGCTGGACATTCAATGGGTCATTTGATTCATGACAAATTTGATGGCTTTGAAATTTGAAATACACACATTGCCCAGATTGGAAGGGGAACGCACAATAAAGGGCCTACCGCGAAAATCGAAATTTCTTTATTCTGCCTTTCCATCGCTCTTGTATATATATTCGAGCGATAAAAAAAAAACAAAAACCGTCTTCAAAAAGGGTAACATAAAACATTATCCTTTTTACACGACTGCCCAAAAAAAGGAGTGTATTGTTTTCAGCGTTCATGTTTGTATGTATGTATGTGAGTTTCTTTATTCCACCATAACTTCTGAATGCCTTAACCGATTTAGATGTATGATATATCATTAGAATCCTTACGTCATCAAGGGTGACATAGACTATAGGTGACGTCATTATAAAAACAACATGGCGGACGTAATACACAATAACGCGCGACATTTGGAAAAAAAAAAACTTGCAAACTTATCGAGTGGGGTATCAAAATGAAGAGCTTTGAGAGACGATTCGAAATATATATGCAACATATGCGTTTGATTCTTACTTTAGTACAATAAGGATTTTTAAAATATGTTATATATTCAGCAACTGATATGTTTGAAGTCGGTTCCAAATCGGTTTAAAAATGACGAAGTTTTGAGGTAACCTACACATAAAAATAACGTTTTTTAAAGTCACTTAAAAAGATCAACAAACGAACGAACTAAGCGTTTCGCGGTAGTTCTCTAGAACTAGTGGATGATTGCAGCGCCATCTGCGTTTTGCTAGTTTCTCCCCATTGTTAACTTACTCCCTTTAAAAGTTATCTCTAGGCAGAGATGGGCTTTCGCCATTTTTACCTGCAACAAACAAAACCAATTAGCTCCGTGTTAACAAGACTAACATCCACTTTGCACACTTTGTACAGTCAGCAGATGAAACGTGAACGAGAAGAAAGAACAAAACATTTCAAGAACTTAAGTAAAGGTAAATCTCACTTCGAGTCTCGCCCGAGTGAGTTCTCCACTTTCCTTTATTTCTAAGGATTGTGGTACCCTTTGCAGACGTTTTTCTGCTTAATACAAAAGTAATTAAAATCGATGATGATGATACTCCTGACCGATTTAGGCCACAGCGACTGTGTTCTCGAGTAGACATTTAGAGTAAACAATTTGTTTTGTGTTTCTTACATTTAACATTTCCATCTGTATGTATAACTAAATCATCATATTTGTTGTTTATTAAGGGAATACGTAGTTCGGCTGTTGACTGTACCGACGAGGCCTGCAATCATTTGGGGACATGACTAATTTGCTGACACTACTTTCTACGCGGTCGAGCGGCACAATTGCCCAATTTGTTGATTTTACTTTCCCCGATTTGCGAGTTTTAGTACTTCCAACATTAACTTAGTATGAGGACTTTTGAAAACTTTCTTTGGTTTTAAATTTTTACTCAATAACGTGCTTTGGTTATAGTGATATTATTGTCGGACAACACAACCACAGAATAAATAATACTTAGCACCTATTATTATTTAAGGAAGGATCCTAAAGTTTGAAATATACTCGTATTCTTCAAATCGGTGTTTTTATAATAGAACATCGATTTATAGTTTTTACACATCCCCATAATCTTCAAGAACAGAGCGTATCCCCATCTTAAAGGCCGGCAACGCAAGACACCCGCAGGTGTCCATTGGCGACGGTGATTGCTTACCATTAGGCGATTCGCCTGCGGGTTTGCCTCATATATCATGAAAGAAAACGTAATAATAATGGCTAAGCTTCTCTGTAATATATAATCCGAGAAAAACCAAGACTTGATAATATGACCGTTATCAACCGATTAGGGAATAACGGTCAGCTGGTCACGAACTTAATGATTTCATAAAAAAACACAATAACCCGGTTGATTAACAGCAATAATGGGGTAAATGCATCATTACAAGCCCTTGCATTAATTAAGAACCCTTTACAAAGTTAATAGGGAGATCAAATTACACTTTTTCTGATACAAGTAATTAAATTCTGGTAATCTATATGTTTGATCTTTAGCATGCAATATCGAATTAATTCGATAAAATAGAACTAATAAAACTGCACTGCATATTTAACAACCTTAAATGTTCGAAAACTCTTTCTATTTCTCACGTAATTACATTCAAAGTTTTACAAGGGGACAAACTTGCTGTTTAACTTCTTGTGCTAGTATTGATACCTGAACCAGCGAAAGAAATTTAAAAAGAATTCTAAAAGTGGAGTTTGAGCGTGGCGAGGGTTTCAAGACTTTCAAGGCACGAGGGTTAAACGTATAGGTACTTTGCTACCGTGTGAAACACATTTTTCACAACAGTAACGCGAGGAAAATACTAAATCAACGCTATTTAATATTTACCCTTTAAAATAAATACATACCGCGGCCTCGACCGCGACGTGACCGAGGTGACGTCAGCAACCTACAATCGATAAGGGAGTTTAAATTTGGAACATGTAAACTTGCTACTAAACGCAACTAGTACATGTAGGAACTCGCACTAAATACTAATCAATTTGGAAAATTATTCAAATCGAGAATTGAAAAATACAACCAGATGATATCCGTTAAGTTTTGACAGTGTAAAATTAGCGCTATCTGCGCCCGCGGCCTCGACCGAGAGTCCGCGACGCGGGCGGTGACGTCACCAACCGACAACCGCTGGGCGCTGATAAGAGCATTTAAATTTGGAACATGTACGTTTGCAAATTAAACCGTTACGAATATCCTTGGGTGTGGCCATGAGTCTGCTGCGATACATCAGATACATGAAAAGGACCGTCGTATTATACCAATCCTTGAAAATATGACACATTCGACTGAAATCATGAAATTTGACAGGCGAGTAGCTAGCTTCTACAAGTCTATGAACCTTTCCTACTTGTATATGCTATAAGAATTTTATACACATATTTACCCAGAAGTTTGCAACTTACGCCACCACACCTACATGGAATGTATTTATTAATGAATGTTGCAGTATCTATCATTGAAGCAAATGTGCAAAAAATCTGGCCAATCGGGTTAAATACAAAACGAAATATAATATTGCGTTAATCATGCGCATTATGTAAATGTGTAATCTGCATTAATATGTTTACAAATAAATGTCGGCCTTGACATATAGCAATAATGAAATCACGAAATATTTAAGGCGGTCCTATTGCAGGTTACGGGAAATCTATAACTCCGATGAAATCGTACAATGTAGAGGCAATGTGGATTGTAGGTGAAAGACATCTTCCTTGCGTATACGTAATTTGATTGTCTATTTATGTCCCATGGCAACGTCGAATTCCGTACAAAAATGTACCCCTCATTGTCGAGAGCGCGGCCAGCAATTGGTTTTGACCGACTCCATTTCAAATTCCATTTCAAATTTTCCAAGTGCAATCTAGCGTTTAGTTGATAGCTACGTTTAATTTTATTGACCGAGAGAAAGCGAAGGTCTTTCTTTCTGCTTGGGCAAAAATGCTTTCGTATGCCCGGCTGTCCGGATGTACTCTAATTCTTCATTTCTCAACCAATTATCATGATATCAATTATATTAGATTTTTTTGTCTAATTCGTTTTTGTTTTCCACTTTGTAAACCCCCATGTTTACAAAGTCTACTGCTTTCAGTAGGCTTTCAGGAGCACCAAACTCTAGCCCTCGAGATAATTAATTAATATATGTAGTTAGAAAAAGATGGGAAGTCTATCTCGCGGGCGAGATACTGTCGGGGCGCTCTTGTGCTAAGCCGGCTGATCCACTAGTTATATAATTGTTAGCAACGCCATCTAACGTCGCTAACATAATCATGTTCACAAGTTTAACACTTGGCCTCTCGGCGGAGTGCTAATTGAGACAGCCTTGATGACCTGTACCATTCTAGAATGCTATTACTTAATCGCAGTGTGCATGATCCGCGTTCTTGGATGGAGGTATTGCATAGTTTAGAAATGATGCGAAGGATACTGCATAGTAATAACACTACATTCATAGGTAAGTTATTAGTTATTGTTTTAAAGAAGAGATTGAGCCAGTGTCGAGCACAGCGACATAATAATTATAAAATTTATAACCTTACGTTCCAAGCGATGTTAGTACCTATTAAGTGTATGTAATATTTGAGTAACTCTTGAGGAAGGTGATGCGAGATTATCAACGTCATCATTGGATACAGTGCGCTTTGTGTTTAATACTGACAATATCTCATTCGTTCATTGTGTGAATTATGTCATTATAATATTCTTAACTGGTAGATTGCTCAAATTAGGAAGAATAAATTTATATAAATACCTAATTAACTAAACGTAGTCTTTCAAACATCCCAAAAACGTACATAGATATGCAATCTATTAAAATTAAGAAGTATTTTGCCAGTGTGAGAGGATATTGAAAAAAATATTAAGATATTTGACGATTATAATATTTATAATAATAAGAAGATACGCATCATTAAACCTACAACCTACGTACATTCTTCCAAAATCATAAGAACATAATAACAGCAGTCTGCCAAATATAACGACCGGTTTCCTTGTAAAAACAAACTTGGCCGTACGACCAATTTGGGCAACGCAATTGCAGGGCACCGACCGAAATTAAATGTGATAAGGATTCGTCCCACAGCAAACGAGCCAGATAATACTTGGTTTAAACAGAGAATTGAGTAAGGTACTCAATATAATTGGTAAGGCAATGATTCATCTTAATATAAGTATGATAGGTAAATGCCCTGGGTATGGCAACTCTATATAAGTCAGGATTTCCCCTACCATGTCAGGAGTTTTAGACCTTTGTCAGGATTGCGGGGGGACTTTTATCAGGATATTCCATTATTTTTCTTTATATGAGAACCCTGCCTGGGTTAGATACGTCGAAGACACGGAAAATGGCCACAGGGAACAGTAATTAAGGCCATGTTCACCTCACGTCTGATGTGTCAGAGGCGAAACCTCGAAACATAACTTCCCCAAAAACCCGATGGGCAAACCAGTTCTAATTTACCTACTTTCTTTTTTCTTTAAGATCGAAAAGTACTCAAATGTCCCAAACTAGGAAAACCAGTAAAAATGTATTTCGACGGACGCCCCGCCCAGTCAGATAAGGCTTTGTATAACCAAGAATTGAGACAAAGGACAGAACAGGCAATAGTCTAATTATTGGAGCGCTAAAGGGGCCCCACTGACTATTAGTCCGCCGGACGATCAGTTGGCCTGTCAGTTGTTCGGAACTGTCAAATTTTTATTCTAACTGACAGGCCGATATCGTCCGGCGGACTGATAGTCAATGGGCCCCTTAAGAGAAATCTGTATCTGCAGCGAATGCAGACCGGACCACAAATGCCAAAAGCAATTTGCGGTCACGTCGGCTCGTCTGTTTTGACAATCAGTAATGAGCAAGGAAAAACGGCGGAACAGAAGAAACTTTGCTTTGTTTCTGTAATAATATTTATATATTAGCTGAGCGATTTTTATAACATAGATATAATCCGGAAACCTCTGCTATCCGTCAACGGCCGGTTTTTTGCCTGTTTGTATTATTTGTTAACAATGAAGAATATTGTATTGTATTGTGTTACATATTAAAAAGTAACGCAGTACCAGCAACACACTTTCGCAATGACATAAAGTTATGGTCAATTAATCAGTTCTTGCTAGTACTGGTAGGTGGCTGGCTAGGTAGGCAGTGATGTGTTTCTGATGCTGGATCAATAGTCAGCGCACGGGATGTACAGTAGTCTTGCGTATATAACATCGTCAATCGAAAAATCCCTATACTGACTTGCCTACTTACCGTCAGTCGTACTTCACACTTGCTACTATTGTCGTAACTAACTTCTCTAACTGCTTATCGTTAGACAGGTCATTCTGAAGATCCTGTGCCATTATAGTTGTTTAAAAAACAATTAATAACACCATTAAGTAGTAACTCCATATCGTCCGCATGAGAAGCACTCAATCATGTAATGTCGCCATCGTTGCGAGCTTATTGTCTGGCTCAGTCGTTCACAGGGTCACAGCGTGCGTTCGTTTTTGTCAAGCTTACTTCACTGCTTGTGCAACATCTACTGTCATATAGCATTCTACTAACCAGATCAGAGTAACAGCTTCATTCGAGTGTTGTAAGACTTGTGAACTTTGGACAATACCATAAGCGCGCATTGAAGACGTGTTTTCTAGCAACAACACGAGCACTCTTAGTCGTGTGGGAGAATTTTCAAAATTTCGTAACTATCAGTCGTTCTCTTCAGCCCCAGACCGTTCGGATTACAGCGTTCACGGGATTAGCGAGGCTCTACTGTATATAATGCACAAAAGGAGCTGGAATAAAACTAAACAAGAAAGTTCAGTTTAAGTACTACCTACTATACTTACTTTTGGTATTTAGAGGGTCCTTTCCCAGTTGGGCTGCTAAAAAAACTTGACCAAAATGACATTCTGCTATGCAATGCGTCATTACAAGTACATGATACATACATAATACCTTGGAGTGCATGTCTACAAAAGGTAGTGTAGTTTCGCTATCTTACACAATTGCTATCGATATGCGATAATGACGATAGCCGGGCTTATCGTTCTTAGATATTATTATGTTAGCGATTCTCAAACAATTTATCGCAAATGCATCCATATTTTAATAAAGCGGAATTACCTTACCTTTGTACATTACATTTCGGTCTTAATAAGGGGCCTACTGACTGTCAGTCCGCCGGACGATATCGGCCTGTGTTAGAACAAAAATTTGACAGTTCCGAACAACTGACAGGCCGATATCGTCCGGCGGACTGATAGTCAGTTGGCCCATGAGCTTATCGTCGGTGCGCTTGTGAATTCCGACATGTAAGGTGCATTAGAATAACTTCGAAAACGGGTTAATTTTGAAAATGGCTAGTCCTATCAATTAAACTAAAAACACTTTGTACTATACCTAGCAACAGGAAGCAAGATGCCTTAGCATAAGTGTTACTAAAGTATGAAGTGCTTTTCTGCACCATGCCTTTAAATAAAGGATACTTACTGATAATATTTACTATTACAGTATTTTTGGCCACATATAGCAGGCCATGGATGTAAGTAAAGGGAGATTCGTGAGCCATCAAATATAGGTTCCGGAACCTATATTGAGTAAGTCGTACGGCTGACGCCAATGTGTCAAAATTGTTACAATCATCTACTTAATTTACCTGCATTTTAGTTTTGTCAACTATGAACGTCACGCGTCTATTGTTAATAAAAGGTCATTGTAGCAGGCAAGGCATTGATAACTTTGCATGCGGAATAATTTTGTAAATTGCATTAAACTTGAAACACTGTACTGTAGCAGCAGCAAGCAAGATGCCTTGGTAAGTGTTGTAGAGTAGTTTCTTAAGTATTGACAAAGTATTAGATACTTGTGGTTTAGCTGATATTAGTGACTCAAAATTACCCCGGTTCAAAGTTACCCCCACGCACCTTACTTCAAACAATTTCTAAGCTCACCCCCGCCGCTCACCGCCAACGCAAGCTCCTGATGACACTCCTCGGTACGGAGTGAAACATGTCGAGCGTTTTTCGACTTAAAATACGTGAGTGACCCGTTATTAATATATTTAATTTCTAAGCTCCCAAAAACTTCCTAAAATTTATCTTCTTCTTCTTCTTCCTCGGTCCCTCATTGCTGAGGATCGCGACCATGTATGCTCCGTCTCCATAGTGTGCGGTCATATAAGCCACATGAGTCACGCACTGCATGTTGCCGCCAACCACCCTCTTCACACCATCAGACCATCTCGTGGGTGCTTTTCCTCGCCCGCGCTTGCCATCCATTTGACCCAAGATAATCTGCCTTTCTAGGTCATGCTTCTTAGACCGCATGATATGTCCAAAAAAGCTGAGTGCGCGTTCTTGACATATTGTAGAGAGCCGTGTGGTGATTTTCAGCTCCTCTAGGATGGACTTATTGGTTCTCATAGCCTAAAATTTATACATCTATGTAATAAAGACCCAAAGTAACATATTTCCCTATACAGAGTATGCAAACAGATGTTATCTAATCGGGCAAGCTGCTTATCTCGCGGAGGTTCAAATATGGCGAAACATTGTGGTTGTGGTGCAACCTTCACACCTAATGTTGTTATGTTGCCATATTTATGTCAAGATTTCCCCTGACATGTCAGGATTATTAGTATTTTGTCTAAAGTTTGTAGGGAAGAGTATGCTGTACCTTCAGCATATGGTGGCGCTGATGGCGAGTTAAAGGGCCATGACCGGTTTGGAATAAGGGATTTAATATGGGTGTTTTTATACTTTATCGTGATAATGGAAACTTTTTTTTAGAGAAATGGCCATGTAGGAAAACTTCAGAATTTGTAGGGATGACCGGACTTTTGTAAGGATACTTTTGTTTACATGGTAACCCTATTCACGTCGACAAAGAATCAATTCCAAAACGTATCACTAGAGTAATTGTATAATACACACATTCGGAAGACTGCGGGTCATTTCTGGATGAGATTAGCTCAGGACCGGGATAAGTGGCGAACTCGAAGAGAGGCCTCTGCTCGGCAGTGGGCGATAAAAGGCTGATATGATGATGATGATGAATTGTATAATAACTGTTATCGCGCGGAAAGTAGGTAGTTTAATACTTTAAGGCGATGTAATGCTATAATCGATACGAGACAGGACAGGAAGCCAAATGCTGTACAGACATCGATGTCATCGATGTGAATATTTACAACGTGGAAGTAGTCCACGTTGTAAATATTCACCCCCTTATTCATAAAACTTTACTGGCCTATATTAAATCATCATCATCCTCGTGTTTTCCCCGCTATTTGCGGCTAACGGGAACCTGTGGGATCCGCTTGACAACTAATCTCAAAAAGGCACTGGATGGGGCTGCCATCTGACCTTCCAACCCAGAGGGGAAACTAGGCCGGAACTTATGTACAATTTATCAGTCGCTTTTTGGTGGAGGAAAACACCGTGAGGAAACCGGACTCCCAATCAGGCCTAGTTCGCCCTCTGGGTTGGAAGGTCAGATGGCAGTCGCTTAGGATTAGTAAGCGGACCCAGGTTCCCATGAGCCGTGGTAAAATACCGGGATAACGCGAGGAAGATGACTCATCTAGGGCCAAAATCCAAAGAGGAAAATGTCGAGAACGTTTCTATGGAAAAATTACCACTAATGTATCCTCTTAAGGGGCCCACTGATTACCAGTCCGCCGGACGATATCAGCCTGTCAGTTAATCGCAAAAGGCCACACACTAACAGTTCTCGTTCAGGTATCGGCCTGACGGCTAACACGAACCGATAGGTAGTGTGTGGCCGCTTCAAGATTCCGGTCAGCGCCGACAGATATCTGCTGGACAGTCCGTGGTCTGAAATGGAACTGTTAATGTGTGGCCTGTTGCGATTAACTGACAGGCTGATATCGTCCGGCGAACTGTCAATTTATAAGGCCCTTTCAAACTTATATCAGACCGTTGCCGGCGGTCGACCGTACGGCGGAAAACTGACGACTCAACTGCTAGTCTGTAGTCCCAGAGGTGGCAGCAGGCCATTGCCGGCAGGCAATAATCGCTTGTGTGTGGACTGTGGACGTTATTGGCCTAGGACGGCTGGCCGGCCGATAAGGCCAGACTGCAGGCGGCAGGCGGTCAGTGGGCCCCTTTTCCGCTAGTGGGCTATATTAGATAATTTATGTTTTATCCCTCTCTAACAAATACATTAAGTCAAAATGATAGATAAAGACAAACGATTAATAGCTAATTGAGGCATGTAGCGCGTTTATGAATACGCCCTAGTCTATAAAATTATACATACATTCTAAGTTGGGTCAGGTCAGGGAATCCATGACATCAGTCAAACAGATCCTTATTAGGTTACGTGAAACAAAGTTAGTAATCATTAAATATTTTACTGTTATAGACAAACATTTCCTTTTATTAAATGATAGATAGATAGATAGATAGAATAAGAATACTCTTTAACAGTGCTTTGGCTTTATTTTAGCCAATGAATTAGTGACCAATCACAACTTTTTTTAATAGCAGGTAATTGTGTATCCTTGGATAAATAAGTAATATTCAAAGTTGCAAGCGGGTTATACACATGGAAAAAAGATATAACTGTCAGTGATTCGAGTCAGATAAGTGGCCGTTTTTTGAAGCTTGTTTATATATTTTTCATCGCTGGGTATCTTAATATTTACTGTACTGTACTTATTGTATCACACATTCTTGTTCTTTCTATCACATTTAGCGCCAACGTTTGTGGTACAGTTGGCATAAGATATATCGGAGCGGCCAAGGCGCTCACAAATATCTGAACACGCCTCCAATTGTCAAGGCGCTAGAGTGCGTGTTCAGATATTTTTGAGCACCTCGGCCGCTCCGATATATCTGATGGCGACTGTACTGTACAATAACTAAACAGCAAAACGGCCAACGTTCGAGCAGCGCGAATCCGGTTCTCGGATGAGTCACGGCCGACCTCACGGCGACCTCTACTTCAGGGGCCTACCACGAACACCGAAGTTTGCAAATTGCGGGCATCTTTCTCTTTTACACCAATTAAGTCGTAATTAGAGTGACAGAGAAGAGAGTGCTTCTCTGTTCGCGGTTCGGACTTCGGTGTTCGCGGTAGGCCCTCAGGGCTACGCGTATTTGATCTCAACTTATTATATCATGCTTGCACAGTGTTTAGTTTACCTACGGACCCTACGGGTAATAAATAATCCATAAGGCATAAGTATTAATATTATAAACGCAAAAGTGTGTCTGTCTGTCTGTTACCTCTTCACGCTTAAACCGCTGAACCGAGTTTGTAAAAATTTGGTATAGAGATAGTTTGAGTGCCGGGGAACATCCATCCATCACAACCATCATCATCATCAATCATCATCTACGCAGAAGAAGTGGCGAGCATAAGCTAGTAAAAATAAATAAATAACCTAGGACAACTACACAGACCGACCTAGTCCCACAGTAAGCTCAATTTAGGCTTGTGTTGTGTTGTAAGGGTTGTATTGTATTGTATAATCGATAAATACTTAAATACATAGAATACATCAGGAACAAATATCCTTGCTATCACACAAATAAATGCCGTATCCAGGATTTGAACCCCAGACCATCAGCTTCATAGGCAGTGTCACTACCGACATACCGACAGGCGTGGCTCACTCCGCGATTTCGTCGCGTCGCTACAAGTACATGCGGCCCACACCAATTTTGGTGTCTAGGCATAGTAATTGCCGCGCACCGCTACGGAACTATCTGACGTAATGACGTAATAGACGCTTCTACTATTATAATTTATTCTGTGATACCGACTAGGCCAGACAGATCATCTGTCGAAGAATGTGCTGCAGGCCAATTCGAGTTTTAGTTATTCGATCTGTTTCCAATAACTAAAACTCGAACTTGCCTGCACGTCTCTAAATATGGTCAGGAGCACACCGTTACAATCTTTCGGCCTCACGCTGTATAATTGATCCATTACATTCCGAAAACCGTTTCAAGTGATGCGTGATCAGAATAATCAATTTAGAAACATAATCGCCACACTCGGTTACATGAGAAACAGTTCTCAGTACTGACAGTAACTTCATTTACCATATGTAGACCGTATTCCTTTATTATAAGGTGTACGAAAAGTCAATCAAAGGTGTGTGGACAATGGTAATGGAGTTACAAATAATTGGAACGCGACAGCGACACGTCGACACGTCGTCGTATTTGCTTTTGTTTTATCGTGTCATCTTAATACGTTCGCGGATGGTTAGTGACGTCATGTGTCATAGTCCAAAGGAAACTAAAAACTACGCGAATGCATTCGTGTCCGCGAATGTGTCAAGAATAAAAGCTTAGAAGAGTTTCGACTTCGACCAACACCTTGAGATTTGCCAGGTGGCTGGATCAAGGGCCAGATGCAGAGAAGGCGGTATTCTTGGACACGGCGCGTATAGTACGTCGGTTCCTCACTCTGCGGCCCTGACCACCGGCAGGTTGGTTTCTTTTTATAATGTAACATTTAAAACTTTCGCGGTTTGAACACATATTAAATCACATTTACAATCGGGTTTATCGCGAATTTATTTAGTTACCTTTATTTACCGACGTTTCGACACTGGTCGTTTCGTCAGTTAGCCGCGACCCGCGACCACGACCAGTGAAACCTGTGTCGAAACGTCGGTAAATAAAGGTAACAAAATAAATTCGCGTAGACCCGATTGTAAATGTGATTTATTATATGTATTTTGTGATGTTTTTGTACCTGCTTTTATATTCATATATAATTGACCTAATTTAAGCTCTACGACAAAGAAAGTGATAATATGCTTAGAAACCTACTACTAAGTGCTTGTCTTCACTTTTTAACAGATAGGTTTTTGCTTCCTGATCTAGGTTACCTACCTTAATCGAGTAAACTAGAGAGGGTAGGAGTATAAAAAGAGGGTAGGTGAAGAAAAGTGTAAACATCATCTGTGCTTATTAATTTATTGATTTTACATTATTTAATACAATTTTGGACTAAATATTATTTACACTTATGACTAGTTAAATAAATATCACCTACCAGCAGTTTGTCAATATTTCCATACAGTAAATCTTTTATAGAAATATTCTCACATTCACAAGTAACCTCCAAGCATTGTCAAAATGGATTCCATCAAGCAATCTATGGACGAGTTGGCTAAATCCTTCAACACACAGATGGCGGCTTTCCAGAAAGAGATTGAGAAGGCCGCTCCAAGTAATCCTACAATTGCTTCGGTATCAATGGAATTCAGCACGTTTAAAACATTCATTAGGACCACTTTGGAGGCCTTGCAAAAGCAAATTCAGTTCCTGAGCAGGCAGATGGATCAGCAAGAGATGCGCTCCAGACGGAAAATGCTCCTTTTGCACGGGGTGCCTGAGTCCAAGGAAGAACAGTCCGCAGCAAGCATTGTGCAAGTTCTGAACGGGCATCTCGAGAACAAGCTAACTGTGACTGATGTTAAGCGCTGTCACCGTCTGGGCCGCCCACACCAAAACAAAATTAGATGTATCCTGGTAAAATTCTGTGATGTGTCAGTGCGTGACTCGGTATGGTTCAACAAAAAATGCTTGAAGGGCACTGGGGTGACTGTGTCGGAGTTCCTCACTGGCCCGCGTCATGCGGTTTTCTTGGCGGCGCGGGAGCGCCTTGGTGTTCGGAGATGCTGGACCCGCGACGGGAACGTCTACGTCCTGGATGCGGCTGATAAGCGACTCTGTGTGACCACTGTGGCTGAAGTCGAGCAGTTCACGGCGGCGGCTCCTGGAGGTGCGAAAGATTCTTCATCTTCTGTTGCCAACACGGCCCAGTCCAGGAGGGCCAGGAAGCCGGCGCAGAAATTTTAGATTGAACTTTCTTTTCGTAACAGCGTGTCGAGTATGCATTTTGTTTTTACTCCTTAACTTGGCAGTATAATAATCTGAGCCGATTTAAAAGCCCACTCTTAGTTTTTTCAATTCATCACTATTTATTTATTTTCGTGGGTGGATGTTTTATTTACTCTCTTATGATAGCACTGACACTGACAGTGACTACTCTGGTCTGTCGCTCTGACGTTTCTAGCGTCATGACATCTGTCAATAGGTACTTCACGTTTCTTTTTACGCTGTTGCTCTTAACTACGTATAAATGTATAGAACTGTTAATTCATTTCTTAAATTTCGATGCAGCTCGAATGTGTATATAATGCTTATACTTATTTAGATTTAGTTATTCTTCCTTTATTATTTAAAGTGTTCAGAACTGCTGGTGGATAGTCGATTTGGCATAGCATAGTTGGTTTTGCCAGCTACAAACCATTTTAGCGTATTTATTTAGCATCTATTATATATATTTATATATAATATATACATTAATTTATATTATACTTATTTTTAATATTATATTTTATGTCTTTTGGTACCGACAATGATAGTGACGTATCTACGGATCACTTTATTTCCTTTTCTTCTGACAACGACGATAGCAGTTTTTATAGTCTCCCTCTCCCTCTACATGACATTCTTCTTAAACAACTAGCTGATGTTCCTAAAAACTTGAATATTTTGCATATAAATGCGCAGAGCATTCCCGCCCACTACAACGATTTTTTAACTTCTTTTGATGTATCCGGAATTCATGCAATCCTCGTTTCTGAATCATGGTTTAAGCCTTGTCTCCCTTCTACTTCTTATTCTTTACCAGGGTTTCACTTGTTACGAAATGACCGCATAGGCAGAGGAGGGGGTGGTGTGGCCATTTATCTCCGTTCTCATTTCCCTTATTCAATTATAACTGCGTCAGCCTCGGCCGCCAATACCGCGGAGTACCTTTTCATAGAGTTGAACATTTCATGCGCCAAAGTCCTTCTTGGTGTTTTTTACTCCCCTTCCCTTAATGTAGACTATTTTACTTCCTTTGAAAAAGTACTTGAAGACCTCATGCCTTCATATAATCACCATATTATCATGGGTGATTTCAATACCTGCCTTTTAAAAAATGACTTCCGTTCCAGAGCTCTTAAATCCCTCGCTGATGCATGTAACCTTACAATTTTACCTTCTGATGCTACTCATCACTTCCCCAATTGTACGCCCTCTCTTCTCGATCTTACCCTAGTCTCTTCTCCTTCGCTAGTTGGCAATTATAGTCAGCATTCTGCTGAAGCCTTCTCCTACCATGACTTGCTTTGCTTGTCATATAAGATTCGTCCCCCTAAAGCCAAACCCAAAATTATTATGCAGCGCAATTTTAGTAGGCTAAATGTAGAAAAACTTCGAGTGGACGCTTGTAATGTTGATTGGAGTGTGATTGATGCTGCTAATACCATGCATGAGAAAGTGTCACTTTTTAACTCCTTGCTAATACAACTTTACGATACACATGCTCCAGTTCGCCCAATTAAGTTAAAGCATCTCCCCGCTCCCTGGTTGACTGACGAGATTAGGGCCTTAATTGTAAAAAAAAACGTAGCCAAGTATAAATATAAGCACAACTCTACTGACAGGAACAAAGTTAAGTATCACGCTCTGAGAAACCGCTGTAGTACTATGTGCCGTGATGCTCAGCGACGTCACATTCACAAGTCGGTGGTAGATGGTGATCCAGCCAAAATCTGGAGATGCCTGAGATCTTACGGTGTTGGAAAGTCTGCTAACAATTTTTTACCTATCGACTTGAATCTAGATCAACTAAATCAACATTTCTCCTCTTCTAATGTTTTCAGCGGTCCACTAAAGTCCCACACTCTTCGCAACATCTCCAACTCTTCCACTCCTGACTACACTCCTTTCTCAATTACTCATTTATCTGAGAGTGACGTTGAGAAGAATATTTTGGCTATTACATCTAATGCTATCGGCGTCGACTGTGTGGGTCGCAATATGATCATCCCTCTCCTTGACCTCCTCGTTCCTATTATTACCCGTATCTTTAATTATTCCATTTCGCTCTGTAGCTTCCCAAATTCCTGGAAAGACGCTGATATCATACCTCTCCCTAAAAAGTCCAATCCGTCTTCCTTCTCCGATTATAGGCCTATATCCATTCTTCCTTTCCTTTCTAAAGTACTAGAGCGGCTTGTGCAACGACAACTAACTTCCTTCCTGAATAGAAATTCACTCCTAAATCCTCTTCAGTCCGGGTTTCGTTCTGGTCATAGCACGGTTACCGCACTTGTCAAGATTTCAGATGATATCCGTTCGGCTATGGATAACCGAAGGCTAACGGTGTTGACGTTGCTAGATTTCAGCAACGCTTTCAACACCGTAGATTTTGACATTCTGTTGGGGATATTACGTACTCTCAACGTTTCTCCAGAAGCTACTGAGTGGTTTCATAGCTATCTAGTAGGTCGTCGGCAACGTGTTAAAGTTGATAACTCTCGTTCACCTTGGTGCAGCACGCTGGCTGGCGTTCCGCAAGGTGGCGTGCTGTCCCCTCTCCTTTTTTCAATTTTTATTAATTCTATCACTTCAAATCTCCTTTCTGCTTACCATCTTTATGCCGATGACCTACAAATTTACTCACATGGCCAGCTTGATGATTTACCTTCTGTTATTCACACCACTAACACTGACTTGGAACGTGTTTCAAACTGGAGCTCTTTTTATGGTTTAAAGGTTAATCCTTCTAAAACCCAAGTTATCATAATTGGTAGCCCAAGAACCATAGCAAGAGTAGACTTTGATAAATTACCAGGTGTATTTTTTGATGGGGTACTGATACCTTACTCTCCCCAGGTTAAGAATCTAGGCGTAGTCTTTGATCGCACGCTCTCATGGATACCGCAGGTCAGTGAAGTGAGCAGGAAGGTCTTTGCAGCTGTGGGTTCCCTACGACGAGTTCGTAACTTTTTGCCTTTTGCCACTAAAATTGCGCTTGCCCAGTCTCTCCTATTGCCCATTTTGGACTATGCCGATATCAGTTATTTAGATCTGACAGAAGAGCAACTGAATAAACTCGAGCGGCTTCAAAATGTTTGCATTAGGTTTATTTTCGGATTACGTAAATTTGACCACGTCTCGAGCTATCGTACGCAGCTCAAGTGGTTGCCTATCCGTTTCCGCCGCGACTCTCATATTCTTCATCTTCTTTTTTCCGTACTGTTTCTCCCAAACACTCCCTGCTATCTCAAAGTCCGTTTTAAATATCTTAACTCTGTCAGGTGCTCTCAAAATCTTCTACTTTACCCACCTCCTTCTTCTTCAAAGGTCTACAACAATTCTTTCAGTTTTCGCGCAGTTCGGTTGTGGAATGCTCTGCCCATCGATATTAGACGTGCTAAATCCCTCTCTATATTTAAAAATCGTTTAAAGGAACATTATTTATCTAAGTCTTAATCCTTCCGTGCTCTTTATGAAACTCACTGTTATGGCTACCTCGACATACCCGTATATATATATATAGGTATAAGTTATATATAAAATGTATGTATTAATTTATGTAGTGTATGATTTATTGGATAGTTGTAGTTTATGTATTTTATTATATTTGTCTAAATTGTTTTCACAAATTTTGCTAATTTCATTTATTTTTTTTGCGCCACCCGTACACTTAACTATGTTCGCCGTTTCGCTATCTGAAGGTTGTCTGGAAGAGATCGCTGTTTAGCGATAAGACCGCCTGTTGTAACCTACGCCGTTAAATTCCAATGTATTCTCTGTAACCTTTATTTTGTAGTGTGCAATAAAGTATTTTATTATTATTATTATTATTATTAAACGAGTGCAATGTATGAATACTAAATCAGAATAGCATTTCCTAACATTATTATTTTTCTATGGTCTCGACCGTTTCTGATGTTAGCAAAACACCAAATAAGAAAACGCATTAGGTGTAATAATTTTCGAAAAATCGCCATTACAAATTCAACTATCTTAGTTATAATACAGAGTACAAAATCGAGTGGGAAATTTGTCGAGAAGTAGATTGATTAGTTAGACGAAACCAACTGACATAATATTGAGTCAAGTGGTGAACACTGATGATCTAATCTGCCGACTTGTTGCTGTACAGTTTAATAAACAACATATAAACATACTAAACATTAGCTTTCCAATCAAAAGGAAATACTAATAGTGATATAGTATCATTGAAATTATTATATGTATCAATAGTACAGTCGCCACTAGATAAATCAGAGCAGCCAAGGTGCTATATCTGAATTCTGAACGTGCACGTGTAATTAAGGTTGACTGGAATGGAAGAGATCTCTTACGGGGATAAGTTCGCCTTAGTAATTATGAAGTAATTATGTACTCTAACCAATGGATCATAGAAATCTGAATAAAGAAATTATATTATTATTATTAGTACATTGTATATACATATTTTATTTTATCGTGTCTTAACCTGTCTTATGTACAATAAAGTCTTTACATACATACATACTTTAACGTCTTGCTTGATAATGATAATAGAAGTTTTGTTTGGATATTTGTGAATACCATGGCCGCTCACGCTCAGGTATATCTCATGGCGGCTGTAGGTATTCAATAGCCCAGTTTACTAAAGATAAATTAAATGGTTATAACTTAAATAATTGAACGCGGTTTTTCGAAAATGCACGGAAAAAGCATGTATGTATTTTAAATTATACGCGATATAATCCATTTAAATGAAAGAAATGTGTAATCGTTTCGACGATTCATAAAAAGTAGCTGATTTGACTCGTCAGACCGTGCTAACTTAGTAATGAATGCACCTGGCACCTGCATTTAGTTTATGTCAGTGGCACTGGCACATCTGTAGAAAAAACAGGCCAAGTGCGAGTCGGACTCGCGCATCGAGGGTTCCGTACTTTTTAGTATTTGTTGTTATAGCGGCAACAGAAATACATCATCTGTGAGAATTTCAACTGTCTAGCTATCACGGATCATGAGATACAGCCTAGTGAAAGACGGACAGCGGAGTCTTAGTTATAGGGTCCCGTTTTTACCCTTTGGGTACGGAACCCTAAAAAACGAGTGTTTATCGTGCCTGCTTGTAGGTTTATCGGCGCATTATCATACTATACAATTACCGCTCAATTCAGATCCGATATCTGTGGTAGTGATCTTGAAATTACTTCAAACGGAGCGGCGATTATTCATGATTATCATTTTATAAAGGTGAGTCGAATGTTAATCAGTGTAAATAATTAAATATGACCTAAAGATTTTTAAGCTGCGAAAATTGCGTTGACGAGGAAAGCGGATAAGCCGAAGTGGGACTGGGCTGGTCATGTCTGCCGTATGCCGAGTGAGCTGTGGGCCAAGACGACACTGAGTGGCAGCCCCGTTCTAAACGGGGTTTTGGAAGACCACGTCGGCGATGGCGGGACGAGCTGCGGGCTTAGCACGGTAGCATTTTTATCGCCTGTCACCATGCCTGTCACGTTCTAACAAGTAGGTAAGTGCAAAAGTGACAGGCATAGTGACAGGTGATAAAAATGCAACCATGCTGACAACGCTAGATCGACTTGTTGCCAAGCGGACCCCAGGCTCCCATGAGCCGTGGCAAAGGCCCGGATAACGCGACGAAGATGATGAGGATCGAAAGAGCTCGTGATTTTGAACAGAAATAACATATAAAAAGTTCCAAATGAAAAAAAAGTGTAGGGTATATGTACAACTTTAAAATTTAAATAAAATGGACAGGCAGATGAAGGAATATTGGGCGGGGCTATAGCACGCAAGCGGCAAGACCAACCTATAGTGAGAAAGTTACACGGAAGAGGAGGGTCTAACTAGTGTATTAAATGAGTAATCAACGAATGGTACAGATAAGAAATGCCGACTGAACAGCTAGGTGCTAATCAAACGAATAACGAATAGATGGTCTTCATCAACCACCATTCAGATACCATTGGTACAACAATTATTTAGGGCTATCCCGGATTCGTTATATTTTTTCATTAAAAAAAAATTACACATTTTTAGACATGTAAAAACCGATGTTTTCTTAAAAACTATTAACTGCGTCGAATGTAGGTTCTACATGTAATATCATTCACATTCAGCTAAAATTGTTTTAAAACGTGCTTTCAGTAAGCAATAGAGCACCATTGAGTACGTAACTTGCTCATCATCCTCTTCAAACTTAATATATATGTATTTTAAACAAAGAGACCGAATACATTGTCGTATAACTGTTCCAACTTCAACTTTGTGGCCAACAAAATAAGGCTTAGAATGGGATTGATTATTTAAACAATTCGCTTTTGTTTCAAACGTTACGTCAAATTTGAATGTGGAATTATAACGGCCGCATGGCAGCTGCTAATGCCGGCAGGCATGCCATATGCGGTCTCTTCATTCACGAAGCAATTTTCCTCGGCTATAGGCTTAGTTCTAGTTTAACTTGAACCTGGGATCCTTAAGAGGCCGTAGTCGATTTTGGAGCAAAAATTTTAAATTGATAGATTTAGTCGTTGAAATTATACACGTTTTGTTACGTAATATCTAAATAACAAGTATTGGTTTCTATTAGCACGTCGTCTCATCTTGCCTTTTAATAATGAGGTCGCAAGCGTGCGTCACCGGTAATAAATGAAAAGAAGGGGCAGTTTTTAAAAATTCATCAAAAATTTATGGTGGTAAATTATACAAATTGATGTATAAAAATAGTTTCAACAAATGTTGTAGATTGTTTAATTATTAAAATTACGTTGAAATTAAGTCGATTTTCAGAGAAATTGTCACTTGTTTTGAAGTAATTTCTGGAGAAAATTGATTTCGTTTAACTTTCATTTACACTACTTTAAAGTAATAATAATAAAAATGTAGTCTGATAAACGTCAAGTACAGGATATGTGTAATACAAAATTACCATGTTTAGCCGTCCAAACTTTACGAAATTTACAAATAATAGCGACAAAATCAGTGCTTTACGCGCGTTTACCTAAACGTCCATCAGAAAAGCAAACATTACTAATTTAGTGAGTCTGTTTTCAACAAATTGATCTGATAAAAGGTAAGATAAGAAGATGCGTTAATACAAACCAGTACTTGTTATTTCAATTAGGTAACAAAAGATGTACAATTTCACCGACTAAATCTATCAATTTTACATTTTTGCGACTAAAATCGACACCGGCCTCTTTTCGTTGTATCTACCATAGTCTATCGGCAAGGGTGTTGTAATTTACTATTTCAAAGTACCGCTTGAGGCTATATTTTATTGTGGCTTCGCCTAGACTTCAGAACTTCGGACAGGCGTTCTAGACGAAAGAGTTGACGCTTGCATAATTTTATAACGTCTTCGAAAGGTCGCTGTGAAATTTAAAAGTCAAATGCTCAAGGCAGGGCTATATTGATAAAAGTTATTAGAAAATAAGTTTGAAAAACTTACCAGCTGCCGTCAGCCCGTCATGTACTACATTATAGAGCCAATTTGGATACTATAATAAGGCTTTGGAAATATTATAACAGTAGGCGATCAATACATATTTATACTTATGTGTGTTTGATTAGCTTACTTCATGTTTTCTATTTCTTAAATAGTGATATGAAATGTCACGGTTTCGTTTACTTACTAGGTAATAGCAAGTCAATATGTCTCACATTGCAATAAAGATGCCTTACTTATTTGGTCACTTACTCGTAATGTTGAATACCTTCTAAGGTTGATATGTCAGCAATATTTGTCTAAAGAAGGTCACTTTATGACGTTTGACATTTCGACCTGTCATTTCAATCACTAAGATATATGGTGTTACAACAGTTCTGTAATAAAAACGTGCAATAGTTGAGGTCAACACCACGGTCACAGGGCGGACATTTAACATCAAAAATCACTTGCGTTTCTATGTGTGAACGGCACGTCTGTACACGCGGCATGCGTCATTGTGTGAGTAAGTTGCCTAAAAACAGTACTGAGCGTTCGGCAAAAGCTCGTCAATCTGCTGTCGCGGGGCGAGGTAATTCGAATCGGGGCAGGGCGGTGCGTGGCCGTTCTGTATGATAATACTATTACTTATTCTGTGCCACGGTCGTCATCGTTAACATCAATCTTAGCACCGTTTCGTGGCAACATATGTTACAAGATCAAAATATTTTTTAGTTTTTTTACCCTTTTTCTGTATTTTACGTAGATCATTTGTTTTTGCTCTATTGAGCGCAAGCGAGCCTTGCGCTCACGATTTATTTTAATTTGCTACGAAAAGGTGCCGGTTACTTAATGAATTTCGGATACAAATGCATTGTAATGTATCTTCATACAATTAGGATCCAGATACCGAATTATAAGCCGACGATATTTATCAATGTAGAATGTAACGTATAGATAGCTTGAAAGATGCGCGCGCCCTTGTAAGTATGATAGAACGGTGTTGACGTTGAAGTTGAAACCCCGCCGCCGCTCTTATAAAACGTGTACAAATGTTCCGTCATCACACTTAACTGCAACGTAGCTCTTATTGCCAAGACATATGGTGTACCGTTGGTGAGTTGAGTGTTGATGTTAGTCCACCTGCCTTTTACCTGGCTGTACACGAGTTGAAATGTTTTGTGGGTGCTTTTTGGCGTTTTTTTAGGCTCACTTTTTATTTGAGTTCTAATAGGGATTGTAACTAGTCGTGCATAGCCATCTATAGTATTTTTCAAACACGATGGGTACGCTGACAGGTGTCATTTCAATACAATTTTGCGCGATTAGGCGTTTTTAGGTTATAAATTATACCCGATGACACCTGTCAACCTACCCATTGTGTTTGGAAAATACTGTACGAGTGGAGTGGTTATTCTATTAAATTGTGACGTTTTCAACATTGTCGCTTGTCGATAAGGTTGATTTCTAATTGAAGCTATATGGAAATAGCGCCTTACTGACAAGCGACAATAAGTACCCTTTTGGTTGAAAATGGCACAATTTTTCTTGTTTTAGTAGTAGTAAATAGTGCAAGTAAATAGTAAATACCTAAGTAAAGATAACGCACAGATAAACACAATGATACCAAAAGGCAAATGAAATTTGTACTATTCCAAGTCACAAAGGTGATTTAATAACGGCAATTACCTACCTATTGTCGTATAGAACAATTATTATTTTTTTGTAGAAAAGTGTTACCTTTATTGGTCGACTGGTTATTTCATGTATTCTGTATTTTACTTATGTCGATAACATTGTGGTCAATACTGACCACGCTAAGAACTAATTAAAGTATTTTTGAAAATATTTTAATTTGTGTTATTTCAAGTAGAAACACTACTTATATATATTTATTTCGGTTTATAATACTGACAAAGGTTAACCGTATTATTTTCGCACTTCGAAACAAATGCTCACGTTAATTTGCCGATACGATAACAAAAGAATGCGACAAATACTTTTGATAAAAATTCATTGCCAATTGATAATTCACTAACGATAAAACCTGAAGAGCGTTTAAAAAAACCAATGAGTTAACGTTTCGAAAAAAAGAAGGCACGTGCTCGGTTTACCTCAAACACGAGTCCACGACCGCCACCTGTCATTAAAAAAAAAAAAAAAACATCTTTAAGCAAAGCTGTCATTATAAAGGGAGGTTCAGACTAGCAAGAACGTGCATGCAATTTACGTTACATTGCTGACTACTAAAATAAACTGTATTCAAAATTTTCATCAGATACCGCAATGTAATGAAAATTGCATGCAAATTCTTGCTAATCTAAAGTAGTCTAAACCTCGCTTAAGGAATACTATTTATCGCAAAGAACGCGTATGAGCAAGAAAGACTGATAATAATTCTTTAACTTATGTGATGTTCACAGAAAAAGGGATGTATAATAATAACATAATAAGGGATTAATAACTTAATAAGGATATTTTCTAATGTCAGTGGCGCTTTTTCATAAAGTAATGGTAGGTACCTTTTGGTCGACACGTAATAGTGGCTTAGCGTAAATAAATGGTTGTAATTATTTGTAAGAATCAACTCTAGCGTTGTGAAACACTAAAGAAAATAAGTGTGAAATAATTATTAGCCGGACTTCACTTGGCACCTTTGAGGCAGTTTAACATTATTGGAAATAGAAATAACATTTGAAATAATGTATTTAATAACACCTGTACGTGAGTGATAATTTACTGTAACCCATGATGTGTTTACAACTTTACGTGTTTAGTTTCAACGATCTTGTGTCTGATAATATAGGCAGTGTTTGGACTTCAGGGAAATTAGCTAAAAATACGGTACAATTAATGGAAGACTTTTTCCAATTGGGATATGTACAGTCCAGTATATACGTTATGGACAGAAGTTATTTTTCACCAACGTTTGACATTTATAGTAAAGAACTGCCACGTAGATTAAATTTAATTATTAAATATTTTAAAAAGACCTAAAGAAATGATACGTTTATTCTACCCTAAAAATGTTCTATAAAAACACCCTGTGGTTAGACCTTAATTATAAATATTAATGTTTTCCGTAAATTATAGAACATTACAAGGTATTTTATTAAAGTAAAGAACTGCCAGGCAGATTGCTTGTTCCATACTTTGCACATTTAAATTAATTATTAATTATCTTTTAAAGTTGTTAAAGAGCAATTGCGTAATTCTACCCGTGGAATGTTTTCTTGAATCCATCGAAGTTCAATAAAAACACCTTGTGTTAGGCCTTATACAGTGTTTTCCGTAAATTACAGAAGATATTTACTGTTTAACAGCTAAGCGACGTGGGGAATCCTGAATTAGCCAGTCAATTAAAAGGCTAATTAAGTTGACTCCTGTGAGTTGTGACAGTTTACATTTTCCCATGCCTACCATCTTTGCCGTGGCATTTTAAGTATTTTCACTTTTTTTTTTCAAATTAAGCAACGTGAAAGTAACTTAATTTTATTGGAATTATGTCAACATCAAGATACGGTCAGCAATTGCGAAGCCTAATACGCTATAGAATGTAGAACTTAGTGATGAAAACATTTAAGCCGTGCTTTTTAGGGTTCCGTACCCAAACTGGACCCTATTACTAAGACTCCGCTGACCGTCTGTCTGTCACTAAGCTGTATCTCATGAACGGTGATAGCTAGACAGTTGAAATTTTCACAGATGATGTATTTCTGTTGCCGCTATAACAACAAATACTAAAAAGTACGGAACCCTCAGTGGGCAAGTCCGACTCGCACTTGGCCGGTTTTTTTATATACGAGACGATACGACTCGGTTTTGTAATGTATTTAGATGACATTTGTGCTAGTAATATAGTTTTATGCCATTTCTCTGTAATAAACTAATAAAACTGACACGTATATAGGTAAGTACTTTGGCATCTTCTTTGTGTACACTTCTACCAACCATTCAGTAATACCCGGATTTAAGCGACCAATTTCAGTAATATATAAATGGCGGTTTCTATTCAACGCTATTGCACTTTAATTCTAATTCGGTTTCGTGATCGGTTCGAATTTCGAAACGCTGTCGAATCCGCGCCAATCCGACGCGTCTCGATTCTCGATCGTCCGAGAATCGATTCGACATTCTTCGGAAATAATCGAGTTTCCCTCTCGTTTCGTTTAATGTTTTAGAAATAGAAAAAGGTCAGTGGACTTCATAACAACCCAAATTAACAAGTTCCATCACAGTTTCCATCCACTTTCGTATGATCTGGTTTGGACCAGATTTGTATGAGACGATCGTTAGCGGTTAACGAATAAGATTAGGTGATTCAATTCAAATCGTTTAATACGGTATAAACGTACATTTAAAAAAAAAAATAACACACACACCTAAAACTAATCGTGTTATTACTTGTAATGCCTCAGCACGTTAGCCATATTCGAGTGAATTTGAAAAGTTTATAGTAAATTGTTCGGATCGAAAATCGTCGCTATACTTACTCAACCTCATATCTGCAACAATCATTTGATGGAAATGTCGCTTTTCTTTCATTCGGAATACGGGTGTTATTGTCATCAAATGAGTGTTGCAGATACGAGGTTGAGTAAGTATAGCGGCGTAATCAAAGCACACTAAGGAGAACGCTTGATACATAAATATATGTGGTTTGTAAACGTTACGGCAACTGATCATGTGCCAAACATATGTTACTAGAAGCTAACATGAGTAAATAGGAGATGATATCACTTGGCAACGACTTGGGAAATGAAAGAAATTGTGAATCGAGAGAACACCACCCAAACAATTGTGTGTGATTGGGAACTTGACACATTTTGGATGAATTTTAATGAAATCCTCAAAATTCTGATTTAAACCTTCACGATTATTAATCGCGTACACCTTATTATGTTTTGAAATTTACCTCCGTCGTTTATAGGGCGTTTATCGGCGTTGTCCCCATTGTCTCGGAGAAGACTCAAAAATCCTCAAAATTTAACAAATAAAATAGAAACGATAAACTAGTAGAGAATGCCCTCACTCAGCCGTTACGTTTACGCGTATATTTTGTCATGTAGTCAGTTAAAAATAAATAAATTAAGAGTAAATTAGAAACTACAGCATTCCCTCGAAGCTCGAGCCTTTAGTGCATGTGTTAAACTCCGTCAGCCATCAAAACCCCGGGAGCTTTGCAATATTTTGAAACACCGTTAACCTTTACAAATTAATAAGTAATAACCATTAGTAAACATCAATAGCAACACCAATAGCAATAAACCACCAATTTCATTACTTTTTATATTCAAAACATGTATTAAATCGTTTTTGAAGTCAGTAATAAAGCTTTTTTCTCCACGACGCGACGTATGCTTACTGGTAATTCATTCGGCAGTGTTTCCATGTTAACGTAACAACCGGTTGGAAGCGTGACAGCCAAAAATAATTCTGTTATTTGTCCCACAAATCGTGTGAATCGTGAAGGTTACGTTCATATTATCATATTAATGCCTAAGAAGGTTATCAGTTTAAAGATAATCGTGTAGCTTGTGTTGTATGTTGTATCATTGATAAGTTAACTAACATTCAATTGAAGACTGATATCGCATAAAGGTTTTAATTACAAATAACCTGGCCTTAGTGGGCTTCCATTCAATCATTACTTAATTTATGAGAACGTCTCTCGCTGACACATTTTTTGTGCAAACGGAAGACAATATGTCAAAATGATACCTTTGCTTTGTAATTTTAGTACAAGTCAAATTTTAAAAGTTGCAATAAGAAAATAATAACGAGACGGAAGACAATGCAAACCAATTTAATTTTTTTAACAATTGACAACTAAATTCAGATATAAAGTTAAATACTGTGTTCGACGTTGACGACTGCAATTTGGAAAGAGATACGCAATATCTTAGTAAGGCTAAAATTACTGCCTTTGAAACAATGCAGGCAATAACTAGCAGGCTCAGTTCCGATCACAGTAATCTGCGTTTACTTGTAACAATGGCTTGGGACTGCATATACGTCATACCAGAGCCTTGAATGATCAGACAATCTTTCTACTATTACTACACTGGCGAATGCTTGATCAGTGCCTTGATGCTTGATCATGCACAGAAATTGCACTTCCTAGTTACATTATAATAATAGCAAAACTTCCGTGAGGCACTGACATATTAAATATATTTAAGAATTGTAACAGTGACTTATTTATTACCTTAATTTGATCTTAGATTTTTCATATGTATGTTTTATTAACTTATTACTATTTATTATTTATATCAACAGAGAAAAACGGTGCGTAAGTGGATAAGGACATATGAGAGAACGGGCTTATACTTTTAGTTTACACGAATGAATCTGAGCGTCACCGTAACATCAAATACACACAGACGCTCCGTTTACGACTACTCGTTCGAGTGCCGAAAATTTCGGAGTATCGATAAGCACTGTTCGAAGACACTTACATGCTGCTGGGGGATCGACTTTATAAACGTGAGTGACCCGGTTTAATATATTTAATATACATTATAATACTCGAACACGATCGCTTAAGAGGAAAGGGGACGGGCGCTTCTCCATACAAACGTAGTCCCAATTTTCCTCTCTGAATATTGACATTATGGAAAATATTTTTACATAGTTTGATGTATATTAACCAAGGCTATGCCCCTACGTTTGATGTTTTTAAATTTTTTGATTATTGTAAAAATTCGGTGCGAAAAACAGATTTCATACAAATTTTTAAATGCTCCTAACTCTTATAATAATTAAGTTCGAAAAAAGATCAAACGTAGCTGTGGTTGACCTACAACAAATTGTGTCAAAATATTTTCAATAATGTTAATATGCGGAGAGGAAAATGAGGACTACGTTTGTATGAAAAGGCGATTTCGCACGGGTACTCCACTTTCGTCTTAAAATGAGCTTTAGAAAGAAGCTCAATAGTTATAAAAGTTGCAATGGAATTAAACTTAGAGGTTCTCTGCAAGATCGAATTAGAAATGAGATCTGCTCGAGAATCAAAGCCGTCAAAGCTCCAACTGCTCCAAGTCTATTAGCGACATGACAAGATCTAAAAACGTTAATAAATCATCAAGATCTAAATACCACCGTTTAAGAAGATATCAACCGGCGATTCTAAGCGCAATTTTATAATTGGCTGCCGTCACGATAGCCCAAATCGCGTAAGTGATCGCAATTACTAAAACATTTACAAAATACACGGTAATTGGATTGTGGAGGAAAAAATGTAACGTTCACGTTGAAATGTTTACGAGCTGTTGAAGGCGAGTTACGTCCATCGACGCGTGTGTATGGGCGATACGTAACTGGTGTAGGCGGTGGTGTAATGGAGTACGTCATTATGTAGAAAACGAATTGATCGGCAGACTCGGGTGAGGTTGCTTGCTTGTGTGCTAAGGCGTATGTCTCCGGTTGGCGCTGTAAGCGTACAACATCACATGAAGACAGAAATTTCTACAGAATGCATTGGTCTGGCGTCTGGCGTATGTAGCATTTACGACGACAACAATGCGACGACAGTGGAACTGGCATGAGCAAGAACATATATATATTTAGAGCTCGTCTTAAAGTACTCTTAGACATTTGATATGAAACTGTGTATATGTTTACTACCTAAATAAGTAAGATACTTCAGGGGCCGGCTTATAAAGGCCTGTAACATGTACTATACAAGCGTCTCTTTCTAACGAGTGGAATCGAAAAGAGACTTCCGGTAGTACTATAGTAACAATTATCTGGTCAGTTTACCCTGGTTGGCTTGCATATACCGATGTGCCGTCGGAAAGTTTCCAAAATGGCGAAATTTTCACATGGAAAAATTACGGAATCTCCTATTTTTGTAAGGGGATCGAAATTTTCCGCGCCAGTTACCAATGCTCATAGTATTTTTAAGGGTACCATACCCAAAGGGTAAAAACGGGACCCTATTACTAAGACTCCACTGTCCGTCTGTCTGTCTGTCACCAGGCTGTATATCATGAACCGTGATAGCTAGACAGTTGAAATTTTCACAGATGATGTATTTCTGTTGCCGCTATAACAACAAATAAAAGAAAACACGGACTCGCGATCGCGACGTGACGACACAGCTAAGATAAATGAGTTTAAAAACGCACTTGCGGCAGTCAATTTTGATCGCGAATTACATGTATTGTGAAGTTGCATGTTCTTTTGTGATAAACAAACAATTATCGCTGCGCCAGCTGCTCTAGTTACTGGATGCAATTTAGCAGTTTTTTATTTATAGTGCAAGGGCAAAAAGTGGACTGGAAATAAAAAGTTGACCTATTTTTATTGCATAGCTCTAGGTATTAACATTCTATTCTAAAGTATCGACCACCTAGATTTTTATATTATGTAGTTTTCTAGTTAATTTATTTTTGTAGGTACCTACGACGGGACAATCAAATCAAATCGAAAACTTTCTTTCGACGTGAAAAAGTTCCCTATGTAACTTTTTGACCCGTTTGTGTTTTTCTTTAAAGTAAAATGACGTATATTTTGAGTGTAGTCCATTATAGTCTAAGTACGCTTCTAACCGCCACTTGCACCATCCCACTAACCCGGGGTTGAACGATTAAACCGTTAACCCAGTGTCAAATTGTACTGGTAACCATGGTAACTCCACGTATAACCGGCCAACCCCGATTTAGTGGAATCAAAGAGGATATAATAAGATAGAGCGGTACTGTCATAGTAAATTTTGTAACCACTTTAAATTCACTGCCATCTATCGACATACTTTAAAACTAAAAATGAAGATTTATAAAAATACGTTAAAATGTACTTAAATATGGATAAATGATTTTTTATTTGCATTAATTATTTTTATATGATTTTGACCCATGTTCTTTCACTGATATGCGTTAAAATTATAAATAACAAACGAAACCGTCAACGCCCTCTATACGAGAGTAGGCCAAAGGTGGTGGCGCCATCTGAACGAGAATCAAATTTTCTTGATTTTCGAGGCACGTTTTTTCCTTAGACTGTATCCATCTATTACGGAGTTATGTCTATCTTTGGTGGAATGGTGCAAGTGGCGCTAAGTGCTTTAAAACACACAAGCAGCCTATACACGTAGGTTGCGACTTGCGACACGCGTTTCGTACGACACGTCCAGTGAAGTGTCCTTCGTCACGAGTGCTCGACTGTTTGCTACTAGGAGGATATAACCAAATGGAGACGCCTTGTCTGTAATTTTCTGTACAAAACATTCAGATAAACGTCAGTCCATAAAATGTGTATGACCATTGGTCATAGAGTTTCGACAGAGGTGAACGCCTGTTAATGGCTACTCCGTTTGGTTATATCCTCCATGATTTGCTATGTCTATTGTCTCAGTGTCATTCCTGTGTAGTCGCTATCAGATATATCGGAGCGAGCAAGGTCGTCGTCGTGGGTTTCTTTCGACACCCTTTTGGGGGTTCTCTTCCGCATCCCTGCTGTGGACTGTTTCGGGTCGCGCCCCACCTTGTGGGGCGGTCATTCATCAGGTCATTGGCCCGTTTGAGCGGGGCCAGGTTTCGGGGCCGCGGTGAAGGCGACCAGCAGCTTAAATAGGCTGGCGTGTGCGTCGGGTGTAGGCCAGCTTTGTTGCTACCGGCCGTTATCCAACCCCACGACCCTAGCCTGGTTAGCCCGTTTGAGCGGGGCCAGGTCTCGGCGCCGCAGTGAAGGCGACCGGCAGCTTAGGCTGGCGTCTGCGTCGGGTGTAGGCCAGCTTTGTTGCTGTTGCTACCGGCCGTTATCCAACCCCACGGCCCTAGCCTGGTTAGCCCGTTTGAGCGGGGCCAGATTTCGGCGCCGCAGTGAAGGCGACCGGCAGCTTAGGCTGGCGTCTGCGTCGGGTGTAGGCCAGCTTTGTTGCTACCGGCCGTTATCCAACCCCACGACCCTAGCCTGGTTAGCCCGTTTGAGCGGGGCCAGGTCTCGGCGCCGCAGTGAAGGCGACCGGCAGCTTAGGCTGGCGTCTGCGTCGGGTGTAGGCCAGCTTTGTTGCTGTTGCTACCGGCCGTTATCCAACCCCACGGCCCTAGCCTGGTTAGCCCGTTTGAGCGGGGCCAGATTTCGGCGCCGCAGTGAAGGCGACCGGCAGCTTAGGCTGGCGTCTGCGTCGGGTGTAGGCCAGCTTTGTTGCTGTTGCTACCGGCCGTTATCCAACCCCACGGCCCTAGCCTGGTTACCCCGTTTGAGCGGGGCCAGGTTTCGGCGCCGCAGTGAAGGCGACCGGCAGCTTAGGCTGGCGTCTGCGTCGGGTGTAGGCCAGCTTTGTTGCTGTTGCTACCGGCCGTTATCCAACCCCACGGCCCTAGCCTGGTTACCCCGTTTGAGCGGGGCCAGGTTTCGGCGCCGCAGTGAAGGCGACCGGCAGCTTAGGCTGACGTGTGCGTCGTGCCTGTGTTGGCGTTATCCAAGTGTGTCGTGGTGGTATCTTCTTTATCCTTGTGTAGGAGGGCTCGGGGGAGGCGCCGAGCCCCACACTGGTCCGGTGGAGCGACCAAGGTATGCAAAAATATCTAAACATTATGTCAGCTATACACACTCGTCGAAAGCATGCCGCTCCAATCCAATCGGAGAAGCGCGAGACGAGACAAGGAAGAGCGGTACGAGAAGGGAGCAGCATGTTCACACTCGTTCTCGGCCTGTCTCGGGGTCTCTGGACGAGTGTGTATAGCCGACATAACGCTTTGACATATTAGACGCGTTCAGATATTTGTGAGCACCTTGGCCGCTCCGATATATTTGAGGGCGACTCTCTGTACCATCGTCCACGCTGTTAACTAACAATTTGTACAACTTATTGCAAAGACATAAGTCCACCAGTAATCAGTTAAGAGTGTTGCAGAAGGCATTATTGTAGTTGTACCGATAAACCGTTAAATTCAGTCTTCAAATACTCTTGTGAGTATTCTCCGTTCGTTTGCAATTCATAAGAGTGATGTATTGTATGTTAAAACAGTCTCTGATGCAACCAATGTAATGTCTAGTTTGGTATAAGGCAGGTTTAGTCATAGACCTCCTAACATAGACCGCAGATTATCAAGTTTCCGAAAAAATTGCCGTCGCCGCACATGTGCCCCCTTGCCCATCTTGTACTTGTAAATCACTACCGCGAGCACCACTAGATTGCAATTATTGCAAATAAAACTAAAACACTCCATGATTACCCCTAAGATATATCCTCTAGCCCCCAGAGGCCGATAACAAGGCAATGTATTTCATTCTATTTTGAATCAAATGTGCAATTAATACGCGTACAGGTCGTAAAAGTTGACGCAATTGAAATAAACAGTTTGCGCTCTCTTTCAAAATTAGTGTAGGAGCACCAATGCGTGATTACCTCCAGTCATCTTATTGTATGGTGCCTGCATTACGACCACATCTCAAAATTTATTATTTTAGAGATTAGAGCCTTAATTTAAAAATAATAAATAAATAAAAAGTATCCTTCAAAGACTTTTGTACCCACGTGGCCGCATAACGATGCTCCGTCGAGTAGGCAAGTGATCGGTAGGATTGATGCAAAAAGCCTGCACGTGGGCGGACGAGTCGTGACAAAGGCTTTTGAGGCACTTTTTGTTGCGATACGGCTAGTGAGAAAATATCAATAGAGACGGATTATCAATATTTTCAAGGTTAGAAAAATCAGCGGAGAGGAACCAGTTTCAGTCTAGACTGTCATTAAAATTGATCAATTTGATGATTGAAGTTTTAAGATGGCAACCGTATAAAAACTAGTTTCTATTTGTGACTTCATCCACATAGATTAGTAAATACTTCCATTATACCACTTCCATAATAAATCCACACTCTTAAGGAATGATTTCTGTAATAAGAACTATCATAACATATCCTTTCCTGGGACTTAAGAGAAGAGGTAACAGCAAGACAGTTACATTTGCATTCATAATATTATATGGCCCTAACCGCATTTCTGTTGAAGTTATTAAAAGCACTACACTGTAGAGGACACTGTTAAACAAAAAACAAGTTAGGCTTAGTATTGGCGTCTATGACAGGCTATGACTGACTAATAAATCCCAGACTGACCTATCTCAAGCTATGCAGACTAGACGATATCTAGGGCAAAAACTAGTTTATACAAAAAAAAACATCGTATTTGATGTTACTATTACAGTGACAACGTATACCTAATACTTACCTAGGATTCAAACTAGTCCACTGCCCACCAGAACTATTAAAATAAAAAAAATACCTATAGCCCCCCTACGCACAAAAATTCCTTATATCATTTGGAAAAGAGCTGATACTCTTTAAACAGCTGGATCGATTTTTATCAAACATAGCTAAGAACCAACGCAAGGAAACTCGTTTTCACGTAAAAAGAACCCCATCGTAATCGGTCCATCCGTTTGAGAGCTATGATGCCACAGACAGACATTGGCGTCAAACATAAAACGCCTTTTTTGCGTCGGGGGTTAATGATAAAATGAATCATGAATAATCCAAAGCAATAAATTTCGATCACGATCGTGTCCATAAACACAGCATCAGCTTACTGTAAAAAGTAAAACTAAAAGCTAACGACCAGTTAGCGTGTCCATTGAGGAGAGAACAACGTGTGATTGAAATTGAATATTTTAAAGCATTTAATTATCGGTTGCCCGTCACAGGCGGATTTCTCCGTCCGACAATCTTGAATGTGGAATTCGCTGTGAAACCAGGACAAATGGATATTAAGGAACTAGATATTTGATTGGTTCTAGATATATGAGACCAGAAAGATATTAGCTTTTCGTATGTGATGTGATCAAAAACAGAGGGTTATATAAAACTTCGGTTGTGACTTGTGCCATATAGAACATAAAAATTCGTTCTCCAAATGCAAAACGATGACAAAAAATTCGTTGAGGATCCTTATCAGTCTTATCACACACGACTTACAGACAAGAGTTTAAGAATAGATGTGGAGGGATGTAAGAGGAAAGGCAAACCAAGAAAAAGGTGGAGGGACCGTGTGAGAAACTATATGAAAGGAAGTACATAGATACTATATGTATATGAGAATGAGATGACGGGCGACAGAGAGATGAGAGGTGAAGTAAATGACATGCTGCGCCGACCACAAGTGAAAGGGCAAACGAACGATAATTATCCTTGTTCTGAATATGTTCCAATATTGTGTAAAGTAGCATAAAAAAAGTGTTGATGTTATTTATGCAGGTCCTATTTAATAAAGTTTCACTGTAATTAGTTCTACGAGTCAGGCGATTTGTGAATGACACCCGATAAGATAAGGCATTGGTGTGGGTTGGATAAGCAGGTGAATATTGAAATCACGAATATTGTACACCAGAAAGGGGTATAAAGATATATACCTATGTTATGTAACTCCAATTACTCTAATAGAAGTTTACAAAAACAACGATTTTATGCTTGAAAAATGTTCACTGTAATGCTGCCGGTGGACAGACCAGGCGCCTATTTCACCAATTTGACAATTGACACCTGGGACTGACAATTTCCTGTACATTTCTGAGTCAGTAAGTAACGACGGTACACGGGTATTACATAGCGTCAATGTTTACTTGTTGAACCAGCAATGTACGGTAAATGTTCAATGTCAGGCGACAATCAGCGTGGCACCATACATCTATGTATTTACTATTTTATATGTATACTATCCAAAGGTTGGAGGTTTCATTTTGTTCTTGTTATTTTTCTCTAAGGTGAACAATATTAGCAAGTAAATCGTGAAAACGAAAGCATTTGACATTTTAAAATCAATCGATAGGCATCTAGAAACCCGTTCCCCACGACTGAGCAAAACAGATCTTCTTAGCATAATCATAATTAACAATAGACATATTGGACATGCTAATGGGTCTGCCCTAGCACGAGCCGTCGCGTGCAGCGTCACTTTCCAACGGCAGTTTCTGTTTCGCGCGCGTGCTAGAGAGCGCATTCCCGCCCCACCGGGGGACGTGGCTAGGAAGATTGGAGGTTATTCCTAGTGGAGGACGATTGATTTTTCTTTGATAAATAAGGTGGAGTTAAGTGATGAGAGCACGATTTTTAAAGGAAAATTCTGGAATAGTCAGTAAGAGGTGGTTCATGAAGGAACTGGAGCATTCCTAGTGCAGGACGGTTGATCATCCTGTGATAAATAAGGCGGAGTTAATGGTGATAAGAACACGATTTGTGAAGGAAAATTCTGGAATAGTCAGTAAGTGGTGGTTCATGAAGGAACTGGAGTATTCCTAGTGAAGGACGGTTGATATTCCTGTGATGGATAAAAAGTAGTTAAAGATGATGAGAACATGAGTATATGGAAAATTCTGAAAAAGTCTTTAGTAAGTGGTGATAAAGGATTTATGAAAGAGCTGGAATGTTCCTATTGCAATAGGTGCCTATGATTGATATTCCTATGGGTTTGAGGGGTAGTCAAGGGTGATGTATGAAGGAAAATTCTTGAATAGGTTATTGTTCCCAAGTGATTCATGAAGGGACTGGAAAATTACTAGTGTGGGACGATTGATATTATATTGAATTATAATCGTCAACAAATGATTGCTTTGATTGCGTATCACATGACTAAATATGACTTTCATTTGTGTGTTCAACGCTACATTCAGACATAGAAGCAAATTGTTTCCCTCATAGATCAACCGCGTTCCAGAGGCATATCGTCGCAATTTGCAGAATGCCAATTAAAATTATATAATTCAGCACAGCACATGATTGACGACCAAAACAACGTTTAACGGCCGCGGAGCACGAAATATTGAAGACGGGCTGTTAGATTTAATGTATTGGAAAATCTTTAAGGCATTGCTTTACCTGTATTACGCATACAATCAACATCCAATAGATGGTTAAAAATCTACTTGTCTCTCGTTGTCATAGTTACGGTCGCCTGGGTCACTTTAAAACTTGATTATAAGGCATTTAAATTCACAAAATACACTTTTTTCGGTAGGTACTTACACGCCCTTTCTATAAAGATCCATCAGCCAAGCGTGTTAGTAGAACGTGGTGTAAGTTCTTCTAACAAACTGTGACAGAATAACAATAATAGTTGATTAACCCGGACAGTGACAGCCAAAGTGGTCAAATATATCGTTACACACCTTTGTTCCCATAGAAATAAGGATGGGATAGCGTGGTCGGAGTCTAGACGCGTTTAAACATATTATTTAGTACATATGTCTTTTAAAAAGGTTTTTAGTGTTATAAGGAGCGAAGCAGTCGGCCAAACAGTCAAATAAATGACCATCGACGTGTGTGGTGCTTAATTATCATCGAGCGGGCAATCATTCCGAACCTAACCAGTATAGGTCTATCGTTTATCCTGAACAGTTTATAATACAGATATAGGTCTTCTTACGCTGGTGCTACACCCAAGCATTTGACTGCTCTGGGGACCACACGAGAACCATCGACACTTAACTAGCAATACGTAAGCCTTATTACAAAGGCATAAAGTCCATTTGTGATCAGTGTTCTGTTATATAGGTAGTACACAGTCAGGAATGCTCAGGTGCTGCAGGTGCTCAGGAAGGGCTAATTGGACCCTAATTAGGACCCTGGCTTTCGGCTGACAAATCGCAAGTCCTGAGTGAGTGCATGCTTTACTGGACAGTTTAGTGATGACATTTTAGCACGATAATGCGGGATAAATGAGATATTTGTATTGCTATGAGATAAGATATATAAATGGACGATTATGATCGTTTTTGCAATATAAATTACATAACTCATCATTTTATAATGTCTTAGGTATAGTCAGTCAGGTGGGATGGTACAATTTTGAGAAAAACAGGACCGCTGAGTGTAGTGTAAAGTTTTCCCGAAAATAATACTCCTACACTTATTAACTAGTGTAGGTTTTTACTATATGTCACCCAAACCGTAAAACGAATCGTTTGACACATTGAACAGACTATTTATCAAAATGTTGACACTACACACGTAAACAGTAATTAAATAAGTACCATTCATGAGTTCATACGTAAATCATTAAACGGACATCAAAACGACAAGCAAAATAATTACACCGTGTTAACAGTGTCAAGAGCATGAATTATGAACGGCCGTGCGAATCATGCAACATCTGATAAAAAAATATACAAGATACCTTAGATACCTACTTCATTAATGAGATGTCGGTACATATGCTAAAGGCCATATTATTGTCAATACTTCAAAAATGTCTGTAAGACAGGATAGGCAACGGGGTGGTCCTGTAACTGTCCAGTTTTTAAAGCATTTTAAGCGTTTTTTTTTTGTTTTTCAAACGTCAGCTTAAGGGGCCCACTGTCTGATATCGGCCTGTCAGTTAGAACAAAAATTTGACAGTTCCGAACAACTGACAGGCCGATATCGTCCGGCGGACTGATAGTCAGTGGGCCCCTTTACAGAGCATATACTTTTTGACAGATGGAACTACGAGGGCGGGTTGAAAATTTTCCGAAATGCAAAACGAAAAAACAAAGATATTAATAGGTATCATAAAATTCATAAATGATAATAATTAATTTTAAATCCGGTTGCGTCACAATTCGTAGTAACACTTTATACTCAGTGATAATGATAAAATAAGTATGATGGTGATAAACTGATAATAATACCTATCCATTAATTGTAATCATTGTTAAAGGTACAGCCGATAAGTAGGCTTATCGTTGAAGAATTATATCTGATATTTATGATTATTATTGATTATGCTGTTAGCAAGCATATTAAGTTACTTTACATGTACTCAATAAATAGTTTAAGCTGTATGGTTGCGATAAGAAATCATTGAAATAAAATAAAATAGATGGGATCTAATAGCTACTGTCATGGCTCAAGTTCTTTAAGTCATTAATCCTTTCTAATAATGCACATGCACATGTAACTCTGTGTGTCTGTTACCTCTACAGCTACACGCATAAACCGTTGCGCCAATTTAGATGGGATTTGGTATGGAGATAGTTCAGGGCCCGGGGAAGGACACAGGATAGTTTTTATCAATTATAATCATTCCACACACGAAGCCGCAAGCAGAAGCTAGTTATTTATAAAACCGCAGCAAATCTATCTGTCACTTGTCACAAATAAAAACTAAATGATTGTTCGAAAACCATTAAGAGCTAGCCCACTGACGTCCAGTTTTTTGCGGGTACGGTTTTCTGCTGAATCCCGTTTTAGTAGTATACCTGCTAATACTCGTATAGTAAGGTTCACACGAGCATTCTGTTTGCGGGATCCTGTAAAAAACTGGATCCTGCAGAAAACAGTACCCGCAAAAAGCTGGACGTCAGTGGGAAGGAGCAATGATGAAATATTTCATGACTGCAAAGCAAATGCTTAATAGTTTTACTAAAAAAAATGTTTTGGAGTTTCGACCCTACTATTTACCCTAATAGAGTGACAATTTCAAAGCATTTTTGAAGTATTAATTAATGGTGTTACATGTCAATAGGTATACAACATTTATTTTACTAAACGATCAAGAAAAAATTTCAAGAAACAGTCCTCAAATGTGCATCTGACATTCTCTACAAATAAAAAAAAATATTAATTACCTTCAGTCAATTATTAACACTCACCATATTTATATTATAAGCGTTAATAATGCCAATTACTATGGTAATTGTGAAAATATTGCATAACGGCATTTGCATACAAGGAAGGCCGCATGACGGGAATATAAATTCAATTGGTTATGGCCCTTTAAGGCTGTCGATTCATGGACAGCTTTTTAATTTATTAGGAACATGTCCTGTGGCAAAATAATGGACATTTAGTTTATAGTAGGTAGTAGTAAATATATAAATGTGGTTGTCCACAACTTTTATTGATGGTAATTTGTTTGTTTGTATGTTGCTTGTATGTTTTAGTTTTGTGTTAAAACTTTACTGCTTATTACGTTTCATATGATGTGACATGCTATTTTTTACTTTTGGAGCATTCAATAAAATTGTCTACTGCTGTCCCGTACGAAGGCGAATTTTCTGAAGATTTGCAGGTATATGTTTCCTTTTTTATGACAAATGGTTAAAAATATGCACATAAAAATAATCGCCTGCTTTAAATGCGGAAAAAAATTGCAACAGGAAATAAAATGCGTCCGTACGGGACAGCCCGTGGAATACAACTTTTGCAGGGTGGTTAGCCATGTCATGCCATTTCGATATTTCTCTGAGATCTAGAGGCTGAGCCTGGCAGGGCTCGGAACCGGTTTTTTTTAAAACCCTAAATAGCCCAATATTTTTAATTGTTTTATGCTCTTTACGTAGGACTGAATCATTTATTTAAGTAAAATTTTCGTATCATTAGATTGTCCCATTAAAATTAAAATTTATAACCAAAGAACGTAATAATACCGGTATTTTTTGTATGAAAAAAAAAACCGTTTCTGAGCCTTGGAGCCTAGTGTCCATCATAGTATTGCTTCTCATGGAATGTTAATTTCTTGATTTAAATAAATAAATGCGATGATAAATATATATAAAAAAATTGAAATAGCTATTTATATTAGGATTTAGTGCAGCAGCAACAGAAATACCTAAACCTACCAGGCAAAAAGCAAAAAATGATAATAGGTATCCAATCCAACAAAAAACGGCCATGTGCGAGTCAGGCTCGCGCACATAGGGTTCCGTACCATTACGCAAAAGACGGCAAAAAAATTACATTTGTTGTATGGGAGCCCCACTTAAATATTTATTTTATATTATTTGTTGTTATAGCGGCAACAGAAATACATCATCTGTGAAAATTTCAACTGTCTAGCTATCACGGTTCATGATATACAGCCTGGTGACAGACAGATGGACAGTGGAGTCTTAGTAATAGTGTCCCGTTTTTACCCTTTGGGTACGGATAAATATGGTCTGATGGGAATAAAAAACAAACAAGAGGTACTTTGACAAGTACAACTTTGTATCCTTAAAGTATCTAGATAATTCTATGAAATGAACTGCCTACTTATTAATTTTTAGGATAATAGAGACAATTGTGTTGTGGCCTTAATTACTTAAAAAGTATTAACTAATAAAATAATCTATGACTGAATCATATTGTGAAGTTGCATATTGTCAGGTGACATCCAATACTCACTAATTACTAAAATATAATTATACAAAAATCAACCTTATTATAGAACTAATTTGGTTCATTATGGCTATGAACTTGTGGTGGTAATTAGTGAGTTTTGATTGTCACCTGACGATATGTATGTAAAACTCGTAATATTTATTTATCACATGTTCAGTTATAAAACAATGTTCTAAGTAGGTATACTATGACATTGGTTATAAATTTATACTTTTATCCTTCTTATTGAGGACAGGAAAATAGTACATGAGTCATGAATGTCATGATTACCAATGACTAAACATAGCCACATATTGACATAAGCATAGTTTTATATCTAAAACCAGCCAGTTAAGTATGTTAATATTAGATTAACTTCCGAGACTACTGTATGATTAATAAGTTACAATCAAAGATTACGGCAAAATAACAACAAATGTATCAGAGCTCGCCAGATGGCCGGGAAACAAAACAAAGTCGCGTTGACCTACATTGCGCGCATTATAAGTGCAGTAATAATATACTTTCATGCACAATAAGAGCCGTGCGCGCTGCACCGCATGCGACTCACGAGCGCTCCTACGCCGACAAACAGACACAGCCTTGCGACACCATGGTAACCGACTAATCCTACTTGAGATGTTTTATGTTTCTCACGTTTGCCAACTCTTCGCGTTCGTAAGCGCGTGCCGCGTTTACGCCGACCCGGTAATCTTAACATAACACATGCATAGATAATACCTTTATGATCAGCTCGATCTCCGGAACGTCGCCGTTCGCTGTTCCATTCTCTGCGATTTCATCCGACATCGTGAACTCAAGAAACACTTCGGTTTTAGAGAATGTACGCTTTAACACACTTTTTCACACAACCGTCACCGTATCAAAACACCGATTGACTGACTCACTTCACTTCGTTCACGTTCGTTCGGCAAATTATAGGCAAATTTTTCACGATGTGCGGCTAACTTCATGTGACTTAGCAAAAATATGTACCATATATGTACAAACAAATAATGTTCATATTTTTATCATATCGATGATATAATTTTGATATTATAATTAATTTGGAGCCAAATTTAAACAGTTTATAAAATTGTTACAGTAATATAATGTTCATTGTTCAGTTTCTGAACGGCATTCAATGCTACCCACGAAAAAATATAAATATTATTATTCGCTGGCAATAGGCTTTTTGACGTCTTTGACGTATTATGACATGACCAGTGTTGCCAGGCGTACGATAATTGTCGTACATGTACGATAATTTGGGCTCCGGTACGATGTGCGTTCCAAAGAGCATTATCGTACGTAAAAGTACGATAATTTCAACCCTTGGACGATGCCACCCAAAAGTCTAGTATTTGAAGCAAAATATGATACTTTCCCTAAGAAATAGGTTATAATTGGGGGTTCAGCTCCTTAGTGTGTCAAAAATGTCGAAATTTCCTGTAAACCGTTTTTTTGCGAAATTTAGAAGAAAATTGCGTTTTCTTTGATTATACATTGGATATGTAAGCTTATTTTGCAAGAAATTTAGACGTAGTGCCTATTTCATAGTACGATATACGATAATACGATAATTCTCGTCCGCTCACCTGGCAACACTGCACGTGACGTCATCGCTGTCAATTGTAAAATTGGTGGTCGACAGCAAAGAGCATATAATCACTCACTACGTTCTACAGTAGTCGAGCTTGGCTTGTTTATTTGTGTGGTATTTTTACGATTTCCCCAAATTTAATCTATTTAGCGGAGATAAATAATCAAAAATGAGTGAAACAGAATCAGCGGGACCTTCTGCATCAGGCAAGGAAATGACATTCGCAGAGAAACAAGCAGAACGCATGAAGAGACTGCGCACTCTGCACTCCGCCAGAAATGAGGCTAGAACAAACAATCACCAGGAAGTCGTGGCTGAAGAGGCTAGGAACAAGCTGCCCGCGAACTATGAGGCGAAGCGACGCCAGGCGGAATGGCTCGTCGACGACCAGAAAAAACGAGACGAAGCGGAGTCAGAAGGCAAAGATTACGACAGAGTGAAATTAATGAATATCTCCGCAGTCGAAGCGGAGCGTTTAGAGCGTAAAAAGAAAAAGAAAAATCCAGACCAAGGGTTCTCTACATACGAGCAAGCGACAGTGAGGCAATACAACAGGTTAGTTAAAAACATGCCAACAGCAGATATGGAGCAATACGAAAAACAGAAACAAAAATACGGCGATGCGTTCTACGGCGGGCCTAATGTGATTATCCATGGGATGCATCAAGACCGGAAGGAAGCTGTCGACAAGATGGTGGACGACTTGGAAGGCCAGATCGCCAAGCGCGCGAAATATTCGCGCAGACGTATTCATAACGACGACGCGGACATTGATTACATTAACGAGAGGAATGCCAAATTCAATAAGAAGCTAGAGAGGTTCTATGGAGAGCACACGGCTGAGATTAAACAGAATTTGGAGCGTGGTACTGCCATTTAAGTTAGTTTCATAAGGTTTGTAAATAGTTAATAAACGTATTGTATCTAAATGTTCTTATAAAACTTTGTTTTATTTCTCCTTATTTAAATGCTATCCTGGTTGCAAGGTTCGGGGATCCACATTAACTGTTTTAGGTATTTAATGATTTTGTTATGAAAGTGAGCCAAATTCTGTACTTTGCGAGGCTAGAGTACAGTCAGCATCAACAGTAATGGATCAAATAAACATTTAAGTATGTGTCAAAAGTATCTATTCTTTACCATTCTTTAAGAGGGTAAAAGAAAATCACTGTATGTTAAATAACTAATTGAAAAATAATTCCAAGGTGCACAACTTTGGGAACAAATCAAATTATTTTTGATTACCGTTACTTTTTTTCGGGTACTTCTTGCCCTTAGAGTTGGTCAAGGACGCCTAGTCTTAGATGGCATATAGTTGAGAAATTGGGACGGGTTCCGCCGTGGTTAGGGGTTCAAGGCGTTAGCCCGGATTGCTAAAGACGCCTGTTTGCGGGCTTCGTCAATTTTTCTTTAATTTATGACATCTATTTCAGTTTATAATTCCAAGGTGGCAAATTCTTTTGGAGTTCGAGATTTTTTTCATTTGTTCATTTGCTACTATTGATGTTTCAAAATATTTAGATCAGTACAGTTTTTACTCACTATTGTTTTTGGTCGCTTTTGGCGACACCGTACTGATCCAAATATTTTGAAATATGTCTCACGATAGTTTAAGTTCGACTATTGATGTTGATTGTACCTCGCCCACACCAAATTCAAATTCTGGGTGTTAGATTAGAATAAATAAATAATAGTACCATTACAGAATTCTCACTGTTAAACAAGAACAATTTTGCCACAGTTACTGTTAAACAAGTCACATTTCACGCATACAGAGAGCAGTTGTGAGCCGAGTTTGCCCATAAATATGATTGAATAAAATACCACTTGTTTTGTTTCCTTTTTGTTGTGTGCCAGTGTGTCAATAAAATCAAATAAATTAAACAAATTTCAGTAACAAGTTTATTCTGATAAATGTGCAGATTAAATTACAAAAGTAAGTACATAATAAAATACATACAAGTTTATAATCTATTGACTAAAAGCTTCTGTCCAGTGACAATGTATAAAAATAAATCCACAGGTGATTACTAGTTTTCCAAGCTTTTTATCACACTATCGATAATACCTCAAAGATGAAGATAAATATATTTTTGATAACTTTTATTCTGACAAAGGGAATATGAGCACATTAAACACACTCATTCCATACATCGGTTTTGTTACCAAAAAGACTATTATTTTCGTAGTCTACATCTAGCGTCAAATAGCGGAACTATCAGTACTGCTACTCGACACTAGATGTCGAATGTGTTGGGACTACTTGGGACTGACGAAAAGTGTATTGCTCAACAATTTATAACCAATAACTAATATTAAAAGCAGGAGTTGAAAATAGAGTTCCGGTTAAGAGTCGAGTAGCAGTACTGATAGTAGTTTTGTTAACAAAACCGATGTATGGAGTGAGTACTGTCTTCTTAATTCTCTTTGCTATTAAAACCGCCCACGCTTAAAAATCTTAAAATGAACTTTAACACATTCTTAAGGTCCCTCCACACTCATGCGCGAAGCCGCGAACGCGAGTGTGGAGCCTAGTTCGCTGATTAGCTAGGCTCCACACTCGCGTTCGTGGCTTCGCGCATGTGTGGAGGGCCCTTTATAGTTTACTATTGCATTGTGTTAAGCGCGCTCCAGACTACGCGGCGCGAAGCCGTGAACGCGTGTGTGGAGTCGATTTCGCTGATTAGCGAACTAGACTACACACTCGCGTTCGCGGCTTCGCGCCGCGAATTGCGCACGAGTGTGGAGAGACCTTTACAGTCTGGCAAAAAAGAGTAGAAATTAAAAAGTGGAAACACTGTAGTGTCATCCCGTTTTTCTAATTGATTTGAAAGGGACGACACTACAGTGTTGCCACTTTTTAATTTCTACTTTTTTTTGCCAGACTGTACATTACATAATAATAGTCGTGGCTTTCAAAATTTTATAAACTGTAATCACCTATGCCATATATACATTAAAATCACTGAACCCATGTAATACTAGCAGTAGACGTGGAGTATTACAAAATAAACTTAACACAATACTTTTAGTCGAAATAAAACATTTGTCCCTCTCGCACTTACACAGTTCGGTAGAAAGAGACTAAATATACGAATGTTCTACATCGCCGATAAAGGAATCGTGCTGCTTGAGCGCAAAATAACTATGCGTAAATTATAATACAATACAATGTTATAAAGCGTTTTAATTTACACTATTTCTCGGGCCCTATTTATTGGAGTAGGACACTAACGGGAAACGCGTTAATTCGACGTTTTTCATATGGCCACACTGGGATTATCGCGATAATCAACGGCGTTTCCCGTTAGTGTGGCTCCGGCATAAGCCCAAGTACTCCTTAAGCTCGCTCCAGACTACGCGGCGCAAAGCCGCGAACGCGAGTGTGGAGACGATTTCGCTGATTAGCGAACTAGACTCCACACTCGCGTTCGCGGCTTCGCGAACGAGTGTGGAGGGACCTTTAAGTCTGTTTACACTACCCTCTCCGAGAAATAGTGTAGTTTAAACGCGAGTGTATCCTTCATTTGGTGCTCGACAGATAGCTTTTCTACATTAATTTTTTTACCTTACCGTCATAATTATAAAGACAATATTACAGGCATCGTACGATTTCGGCAGTGTGTTTTAAAATATGGGCTTTAAGAGTATTTTATGTGCTAAGGCAGAATATCGACTGGAATAAAACCGACTGATAAGCACAAAATAAATTTAAAATCAGGGACCCAATACCGGTATATTTTTCATACAAATAAACCGATATTCAATTTCGGTATCACGGTTGTTTATGTATATTTTTGCACTTAATTTAGCTTTAGCTAATGTGATCAGTCATTATGCTTACCTAAATACCATTCTATAATATCAAAGAAATATTGTGAAAGGTATGAGATATTTTGATTTTTAGTTATACCGGTAACGGTCCCAGTTTAAATTACTATACAAGGAGGCTACCGCGACGATCGAAATTCGAAAAACGTCTGCCTCCATCTTTATAAATGTAACTTTTATCGAGAATGGAGTGATAGAGACAAATATTTCGAAGTTCGAGGTAGTCCCCCCTACCGCTTTGCCGAGACAAGTAAATATAAAGACACCTCATTTCAAAATGTGACTTATTCTTCGCCTAAAATAGGTATCGAAAAATCTGATGGTTTTAATGAACCAGCATCATTGCGGCAAGTTTCATTTAATAGATGTCGTCCCTAAATTGCGAAACAATAATTTTGTGTGTTTCGGAAACGCTACGTGTTCAGGGGGCCTGCGCGAAAACCGAAATTCGCAAATTGCGGGAATCTTTCTCTTTTACTCCAATGAAGGCGTAATTAGAGTTACAGAGTAAGATTTGCGGACATCGATTTTCGCGGTTATACCCAGAATTCTATAACTGGCATTTAGCTTTTTGAAAACCATTAGCGACTAAAGTGTAAGTAGGTAAAGTCTGACCAAGAATATATGATCACGCGCCATGTTGCGGAATTTTACTGGAACTAATATTTTCATACTATACTGAACTGTCACCCTATACATGATAAAATTAAACTTAAAAAACAAGTAAAACCGACTTCAAACGGGAAAAATAAAATATTACCTCGTTTTATATGCGCTAGCAAACTGATACGTTTGAAGTCGGTGCCAAGCCAAATCTTAAAAGCGTCAAGTTGCCGTCAAACGGAATGGCAACCCTAGGTATTGGTATAGTTTGATAAGAACAAAAGAACCAGTATTGTAGCTATTTAGCTTTGCACCGACTTCAAACGTATCAGTTTGCTAGCGCATATAAAACGAGATAATATTTTATTTTTTCCCGTTTGAAGTCGGTTTTACTTTTTTTAAAGTTTAATTTTATTTTTCCATTTTTAGTGATTCTTCATTTGTCTGGCCAAACTGTAACTAAAAATTTTTGCACTTCGGGTAAGTTTCAAGGTCTGGATTTAAGCTATCAAGATTTGAGGAGTTGGACCTCACGGAACCCATCATCAGAACTAGACTTTAACACAATTAAATGTTCCTTCCCATCAGAACTTACTTAATTGTAGTTAACAAATATAACGAAGAGGACTTAAATCGCCTAAATTGAAATATGCGTTGCTAAAGGTTAAAGAGTCCCGTTCTGGTCATCATCAGTAGTTCCACTTCATCAAATGGTACTGTTTTGGATGAGTGCTTGGTTTGTTGATGAAAATAGTAAAACCGATATATGTATGCCTATAAGATTTGAGGAGTTCCCTGGAGTTCTAATGGATCCCTTCATCAAAACTGGGTTTTTTACAAAAACGGGACCAACTAGGGACATCCTCTTTTTTTTTGAAGTCGGTTAAAAATAACAGCGCCCTCTTGACAATGATCATATATTACTGGTCAGGCTTTATATTAGTAGCTCTTTAGTTAATACTTCAACTTTAATAGGTACATACACGTAATGAGAAAGAAATGCTTTAAAACAAGTAGGTAAATTAGATTATTATGGTGTATCTTGTAACCGCTCAATGATCGTACTTCATAAAGGAAACCAAAAAAAAAATTGAGAGGAACTTTTTTTCAGTATGAAATTATTTGTAAAACACCTGAAGTATACATATTAGGAATACATTTTATAGTAAAGAAATTCGGAGAGTCGACTAGAAATCACAGTGACTTGTTCAAAGACAATTTTTTTTGTTAAATCTTAAACTTAGGAGTACCCAACGTGATGTGGCGCAGAATTGGGCTGAGTGGTATTCTTTTGCTTTAGAGATCCTTTTTGGGTCACTAAGCGAGTGAAGTAACAGTAATCTTATACTTAAATATTTCTTCATGAAATTTAGTTCTTGTTTTACTTATTACCACAATGAAAGAACAAACGTTAAAACATCGAGATTGTAGAATGTAGTTCTTGATCTATAACCTGCCTTAAATATAAAGAAGGCTATTGAGTTACACAAAATTGAATATTATCTGTTAAGCCATAACTTCCACTGTTGTCTATATGCGACAGTGATGGAACATGGCACAGGCAAAAGATTAAATGGCGCATAGACAATTTTATATCATCATATCAGCCCTTTATCGCCCACTGCTGAGCATATGCCTCTCTTAGTACGCCACTTGTTCCGGTCCTGAGCTAATCTCATCCAGAAGTGACCCGCAATCTTTTACAGTCAGACCTATTCAGTTTGAAGAATGTAGGTATTTTAAATGTTCCAATTATTTGGAGTGAATTATAAAATGACAGAAATAATAGATAATTAAAAGAAACAATCATATAACAAAAAATCCAATTCAACAATGAGTTCCATTTCTGCTCGGTAAATGAATACCTACGTGGGTTTCTAAGATAGGTACACAAATTATGACTTCAATATTTTGTGGTCAATCACTCAGTCACCATAAACCGTGTGTATCAGTCAGGTCTAATCAGGAAAAAGTTGGCAAACATTTTTTCTAACAAATATTTGCCCTGTGTAAACATAGACGTCTCATCATAATCAAGTAAGACGGTAAAAAACTGGTTTCACGTAAGGCGTTTGAGGAAGTATTGTAGAGCTTACGCAGAGTATAATGAACCAGTACCTTATAACAAATATCTTTGTCTAAAATCATCTGGCAATATCAGCCAGGTCTTGTCGTACATAATTCCCTATTCACCTTAAGTGCAGCAGTTAACGAAAATAACAACAGTTATTCGCATTTGGTAACAGCACTCATTGAGAATAGGAAAATACAACGATATTACAAAATTTGGAATGTGAACTCAAAACTGTAGATGAAAATAATAATAGGTATATCAGACTTTGTAATAACTAACCAAATGCGAATATCACAGATCCGTTTCGACTTATGTACACACAAAGACGCATTTAAGTAACCATTTGTAACCTATCCCTTTTGTAGTTTCAATAAAGTTTACTAATGGCTGTTTAATGTGTCTACGTTGGTACTACTGCACTTAAGAGAATTCATGTCTGGAGCGTCGCTCATAACACCCACGAACGAACAATTTCTGAAATTTAAACAGTCAATTTCAATAAAATGCCAATTTGTTAGTGACGTTGCTGCGGTCTGTTCCTTACTTGATTAAAAACAATAGATATATAGTTATTTGTGCAACAAGAGAGGAAAGTTGGTTTTTCTTGTGTGTTAATTTTAAGTCCCGAGAAAGCGAAAGATGCTATACTTGAATCACGAGCGAAGCGAGTGATTCTAAGTTAGAATCTTGAGCGTAGCGAGGGACTCAAAAACACGAGATGTAAAATAACTTTGCTCTCGTGTTGCACACATAATTTTTTCACCTCAGTAGTGAGAACATATTAAAGGTTAAAATGTATTTTGAATTACACAGAATAATTCAGAGAAAAAAAAACAATTGTTCAAAGTATGAAGTGGCAGTTCATGGCCTTCACTAAATTAAAAAGCTACTTTGTTTCACTCCCTGGAGTGAGGAAAGTCGCACTTTCTTCACTCTCTGGAGTGAGGAAAGTCGCACTTTCCTCACTCCAGGGAGTGACGAAAGTAGGCTTGTTCGAGCTGCTGAGGTGAAAAAGGTTTTTTGCAATTACAATTATACTTTTTAAATTTAATAAGGTTAAATTCTAAACTAAGAACGCCACTGTCATCTGTCCATGACACTGAAGTCAGGGACCGGAAACCCCCTCTAAAATTAAGTCATTCATGTGGATTAAGCCTATCGCCAATTAATTGTTTGTGTTGGTTGACATCCGATTCTGTTCATTTTAAGAACATAAGATTTCTATCACGTTGTAGAATTATGTAGTTTAAAGTTGATTGAATTAATAGTATCGAGGAGGTAAGACATTTTAACTAAACTCGATTTAATAACTACGACTGCTAAGATTAATTTTGTATTAAACCCTCGATTAGGGTAAGCGGTTCCGGTCCCTGCACTGAAGGTGTCCGTAGGATCTTTGATCGCTACGATTTGTACGAACTTCACACTCAATAACCGGTATTTTAATACCTATTTTTATCGAGGTTAGTCCAACAATACCTTCTGTTGTACGGGGGAAATAAATATTTAAAAAAAGAAGGCCAATTTCTAACAGCCTAATATATTCAGTAGCGTTCCAAGGCTTTAAACATGTCATAAATCAACAAACAAGTTTCTAGCGACATCTATAATGTTATGATAACTAAACAAGGTTACAACCAAAATACAACAAGCAACACAAGAAATCATTTAGAAATCTACGTACACGATAGACACCAGGCTTATGATTCACTTCATATGCACCATACATTTATTAATTCAATTACAATGACTATAAAATGACAAATAATGTACGAATATGCAGTGGCGGATTTGCAGTGTTGGCCGCTATAGGTCCCAGGACCTGTAGTAACTAGTCTGGCAAAAAAGAGTAGAAATTAAAAAGTGGCAACACTGTAGTGTTGTCCCTTTCAAATCAATCTAAGAAAAACGTGACGACACTAGTGTTGCCACTTTTTAATTTCTACTCTGTTCTACTGTACTAGCCGCCCCTTTCTCAGCACGCATCATATAGACTGCCGCCCAAGGCTCGGGCCTACTTTAGGGCAAATCCGCCACTGCGAATATGTGTATAATTACAATGACAAATAATGTATGGATATGATTAATATCAAAATCTTAATGAGGAACAGAGCACAGTAATATGTCACTGTCGCGTCTCAACAAAGTCCTTATTAGTTAAGCTGATTTAAGTACAGTTAGTCAGGCATTCTTGTTTGCAAGATTGTCCACCTAATATGTACCTACTACAATAAGCAATGTTAACATTGAGCTTGAACTTAGCATGTATACAGTTAAATAAGGTCAAATGGCGTAAAAAGAACCATTGTATGGAATTAATGCTGTTCTTCTTACCCTGGGCAAAATAGTTTATCTTATCCCACCGGACTTTTTGCAATTATAGCTGACATGATTGTGGTTTACAACTTTATTTAGCTAATGTAGATTAGTTTTAGCTAATGTGTATGTACTTACTCCGGCGTCCTGGCACCAGGCGCACAGTGATCCCCTCGTGAGCTCGAACTGCAGGAAAGCACACGATTAATCATACTTTAAACTGATTAAATACCTTTGACCGCCAGTCGGCCAGAGCCGACATTGGTTACAGAATAAAAAACAAACCTTAATACATTCTAATAAAGTTTACTATTGCCTGTTATATTAAAATAGTCGTGGCATTCGTGGCGGTCAAAAGGTAAAAAAAACACGAATATAGCAAAACATTCCACTGACAACACTCGTTAAGGGGTGTTAAGAGCAAAACAAAATCAAGACTTACCTGAGGAATTGTTATTAATTTTTAAAGTGAAACTTTTATTCTATCGCCTCGAATTATTTTTGGTCCGTCTTTAGCATGTCGCATTACAGCATTAGTAAAATTCTACTTTATTTCTAGTACTTGAGAGTTCATAGTCTTTAAAATAAGGTTTATTATCCGACTAAGGTTACAATACTTAATGCACGAAGGCTGATATTTGCTTGTAATTTCATACAAAGTTTAAGGACAGTGGACCTTATTAACTTTACTGCGAAGGTTTAATACGTCAAACTCTCTATCTGTCAAATTCTACGGAGAATGGCAAATAGACTTTGTTTTCGAACGTCACGGACGTCACGATTTCCTCAAACAATTCCCAACGGTTGGCTACTCGCAACTCGCAAGCGTGTGGACATCCGAAAACCCCAGTGTAACGTGACCGTGAGATCCGTAACAATCTATGCGTAATCGGAGAGCTTACTTATACCGGTTTCTTTAGTCCTTGACTCGCGTATGATAAGTAAGCGATATTAATAATTAATTACAGCGCCATTCCGTGTTGAGTAGCTGAATTACATTAGCGTTGGGTGAGGTTTTGTAATATAATTAAAGTCTGAAGAGGATATTTATTAAGTTAAGATTAAAAACGCGATTTTAATAGCCGAAATCAAATATTTTTCCGATTTTTTTAGTTAAATGCCTACAATCCGAAAAAAAGGTTCACTTGCATCGTGGTTTTATAAAACCACAATTAATTTTTTTTTGTTTTCTTCAATACCACCTACTTCTGTTCGAGTTAATTGTCTTGTGTGTGTGTGTGTTATTCTTGCCAGGGACCCAATACCGGTATATTTTTCATACAAATAAACCGGTAGTATTGAATTTCGGTATCACGGTTGTTTATGTATATTTTTGCACTTAATTTAGCTAATGTGATCAATCATTATGCTTAAGTATGAGATATTTTGATTTTAGTTATACCGGTAACGGTCCCTGATGCTTGCAAAAAAAAACGCTTATAATACTCACCTACTTCCTACTCTCTTATTCTGCTTTTTTTGTAAGTCCTTTTCTTGAGACGTTTAAAACATTCAGTAGTTCGATATTAATTTATACGAATATCAATGAGAGAAAAAATAAATATATAATTTTACCCTAATTTTACTAGCCAAAGGTGTCTTAAAAATAACTCATTTTAAAAGTAATCATTTATTCTCAATATACATAAATTCATTGATCACATAATCAAATTTACACCAGACTAAACAAGATAATAATTAATATATAACACATTTGAACCTATGAAATAATAACAAATCAACAATTTAGCCTACAATACTTTAAACTTATTTTTAAATGTGTAAAAAAATATTGCATAAAAAAGCTAATACATTACACACTTCTTAAATTATTGTGATATTAAGTGTAGATGATTAATTCTAGAGCAAACTGCCAATCTCTTATGAAATCTCTAATTATAAATATTTGTAAAAGTTCAATAAAAGTGCCGATACACACTAAATGGTGTTGGTATGCTGATATGATATTATTGTAAACATTGAACAAGATTGTAATCATGCTAACCCTTAATGCATGAAGTATCAATATTGATAATGAAACAAGAAAAGTGTCAACCAAGTTTTCTTGAAATTCTTAATTAATTTAGAGTGTGGTTGACACTTTAGTTATTCTAGTATGAGTATTGATATTTTATACATCTAAGGGTTAAGGTTATACAGTACCAGGAGGTGCGAAACTGATCCTTTCGGGCATTCTCGGCTCCGTTCGGCTCAGCATTGCTCCGAGCAATGGGGTTGGCCGGTCGAAGTATTTAGCAGATTGCCAACCCTTTAAGCCAAATCTCATAGAAAAAGGGGCAAGCTATGATGGCGCCATCTATGCAAACCTTTGACAGTTGCCAACCCCATTATTAGGGTTGGCACAACTTGACGTTCCTTTGCGTGCACAACCGCAGATAAGATAATAACATGAATTTTGATAACCCTAAATAGCCGAAAGGGATAGTTCTATACATTAGAAAGAGACAACATGATTCGGCCCTGAATCGCTGTTAAACTTCGGTTTTGTAAGAAGTTTCCTTTCTGTACTAGTAGTGTAGTCCTATTATTTATTCTGTGACAGTCCCTACGATATTGATATTTAGTTTGACAGCTAGGACTGACAACTTTGTGTTCAGCTCCGGCGGACCTACGTACTTTATCTACCACCATAGCCTAATTGTGATTAAAGTAGCTTTTGTGTTATGTGATGATATACGACATGGCTTTTGCGAGCTGAGTCATACTCAGTGAGTCACAATACTATTAGACGACACCGAAATTACTTAAGAAATTGTTTTTTCATAGAAAGCTTCAACATTTTATCAATCGATATTAACTGCCGAAATTTAAAGGCTGATCCCATAGTGAGGTGTCCATTATAACCTACATATTCAGCTCGCAAAGTATGGCATCATGTCACCTTTAAAAATATTCCAGTTATCTTTTAATGTAGTTTCGATAATGAGTAATATAGTCAAGTTCCTCGTATTGATATCAGTGGTTATATATTTACGATATGTTAACAATCTATTTAAAATCTAGACTAGTAAGGCAAAGTTGTATATATTTTATTTACTAAATATTATTTGATGTCTGATTAAAAAAAACATGACTAATTTACTTTATGTTACAACGTAGTAAAAAATAAAGCATAATGTCACCATTAACTTGTATGCCAATAGATATAATAGAAGTAAATAATATACGATTCCTCAAAAAAATATAACAGCAATAAGTACGTATAATCCCAAAACTTTGCAATATTGCATAGAAATAAATACATCGAAGATTCTAGTTAAAGTTCAGTATAAGTTTGATTGTACCTTATTGAGCAATTAACGTCAAGCAAGGAAAGGGCGGGAAACTTCAGGCGCGGCGGACGCGGTTTTTTTTTTCCTATCTTTTAATTCCTCCACAACCTGACATTGGCTAACCTAACAAAAGCCATAACAAGAAAAAAAAAACACATTATGTATTCACACGGCATTACTTAAACATCTGTGTTCTAACATAGATACTTTCGTATTAAAACCCTCGTTTTTATTTTATTTCAACGTCACACTGTTCCGAATCCGAATCAGTTTAGAACGTGACAACCCGATATTGCACACAATTCTCCGAATTATTGTCTTTCATCTTATTAGGTATTCACCTTTTTGTCACGTATAGGCGACGATAAGGATGGCGATAAACCGCTCCCTCACGACATAAAGCCCTACTTCTATCACAGTTAAATATAAGAAAAGATATAATTTAGACATTTTTAAAAACTATTATGAATGTCAGGTCAGCTACATTTAAAAAGTAAAAATTAATTAAAATCTTAGTACCAAAATGGGAAAATCGTAGCTACGTTAGTCCATCTTCAAAGTCTGATTTAGGAGCACTCAAAAATAATCCACCGAAACATAAGGAAATTGGAAAATTGTCAAACGTTACTTTTACTGGTAAACATATATCCTTAAATAAAAAGGTTAAGGACGAATTTTATAGTTGCTTAATGCGCACCATCAATTGTTTTTTTTCCTTTACACGTTTTCTAACATAGGTGTTTTTTGTAGAATTTACTAGTTTTGCAATATATATTTTTGTGCGTTAACGTTAATTAAAAGTTATAAATTTGTTCAAACTGAGCAATATAAATTTGAGCAATACTAACTCTTCAGACAAATATATAATTTAGCAGACTTTTTGGCAAGGCGCAGATAGTCTAAGTGAGATCTGGTGTTGTCTCAGTGACAAGTTAAGAAGTGATGTCTCAGTCAAGGGGTCATCCATTAATTACATCACACATAATTTCGACTGTTTAGACCCCCCCCCCCTTTTTTTTCATAGGAAAGAGATAGGTATTTAATACGTACTGTCACACTTGGCTTGACCTCCCTCTGTGACGTAATATGTGGATGAACCCCAACTTATACACGAAAACAATAAATATATCGTCGATACCAAACTAACAATTGTAATAATTGTATAATTTTATATAATAACCATAATGTACAATTAAAGCGACCCTAACAGGCAGTGCACCCTAACAAACTAAGAACTGTTTTAAATAGACAACATCCGTTTTCAACAATAAGTAGTAAGGCCTCTATATTCGCGTTACCTATGTATTTAATTTAGAATTTTAATTATGCCTATATAAACTTGTTTTCTTATTTTCAATAACACCATACATAGAGATCTAAACATATTATTATTAAAGATGATCTTTCAATCTCCAGATAAGCAGCTGTTTCAATTAAAGTGTATGTTTTATGTAAGTTTGTAAGATACTTATCTATGAGCCTTAGTTGCCTGGAAATAAATGTTATTTGATGTTTTTTGGTAATCATAAAAGGATCATTGGATTTTACAACGCTTAATTTCTTTGGACACGTTTTTGACGAATTGTCATTACGATTCGATGACATTTCGGGCTTGTTCAGCAGAAGACAGAAGCATCTACTGGACAAACAAAACCATCATCACAGCTTCGAATTATAACATTTCGTCAAAAATGTCTGTAAAAAAATTTGGGGAACAAAAAACACTGACTACTAATATTTAGTATGAAACAAAAGCCTATCCATTGATCAAAAAGTAAGTCTTCATTCATTTCAAAGGCCACTAGATTATCATTTCTCACTATCAAAGGACAATTAAGTTATCCCAATATTTAACTGTCGTAACAACCCCAATAAACAATTCTTTCAATACCATCACAAGTAAAAGGACAAATCCTTTTCATTTCTTCAGCTGCTAAAACTGCCCATAACAAACCTTAGCAATATATACACATAAAATAGGAATTAAATGTTAATCCAGTCAAACATTAAAGTCATGCAAAAAGTCCACTCGGCGAAAATCGAAAAGTTCACTTCACTGTAACAACACAAACTGGAAAAGAAAATACCAACTCACTTTAGTCACTTTATGAAGTTCTCTAGTTGGTATCTTCAATGTTAATGCAGGTCACAGGCACATGCTAGTTAATAGTCTATAAACACTTGAAAAATTCTCAAGAAAACATGACAAATTTGGCTTAAAAGGACTCGTATCCGGGCCATAATTGTTTTTTTTTAACAGCGCAAATTGTCCGGAGCGTCAGTTAAGTTTTGGTGTCTGTTCCTAGTTTTGTCTCGGAACGATCCGAAACCGGAGTCGAAGGTGTGCGCGGGCGACGTACCTATGACGATGCGCGGCATGTCGCACTCCTCGCACTTGTCCAGCAGCGGGTGGTTGAGGAACGTGCACATGTGGCACTTCCACGAGGCCGGAGGCCGCTGCCCCGTGTAGATGTTGTTGTAGAAGTTGTCGGATTCTTCTTGCTCTGAAATGTGCAACCGTAAGCTTTAGTTACATGATTTTACTATAGTTATAAATGCCAATAACTTTCACTTTGACGCAGATTGAGGATTTTACGAAGGTGACTGCCATCTGACCTTCTATATATCCTAGAAGTCTTACTGGGGTTGATCCGGTTTCCTAATTAGAAGCTATTGGTAAAATATCATATTATGTTTCGTATTAAGTATAGTTTTAAGAAACTTAGTGTTACAACTAAGGGATCAAACACAGGACGTTTAGGTCTGGAATTCGCAAGGTTTAGGAGATAGACGCCTAAACACATTCCCAAGAGGTGTGTGTTCCTATGCAAGTGTGCGTTCCAGTAATGTTATTCAAGCGTTGAACATCATCTCTCAACTGTTGTCGTTGCGCCGGTGATGGTAAAGGACGCGGGCTTTTCAAGTCAACTGCAAAGCTTGGTTACATGATCGCATTGTGCACTCCAGCGTTGTACATCATACCTCAACTGCTGTCGTTGCGCTAATGATGGTACCTGTGCAAGCACGGGGACTTCTCATCAACTACAAAGTGTGTAATTCAGGTCAAGTAGTTTAGCCTTACCTAAACTCGGCGCGGACAACTCTACACGCTTGGTTAGATGATCGCATTGTGCCCTCAAGCGTTGAACATCATCTCTCAACTGTTGTCGTTGCGCCGGTGATGGTAAAGGTGCCGATAGTACGCGAGCTTCTCTAGTCAACTGCGCGAGGCGGGTGCGCTCCTGTGCTAACGCCCGCGCGAGGCGCCCGAGGCGTTCTTTCTGCCGCTCGATGAGGGAACGATCTGGAACTGTTTAGGACAATTTTACGTATGAATTATAAATTCTGCAACTCTGGGACTTCACTCTCATCAAGAATCCTGAAGGTATAGTCAGATCAGGACAGATCATTTCTGGTTTCCTGTTATTATTAACACACAGTGTTATATTTAGGTACGTCCTGAGTGCAAAGGCGAGCATGGTTAAACCTTTGAGCACCACAGTCAGACAAAGGTTGCATTATAAAATGAACCTCAATTCTAATAAAGTTTACTATTGCATGTCATATAAAATACCTAGTTTTGGCGGTCAAAAGCTTAAGATTCAAGAGTCAAAGTAGTCAAAGTCTTAAGGTAACAAAGTTTGGTTATTTTTTATACTGTAGTGGAAAAGATTTATCCCCTTATTCATAAAACTTTACAAGCCTGAAGTAGTTAAATTATGTTTTATCCCTTTCTTACAAATACATAAGTCAAAATGACCATAAAGACAAACAATTCATAGCTAATTCAGGCTTGTAATGCGTTTATGAATAACGCCATTAGTTTAAACCATCGCCCATGTCCTGATGTCCTAAAAGCTAATATAGTTGGTCAAGCTAATCTTGTCAGTAGAAAAAGGCGGCAAATTTAAAAAAAGTAGGCGCGAAAGGATATCGTCCCATAGAAAATTTGAATTTCGCGCCTTTTTCTACTGACAAGATTTGCTTGACCAACTATAGTAATAATGTAGTTATCATAATTCATAAACTACTTTACCAGTCCCTTAAACGGATGCATGCATATATATAATGATTACATTACTCACGCTATTAAATTATGTATGAGTAAGGGCATCAAACTGTTTGTCATCGTTAAAGAGTTCGCTAAATTTTACTGTATGGAAAGTTTAATATTAAACCCCGCGGCGCGCCAAGTGACGTTGGTCAGTCTGTCAAGTGCGGATGGTGCAACTGGCACTAACTTTGGGACACGTCCGAGATAAACATTTTCTAACTAAAAATCATTTAAATAAAGTAATGCTTTTTAGAAAGAAATATAAACACCTACTAGTCTTACTACTTGCACTAAATAAGAAATCTATATTATCTATCGAGTTATAATAACTAATTTAAATAATCAACATGCATGTAATGAACAGCAACAAGAAAAACCGGCCAAGTGCGAGTCGGACTCGCGCACGAAGGCTTCCGTACCATTACGCAAAAAACGGCAAAAAAATCCCGTTTATTGTATGGGGGCCCCACTTAAAAATTAATTTTATTCTGTTTTTAGTATTTGTTGTTATAGCGACAACAGAAATACATCATCTGAAAATTTCAACTGTAGCTAGTGTAGTAGCTATCACGGTTCATGAGATAGAGCCTGGTGACAGACGGACAGACAGACAAATGGACAGCAGTCTTAGTAATAAGGGTCCCGTTTTTACCCTTTGGGTACGGTACGGAATTCCCGGTTCTCGCCATACAAACTCAGTACCGGGAGCAAACCCTAGTACGGAATCCTAAAAAGTGACCAAGGCCTCCGGTGCCCCAGGCTGTCAGCAGGCAGGTTTACATTACATATTAGTGTTTCTACTTGAAATAAAAACAAATTAATATATTTCCTGAAAATAATTTTATTTGTTCTAATACAGAAGTATACACTACACTTCAGCTGCACTACTATTAGAAAATAGTAGCAACAAGAAAAGGTTACCTATTGAATGACAATGTAAAAGTAGTCACCAACCCACTCATTTTTTATGCATATTCAATGAGACAAGACAAAGCCAATAGCAACATACATATAAGATAAAAAGGGAGTAACATCAGTAAGATATCAATATTTATGAGTAAAACCAAAGATAACTAAGAAGACATAGAGTGCTCATATCACTGCTCACTCAATACATCGGTTTTGTTACCAAAAAGACTATTATTTTCGTAGTCTGCATCTAGCGTCAAGTAGCGGAACTCTCAGTATTGCTACTCGACTATAGATGTCGCGATAATCCGGTTAATCGTGGGTTAATCCAATTATAATATTGGTTGAAAATCCTTGAGCATTAGACTCACACATATCTATAGTCGTGAGCACTCTATGTCTTCTTAATTCTCTTTCGTAAAAGCAAGGATACAATTGATCTTCTCATGTACTGTTTTAAGGTGTGTTAATATTAAGCTTGGTTTGATAAATTGTGTAGTGGAATGGGCAATTTAACTGTCATTCTAGTATCTTGAATTATGATATTATCATACTTCTTTTTCTAAGGATTGTGAATTGTGATATCATGTCCTTGTGTTGAAGACCAGTTTCCTATGTAGGCATCTTTGCCCTCTTCCTTGCCAAGTGCATGTGCATGTGCGTTTGCGTTATGCAGTAATCTTGGGCAGTAATATATAATAATGATATTCATGGCCAGATTGAATCACTCTCTCTGCTCTGGTCTCAGTAGCTCAGTTGGCAGAGCGATGGGCTAGTGATGCAGAGTCACGTATTGGAGCCGTGGCCACTTTTTATTTATTTTAAGCTTTATGCCATTTTAGAATTAATTAATTTATGATTTTGAAGGTCATAATGTCATAAGGTCATATTATGTAGGTAGTAGATAGGTAGGGAAGGAGGAAGGTCAGATTTAACTTTTTCATGATGTGACCAACCAATAATTTAATGAAATAACTTCCACATCATGAAATGGTTAATTCTAAGGTCTGGCTACAACATATAATATTGTAAATAGTTAATTCAGTCATCTTTTACAATTAGTACTCACCATGTGTAGATTCTGGCGGTGCAGGCGCGGCGCGCGTCGGCCTCGGTTCCAGGCGCTCATGAGCGGCCGCCGCCGCGGGCGGGGGCGGCGCCCGACGCCGCGGAGGCGCCCGCGCTGTACTAGGGCTCACCGTCACCAACACATGCCCTTCAAAATCATCCTCCCTATCTCTCACTGGACTAGCCATGTTCGATGTGGGCGTACAAACTGTCAAATTTACAGATGTTATAGGTCTCGGACTATGAAAATCTTCTAACCATGGATCGTAGCCATAATCCATATGACAATTAACATTGACTGAAACATTGACAGGAAAACGATCTGGTCTTTCTGAGTACCCTCTTTCAGGTCTGAACGACCCAGGAGTTGGCTCTTTAGGGGGTTCCTGTTTTGGAGGGGCTGGTGAGACAGATCTACACGGCTCACTCTCTGTGTGGGGCTTAAATGCAATATCTGGATTTGGTTTGATAAAATCAAGTGTGTTCGGCCGTTTTGGTTTCTCCTGTACTGGTTCTTTTGGTGTTGGTGAATCAGACTCCAATATTTCCTGCTTCGCTTTGGCCTCTTCTTTGTTGATAGTAACCTTTGGTTCCTCTTTATTAATAGTTTTCTTTCCTTTTCCTTTCTCTAATTTCTCGTGTAAATTGCATCTTACTTTGTTACTTTTAAGTATCCTATAGTTTGTGCTCTCTGGCTCTGGTGGGTTAGACTGAGGTGTACTAACTTGTTCTTTAGGTGTTTCGTTCGTCAACTCCAAGTCGCTTGGTGATTCAGCACTGTACTTTGCATAACAGTTGTCTATGTTTATGACCGTGACTGGAGAGGAATTGTTGACATTTTCCTCTTTAATAAAGGCTTTAGGTTCAACAACATTTTGATTAGCATCAGTGTTTACCTTATTGTTTTCATTCTCATCTGTAATGCAAGTGCTTAATACAGCTTTTTGAGGCGTTTGGCAAGTGACAGCATTAATGGCAGTTAGCTTAGGGGCCTCATGCTTAAATATAGGCTGGTTCCGGCACTTGGCCGGAGTGCTGAGCTTGTGCTCGTGGTGGCGGGCGGCGGCGGACGACGACGCGTGGTACGCGTGTGTTAGGGAGGCCTTGACTTCGCTGTGCAGTTGCGTCTCACAGGCTTGCTTGTCGTGACAGTACAGCTCGATGGTGCTGGACACAACATGGTCGGGTACGCTCGGGAACTTCTGCTTGAGCTCGTGGAATAGTTGCATAAGCGATATGTTAGTGCAAGCACAGGGGGAGAGGCTGGCGGCGCTCTCGGTCGGGGCAGACATCGCCGCCCATCCTCGCGGAGCTTCACGCCGCGAATTGTGTCCTGCCCAGGACACCGGAGAGCGCGCGCGAGGCCCCGCGCATCCGGACGACACTTATTTACACACCAAACAGCGTATTTTCGTGTACGTGACGTCACAATCACTGAAACCACTTTTGCACCAGTTACGTATGCTTTCTCGCACTTTCGCGGCCGCCAATAATCATGACTCGTTAATCTCTACGTTACACATGTGACGAAAACGAACTCGTACCGATACAAGGTTGATTTTTTTATATCTTTTGTTATCATTATGCCAAAGTTATTTTTCTACAAAGAATTGCAACATACTGCGTCATGTTCAGCTTAGAATTACTTCATTTATACGCACGGTTAATAAATGTAACGCTTTATAAAGTAACACATTAGCACTCCAAAAAAGTACAAAGGCAGTAATTATTGTACCCAAAAATAAACTACGAAAATCGCAGACATGTCAATCGGTTTCTGCCATTTTCATTTTTGGCAATAGACTAAAAATATGTATATTCTTTTTTGCATTATTTTTTCTCAGAAAACAGATTCCTGGTTTCTTCTTTAGTAATTAAAGAAAATAATGAAGGATATTATTCTTTTATTATTCATTAAAAGTCTTAATATAATGATTTTATAGACTTTGTTGTCATTTTAATATTATTACGAAATTGTTTCAGAAGGCAAAAAACTTGAATTTGAAAAAGAAAAAAACCAAAGAAGTCAAAAGTCACTTGTCTATGAAAATTTCAGTCGGTTTCAGTTATTTTTATTAACGCCTAATAAAACAACTTTTGTAAATGCTAATTAACCTTTAAAATTTATTAAAAAAAATAGAATATAAATGTTTTACTAACAAAATGGAAATAAAATCTAGCTTAAACATTTATCTACATAATGTAAAGTAATAATTTAGTTTGATTTTTAGAGTCTATATCAATGTCTTGAACAATATCACATTCAATCAAATGTCACCGATGATGTCACTGTCAATCTCAGCTGTCAACCAACAATCTCAACGCGATACGAAACGATTTTGTTTTATTCTATTCCATATTAATTAATCGTTAACGCCCCATAATGGTTGATGATTTGCGTAAATATTTGAACCATTTACTGGAAAAGTATGTTCACAGTTCAAGTTCCAGATAAACTGAGATAGTAGTCCCACAAGCATGTTAACAGTTTTAACTTTGTTTATTCACGTTACAGAGTAAATGGCTTACATAGCATAATAATAACGGACAGAGATGGAGTCCCTCTGGTGCGGGCGGTGACTGAAAGGGCGCCGCAGCTTGCCCTGAGGCCTAATTTCATATCAACGTTCGGTATGGCGACTGATCAGGCCAGCAAACTTGGCTTAGGAAGGAACAAGACTATCATATCAATGTATTCCAGTTATCAGGTAAGATACAAAGAAACAAGTTTTTTAAGTCGTTTCAAAACCATGAAATAAATATCGTATTTACTTTCTTTTGGTTTCCTTTTATTGCACTCTAAGAGTATTTTATTGTACTGTTAGGTATCTTATTTATTTCGTGATATTATCCGAAAATTTGCTTTCTACATTTCAAATTTTGGTTAAGCTCAATCTGTAGGCTAGTTTGATGGATTTTGGCCTTGGCCTATTCCTGTTTTCAGTATTAGCAAGCAGCCAGTGTGCTTTTATTCTTTTGTGCAACTTATTCTACCATTACCTGCATTTCAAGCATGTCCATGTTCTGTTACATTAGTTGCACTTCATAATGAAGTTGTGTGAGGCTCAGCAAGATGTGCTAGACATGCTGTAATAAACATGTTGCCTGTACTATTTAAAATAAATTATTTCATACCATAGACATAGTATAGTAGTTATAGACATGAAACCGGGCGACCAGGGGTAAGAGAAAGACATATTCATGTATTGACAGGTTAATGTATGGCAGCATAATCCTTTTTCTCTTTCACTCTTAAAAATTTCGGTATTTCGCCATCCCCTCGTACCTATGCTGCCATTTTTTTTTTTTATTTGCTGCCATAACCCGACCATGAAAAAAAAAACCCGGTCGGTGATAAGGACAAAGCATGGCACTATTTTCTCTTTCCTCTTATAGGAATCGCAATAAGACTATCTTTCTCTATCAAAGAGTAGCCTTGTTTCATACCATGCATGAAAGAAAGCACCAAAAAGTTATTAGAAAAATGTGCTGTTTAGTAAAGTAGTTAAGTTCAAGTTCAGTTTTTTTTTTGACACAATGTAATCAATCAGATAAAACTGTAAAGAGTTGATTAGTCGATTGTGAAGTCACTTGTTCTGTTTTTCATATAAATTCTATAGTGGCTAATCATTTTGACAACAAAAGGAACTGATTTGACTAGTCAGGCAAATACCCTATTCCAGCCATTCTCAAAGTGACCCCTAGGGCTCCGTAAAGCCTCTGTGGGGGCTCTGCGAGAAAAAGCGAAAACAAATCATTAACCAGCTCTCCTATATCTCTGGTCCACAGTTAATTTAACAAAACATTTTTTATTTGGGGCTCCGTCAAATATTTGCTTTCCAAAAGGGTTCCGTCGCCAAAAAAGTTTGAGAACCGGTGCCCTATTCAATGAAAAACTTGTAAACTTCCAGGTGATACAAATGAACAAGCTGCCTCTAGTGATAACTTTCATTGGCAGCGACAACTGCAACACCGGACACATCCTATCTTTAGAGAGTCAGATAGAACCGTTCCTGAAAGACCTGGCTGCTGTGGTGCAGGATGCACCTTGAGAGTAACTAAATGAGTTAACACATAAACCAAGTCAGACCAAGCTAATTCTGCACAGACTGCAGTGACAAGAGTGTAGCATTTCCGCTAAAAAGAGACATGGAAGGAGCAGTCCACACTGTCATTTCAATGTTAGTGCAGAATTAGCTTAGGCAGACTTGCATGGTAAAATTAGTGGCAGTCCTAGAATCAATCAGTCTCAAAAAAATGGCATGTTTATAACATTCAATACGTTAAACTTTCTTTAAAAAACAGTTATTTTTGAGACTGACGATTTTTGTGATCTATGAGTACCTATGTATAAAAATCTTTGTAAATAATTGACACTAACATATTGTATTCTAAAATGTCTATATGTAATTTAATGCTTATTTTTTACTCAGTGCCAAGTTGTGGCCAAAAGTATATAATGATTTTTATCAATTTTTATAATTCAATTTAAACTGTTGTGAGACATACTAACATTAAATAATTACACGGTTTAGACCATCTAAAACAAGTGAGTCTAAACTGTGTAATTATTTAATTTTTATAATTGTTTCCAAACTTATTGTGTTAAGAAAACAATGGTTATGTAATAAATAATTTATTCAATGATAACAAGGCAAAACACCTTCAATTTCAAAGTAATTTAACATTTTGTATAGCAATTTTATCAACAAATAAATAATATTTGGTATTAATTTTATTTTTCTAAATACTTAATTCTGCATAGTTAAAATCATATCACTCGTCACTGATCTAAAGATTACTGTCATTCAATTGCCTTAAAGTAAGGTGACTTAGGGCTATTATAGCTATGAAAATAGACAGACAGACGAATATGCCGAAACTATACGGTTCCTATTTGACTATGGAAGCCTAAAAGGTAGAATCATACTCATTTCCCAGTTTCTTAGTGGTAAGTGTGGTAACAGATGGATCAAAAATACCATCTGATGACAGTAATAACTAATTAACGAAAGATAGTAATGTACCCACTGTTACAAATGCGATGATTGCTGATTTCAAGTTGCGGATAGTTTAAAAAAAAATGGAATCGTTCCGATGGCATATCAATGACCACTGTCCCATGATCGCTCGCTACACCGCAACCACTGTCCACCCACGATCGCTCGCTAGTCTCGCTACACCGCACTCAAGAAAGCACAGGCGTGAGCAGGGGTTTCCCGCTCAGTGCGTTGACGAGGTTGCGCGCCGCCAGCGTCGCCATGTCGTTGCGCGTACGCACAGTGGCGCTGCCGATGTGGGGAAGTACGACTGGAACAAAAAAATAGGGTTGTTTCCAATATAGACATAAATAAAATTATTTTTACTGAAATTCAAAGCAAAAAATATATCAAGTCTTGCGCTGTCAATTACTATAAAATCGACAAACTCATTGTAAATAAAACTCACAAAAGGTTCGTTGTAACGTTACCATATCTTCTTTTCTCATAAGAACTTCATAGTAACAAATCGTTATTGACTGGTCAATGCCTATTAAGTCAAAAGATTTCTTACAAAACTTTCTGCACTACCAAAGTTGTGAGGTTTTAGAACAGAAGATGTGGTCTCTACTCATAATATCTGACAATATAGCTATTCTAGCTAGAGAACCTGAACAACTTTTGGCTGCCAAGGCAGTGGCTATACGTCCTCCTCTAACTACCTACTTATTTCTAGTTTATGCACACTAAGAGCCTTTCACATTGTCCAATTCGATATCGGATGTAGGATCCCACAGAAAGCTTTTTTCTATCGAATTGCCCTGTGTGCATAATCTTAGCAATGACAATCCATACTAATATTATAAATGCGAAAGTCTGTCTGTGTGTTCCCTCTTCACGCTTAAACCGCTGAATCGATTTAGATGAAATTTGGCATAGAGATAGGTTGAGTCCCTGAGAAGGATATAGGATAGTTTTTATCCCGAAAATCATCCCTTAAGAAAGTAAAAAGCGGGGTGGAATTGAGATAATTAATGGAGTGTCTGCTAATTTGTGTGCAAAATATGCTCAAATTGAATAATTGCTATGAAGATTTTTCCAGGCGCTATGCTTGCTTTAGCTGCTGTTAGTAAGTTCGCGCAGACGAAGTCGCGGGCAAAAGCTAGTACGTACATATTCCTTAGGAGCGCCATACTTGACATATAGAATTTGCGCTTGTCATGAAAACTTAGCGTGTTCGGACTACATTAAGAAACTTGGCACTTACAGAGGTTGGGCAGGGCCAGCAGTTTATGATCCTTAGGAAGCGGCTCAGGGGTGGTCACATCTAGTCCGGCGGCGTAGATATCTTTGTTCTTCAACGCGTCATATAGGGCGTCTTGGTCTACGAGATCTGTCGAAACAGAACAGGTGAAAGAAGTTACTCGGTGTAGGTACAATCGAGGACATTGGCGGTGAACCACCTTAAGGGTAAAAATCGTTTAAACGTCTTGCAGATGGTCAGGCGATATCATAAAAGTGATGAACAATAGCATGGCACTTAAAAATGTAGGTGTTGAAAAAAAAATGTTAGCTGTCAGGTAAAGTTTATGCATCGTCTTGTGACGGCCGGCATTTGCAAACTAATATAAGGAATCCAAAATGCATCCTAATTGGTTATCTTTATGGGGAGGCGAAGCTTAGCCTAAACAACAACAGCTAATAAACTGTCCTTACTACCTATTGTTTGTCTCATTACCTGTTTTTACCCTTAAAGAATCCTAAATGCATCGTAATTGGTTATTTCTATGGGAGGTGGAGTTAGGCCGCTCCTAAGGATGGAGTTTCTGAAGTGGTTCACCGGCAATGTCCCCGATTGTACCTACTGGTGTAGAAAGCTTAGAGAATATGCTTTTAGTCGAACTTGGAGCGTTCTAAGGAAATCCTCTATAAATATTGATTTTATTTTTGTTGGCCAGTCAGTCAACAATTGGAACAAGAGGTAAAATTAGTTATTTCGCAATATTCTTACCTCCCCTGCCAACGTTGATGAGTATGGCGCTCTTCTTCATCTTCCCCAGCAGTTCTTTGTTCACCATCAGCTTTGTCTCATTGGTCAAGGGAACCGCGAGGATCACGAAGTCGCTCTGAGCCAGGAGCTCATCCTTGGACACAAAGTGGGCGCCAAGTGCCTTCGCTGAAATATTTCGTGCGTTTTAGTAAGATTCGCAATAATCAAAAGGATGCTATAAACCAGGTAGACAGTATTTTGGAACGCACGAGGTCTGAGCCCTGCCTCCAAGAGTAGCGGAGTGTATAAAAATCAGGGTAAGGGTCCTTAGACGTAAATGGCGGTCCAGTAGAGTTGTTATAATTTCGACAGAGTTATAGGTATTATTTCTACTCGAGAATCAGTTATCGTTTATAAATTCCATTTATAAATGATAACTAATGTCTCCGTCTGTCTTGACTTACTAGATACTTATCGCTGAAGTGACGAAGTCCAAAAATATCCGAATGAACTCCGCGCCGTCGATTATACAAAAACGGTCGCTGATTGGGCAAGGAGACCGGTTGTAAACATTAACATGGTGTCACAAAACTCACCAATAGAAACATGTCAATTACCTTGTGGCTTCTCCCTGTGTCCAGTGTAAATGAACTTCTCAACCTCGAACCCGGCCAGTCTCTTCACGATGGCCTGCCCGATGCCACCGAGTCCAAACACACCGACCGTGCTGCCGCGGATCTCTTGACCCAAAACTTTCTGAAAACCTATCTCCCATTGCCCACTGTAAAGAGAAATTACTAGTGATGAATAAACAAACCCTCGTACGATCTTTTGTAGTGAGTATTATATCTTAAAGATAATCCTTATCTAGGTATTTATGATAATGATGACGCGGAGATAGACACGAAATATCCGCCCGCAGCCTTCTATGTTTAAAGGAACATCGAACGTGCAGTGCAGTTTATAATGAATTAGTGCGGCAAGATCCAAACAACACATTTGTTATGGGGATTTTTTGTCAATTAAGCTTGTGTAAACCATCGAATGATGACGGGAGACACACATACCAACCTGGAAGCTTCGTGTCCGGAGTAATAAGATACGCCATCGATGAGGAACACAACTTTAGATCGATAACTGTATCCTTAAGGGGTCGTGGACATCTCTACCTAGAAGATTTAACGAAGAAGAGAAGAAGAAGAGTGTATACATACACCAACGACGAAATATACGTTCATTTAGACGAAGTTTTATACACTTTCGAGATGGACGCTCATCCAGTAGGACAATTCAATACCCAATTCAGTTTCCAACTCCCTCATAATATTCCGGCATCAATAGACTACTATAAGGGAACGGTGAAGTACCTTGTGAAATGCTATATCAAATACATTGTATCTATTAAATTTGAGATGCTGAATTTTTGCAGACCGGACAAGCAGTACGAAAAAGAGATACACGTGATTTCCGTTCAGACACCACGTCTTACCATGATGCCTTTAGTGTACGGTGACCAGAAAAGCTTACTTCAAATCAACCCTCTATGCCTACGTAAAAAATTCATTGTCAAACTGAAGGCCCTTATGACGACTTCGGTTCTCAGACCCGGTGAGTGTGTGAAAGTGGAATATGAGATCAGCAATGATACGAATAAAACAATCAAAGGTATTCAAGTGAAAATATCAGAAGTCGACCAATACACTTCAATGGGAGGCAGCGTTTTCAAAAATTATACCGATGTAGAGGGTGCTGAGTATAGTTATGAAACTATACCAGGTGGAGAAATAGTGAAATTTACTGCAGAAATCACAATTCCTGAACATTGTGTTTCGATCGAGCATTGTAAATTTTTATCCCGAGATTATGTTGTAATGACTATTGTCAGATTACCGGGCTTACATATAGATATGCCTCTAGAAATACCATTTCAAGTAATAAAAACTCTATCGAGCAGAGAGAACTATTGCGTTTCTAGCTGTGCTCGTTGTACTTTTGCAAATGTAGAAATAAACTCGCCTAGAGATGATCCACCGACCTATTGGGAAGTGATGGCCGAGGTCATTAATGATTCTTCGAAAAGAAAAGGATCTGAAGGAAATACAATAATTTAGAAAGGGAAATTGCAAAAAAAATCTATTCCTATCCTAGGTTACTAAAATTAACGAAAGTTTATAGGTTGAATGAGCTCATTCCTCAAACCTAGCTAGGTTTCCTAGGAATTAAGCATGCAAGTAGCGTGCAGTACCAAGAGAGACCGAGTACAGTCATCAAAAGTAGCGGACCAAACAAGGCTTCATAAGTACAGTAGAGTCCGGTTATAACGACGCCCAAGGGACCGCTGACATTACGTCGAACCAAAGATAGATATAACTCCGTAATAGATGGATATAGTCTAAGGAAAAAACGTGCCTCGAAAATCACGAAAATTTGATTCTCGATCAGATGGCGCCATTACCTTTGGCTTACTCTCATATAGAGGGCGCTGACGGTTTCGTTTGTTATTTAACAATTTTAACGCATATCAGTGAAAGAACATGGGTCAAAATCATAAAAATAGTTAATTAAAATAAAAAAATCATTTATCCATATTTAAATACATTTTATCGTATTTTTATAAATCTTCATTTTTAGTTTTAAAGTGTGTCGATAGATGGCTGTGAATTTACAGTGGTTACAAAATTTACTATGACAGTACCGCTCTATCTTATTATATCCTCTTTGGTCGAACTAACCGGACATCTTCCTCCTTGACCTTTTTCCCATTTACTTGGGGTCGGCCTTTCTTTCTTGTTCTTTTCTTCCATAATACACGACCTAACCGAACCGGACGTCGTACTAAACGAACTGGCGACCTGCCAATTTAAATATATAATTATTTTTTTAATCTCAATAATTACATCATTTTGCATTTATGAATACTTATGCGTCAATGTAGTTATAGTTGACTAAACCGTTTCGAAATGAATATTATAGTTGAGTTCTCTGAAATCTTAATTCAACCATTACAGTCGACGAGTAGAAAAAATACTAATATAGAACAAGTAAGACTGTAAAAGATATACTTTCGAACGTGAATATTAGAGATTTATCTATATTTGGAAAAGTTATCTGGGATGTCAGATACTTTTGGCGCGTTGTCTCATCCGCAACTATTAGTTTGTCAAAGGACTGTCTCATTTCAAACATAGAAATAATCATACTATCTTTGTCTTACCAAAGATAGATATAACTCCGTAATAGATGGATACAGTCTAAGGAAAAAACGTGCCTCGAAAATCAAGAAAATTTGTATCTCGTTCAGAGGGCGCTACTAGTTTTGGCCTACAGTCGTATAGATGGCGTTGACGGTTTCGTTTGTTATTTAACAATTTTAACGCATATCAGTGAAAGAACATGGGTCAAAATCATAAAAATTATTAACGCAAATGAAAAAAATCATTTATCTATATTTAAATACATTCTATCGTATTTTTATAAATCTTCATTTTTAGTTTTAAAGTGTGTCAACAGATGGCAGTGAATTTACTGGGGTTACAAAATTTACTATGACAGTACCGCTCTAGTATAAGTTACTCTATGGTCTTACACTAGTACTAGCACTCAAAAGAAAAGGATGAGTAGTTTTTTTTGTTTTTATTTACTGACAATTTGGTTTGACTAACTATATTGATGCTGACTGTACTTTGCCAATAATCAAGTATTCATTCATTTTGTCATTAATGGTAATAACCGAACGCATCCTAGATAAAATTGTTATCATGAACGCGTTCTCTGTTAACTGTTAAAACTAAGTACATTTCATTAAAAGGCATAGTATAGCATTTTAAACTCTATATCTTACTACGTAGGGTTTAGTTACATTAATATATTAGATTATTAGTGTACCACTGACACCACTGTCCCTATGCATCATGCATGCATTGAATTCATAATTTTGATTGTTTTTCCTAACTTAAGGAAAACAAAGCTCAAAATTCCAAACAAAAGATGACACATTCCATTAGTTGAGCTAGTTAAACTAGTTTATCATAAAAGTTAGTACTTAGCGTTATCTCTATCAGATAAAACGAAAACAATTGAATTAACATTCATGATCAAAAACATTTGAAAGAGGACGTGTTTGTTGTGAAATAGTGATCAAAACATTTCCATCATGGGAGTGTACTGCGAAATCAACTTGTGTAAGCCAGTGGATGGAGTGTACACGCCAGGAAGCACAGTTTCTGGTAAAATCAAGTATTGTTTGGACAAAGAAACTATTTTTAGTAAAATAATAGTGTCTCTGAAAGGGCACGGATGGCTGGTACTTGACGATGACTTCCAGAAGTCAAATGATCAACTGTGTACATACAGGAATTCGGAAAACTATGTAGATGTAGAAAATATTATTTATGAGAATGTAAAAGGAAAACCATTGCCTGCAGGAAGTTATGAGACTGAATTTAACTATCAACTACCTCAAAACATACCAGGTTCACTAAAATACGTGAACAAGAGCCCTAAATACACAGTTTGGTGTAATATAAAATACTATGTCCGCATAAAATTTGATAAGCCAGAGTTATTGAGCTTTAACAAGCATTACAAGAAGAAAATAACTGTTGTTTCCGGAGCGACTCCAAGATTGCCAACCGAACCAACCGTTTATGGAGAACAGACTAGTTTGTTTCAATTAGGCTCACTCTTGTCAAACAAGAAGAGCATTGTGAACATTAAAGCTACCATGGCTAACTCCGTAGTGAAACCCGGTGACACTGTTAAAGTTGATTATGAAGTTGAGAACAACACAAATCTTACTTTAAAGGCAGTTGAGATAAAATTAGTTCAAGTTGATTCCTTTACAGTAAAAGGAAAGAAAGATGCAAGAATTGTTGAAGATGTCAAGGAAACTGATATTAAATATGGTGCCATGCAGAGTGGCGAAACCAAAACCTTCTCGGACGAAATTACCATTGTAGCTGGCTTGGCATCATTAGATCATTCGAAGATTATATCCAGAGATTATGCCGTAGCTATCACGGCTGTGATACCAATGCCACACCGTAACTTAGTGCTGGAGATACATGTACAAGTGATTGAGCGACTTGAAAGTTCTTTGGAAGCTAGTGGGTCTGCACCACCTTCTTATTGGGAGGCAATGGGTGAAGAAAAAAAGGAACTACTGGGAAGGGATGACAGTTCTGATGAGGAGAAGGAAAAATCTTGAATGTTTTATAAAATAAATATAAATAATGGTACAAATAAATCCAACAATTAAATTATTATGGAGTCATACAATTTTAGAAGAGGTATAATTCTATAATGTTATGTTGCCTTGCAGAAAGAATTACGATATTAATGGTACATAGATATAAGGCACATAAATATAAGGATAATTTTGTAAAAATATAAGTATATATATATATATATATATATATATGCAAAGGTATTTTTTTAATTATTTGCTAGTTAAGATGACTTTAAAGAAAAATAACCATTCTAGATATAATTTGGTTGTTGGCAATGCGAATGTTACCTGTGAACTTGCTCCAAATTCTCCGTAAAGCGCCTGCCAGCACCCAGCATCAACGCAATAGCAACTTCAGCAACCGCAGGACTGAGCACATCTGGGGTGTTTGATAACTTGATGCCACGGGCCTTGAGCTCGTCTACATTGCAGTGGTTGTAGCCGGCTGATGCTGTTGCCACCACTTTGAGAGAAGGACCTGGAATGATAAATTATTATTATTATTAATACTTTATTTCAAGCAACATGGCTCATAAAAGCAGTGAAACATTAAAATTGAAAATAAAATTGAAAATAAAAAATTAAGAATAAAATTTAAGTTAATTAAAATTAAAATACAAATTCTATTGACCTATGGGACACATGTCAGAAATAAAGGCTGGATTAACTAATCTTAGATGGAGGGGCGGATGGGGTGGCAGTTGTATTAAAATTTGTAACTAAATGTATGTAATCCATCAGCTGGCAACGCCCATGGAGCTATTGGGGATGGTAAAAACACGCGCTTTTAGATAAATTGCCAGTTTTGGAAATGTTTCCATAACATTACCAAGAATATTCTCTCTCAATCGGAAATATTCTCGGCAATTTCCCATCACTACCCATACCTCTTGTTTGTCTATTACCTCTTCATGCTGAAACTGCTGAACCAATTTAGATGAAATTTGGAAGGGAAATGGTTTGAAGCCCAGAGAAAAACATAGGGCAGTTTTTATCAATCGTCATTAGCATCATTCCATGCAGACATCACATAAAAGTCACACACTACCACTACACTACCAACTACCAACTCTTATGGCAGAGTAAGTTTAAATTAATAAATAAAGGGATATCTTACACAGATCAACCTAGCTCCAAACTAAGCAAAGCTTGTACTATGGGTGCTAGGCGACAATATAGAATAGAATACATACTTATATAGATATTTGTAAGTAGTAGGAACATATATATGTGCTCATCACACAAATAAATAAATACCATTTATTACATTTTTCACCAAGTAACTTACCAGCTTTATCTAGCAGTTCCTGAGTGATAGGGTGGTGTGACACCCAGACCAAGGCGGAGATGGCAGGAGCTAGTTGGAGCAGTTCCTCCTTGTTTTGTGTGATGCCTTCTTCACCAAAGTGGTTGTACCGACTCTGGAGAACTGTAAAACTGTAAAATTTCATTTTATTTGAATTACGCTCACAAAACTCAAACTCAATGAACACTTTTGAAGACTACAAAACACAAGTAGACATTGATGTGCACGTATCAGCTTTAAGCTGCCTGTGCATTCACACATAATATTTAGAATAAGTGAAAAAAGTGCTGGTGGCCTAGTCGTGGTAAGAGCGTGCGACTTGCAATCCGGAGGTCACGGGTTCAAACCCCCGGCTCATACCAATGAGTTTTTTGGAACTTATGTACAAAAAACAACTTAATTGTTTAGAGAATAAGAGGTAATTTTACTCATTTTTAACACCTCACTCAGCTATTTCTGATGCTTACTGCTATATTGTTGTGGTACTGAAAATACACAAATAACTGATGTAATATAATTGATAAAGAATAATGAATAAATAGAAAAAAAAACATTCAATTTATTAAATCTAGTCTAAAATAAGTACTATTATTATTTATAATTTTTATTATTATTAATTAATACTCACTGTTCCCGTAGAATCTTTAACCCCGCCTCAGGGTAATCATTTGAAGAAACCAACACTTTTAAATCCTTCCTCATCGTTGCGATTTCAGCGCTTCCCGTCTGCGAAACAAACGCACACAGACCGAGTAACGTAACCAAGCAAATACCCATTCTTATCAGTTTATCAATTGATAACAAACTTATTAAGTTAGATTATATCTTCCAACTTCCATACACACTCACAGAGCGTGACCGCGAGCTACGCGCAGCCGATTAAACTTAATTGGTTGTACAAATCATAGTTTGTGGTACAAACTTATCAGTTAATTAATTACTCTTGGAAATTAAAAGTTAACTTACTTTGTGGTTGAAGGTTATGTTATTGTTATTACTTGGTTGACAGATATAGGTATAATGCACAGCCATTTACAGCTCGACCAATCAATTCATAAGGCCTCTATGCAGCAGCACATGACATGCTATACTCAAACACAACCAACTTGTCAGTAGAAAAGGGCGCGAAATTTAAATTTTCTATTGGAGATCAACCCTCCGGGCCATTTTTTTTTAAATTGCCGCCTTTTTCTACTGAAACTGGCTGTGCCAACTGTTCCAGTGTAAAGGCCAACACGCCATCGCACCGCACCGCGACCTTGGAGCAGTTCTAGGTTCTAGGAGTACTGGCGTGTGCTTCCACACTATCGCACCGAACGTCAAAACGGTGCGATCCAACCTTACAGACTGCCGCACACGTGCGCCAGTGTTGCCAAGTGTCCCATATTTCCATGAAAAAATGCATGAATGAATGTTAAAGCGCTCCAGACTACGCGGCGCGAAGCCGCGAACGCAAGTGTGGAGTCGATTTCGCTGATTAGCGAACTAGACTACACACTCGCGTTCGCGGCTTCGCGCCGCGATTCGCGCACGAGTGTGGAGGGCCTTTTATATATACTTGGCCAAGCAAATCCTGTCAGTAGAAAAAGGCGGCAAATTTAAAAAAATGTAGGCGCGAAGGGTTACCGTCCCATAGAAAATTTGAATTTCGCGCCTTTTCCTACTGACAAGATTTGCTTGACTAACTATATGTGTATAAAAGCTTGTACCAAAAATAAAGTTTTTGCCAAAATGGCTGTGTGATAATAAGAGTAGGTATACAGACTAAGTACGACACATAATGTCATAATAACTGCCATCTGTCGGATAGGTTAAAATGAAACGCAATAATGAAAATTTGTTTTTTACTACTATTGGGATAAGAAGGTGGTTGAGTTAAACTTATTTAATTAAATTAAATAACAGGATTCACCATAGGCTTTCCTACCAAAGCTAATAATATATTTTTAGCAGAAATTCTAGACATCATGTTCCTGGTCTCGTTTGTAGCGCTGCCCAAATGAGGAACAATAACTGTAAAAAAGGAAAAGAAAACATTAGAAAACTACATATACCCAAAGTAACTAAATGCTACATAATAAATTCGAAATCGCAATTTAAGAAGAGGTAAGTAAAATAAATTATAAATAATATTGTCAGAATTATTGTATTATTATATATATTATATTTTGTAAAATTGTTTTCTGTTCGTTTCCCAATAAAAAAATCATCATCATCATCATTCCACGCAGACGAAAGTCACGGGCAGAAACAGTATGTAATAAATAGGGCACTTACAACAATTGGGCAATGAGACTAGAGGGTCGCTCGCCGGAAGAGGTTCTGGAGTTGTAACGTCAAGTCCTGCAGCGAAAATACGCTTTTCTTTCAGAGCTCTATATAATGCTTCCTGGTCTATAACACCTATAAAAAACAACTATTATTATATAAAAAAGTGAGAGATAAAAGTGAGGGTTCAATCATGTTAAGGCAAAAAAGGCAAGGTTTTCTCGAATATCGCTACAACCGTGTCAATAGAAAGTATCTCAAAAATATTCCAATCTTTCTTAAGCTAGCACCCTTATCCCTAAATTATATTATTATGAAGATTAGAGTTAAAAAGTACATAATTATGTTTTCGATCAGTTACTTAGATAAGTACTAACTCGTATTCTATTACTACATAATTATTACTTTGCCGCCTCTGCCTAGGCCAGTAATGCAGTATGGAAATGTTTGAGAAAATACCTTGTCAATGAGAACCAAAACTCACTAATTAAGTACTGTTCAAAGCCATAGTGACCCGTAGTTATAAAAAAAGGTTGTGTTTTTTGTAATCATTGAGTTTTAGTTGTCACCTGCTCACCTGACGATCTTACCTCCTCGTGCTATATTAACGAGAACAGCGTTCTTCTTCATAATACCGAGCCTTTGGTCGTTGATTAAATGCTTGGTTTCACTTGTGAGCGGGCAGCACAGGATTACGTAGTCACTTTCCTTTAGAAGTTGTTCTATAGGTACTCGTTCTGCTCCCAATGCTTTGGCTGGAGAAACAAAATCGTTAGGTTCGAGGTAAGATACATTTTAAAATTAAACTGCTTAAATCGAAAAGAACCGGTGGTGACCGACTGATTTCGAAAACAGATTTTGATGAAATGTGGTATGAAGATAGTTTGAGGCCCAGAAGGGCATAGAATAGTTTTTATCAATCATCATAATTCCACGTAGACGTAGTTTCGGTCAGAAGCTAGTATTAAATATTGTAGTAAAACGTACCTTCAGGTTTCTCACTCCTCCCACTATAAACGAATCGCTTCACATCGAACCCCTTCAGCCTCCTGACGATGGCTTGCCCAATGCCTCCGAGGCCCACGATGCCCACTGTGCTGCCCTCTATGTCTTGCCCCAGCATCCACTGGACTCCTTCTTTCCATGCGCCACTGTTGGAAACGATTTGCTATAAGTATTCCAGCACTAAATTTTGTTTTAAGTGTTTTAACCTTAAATAAATCGATTAAAGAGGGTTCAGTGTTCAAACCATATAGAATAAAACATGCAATAGTATCTAAGACTCTAAGTAGGTATTCTCGACAAGTTATCAGCCAATTGACGATGATGATCACTTTTATAAAGCAAATGATAACTTTTATTGGCACAGTTCTCTCCAATTATTGATTTTTTAAACAGTTATTTCATTTTTTGGTTAGCTCCAACTTTGGCTAGCTTCTGTGATTTGGTTTATATTTTAATGAATTTCCTTGGCTCTCCCTGTTTTCCTTCGACTTTCTGCGATCCTTCCTTCTATTATCTTTAGTCTTTTTCAACTAGCATCTATTTTTCCAGGTACTTACCTGGAATTTGGAACCTGCGTCTCGAGAATAGAGTATTAGGTTAGGAGGCTATTGTAATATAAAATGGTGTTAGATGCAAGATACAACTCAGATGCCGTACCCTCTCTAGTTGTATCTAATCTATAGTCGGGAAAGCATGTAAAAAAGAGTATACTTGCCTTTCCAATTCTTCTACCCCCTCCTTGAACCTCCTGGCCGCTCCTATAAGCAGTCCAATGGCGATGTCTGCCACTGCATTGTCAAGGACGTGAGCTGTATTGCCCAGACGCAGACCGCGCTTTTTTATCTCCTCTATATCGATCTGATCCACGCCAGATGACGTTGTTGACACACATTTTAGTTTTGGCCCTTAAAAAAATATACAGTCATATGAATCGCCATAGTTACGTCACACAATAAGTAATAGCTAGTATTATCATGAAGAACGGCCACGCATCGCCCCGCTCCGACTCGAAGTACCTCGTCCCGCGACAGCAGATTGACGGCCGTTTGCCGGCCGCTCAGTACATCTGACGCGTGTACAGACGGGCCGTTCACACATAGAAACGCAAGTGATTTTTGGTGTATAGCGTGTCCGCCCTGTGGTTACGTTGGATCACTCTTAACACATTCACTGCCCCCAACGCACATGTGCGTTCACCGTCATACAAGTTTGTTCCTAGGCCACGCCTCCGGCAGTGAATGCGTTAAAACCCTGGTATTATGGTATACATACATTTTTATGGCAGATATAAGCCCTTCCATAATATGTCACCTATCTATACTTATTAGTAAAACGTAGTAAATGGCGTGTGCCTCGTCATCGTGGTAGGTCGGATACTATAGTCCAACTATAGTCGGTGTAAGTTAAGAAGTCAATTTTAACAGTTTTGAATTGAGCCTCAATATGTATGACACTAAGTGCCAGTTGCACCATCCGCAGTTGACAGACTGATCAACGTCACCCGGCGCGCCGCGGCAGTATACTATGAAACTTTCCATACAATAAAATTTTGCGAACTCTTTAACAATGACAAACAGTTTGGTGCAACCGGCCGTAAGGCTATTAGTTAAACTTGGTTAAACGGTAGGTCTTAGCTTCATAAATATAAGGGTGAATTTATAACTGTCAAAATCCGACTCTATCTGCTATCTTGCTGCAAAGAGAGACAGGGAAATAACATGTAACTTTTCTCTGTCCCTCTCAGCAGAAAGTGTCCGTCAACAGGATAGATCTAAAAATCCCCTTTCAATGGAGCTCTCCACGTCAAAGAAGAATACACATAGGTTCACCAAGACGAATTAATTTATATTTTTTAAACAGGACATTTCGAAAAAATTAAATACGAACCAGCCAAATCCAAACGAGGTCCAGTCAGTCTGTGCTTCGTATTCCAAATTATTCCATCATACTTTTGCTCTTTCAACTCATTTTCTATTGCTGACAGAATTTCGGGCTCATGATCTACGTGGGGCACAACAGTCACCTCAACTCTGAAATGAGAAAGAAAACGTTTTATTTTTAATTTAACAATGTCTTAAAGGACTTAAGGAAAGCTTAAGGATGAAAATGAGGGGCTTTTGCTCGTTAATCAACATAACGATAACACGACACACGACGTAAGATAAGCAAATACTTAAACGAAATTCTATTCTATTCTATTCCAATCCGTCACCTGAAATTTTCCCCATTTGCCGGATTGTTGGAACTGCCGGATTATTGGATTTTTATGGGAAATAACGGTTAATGTAAGGGCTGCTCTTGGGACTTGCGAGTCTGAATCGCGCACGAAAGGTTCCGTACCATTACTCACGTTTGTTGTAATTTATTTTATTCTGTTTTTAGTATTTGTTGTTATAGCGGCAACAAGGCGGCAACAGAAATACATCATGTGTGAAAATTTCAACTGTCTAGCTATCACGGTTTATGAGATACAGCCTACAGACAGACAGACAGACAGCGGAGTCTTAGTAATAGGGTCCTGTTTTTACCTTTTGAGTATGGTTTGCAAAAAATCAGAACTACCGGATTTGACGCAAACGAAACCAATTAGTAATTACAAAAGGCGACAGTTACTGGATTAATTTATAATTTAGCCGTTTTTTTTTAAATAATTATATATTCGTTCCATCACGTAACCGGCATAAATTATGCAAATCACATTATGTGCCTATCTATATGATATGTATACGTATAAATTATTAATATGATATGTATACGTCAATGTTTTCGTTCTTCAAATTATATTAATGGTAATGATTGTGACAATCCATTTATTACATCGAAACGCTAATTACGTAACATTAACAGAAGATTACACAATAGTAAAGTCAAAACAAACAAATGTGTTAAAACAAAAGTGTAGGTAGGTAGGTATAGGTATTAAAAATAAGGTAAAATCAACAAGGCGCTACTGCCTTGATGATTTAATAAGAAATTGACCTTATTGACAACGATATAATGCAAATGTCCAACATAAACATATAACCTTACCTAACCTAACCTACTCTAGATAGTAAAATAGTATTCAGATAACATATTTATAAATAGTAGAACTTACTGCTTCTTCAACAACTCCAAACCAGCAGCGGGAAATGTTTTATTAACCACCAAAACTTTTCTCAGAGCCATCTTTTCAGAAACACTCATATGTAGGTACTAATTAAACTGAACGTAAAAAACAATATATAAGTAAGTATTAGGTAGGTACACACTTCTTTGTTAATAAAAGATAGTATGAGATGATATGAGATAACTAACGTTACCGCTAAGTTCTATGTACCTAGGTTGTTTGAATGTATGTTATTCCACGTTACTCGTATCTTCTTTATCTACTATAAGTAGATAATGATGCAAAATTATAAAAATTGTGACATCTGAAATTAAAATTGTGACTATCGTTTGAGTATATCTGTAACACCGCTGATACTGTCACCGTGTTCAGTGTCTGAGAGATAATTTCAATAATTTGGCGTGGCGTAGTGTCCTTGGCAGAGATCTGTATGTGTTGATATTACGTCACACAATTGAGGCATTTTAAATAATGAATGAGAGCATGGTAAGAGCGTTTTCACATTGTCCGATCTGATATTATCGTATGTTCTCGTGTTTCTCTGTATTTATTTATGCATTTAATAAATCATTGTTATTAAAAAACGTTAAATAACGCAAAAAAGACGGACTTAATTAAATAAAGTAGACGTTAGGTAATTTATAATTAAGTACCTCTACAAGCACCTATGACGGCAAATTGTACTTGACTATACCAAAGATAGATATAACTCCGTAATAGATGGAGACAGTCTAAGGAAAAAACGTGCCTCGAAACTATACTAATTAAGAAGTACAAGCTTATCACTCAAAAATACGCTTTACGAAGATCTTTAAAATTGTGAAAAAGTACCAAATTAACCAGGAACTAATCAATAAAATAAATATAAAATACTACAACAACATGTTTGAATTCAAACTATTTCAATGATTACGCCATCTACCGGCGAGTAGCAAAACATACATGTTCGGTTGCAGTTATTCTTACATCATATTTTGACACAATAATTCAAAAGGTGTCGCTACTAGTTGTTAATTGTAACGATTGGTGATGCAAAGTTCTTACTAACCAAATAAAGTAAATAAATACGGGAACAATCTCACGTGGATTACTTGGAAGGCTATTGCAACTTTCAATTGGTCTGCTCCTGATTATTAGCATGCATGCATGTGGTGCAAGTTGATATTTTCAAACTTTTCTAAGTTCGAATTGCCCTCCTAGTCCCGGACTAACATAATTTGCCATTTCTAGCACACTAGGTTAAATCAGGGTGCAGGGACCTAGTTAAGCGATCTAACTGTACCATCCATGCCTGGTTTCTTTCGGCATCTTTGTGACGCGGGCCGGATTGTATGAAAGGCTGGCTGGTTCGCGGTTACTGACTGGACGTAGTTTGGACACTGGACGATGTATTGATGATATTTATAAATCTCCTTATATAAAGAACTAAGGACCCGCTCCGGCTTCGCACGAATGCAATGCTGATGTATTATACATATAAACCTTCCTTTTGAATCACTATTTTAAAAAAACGCATTTATCCGTTGCGTAGTTTTAAATATCTAAGCATACGTAGGGACAGACATCCATGTTTTATACTATGTAGTGATATAAACGATTGCTTACATTCTAATATCGGGAACCAAATAAGAGTTCCTAACACAATGCATGGGATTTGAACCTCAGCATCTCGCTATTGCAAAACCTAAAAGTAAGTAGTGGCTCATGAAACACCGTGTATATGGCAGGATCACCATGATGATGCTTTATTACTGCACTGAATACATGAGTAAATGGTCCTTATACTCCTTATCCTATGAGCTACGTACATAACTATATCTAGTACACAGAAAGTGATCTAGTATATACACTACGCCGCTACTGCTGATGCTGAATGTACTTAAGGACATACCTAAGTAGGTACTTAGGTACATACCTACTTAACTATATATCTAGCTAATAGTTGACATGTGGCTGCAAATTGCCGCGGTACGCAGATGTGTCATTTTATCGCTAATGTCCGTTAGATTAGCTAATAACAAATGCACGTGCGTCCGACTGTGCGCGGGGGTCTGCACGTTCCTGCCACATGTACTTACAGTTTTTATAGTGGTTGCAAACGAACGTACGGTCTAAGAATGGTTATTACGGCCTATGTGTGCCTAGAAAGAGCGCGTAGACGATTTTCAGAACTGATACGGGTTGTATCCTAGCTGAAAGTCAAGTGTGAATGAGTGTGAGGCAAGTGATGTGTGGTAGAAATGCCCTTTGGCATTAAGTCCGCCATTTTTGCTTTACTATATTGTGCAATAATGTTTAAACAATTAATAGAGTCGCATGTCTGTAGGTCGATAATGCAGTTGGTGTGCAGACATGGCCATAGAGAAATTAATATTCCTACCAAGAATTTATGACATATGATACTCAATAACTCATAATTTATTCCTAATTTAATACCAATTTGTTGACACTATAATGGAATAATTGAATAAACTGACAATATAATATACCTTTTGACATCACTGCATTCTTTTAAATATCGTATTGTAAATATTTTTCCAATTTTAATGTTTGCTATTTATATTGAATAATTATTATTTTAGTTATCATCATTATTATTATTATTTATTATAATTAGTATTGTAAATGTCATCGGAAGTATATTTAGATTATTTAATTTAGAAATTATTCAAATCTATGATTAAGTTTTGTAAAGTATTTTTAAGTATTTAGTTATTAAGATTATCTTGCTATTATATATTATATTTAGGGTCCATGTGTTACAATTAAAATGATTATAACACCTATATGTACCATATATTGCAGTAAATAAATGAAATGAAATTTACAATACAAAGATGTCCAAGTAAGATGTCTAGTCTACCTTTGATATCTATGTGTCGCAGTCAAATTGTAAGATACGGCATTTTACAAACGGCGTCCTCATTGTACAAACGTGAAACGTTATGCAAGTTGCCGAAGGCACAGACAAATCACGTAATATAACAAACCATGGTCACCCACAGACAACCGTCTGAGGGTGACCATGGTTTGCTGTTTTATCAATTTATACTTTTATACCCCACCCCCATCCTCACGGCCACCAAAATCTCAAGGTCACCCAAAACCGAATTAGACCAGCCCACTATCCACGTGGTCTTGTCTGTCTTACCCCTAGAGAGCAATTGCGAAATCGAGGGCTTCTGCAGCGCCGGCGCCACCTAATAAGTCCGACGAACTCCAGATTTGATCGACACCTAGCGTTTTTCATAGTTTTGATGAGCAGCGCCACGCGTGGAAAATAAAAGCGAATTCGACCAAAATGCCGTGACAAATCGCAAACGGCGCTGTTAATGTCATAAGGTATTTTACAAAATGCGGACTTTTTACAATTTGTCTTCGGAAATTTTACAAACGGCGAATTCTTGCAATTTACCCTGTAATAGAACCCTGTAGAAGCGCCCAATATCGATCGCGTCCGGCGCCATACAGTCGCGGCAGCTCCCAGTCGCATAAACACTCAGGTTTTCAGCTAATGCTTCTTTGGGAAACTTGGGGACGTTAAGTGGTTGGAAATTGGCGAAAATATGTTAGCTCTGTTCTGAGCGTAGGTTTAATGTGTCAATAAGAATAGTAGTAGAAGATAGGTAAGTAGGTTTAGAGTGATTGTAGATGTTTCGTGAAAAGTCCAATAGGGTGACTGCTGTAATTATTGGCCTCTCCATAGTAATTTTTCACTCCTTCCAAATCAGAAAGAAACAAGGCAATAGAATTCTTATTGTTAAGTTTATCCATTTACCATCGACGACCGATCTTGCCTAGTGGGTAGTGACCCTGCCTGTGAAGTCGATGGTCCTGGGTTCGAATCCCGGTAAGGGCATTTATTTGTGTGATGAACACAAATATTTGTTCCCGACTTGTGTGTTTTCTATGTTTATAAGTATGTATTTATCTATATAAGTGTGTATATATTTTTTTTTATACTACGTCGGTGGCAAACAAGCATACGGCCCGCCTGATGTTAAGCAGTCTCCGTAGCCTATGTACGCCTGCAACTCCAAAGGAGTTACATGCGCGTTGCCGACCCTAACACTCCTCTCCCTCGTTGAGCTCTGGCAACCTTCCTCACCGGCAGGAACACAACACTATGAGTAGGGTCTAGTGTTATTTGGCTGCGGTTTTCTGTAAGGTGGAGGTACTTCCCCAGTTGGGCTCTGCTCTAGATCTGGAATGACATCCGCTGTCCTGTGCCCTACCACACAAAGCGAAAGGTCATTCACAGTGCCCATACCTCTCTTTTGGACGTAGATTAAGGACATACCCCCGGGTCCGGACGTAGTTTAAGGACATACCCGGGTCCGGGTATATCGTCGCCTAGCACCTATAGTACAGGCTTTGCTAAGTTTGGGGCTAGGTTGATCTGTGTAAGATGTCCCCTAATATTTACCTATTTATTTACTATGGAGTACCTAGCAAATAACTACCTATAGCAGTTTCCCTACATGAAACACGTCAGTACCATCAATTGCAGTTCTTACAGCATTTTCTGTCATGAAAACTGTCAGAATAAATGCCACCATAAACATCTTCTATTTTCTGCATCCGCGGATCCTTAATGCTTAAAGTTCGCGCACTATATAGTTGCAAAGGAATTATAAAATTAACTCCTTGCCAAGACTACAATATCAATTAAGTGTTGTACCTACAGGTTTTCAAAGAATCAGCAACGCACCTGCGACACCAATATTGTTCCAGGGTGCCTATAACCACGAAGCCAATCGCCTGCGCTGTAGCGAACGAACGCTAATGTCGCTCTTTCGCATTAATATGGAAAAGTGATAGAGATACATTACCGTTTCGTTCGCTACGGCGCAAACAATTGGTATCGTGGCTAGGCCCTTTAATGTCTACGGTAACCGCTTACCATACGCTTGTTTGCCACTGACGTAATACAAAAAAGTCCTTCCTATTCGTACCAAACTAGCCAACCGTCTTAAACAATTACCAACGTCCTTACCACCTGATGCAGCACAGGTGCGGCGGGCAGCTTGCCGGCAGGTGGCTGCCGAAACTGCCATTATGCCACGTGCCAACCGGGGTTAGGGTTAGATCGATTTGCGTTTGCGCAAATTAAGGAATAGGGGACCTAAAAGAAATAGTTTTTGGCAAAAAGTGTACAAGCTTTTTTATTTTTACCTATGACCGCCACACTACTTAAGGGGCTCACTGATTACCAGTCCGCCGGACGATATCGGCCTGTCAGTTGTTCGGAACTGCCAAACTTTTCTCACTGACAGGCCGATATCGTCCGGCGGACTGGTAATCAGTGGGCTCCTTTAGGCAAGACCTATCTCGTGCAGTTAGAATCTTAAAGAGCTTTCTACGATGAAGCTTTTGTTTTATTTTCAAACTATTATATATGCCGCTTGTCATGTAATATTATAACAACTATAAACCATTAACTAACAATGTAAAAAATAAATATTTGAAAAGGAAGACGAAATTCAATAATTACCGCCTACACCTGACTGCTGTAAAATTAATTAACAAGAACTTAAATAAGTAAATGGTTTCCAACAAAACTGAAACGTTGACATTTCGCCAGATAATTATTGACTAATGTTTGTGAGGTCAAAATGTTACCGCGTATTCAACAAAGGCAACCGATATATATCGAAAACTTGATGTTCTTTATTTGTACATGCTAAAGGTCGAAATTGGCATAGCTTTAACTTTTGACTCTGCTAAAAGATCGGCGTTTCTAATGACACGAAATATTTAGCTTAAATTTACAGTTAACAGCTTAGCGTTGGCTGAAAAACGATTACGCAACAGCCAAACTCAATTTAATCTTTATAACCTACAAATTAAAGTTAAAAATAAAGCTTCCATGTTTTTTTTCAAGTCTCGTTTGAGGCGCGGATCACACATGCGTAGTCTGCCGCAAGTCGTTAGTTTTACTTTTTATTCCACTGTCATCTGTGTTAGTGTCAACAAATGTCACAGATGGCAGCCAGCATTTTTAAGTAGCCGCCTGAATTTCCAAGTAAATGTATTTTTGTCTATGCTCTTTTATGGAGCCTTTTACATTGTAATGGTACGTCAACATAAATCACTCAACAATGCAATGAATAATAAGTTAGTGTTTCATTATTGTACCTAATAAATACAAGGCGGTGATCAGTTTTTAAAAGTGAAGCAAACGAACAGAATTCTGTTTTTAAATTTATATTATTCTAGGGGCACGTTTGCAAATAGATATTTACGATTATCCAAAAAAGGCTAATAAAATACACTGTGTCACTGTCATTATTGGATAAAACATCAGTTGTCGATGTACAAAACTGGAATGAATTTAGTAGGTACGTGACGCGTAACTAGCGAAATTTCGCTACTTATACAATTTTACCAATTAATGTTTTAAATTTAAAGTTCATTCATTCATAAGTACTGTAAAATTTAAAGTACTTATGAATGTTATTATAGGTACTTTCCTAAAAAGATCAGCGGTGTTAATAAAGTAATTTGTATTACATATGTCGATTTTCTTAATTTCTTATATTTTTCAAATTTGTGGTCGCGATATGTCGCGGTACTGTCACTAAGTAAATAAGTTTTTCGGGAATTTACTTTATCATTGTAAATGCCATGCAGAGTTAGCTTGGTCCGCTTTTACCCGAAATTGGTTTACCATGTTCTAAAAACATGCCCCTTTACTAACAATTTACAAGCAGCCAGCGTCTTGCGATAACGTTAACGCTAATTGTCATATTAAGTTCGAGGAACGCATGTAAGTGGACCAGGACCACTGCCGTTTCGGGCGCGAAATGTGGCCACAATAAACGTTTGTCCTTATTAACCCGCCGTGTTGACGTTGCTGGCCGAGACGAGTCGCACGCTCGGGCGAGGCAGGCGGACCAGCGTAAATGGTATCTCAGAATGTCTAATCGTGAAACAAAAAAGACTTTAAAATAATAGCGAAATCGTCTCTAGATTTTTTTTTTGTTTTTGCGCATTAATATTGTTTAAATTATAATATATATATATTTTTTTTTTTTTTAATTTATTGAGAAACAAACAGTCTTAAAGTAAACATAAGCAACTTAGCTAATAGCTACAAATAGATTTTTTATAGACCTATAGTTTCCTAATTCACATATCGAGGTACAATTAAAAAGTAATGATAAATAGTGCAAACTTGTAGTACCTAGTAGTTGTACATAATCAAAACAATACTATACCAACTAATACAATAGCATATAAATGTATAAACAAGAGAAAAGACTTATACTTACACTTTTCACTTACTTAGACTTAAATTACTAAGATTACAAGTACTTACTATCGGGTTGCTTGCAACATTTCACCCTTATTTTAATAAAGAATAGCTAGAATATTTATAGCTTATTATGCAGTGAACTAACGTGGTAGTGTGCTGCTAAATGAAGAATTAGTCTTGAAACGCGTTTAACCATTCTTTAGTCAACACCCGGAAATCCATCGTGGCTATTTGTAAAGTCCAGCTATCACTTTACTAAAAGCAGCTACCGGTCGCCATTGCACTGCAGCACTGTAAGCGATCGTAGCAACTCTTCCAAAAGCTGCACTTTAAGGGAGCTTTATCGACGAATTATACGCATTTTTTGTCATCCATCAACGTATCCAGAGCTTCCTTACTCGAATGCCTCACGGATAATTAAGGCCTGCGGTTGCTTACAAACAAGATGAAACTTTTGTCTCCGATACCTGTGTAAATTCCTCAATTTTTATAAGGTTCTACTAAGGTAACTAAAATAGTTCAAAGAAATTATAGGGTGTCGAAGAACGCAAATTCAAGATATAATATGCAAGTCCTGTCCGAGTATTGAATTATATTTAAATTAATTGAATTTAAGCTCTCGTAGGCCTTATTTACACACTATAATAGTTAATTTTACGGTTTTCCGATGTATTTTTATTCACTATCTTACCTTAGGTCTCGATTTTCAAGCACTGAGACACAGAGACTCTTGGAGACGAAATTAAATAAGAATAAATAATATCATTAGTATTTTAACGTTCATTATTCCTCTATACCTTTAGGGTGCATTGATATAACTCAGCTCGGTCTGAAATAAATGATTTATTATTATTTATTTATTTATTTACTCATCGCAATATTTTGATTGCCAAGACATAATGAAGCGTACTCAAGTTTATAGAGTATTTGTTTTTATTACATTGAAGTTGTTAATACAGGGAAGGTGGAAGGGTGGAACAGAACGCTTGGCTGCTGCAAGCGCCGTGGTGGCGCCAACTTGCAGCTATAGTCGGCATGACAGGAACTGGCCACTGTTTTCATTTAATGTATTTTGCCAGAAGGAAGGGTGGAACAGAACGTTGGCCGTTGGACGTTGGTTGGCAGAACGGAGCCAACATACTATGCGCATAGTCGGCACGACAGAAACTGACCACTGTTTTAGGATCTACCGTATACTCCAAAAACCGCTATATCTGTGATTAAAATATACCAAGAACGAAATATGTTTATAAATAACAATGTTTGTAAATATATTTGAATGCAGTTTTTTTTCCTTACTGGCTTTTACTCCTCGCTAATTGTAAATCCGCAAAATCCGTAAAAACGCAAGGTGTAATCTGCCAATGTCGAGGTGTAAACTTTTCACTTGTGAGAAGAGAATGTTTGATTGTATATTATATTATGTATTCAAAGTCAAAGTCAAAATATTTTTTATTCAAATAGGCCTAGCAACAAGCACTTTTAAATTGTCAAGTTTTACAAATATTACCTTAATCTAAATATCAGAGCAATTTATTGATGCAGTTATTATTTATTCGTTGTATTTTACAATACTTACGCATATAACATCAGAATTTACGTATTATAATATTTTTTCTGTGCCAGTGACAGTCAGATACCAATGCGGTACGAGCCTACTGTACGTCGCGTGCTAATCGGTGACGAATCTGTGAAATTGGCCGCAGAGCTGCGGAAGGGTTAAGTTACAGAATTTGAGTGATGAAGGGTCTACCGCGAACATCGAAACTTGAAATTTTGTTATCTGTCATTCTATCGTCCTTGCATATTCGAGAGATAGAGAGGCAAATGTTATTCAAATGAAATGATTCGCGGCAGGGCCTAATGACTCATTGCATCTACTTTTCGTCGGACATTTTCTGTCACATTTCTGCTAAGTGGGACTTATCTGTCTCAGAAGAAATCTACTGACAAATTTGTTTGCCATATCTACTTTATTGACCAAGCAAGCTCGAAGCGCGAGCGAAGTGTCACCGTTTCAGCTTGGGCAAATAAGCTTTCATAATATTTGTCCGGTTGTTCCCCACTACAGGGTGCCTAGCCAAGGTGACAATCGTTTGCGCTACGATAACGAAAATCTTTGTTTCTCTCTATCACTCTTATATTATATTAGTGCGACAGTGACAGTTGTGTTTCGTTCGCTACGGAGCGTAACCGATAGGCATGTTGGTTACGCACCCAGGTCGTAATTCTCAACCGATTTTCATGAATTAGATTTTTCTATTTCATGGGGCAAAGTCTACGGCTCGCAGAACAGAAGAGATACGAGTATTATATATATAAAACAAGGGTAGTTTCTCGCCCGCAGTCTGTGTCGGTCCGCCAACGCGTGCTCCCGTTGAAGCTTCTCGGTGTGGAGCGAAACGTCGAGCAATATTCGACATAAAATACGCGAGTGACCCGTTTCAAATATACATATGTACCTATGTTTTTAATAAATGTGATACTTGTTGAGCTGATCACTCGTGCTTTGCACCAAATCAATCCGTGCAAGATGCAAGGAGATGTGAATCTGACCACGTTGGGTGGTTTTCTTTACTCAATTAGTTTTAAGAAATTGATTTACCGTGACATATTATTAAATCAAATCGTGTTGTGTGAAGAAACCTCGATCTGGCGCCGCCTCAATTATACCATGAAGCTCTTTTTGTAATTAAAGTTTTGCAAGTGTTGTTCAATAAAGACATAAATACAATAATTACAGAATTGCTTAGTTTCATATGATCGTGAATGACTTCATTGAAACACACTTTCACGATTTTAGTACATTTTTTTTAAATCTGTCAGCGACCATGAACATAACGACATGCTTTTGAAATGTAAGAATATATATATGTGAAATACCTTTATACCATTTGTGTTGATAAAGATATATGGCGTCAGCAACCGATGCTGTATATATTAAAAATTTACAAAAAAATACGTACTATAAATTTAAAGAACGCGTACCAAGTATCAAACCCTTTGTAACGTAGATGGAATTGCACCTTACATTCCAATTGAGCTCATCATGATATCCGACATTAAAATTAAACTTATCCCATTTAACTTTTAAACGGCCTTAACATCATTCACTTTATCTTTCAAGAGTCATTCACGATTGATGAATGAATGGCATGACTAAGGCATGAGTGACAAATTATTCGTAATGCGCGTTCTAAATTAACGATAGCCGGCTGTGAACGCACCTTACCTTAATCTAGTCCCGCCCGCCATTTTGAGGAGATAACTTTTTAAATTATTTTTTTAAATTGGCACAGGAATTCGAGGACGCGGTACGTGTCGCGGAAAGCAGATGTGAAAGCTGCCTACAATGATTATTATCTATATTAATATATGAGTGCAAAACTCTATAAAGCAGCTGTTTTACCTAAATGTTTTATAGAAGTCGTTTAATGTACCTATTATTTTTTATTTATTGCGATAAAAGAACTATGCGGACATGTGATATATTTATTATCCTTATGAGCCACTAAAGAGTTTTTGTGCTTTTTATCTTATTCTTTTATTTTACATAAATTTAGCCAACGCTGAATACAATACAACAAGTCTTAAATTAAGGGTTAGGTAAATAAAATATTTGTGTTAAAATAAAAATAAAAACACCTAAGTACCTAATATTTTATTACATTATTCATATGCGAAAAATATAGTAACTTATATATTTATTTATTACATTAAGTATATTTTGTTAGGTAGTATTTAAAAAAAATATCTGATAGAAATTCGGTATTAGTTATATACGGAATAGTAGGCTTTCTAGTTTGGCAAGCCACTTCCGTCAGTAGAATAAGGCTGCAAATTTAAAAAATGTAGGCGCGAAGAGTTATCCTGCCATACACAATTTGAATTTCGCGCCGTTTTCTACTGACAAAGTGGGTTTGCCAGGGTATATAGCAGTATGGGGTTCTTCAAAAGTGTGTATAGGTTTTTAAAGGGTCGGCAACGCGCGTATAATATCACTAGTGTTGCAGGCGTTCATAGGCTATATACGGTAACTGCTTACCATCAGGCGGGCCGTATGCTTGAATGCCACCGACGTGGTATAAAAAAGTAGGCTCATTTTTTTGAAGTCGGGTACAAATAAAGTTAATGTTGTTGACGTGTGCAAAAGTCGATAAAGATCGCTAATGCTTGGTTAGATTTCGTCCGCTCAGCTGTCTTTTCGCCCGAGCCACACCACGCACCGGACCGGCGGCACCTGCTGAGATTTTTTAGCCGGACGCAACTTTTTAATGTTTTTTCATAAACTGACACCTGGCCAATTTGCCTAGCGTCTTTATTGAGTTTGGGACACCCGCCTATAATAATGTGTGGCCGTTGTACTTTTAACAAAAAATGTATTAATATTCATTTAATATTAATAAGTAATCTTTTAAATTAGAGACTTGGTCGATTTGGCTTTATTCATTTATGCAAGCATATGTCGTTCAATTATGTATAGGTATACATAATATAGGTCATTTATAAAAGTTATGATAATCTCATATTGCCATATATGGCGTAAAATATTCATTAATTAAGAATTAGAAATATATTGCTTTTACGTTGGTTAACATATAGATGTCCTTAATTAATTATTTTTTAATACCTAGCATCAGCACGCACGACACCCTGTTTTATATCTATAACACACTAATAAGTATACAGATAGCACTATATAGATATGTACCTACCTATCATATATACCTATTTATAATATTTTATTTGCATCCAAAATTTCTCGTAAGCATAAAAACAGAAAATTAAAAAAAAAATAGATTTTTTTTACTCTAAGAACAAATTAAATTACTTATGAAAATATTTTAATTTGTGTTTTTTACAAGTAGTCACAATACTATTCAAGTAGGCACCCTTCGTCATTTTTAGGGTTCCGTACCCAAAGGGTAAAAACGGGACCCTATTACTAAGACTCCGCTGTCCGTCTGTCTGTCACCAGGCTGTATCTCATGAACCGTGATAGCTAGACAGTTGAAATGTTCACAGATGATGTATTTCTGTTGCCGCTATAACAACAAATAATAAAAAAGTACGAAACCCTCGGTGCGCGAGTCCGACTCGCACTTGGCCGGTTTTTTTCCTTTCTATATGATATTTATTTCGTTTATATTTTATTAATTTAATTTGTTCAATAAAATATTTTACTTAATTATTTAATTCTCATCATTTTTTTTTGCTGAAGTTTTGGACGCTCTACTTATTCGACAACGACATGCATGCCTAAACGTTGCTAGGCAAATCGTCAAGCGATAAGGTTCGAACGATGGCTGGTGCTCCTCGCTGTGATATGATGATGATATGCCTAGGAGTTTCATGATCTGGTGGAATTTACGATAGGCCGGCGACATACATTCGTTTGCCAGTTGATGCTTGAATTCGTCATAATTACGCCGAGGAGACTGCAGGAACACATATCTTCACTACATTGTGAAAATACATGTCACCTTATATGTAGCACACAACCATTAATTATTTTACTGTTTATCCCCTAAGGCCCAATGTGCATTACAATGTAGTTACACTCCGTTTCAATCTAATTAGAACCTTTCTTAAACGTAACAAAGTAGCATTTCCATTGTTTCATTGCAGTCAAAAACGAACGAAATTCATCCCAATTCACTATACGACAAGGTTCAAATTAAAAATAGGAATATATTGTACAGTGGCTTTATGAGGTTTTATATACGTTATTAAATTACATATTAACTGTTTTATGACTTAAACTGCAAGTGTAAAGGTGTTCATCGAAGACAAAGGTAACTAATGCAACCAACTTACCGTAGCCACTTGAAAATTGCACTACAATCAAAATTAACCCTTATTTGAACGCTTTAAGGAAGAATAGTATCTCAAGTATCGGTAAATTTAAGTTGGCAGTGGTTTAGGGCGGGTATACACCTGTCTGGAACCACCTGTATGACAGTTGCGTCACAGTTGATACATTGCGATAGGTTTCCGTATTACAATAATAACGACGTGCATAGGTCAGAGTTTTTGTTACATTTAATTGTGACGTGACCTGGAGGGTGTGGACGCACCTTTACAACGGGTGTGGACAGACGCGGTATGGTTAATATCCGTTAAAAACGCCTTATAAATAACCTGACAAAATAAACCCACCGTAGAATTATGACAAAATGAAAGCCGGACCGTATTGTAATAGCTGCAGTGCAGCTTGTTTGAGCCTGGCATTAGGCCCACTGACTATCAGTCCGCCGGACGATATCGGCTTGTCAGTTAGAACAAAAATTTGACAGTTCCGAACAACTGTTCCTTCTGCTCGCTCCAAAGGCGCGCTGTACGAATTGTCGACGATCCCAAATTCACAAACGTATTGAACCTTTAAGTCTAAGGAGAGACTTTGCCTCCTTGTGTGTGTTCTACCGCCTGTACAATGGGCTGTGCTCTGAAGAATTGTTTGACATGATGCCAACGGCCGCTTTCTATCACCGCACCGCTCGCCATCGGCAGGGCGTTCATCCTCACACCCTAGCATCTAAATGGTCGCGTACTGTGCGGTTTAAGAGGAATTTCCTCCCGCGTACGCTTCGGCTGTGGAATGAGCTCCCTGCCGAGGTTTTCCCGAGGGGCTACAGTATGGGGTTCTTCAAAAAAGGAGTGTACAGGTTTTTAAAGGGTCGGCAACGCGCATGTAATATCTCTGGTGTTGCAGGCGTCCATAGGCTACGGTGACTGCTTACCATCAGGCGGGCCGTATGCTTGTTTGCCACCGTCGTGGTATAAAAAAACTGACAGGCCGATATCGTCCGGCGGACTGATAGTCAGTGGGCCCCTTTAGTAAGTTATATTTTGGTTCAGATTGTTCAGGCCCATACAATGATACTACCACCAATAATGATAACTCCAGATACTTAGGTTATATAGGCGTTCCAAAAAGTTTAAGTTGTACAAATTGTACAGTTGCTCTTTAGTCGCACCTAGGTGTGTACACGTGCTACTAACGAGCTCTCATCTCCCGTACATCGAATCGAAAGAAAAAGAGATAAGCTTATGTTCAACCATGAGTGTAACCTGTGTAACAAAGATGAATTGCGAAAATTAATTAACAGAAACATGACAGAAATATGGATGTATTTTTTGTGCTCCTTATGTATGAGTATAACCTCTATAGTTATATAAATAATTATCATTGGGCCCATATTACAAATACCTTAAACTAATAGAACCAATCATAAAATTAAAACTAAACACTAATTAGGCGACAGAATGGCGTAGATCCGTCAGTTGAGTCGAAAAAGGCAATGAATGCAATATGCAATATCTAGAAATCAATCTAAAGCAGGTTCCAAGCTTAGGTATTACATTAAAACATCCATCTGCCAACCACATCCACCCACATAACCTATATCTAGGCAAAGTGTGTCAGCGCAGCGCCACCTGGCGGCAAGGTGCGCGGCATGTGCACCCGCCGAATTACCTATCTTATATTATAGTTTATAGCTATCAAGGGCTGTGTTTGAGGTTACATTAGAAATTAATGCTCTAAATTGTAAAATGTAAACATAGGCCATAAAAGGGATATTAATGGACCGCGAGCCAGGCGCATATTTCGTCAGTCATCGGCTCATCGCCTCCCGGGCGAAAACTCGTATAGTGGTTAACGGCTATGTATGATGAACCCTCGTGAACGTCATCGTCAGCTGCCGCTCCGTTGGTGGGTTGAGGAATGGCAGCCACCGAAACGCGTAACACGGTCTTTCCACCGCGATACAACCGGCTGACGATTTGTTTTATTAACAATACCATCTAAACTATCATCTGACGAGTTTTAGTTTATGGAAAATAGATGACCTTAGATCTAAATCCCTTAGTTTTCTAATGTTTTTTGTAGCTTATCATATCAACAGCAACGGCTGTAAGGAATATAGTATCCCATATTTACTTCAAAGTTCATTGTCTTCGAGATATTTGGCATCAAAGTTGAACAATTTTAGGACAAAAAACTGGTTTTCTGGCCATAACTTTTATGTCTATTAGTTTAAAATTTAAACCCTAGACCAGTTTTTAGACGAACCCAAATATGTAGATTTGGCATATATTATATGTAAGATCTTTCACAGCAATCGAGATACGAAAAACGTATTTTTTTAGACAATGTATAAAAAACTCATAAAAAAATAAGTATTAATTTCTTTCAAAATCCGGTAGACAAAAATGGAAATAAAAGATTAAGAACCGATAGCCGTTTGTCTTATAATTCTATCTATAGTGCAAAAGTAGGAGATACGATTCAAAACTTGTCAAAAATCGATAAAAACCTCGGGTAGCCCCTTAAAGTCGCATCTGTACTTAGCTTTCCCTAATTCTAAAGTTACTTTTATTATGTGTTTTTGTACAATAAATATACTATGACTACCTACGAGTACTACTACCATTTAACTAGATGGTGAAGGTACATGTAAGTACGTTATTCGTAATTTATTTATGACATATTTAATTCATTGATCAAGTTTTATTACCAGGGAGGTTGCAAGTCGTATAAGCAAATAATGTTGATTTACCTTGGAGGATATAACCAAACGCAGTAGCCATTAGCAGGCGTTCCGCTCTCTCGAAACTATGACCAATGGTCATACACATTATATAGACTGATATTTATCTGACATGGCTTACATGGCTATTTTTACGTTACGTATACATTTGCCGTGCCCCTCCCCCGCACAAATCGGCAGACTGTTTTGTACAGAAAATTACAGACAAGGCGTCTCCGTTTGGTTATATCCTCCAAGTATATTGACATTTCAATTTAATATAATTGAAATTATTGAAACGCACGAATTGTAGTTTGCCTTGCGTGACTCATTTGTCATTGTATAGGTACTCGTATATTTCAATTCCTTAATTGTCCGTGTATCTGTCAATTGCCTGGACAGCTGTTTTTTTAGGGTTCCGTACCCAAAGGGTAAAAACGGGACCCTATTACTAAGACTCCACTGTCCGTCTATCCGTCTGTCTGTCACCAGGCTGTATCTCATGAACCGTGATAGCTAGACACTTGAAATTTTCACAGATGGGGCATTTCACGTCAAGCGGGCAGCGAAAAAATTGTCAGGTTCTGGATTTTGTTTATAGTTGGGTTAATTGGACCTATATGAGAACTAAAAATTTTGGCATTATTACTTTTTTAATATATTGCTTTGTTAAAAATTTATACGCATTTAAAAAAACGACAAAATCTGAGGAACGGATTTTTTAAAAGTTATTATTGCAATTCTTTTAATGGATTTAATAATAACTAAATAGTGAATATTTGAGAATATTAGTTGATTTTCTTGAAAATTAATAAAAAAATAAATTTGTATGTTTTTTTCATATAATAAACCGGAAGTTAATATTAAAAATCAATTTTTTTTCAACTTCGCATTTTTTTATTTTTTTTATTTTTACACAATAATGTAGCTTATAGTGTACAAATGTCCTATAAAAAAATTTCATAATGGCACCTCGATTAGTTTAGAAGATTCATGAACACTAGTATGAAGGTGTCGCGGGGCGCACATTACTGTTGTTTCTTAGTGCGGTGTTCTTGGATGTTACTTACTCTGTATGATTTATTATTTATTATTATACTAATAAAAAATAGTTCGATGACTATTTTAATAAACAAATGCTTATATAATGGCTATTAGTATAAGGTATTAGCTTTAAATATTACAATATTAATGAAATAATTTTTAAACTTATTATATATTCTTTGTTTACAAGTCGGCGGGTTAAATGAAACAAAGCAGTGGTAAAAATAGTACCTATAATTTATTTTATTATTTTAACGACTTTATAGTTTGCCGTAAAACTTGTTCGTTTCACCATTATACCCTCAGACGTCGGCAGAAAGGCGTGGAATTTTTTTGTCCCTGGAATGGTTACTGCCTTCTCAAATCGTGGTTGCAAAAACAGTCTGTGTTGTTGGATCTCTTCCTTGGAACAATAATACACTGAAGTTTCCTTCAAAGATGTTCTCGCCCAATCATATAAACGTAAAGGGGTGGTTATGGCTCTGTTTGCCGACACTTGAAGGCTTACGCGGGTTGCCAGTCGTTTCAGGTTCCCGCCAAGACCATCACATGGCCCCTTTCCGTGTGAGGTTGCATGAAAATGAATTTCTGCTTCAATACCAAAATCTTCTTTATGACAATGAATATTTACAAAATTAAATCTATTCTTAAAATGTTGTGAGGCTCCATCAGTACTATATATAATTTTTGTTACAGCAATACCTTTATTTAAGAGATGTGTGTGTAATAATTTCTGGAAAGCGTAAAACGAAGCTGTGTCGTGTTTTAAGTCATCTGATATGATGACAATGCTTCCATGTCTCAATTGATTCCCGTCATTGTAGTAAAATACTGACGTTAGCAGAGTAGCTTGATGGTTGTTCCAGTGAAAGGACTGTGCGGAATCCTGTACAACAAAACTATAATTTTCGGCAAAATCACACTGAACCAAGATTTCGCCTTCAGCTATTGTCTGTTTCAGCTGTTTAAAGTAAAGCGCTTGTTGTTCAGCTATATAAGCATGAGGCTTCAAGATATCCAAAGCGTTACAGAAGCTATCTACAAAATCATCTGCGGGAAGCACTTGCGTTACTATCGAAAAGCGATCCGTTCCTAACCATTGCTCAAACTGCACGTTTGTTATTTGATTATCATCAAAAATCATTTGTATATGATCACGAATCGCATCTAATCCAGGACAAAGATTACAACGTTCACTCGGGTATGATTTAGATGTCGTCAAATGACATTTTGACGTAGGATCGGCGCACATCATCATTCGCAGGCACTCCTTATAAGATGAAAGATGCATATTGGTCCCTGCAGTCAGAGAATCGATATTTCCTCCAGTTAACATCAATTTGACATTCTGGTGATATGTACACACGCATACATACAACGTGTGTACCGGAATCTCCAGCAAGAACACATTGTTTGGGCCTGAGTGTAAAGAACTTGGTTAGGCCTACCTTAATGTCAGGATACTCTTCTTTAAATTGCTGATACAACTCATTGATGTTACACATTATGAGCTGTTTTTGCAAGTGTGTTCGTCCGTCGTCTGTTTTGACAGATACAAAATCTTTCTTACCAGGCATAACTCGACTTATATCTTCACGAAGATAAAACGCTCTCACCAATTCTTCGGTTTCGACTGGTAGTTTACGGCCGCTGCGAGGATTGGGTGACGCCAAAATGCCATGTTCATTAACAAGTTCTTTAGCTTTTTTCGCTTGACGTCGCGACGTACCAAATTCTTCTGCGAGTTTATTTTCACTCCATGACGTTGGAGCAACTGTAAGTATTAACGTTTTCATAGATGCAGAAGTAGACGGCTCATGAAATTTCTGTTTTAGCTGGCACATAATTTCTTGGTCTCCTGCAGCTATGTCTGTCTGTGTTGAAATAGTTTTATGTCCTTCTTCTTCGGGAACAAATGATTCATTTTCCTGGTTTTGCGAATATTCAGTTGACGTCTGGCTGCTATGTGACGTCTGCGACTGCACAAGATCGAGATTGGTTCCTGGAGGTATTTCCTTCGAAAGGCGCATCCTGCAGGACGTGCACAGGTAAATAAATGATGAAAATCCCCACCTCTCAGCTAAACTTGTTGAAATTTTTCTAACATTACTAGATTTTGGGTGAGATTCTAACTTTAAGGGATTATAACACCGATTACCGTAGTAATTCATAGTATTACGAATTATAACAGAAAACACAACAGAACGCGAAGCGGCCAAAGTGACAACTAAATTTTAATAAGTAACGGAAACATCGAGTGACGCTTGCTAAGCGTCACTATCTATCTCTTTCTAGCACTTAACATCAGCATCGGGCGATTACCTATGGTTGATAAAAGATGGCGCTACAAGGCACGATTGAATAATACATGATTTGCTTTTATAAATCTTAACTGTTGAATTAATATTGTTTATTGTTTGAACTCCGTTACGCAAAAGTAATAAAACCGGTAAGATAAAACGATTAAACATTCGATGTTTCATTATTTTCTTGCATTGGCCATTAAAGACTGCCACATAGAACTACCGCTCAGTACGGAGCGTCGCACAGTACTTTCGAATGACTTCATAAATCTTCAAAACCAATCGAGATGCCATTATGAAATTTTTTATAGGACATTTGTACACTATAAGCTACATTATTGTGTAAAAATAAAAAAAAATAAAAAATGCGAAGTTGAAAAAAAATGGATTTTTAATATTAACTTCCGGTTTATTATATGAAAAAAACATACAAATTTATTTTTTTATTAATTTCCAAGAAAATCAACTAATATTCTCAAATATTCACTATTTAGTTATTATTAAATCCATTAAAAGAATTGCAATAATAACTTTTAAAAAATCCGTTCCTCAGATTTTGTCGTTTTTTTAAATGCGTATAAATTTTTTACAAAGCAATATATTAAAAAAGTAATAATGCCAAAATTTTTAGTTCTCATATAGGTCCAATTAACCCAACTATAAACAAAATCCAGAACCTGACAATTTTTTCGCTGCCCGCTTGACGTGAAATGCCCCAGATGATGTATTTCTGTTGCCGCTATTATAACAAATACTAAACACAGAATAAAATAAATATTTAAGTGGGGCTCCCATACAACAAACGTGATTTTTTTGCCGTTTATTGCGTAATGGTACGGAAACCTTCGTGCGCGAGTCGGACTCGCACTTGTCCGGTTTTTTTTGTATGATTTATCTTGAGGTGTGTTGAAGATAGTTTCTTTTTCTTATTATTCTCCTTTTTAATAGTACCATTCAAATTATGACTCATTTCAACTTTTTCAAACATATACACTAAGAATAACCTAGATAATTTACGAGACATAAATAGTGTTATTGACAACCGAGCAAACACACTACATTGTAAAATGTAAATTAAATGGCTTCAAGAAATAGACCATTCAGCAACTGCAGATGCCACCATTTAAACTAATTTATCTATTCCTTATGTCTTGATTCATAAATATAAGATAAAAAAGCTTAATCCTTATAAAGTCATGTCGTTCAATAATTAGCTATAAATTTTCAGTTAATACTAAATTAGTACAAAAAATCCAAGGGCGGCTGTCATATTATGAATGAAACCTTGAGTAACGCTTTGTTAATGATCACTTCGCTGTACGCATTATACATTGCTTACAACGATTGTAGTTTACACGTGGTTTACGTCTAGAAGCAGCAATGTTAAAGTGTTTGCTTATATTTGTCGCTGGTTTTTCTGTGAATAGGTTTGGGGCGTAGGGTGTTTTCTGAACACCTGATCAAGCTCACAGGTGTTTAAGGGTAATGCCTAAAGCAGTGGGTATCGGTATCGAGGGATACCTCTTGGGATATGATTATGAACTCAATACTGTCTCTGTCGTACTAACATGGAAGAGTGATAGAGAGAGATAACTACGCTACGCTACGGAACATGACCGATTGGCATCTTGTCTACGCACACAGGCGGCCTAGCCAAGGAGACGATCGCTGGCGCTTCGCTATCGAATCGCTTTGTGTCTCTCTATCACTCTTCCACAAGGGCCTGACACTCTTTTATAGAGAAAGATAGTCTTATTGCGATTCCTATAAGAGGAAAGAGAAAATAGTGCCATGCTTTATCACCGACCGGGTTTTTTTCATGGTCGGGTTATGGCAGCATAGGTAAGAGGCGATGGCGAAATACCGAAATTTATAAGTGAAAGAGAAAAAGGATTATGCTGCCACACATTAACCTGTCAATACATGAATATGTCTTTCTCTTACCCCTTGTCGCTAGGTTTCATGTCTATAACTACTATACTATGTCTATGCTCTTCCATATTAGTGTGACAGTGACAGTTGCGTTTCGTTCGCTACGTAGCGTTAGGGATTGGCCCAGATGTCCTACCGCGAACATCGAAAACTAAAATTTCGTTGTCTTGCCTCTCTATAGGCATCGATAGAAGCAAATAGATGAACGAATGAACAAAGTAGTCATGCGCAAAATGTGTCACTGAAAAGAAAAGATTGATATGCATCTTTCGTACGCTGTGAAGTACTTCATTCTTTTAGTTCACTAGTTCAGTTTAGTTCAGTAGCTCAACAGATCCATCTATATCAACAGTACTGTTTTCATTTCTCTCATTCGCGGATATATTGAGTTGAATGAAGGATTCGATTGATAATTTCATTCAATATGAATCACTCAAATAAATTAATTTATGAATCGAAGGTTTAACATGGCGTCTTTGTCACTCTCTAAGCGAATGAGCAAGTAAATGAAAAGGTTTTTAAACAGAACTGCTGAAGTAAAGAACTAAATGAGTCCGAACTGAACTAGTGAATGAACGAGTGACATCAAGTGAAGTACTTCATTTGAATCTTTCATTCGCGAACTACTCATGTCTAGAACAAAGTGGTTCGCTGTCAGCCCTCTGATATCTACGGACGTGTTTTCGATCTACTGCCTCGGGTGCGTCGCAACATTTGCCGAAGTCGGTTGCGGCATGTGTCCTACTCCTACCATCGGTGGCGAACAATGCGACAATGTTATGACTTATGACAAGTATGTTTTAATATTATTTTTTCTGTGTATAACTATGTCTTCTTGGAAATACGATGGTATTCCAGTAGATAATAAAGATCATTTTTCAAAAACGTCCTACGAAGAATGCCAGACAAGTCTCTTAACATTTACCCTTGCAACTTCATCTTTTAAAAGTGTCGGCAAGGCGGGAATTCCAAGCATTCATAGGCTGCGGTGTCCACTTAAAATTAATTAAAAAAAAACAACATAGGTACTTCGTAGTTAAGTAACTATATGTCATTCTCTTTCACGACTTCAATATTCGGGCCACGTTGTTAATATTTTTCGGTTGCATCGTAGACGTTTAGGTGACCTAATCAAGTGGTAATAAAAGACGTACTTATGTACTAAATTTACTAAGCGATTTTTTTTGTTGTAGTTTTTTTCCTTACGACTTCGATAAAAGTTGGTGGCTAGATATTCTGAACAATATGGGTACGCGCACTTTCACCCTAAGATGTCATACATATTTGTGGGACAATTGTCAATTCGTATTTATTCCGCCCAGAAGGAGCTCTTCAAACTTAATCAAAAACTGACTAATTATTATTATTTTCACCTCAGCAGCTCGAACAAGCCTACTTTCGTCACTCCCTGGAGTAAGGAAAGTGCGACTTTCCTCACTCCAGGGAGTGAAACAATGTAGCTTTTTAATTTAGTGAAGGCCATGAACTTCATACTTTTATTACTTTTTTTTATGGTACGGTACGGTCCGGTCCAGTCCGGTCCGGTCCGGTCCGGTCCGGTCCGGTCTCGTCTCGTATCTTATCGTATCGTACATATTATTATACTTTTTTTTCTGTTTATTCTGTGTAATTCGAAATACATTTTAACCATTAATATGTTCTCACTACTGAGGTGAAAAATTATGTGTGCAACACGAGAGCAAAGTTATTTTACATCTCGTGTTTTTGAGTCCCTCGCTACGCTCAAGATTCTACCTTAGAATCACTCGCTTCGCTCGTGATTCAATTATAGAATCTTTCGCTTTCTCGGGACTCAAAATAAACACTCGCAAGAAAAACCAACTTTCCTCTCTTGTTGCACAAATAACTATTATCGTATGACGAAAATAATTCAACAAAAAAAACTATTTCGGAACGTTCAAAATTCCATACAATATTGTTAGTACCATCGTTATACCTATGTGTATGTGTATTAAAAAAACCGGCCATGTGCGAGTCGGACTCGAACACAGGGTTCCGTACCATTACGCAAAAAACGGCAAGAAAATCACGTTTGTTGTATGGGAGCCCCACTTAAATATTTCTTTTATTCTGTTTTTAGTATTTGTTTTCATAGCGGCAACAGAAATACATCATGTGTGAAAATTTCAACTGTCTAGCTATCACGGTTCATGAGACACAGCCTGGTGACAGACGGACAGACAGACGGAGTCTTAGTAATAGGGTCCCGTTTTTACCCTTTGGGTACGGAACCCTAAAAACGGCCCACTTCACTAACTACCTAGTTACGGCAAGGTTAATGTGGGCGTTACTGCCTTCTCTGGTGGCGGTGGGACATAAAGCATAAAGTGCCCGGTGTCGCTATTTATAAGTAACGGACGAGTAACAGATCTCCCGCGTGTCACCTGTTTCGCACGTGCCCTTGTAAAAACCAAGCGTTTAACTATCTTATAGACTAGGGGACAACTGCATAATCTGTATCTAGTTGGCTGCGCTAGAAGACGCATCTTCTGATTACACTAATAAAACTTATTCGTCTCACTTAGAACGAAAGCTGTTCTTTCTGTAGCCAACCGTGCTGTATAAAAGAGAGAATGGCTTTGTTTATAAGATTATTAACAGAACGATATAGGGACATAAAGCATAGTATAAAGAACATAAAGTGTCATGCCCGGTGTCGTTATTTATAAGTAACGGACGAGTAACAGATCTCCCGCGTGTCACCTGTTACGCACGTGCCAGTAAAAACCGAGCGTTTAACTCTTTTAGGCTAGGGTACAACTGCATAATCTGTATCTAGTTGGCTGCGATACAGAAGACGCATCTTCTGATTACACTAATAAAACTTATTCGTCTCGCTTAGAACGAAAGCTGTTATTTCTGTAGCCAACCGTACTGTATAAAAGAGAGAATGGCTTTGTTTATAAGATTATTAACAGAACGATATAGGGACATACCCCAGTAGCATTTATACGTCATAATGACGTCAGCGACGTCATTATGACGTAATAATGCCGTCATTAAGACGTCGCTGACGTCATTTTGCTACCTGGGTAGTTATAGACTAGGGTCCAATTGTAAAATCAACGTGCGAACCAACGTTAGATAAAAAACCTATGTTTGGTAGGAAAACCCTACTTTCGAAAGTAAAGGGATGGAAAGTAGTTGAATACTTCTCTTCCTACAACTTTGTTTCTAAGCACTTTTTTTTGTATATTTTTGTCTCCCAGATAGGTTCGGTGATTAAAATGAGGTCGCGTTTGTTTTGAAAAAAAAATTAATAGTTTTGTATACGACGCTGAAACAAGACTCGCGCCTAAATAAGAGTTGCACAACCTGAAATCGACAGTTTTGATGTTCTATTTCACTCGACAGAAAAAATATTTGGGTGCCAAATTTACCTTTGGCCTTCTGTTTTCTTTTTCAATTCAATACCTTGATTCAAAGCCTTTAAATAGTTTAAAAATTCAAGCTTAAAAACAACATGCTTGTCCATGACATAAAACTATTCCTTGAAACTACGCCACAATACCTTATAACCTAAATATCTTGCGTTTTGATGCCAGACTATGCGTATATTGTACAAACCAACAGCTGATTTAGTAAGCTTCTAGCAGTTCTTTATTTGAACAGCGGAACGATCAACATGCAGCGAATTCAAAATTAATGTTAAAATACCAATTTTATTTTATAGTCACAAGAATGTATCTTAAAAGAGAAGTCTTATAGTATTAAAAATGAAATTTTATTCATTAAATGTAAGGCAAATTTTCACGTCACAATAAATAAGACAGTAAATAGAAAGTCCAAATGATGTAATCCGCAACAGGCTTTGTCAATCTTAACCACTAAATTAAACTATTTAGGCTATGGTGCCACCCGGACCGTAGCCGGCCCAAACGTCCCCATGACACTGGCAGCGTTGCCCCGTTGAATTGCCAAGGAGATCTGTTGGACCAGGTACGATCCGGAGCAAGGATCGCAACCCCTATCTCTCAGTCGCCGACCCAAACCCCTGACCCTGACCCTGATTTCAGTTTAGGTCTTATAGTTAACATTGGATTATTCTAGGCAAGGAGTTTACGAGATGTATCTTTAAGTTTGTCAATTGTGAGTTATTGCGGAGATAAAACATGCATGTAGTTAACACGTTAATGAACGTACTGGTAATATTTTAAGTATTTAGATATTGATCTTTTTAATGTATGCGCGTGTTTAACAGCTGTAAACTTGTCAAATATATCACAGGTAGTGTAAAATAAATATAGAGGCCGATTTAAACTTTTATATGATATCAAAATGTCAGCAAAACCGCAGATATCAGTCGCAGCAAAACCGAATACATGAGGTGCAGCTTCAGTAATCAGATCACACCCGACACCAATAATATCACCATTGATGGTCAGCCCTTGCCCAAAGTGAAACAGTTCAAGTATCTAGGATCTATACTGTCCGATAACGGCAACATTGACTTAGATGTAGCTCACAGAGTAAACGCAGCATGGTTAAGATGGAGAACCCTTTCAGGAGTGCTCTGCGACAACAGTATGCCAATAAAACTTAAGGGTAAAGTCTACAAAACGGCAATCAGACCCGCTATGCTGTACGGCACTGAGTGTTGGGCGGCAAAGAAGACCCACGAGAACAAACTGCACGTGAACGAAATGAAGATGCTGCGATGGTCGGCGGGTGTAACTAGGCTGGATCGGATTCGCAACGAATACATCAGGGGCTCCTTCAAAGCCGCACCCATAGTTGATAAGATGGTAGAGAGGCGAATGCGCTGGTTCGGACACGTGATGAGAAGGGCTGAAGAGTACCCAGTTAAAAAGGCTTTAGCAATCCCGGAAAAGAGAAAGGGCGGAGGGCGCCCCCTAGCTACGTGGTGGACAACCGTATCCAAAGACCTGGAACGGGCTCAGCTTGAAACGCAAACAACCCAGGACAGGCGATCCTGGCACCTAAGGACGAGGAGAGCCGACCCCAAATGAAGGGATAAGGCTAGGAAGAAGAGAGAAGAAGATATGATATCAAAATGATACATAGATAAATAGAGGCAGACTGCAAGTGCATTATTGGAGCTTTTCTTTCCTTCCCTCCAAATCTTTGGCCGGGACATCCACACTTTTTTCCTTACAAGAGAAAAATACAAGTAAAGTACACAGGTACTTCATTCTATTCAATGTAAATATGTTTAAATTAAATTATGCCCAGCATAGTTCATTCTATTTAATCTATTTAACATACATAGAAACGTATTGACTTGCATATACCTATATAAATGTATTATTAATTTAATAATTGTTTTGCTCTTCTAATTGTACATATTTACTATTCTATTCTATTATATTATATTTTACCAAAAATTAAATTGTGTTGTGTGTTGTGTGTAATGACTAAACTTTTAGTAGTTTATAACCATAAAACTTGACGACATTGGTCATAAAAAAGTATTGTAACCTATCGTGACGTTTATATGATCTTACCTTGGCAATGAGTTTATTTCTAGATCAGTAATTTGGCGCTTACGTTTCTACATAATTAATTTTTTTCACTACAATACCCGCAAATTTATATTTAATTAAAGGCTTTTGGCGCAACCGGCTGCTTTATTAGTTTTTAAAGTTGGCGCAGCTGATCGTAAACACGCATTTTTTTAGCAGCCAAATAACTATTAATTTCAGCGGCGCGCCTCAGAAATATTTGCGACGTTCGGAAACAAAAGACTACCTACACAAATAGCGTAATAAAATGCATCAGTGCTGGACCAAAACCAAATAGTCTTAAAGAAAATGTAGACCTACAAGCTCTTTATTTATGGAATGTTTTGACATGGAGGTTTAAGTAGCGCAGATGCGTAAGAATTTATGAGAATGTTGGTTGTAATTACTTAAGTTTAAATAAAATAATGATCTACGAATGATTATACGGTCTGTGGCCAATAAGGTATGATGACAGTAATGACAGTTACAGCATCAGCTGGTCTCCCTAGTCTTTTTATTACGAATAAGGTTAAAATTATTAAAATTATTTTGTTAATTGAGGCTTTAGGCGAAAATGGTAACACGGAAAATATAGTTTTAAACGAACGCGCAAAAAGCATTTGCGCATTTTGACTATGAACACTAAACATACTCAGTAAAATGAGAAAAAAATGTTAGGCACAAAACTTACTACAATTTGTAACATTTCTCGATTCTCCTTAAACCGGCTCGGCGCCTTCCTGATTGCGGCCCAAAGGGACCTTGGCTCGTATGCCTGACGCCAAAAAAGTCCAGACAGTAGGGAAGAACATAAAATAAGCTTGAGAAATCAGTTACAGAACTCTATTTCATAAAATCATTTCAGTTTAGGTCAGTCGGCTTTTTGAGTGGCGATACTGATGATTTCGGTGCCACAGAACTACGACCATATAAAATAAGGTATTTGAATCGTTACTGCGGTGACATTAGCATACAATGAGCAGGGCTGCATTCTCTAAATCAATGTAATAAACATACAAGCTTGAGTTGTTGGTTACTCTACTTCATAAACCACTTAAACGAAACGACGAACCTTCATAAACAACTTAAACGAAACTGTGTAAACTGTGGAACTTTTACAGTTTCGTAAAAACTGGGCTTTTGGTACAAGACAGAACTATGATAAAATAATACAGGTGTTTGAATCGGAACGTTACCGCGGTGATACCGGCAACGTAATGAGTTAAGGGATCCATTAAATCATCTGTCAAACTTAAGGCGTCCAAGCCGACGGCGCCGGTAGCTTAGTGGTGATAAGACAAATTTTTTATCGATTTCACATCACCGTAAAACGTGTGACTTTCAAACTTGAACCCCGGTTCGCACCAATTAGTTTTTCAGAACTTGTGATTAATTGACGATCTCTAGTGAAGGAAATCATAGAAACATTCAGAAATTGCCTGCAAGAGGAGCATTCTACGGGCTGTCCCGTGTCACGACTTTTTTTTCGGCAATTAAAGCAGATGATTATTTTTCTGTGCATATTTTTGACCATTTGTCACAGAAAAGGAAACCTTATACCTGCAAATCCTGAGAAAATTCGCGTTCGTACGGGACCACGGTAGACAATTTCGTGGAATACTCCAAAAGTGTAATTTTGTAATAGCAAATTAACTACTAACCGCCTTGTACAATTGGAGGACGTATGTGCAGCGTTGGGATGGGAAGGTTATTGATGCTCATAGTTTCTAATCGAAGTGTATAAAGGAAATATTGATTACTTAAGTGTTCAATCAATCGTGTCAAATTTAATCTTTATTGAACCTTGGAAAGCACGTTTTATAGTTTAAGAATCTTGTGTATTATTAACATCTTTCATGTGAAACAACGTAAATCTCAAACTAGGTCAGATGTGATAGATAATACTGTGTAAGTAATGGTCCGTTTTTACCCTAAAGGGTAAAAAGCCAATTCTATGACACTTTATAGTTTGATTACGAGTATTATCTACCTTTGAATTGTAGTTCCATTTTGACCGATAAGCGAGCGATATTTGTTACGTGAAACTACACAGGTAAACTACCTCACTAAACTCATAAGGTAACAAATGTTCTCAGTTTATCCACACTTACCTTTCCCCAAAAAAAACCATCAGAGCAATAAATCCGAAATGACAGCGGAATCAATCGGCGCCTGCGCTCGCCTTTTTACCAACCAATATGACAACAAAACAGTCCAAATTAAACTTTACCTCAACGTATTAAGAACTATCACAAATGATTAATTAACCTGGTATATTGGAGCAGGTAAACCAAAGAAAATATGCTTACGATTTAAGCAAAAATCAACTTTATTACGAAGTCTTATGTATAAAAAGTGTATAAGATTTTGGTGGTGCTGGTAATTAGAGACGCAGCACCGCCCGGGTTCGATTCCAGCACGTATCATTATGTGTTTATGGTTTATTTTTTGTAATTTGTAAAATGGCGTGACTGGGGCATAGATATACACGTGTTTGTTTGTTCGTTGCACATGTTCGAATGGCGAATAATTGCCCTTAACCGTACATAAATATTTGCTTCCTAATTTAAAAGTAATTTTGTTTAACTATAAAGATCAGTCAGGATAACAGTAAACGCCAATAATGACCCTACTGGCCAACACGGTCTACATGTTTTGGAAATTAGAATGAATAAGTTAGGCAAGCCAACTTTGTCAAGCAGAAAAATCTAGGCGTGAGGGGTCGGTAGTCTCATGATGCCGTTTACGTTGCCGAGAATACAAGGAAACTAAGCTTTGGTCTGACGCTATACTCGTAAAATGTCAAAGCCAAGTCAATGTCATCATAGAAAATACTTTTTAACATCCAACTGCATCCCTTATGTAGATAAATGAAGCACCTAAACAATATTGATACTGAAACAAGACAAGTTCCAAGTGCCGACCAAATTCTCTTGCAATTAAGACTTTATGTTTATTATTTACATTGTATAAAAAAACGTTATTTTAGTTTATTAAAAATTTGTCTGTAATACCTATACCTATATATTGTAAAAAAGCCGATATTGTTTAAAAAGGGCATATATGTATTAATTTTGTTAAATATAGTTTTAGTTTTTAGTCTGTAACATTAGAGAGGAATATTTTAATAGTTGATTATTTGTAAAACGGATTACTACCTAATGTTATTATTTAACTGATTAGTAAAAAAATGTTACTATTGTTTGTTTTAAATATGTAAATACATACTTGTCATGAATCCATCAAAATGTTTTAATCGCAATCCGTCCCTGTCCCTTACCTGGTTCGTGCATCGTGGCGAGCGCGGGCTAGTCCAACGCTAAAAAAACCAGTGTAAGTGCGCTCTCCGATAACGCGCCTTTGTTACGCATATCGATGACATATTTTAGACTGGTTCTGCGTATAGTATATAGTATATAGTAGTATAGTTATACGATGATATAAATTCTTAATTTTAAGTGAATCACTCTGGTTGTTTCAATATAAGTGTTGCCAACAGGAATATAATTTTGTTTTGTATCTGTGTTACTGGTATACCTATATAAACCACGCATTTTGTTATATACGTTTCTAATGTGATTCTTATGCTCTCTTCTTCCGCGATCACCATGAGCGGGTCGTGTTTCGTTATGAAACTATGTACTACTATTACTAATAAATGAGTAGTGAGCCAGCATTTTAATATACAGTCCACTGACATAGGAACATAGGAACAGATCCTTCGAGCTGGATGAATTGAAATTTGAATTGAATGAGTATTGATACTTCATGTATCTAAGGGCTGAGTTAAAGCGTTCATCTGATTAGATAGCGTCAATGGTTGAATACTACTTGTAGTGGCCCTATACCATACCTATGAAACACACGTAGATTTACTAACCCCTAAAATATCCCACGCTTCCACCACGCTTCCAAACTGCAGTCTATACTACTTTTCATAAAATTATCAATTTATTATATAACTTAAATTCCTCTACAATAAGGTCGAGAATGGGACAGTAAAGTCGAGATTCGGGTATTTGCTCTGGTCATAGCCTATGACCCTTGTTGACTTTTCTCTCAGTTCTCAAATTGGTCGGGCCAAAACATGAGAGGCCAAACATGAGTGGACAAACATAGAGGTAACACTTCGGGGGCAAACAGGAACGAATGTTCCCAGGATCTACCCACGCGTAATGAATACATAGTAAACCTGTGGTGATGGGAATAGAATTTGATTTAAGTATTCTTATTTGGTAACATAATTAGAACGGATATAAGGTACATTACAAAGAGGAGATACACCTTACGAAAATTATGAAACTGATAATGGCAAGGTTTTCGAGCGTATGTGTGTCTAATTCTTTGACCTTTAAGCCCTCTATAACCTACACCGTTTGACGGTATGGAATGTCAATAGTGTTCAGTGTCACTGTAGCCGCCGTGCAGGTCTCGACGACAAATAAAAAAACTTCGATTTGAAGTAAACTTATAATCTTGAATAGAATAGGTGCTGGTTACGTTACAAGTGTTACAACTGTTACAAGTTGACGAAAACGGTTAAAAGTGTAGAAGTGGTGGTTATAGCATGGAGGCTGATGCGAGAATGATTAAGCGAAATTTGAATAGTAAAAAGGTAGTTTAAATTTAGGTGCCTCTAATTGGCCGCATACAAGTTATGTGGGGCGCTCCTATTGGTGCTTTAAAAAAGCATCCGCATACTCCGAGCCCGACGGCTGCCTTTAGCTACTGCATTATACAAATAAAAGGTTGCGTTCGCAACAGTCATTACTATTAACATAGAGGATTTTAGCGCCAAAATTAAATTAATACACTTGGAGTGGAGTCGGCTTTTTAATTTTTTCTTCGACTTGGGGCCTGATGTTTTCCGACAGCCAGTGTATAAGTCGTTAGGCAGATATAGTTTGTCAAAGGACTGTCTCATTTCAAACATAGACAGAGAGAACACCAGTCTTTGTCTTACACTAGTACTAGCACTAGCACCCTAAAGAAAAGGATGAGTATACAGTTTCTTTTGTTCTTATTTACTGACAATTTAGTTTGACCAGCTATGCCTATACAATATTAGTTGTGTCAGTACTCAGTATCAAGTTTGCAAACAATGTTCTTTATTTGTGTAAGCGTAGTTTTTGTTAAATTTTCCGCCATCTTGAAATTTTCCCAATCAATGACGCGTCCTTTCCCAACGTAATAAGCAGCTAGTTACGTCGATAAATCTGTCAATCTGTCAACACAGACTGTCCAGTAGATTAAGGGTTAGGGTTCCCACGCCGGGTGACACCCACTCTACCTCCGTGCTCTTTCACTGGCGATAAACGAGTAAACGGACGTAAGAAAGGAATTGACAAAATCAAATTGTTTCCAAATACTGATTTATAATCTTAAAAATTTTACTAAATTTTACATTATCATCTCATGTTTTCCTAATATTTCACTGACGGTGAAAGTAAGTAAAGAGAAATAGAAAAAAAAGGCAAAAATGTTTTTACCGTTCGCCATCTTGAAATTTCAAAATCAACAATACTTAATACTTTCAAGTGGTTAGTTACGCTGACCATAAATCTGTCAACACATCAGACGGTACAGTAGATTAAGGGTTCGGTAGGGTTCCCACGCCAGGTGACACCCACTTAATGTCTCCGTGATTTTTGGTTGATGGCGGAAGGACGTATAAACTGTATAAAGCCGAGAATTGGAAATTCGTAGGTATAGTTTTTGTAGTTTTCAAGTTTCTTCCTGTTCAAAGTTTGTAGTTATAATAGTTTTGTTTAATAGGGAGGTCCAAACGATGGCGCACACACTTGTCTTGTCCTGTCCAGCGTGTCCGCACTCCTACTCTGACTGAGCAAGACCTTCGAGATGTCGCTACCTTTAACGATAAAATAAAACAAAGGGATTTTTTTTAACAACTGACACAAAAATAATTTTTAGATTTGCACCAGGTAAGACAGCTTTATTATGAGTTTTATTTTAACTCATTCTAATATTTTTTTAAAGAAAAATAGACAGAATTAGGGAGAGGACCTCTTATGCTCGCGCGGGTTCGTACCTGGTGCAAAGGTTGGCCATCGCTATCCAACGTGGTAACGCGGCAAGTGTGATGGGCACCTTTGCACCCGGTACAGCTCGCGGAGGTCTTTTTGAATAAAATATTTTAGTTAGTTTTGTAGTTTGATTAATTTAGATAAGTTTAAGTTATTTTGTATGATTGTATATATACAATTAACTGTACGTTTTTAATAAAATATTTTTTTCTAATTATTAGGTAGGTATAGTATAGGTACATATAAAACGTGTAGATGAAAAACTGTAATTATCTGAGTTACCCGTTTCTCTCATGCTACGGATCAGTGAAGACTTGTGCCGTTAAAAATGTAACAGGTACATTTCAAATAGGATCCATTTCCCATGGCTCCTATTTGACGTAGGTAGGCACGCAAAACCTTTTTGATACTAAGAGCCACTTGCGCGTTTCAGGGTTAGCCAACTAACTCGGAATTAACCGTTTACAGTACAGTTTAACCCTGTATAAACGGTTAACTCCGAGTTAGTTGGCTAACCCTGGAACGCACAAGTGGCCCTAACTGGATTAATTTAAGATGATGTCAAAGATACAGATTTTACATAAAACTAAAATAAACCTAAGTTATACATATATATAACAATTTAAATTTATAAATTTAAAATTGTAATATATATGTATAACTTAAATTTAATATAAATTTATATTGTAGTTATATTGTAATATATATGTATAACAGGTTTATTTTAGTTTTATGTAAAATCTAAATTTTTGACATCATCTTAAATTAATCCAGTTAGAGCCACTTGTGCGTTCCAGCCTGGAGATTCCAGGGTTAGCCAACTAGCTCAAAAAAAAAAAACAATATAAAACACATATAAAACAATTACAATTTATGTAATTTTTATGTTAACTTAATTGTTACATTTCTTTGATGAATAAAAAATGCCTCTAAATAACCGATTATGCCAAAGCCCCATTCACATTTGTCTGTCGTGTGTCGTGACAACACGACAGACAAATGTGAATGCGGCCTACACGTAGGAAAAAAAGAGAGGATATATAAAATGTTATTAGTTAAGAAACGAAGTCTAAATCTTTATTATATAGCGAGATCTTGCCTGTCATTGGACTAAATTTTAAAGATCTGCTCCTTTGGTAGCTACTGTTTTGGAACAATAAAACCGTGTTAACCGTGCTGTGTTTTATTATACCTATACAATCGGGTCTATCGCGAATTTATTTTGTTAAATGACAGAGAAAAATGTCAAAACAGAGAGAAAACTGGGACGTCAGTTAGCCGCGACCACGACACGACCAGTGAAACCTGTGTCGAAATGTCGGTAAATAAAGGTAACAAAATAAATTCGCGATAGACCCGATTGTAAATGTGATTTAATATGTGTTCAAAACGCGAAAGTTTTAAATGTTATAATAAAATCGTGCTTATATAAAAATCATGCACTGCGATTTTGGCTTGTTGCCAGCAACGCTTCATGTCTACTTTTCTGTTTCTAAACCCAAAATTCTAATACATGAGACGTTTATACTAAATCTATGAAAAGTACCAAGACGTTGCGTGCGGCGTATGCGCCTACGCCTATCGTTTACGCGTCTTTATGCGCGGACGCATCCAAACATTTACTCACACCACTTTCGGGTGCGGTATTCGGACGTTCAAAGTTTTATCTTAATTTGATACTTATTCATATTATTCTAGTGACCTTCGCCAAGGATGACTTTGGGCCGAATAGTGTCAAGTTCCGGTGGTTGCGCTGCGGGCTCCCTGACGCCGCGTAAAGGATGACTCACACTACAAAGGTCCGGGCCCGGGCCGGGGCGTCCGACACTTCAGCTTTCTATAGAAAGCATCACGTGATCACCTGTCATAGAAAAAAAAGTGTCGCAAGCCTCGTCCCGGGCCCGGGCCGTTCTAGCGTGAGTCATTCTTAAAGTTCGAATGCCGCTGTTAATGTTGTGATACAAATACAAGGTGGGCCACCTTGTATTTAGGGAATGCAAAACAGAATTTCAATCGTATGAAAAAATCGGTTAATAACCGAATATTAACCGAATTTTCAAGGTTTGGTCAGAGGTCAAAATGTTTACAAAACGAGATATCTTTACCATTACCATACGTCCATTTTTTTACCATTCATTCTATAACATCAAAAATATTGGACATACACAATACAATACTATTTTGTATTTTTTTGCTAATCAGAAAAGTAAGTACCTACTATTGAGCGTCGAGGTCGTCATCCATTAATTACGTCACACGAAGTTCTAGGTTTTTTTACCCCTCCCCCCTCCTTTTCACACTTGGCCACATTTGGTAAACCCTCCCCCTTGGTGTGATGTCACATTTTTGTTAACGAAATCGGCAAATCGAATTAAGTATTATTAATATTTTATAAAAAAATTTGACAAAAGAAATGTTAGTAATTTCATGTAAGAAAATTAAACAAATAAAACGATTCTCGTTCCAAAAACTCGTTATTTAACTGTAAATCGAATAAAATAATTTAAATAAGATAAGTGACGTCACAAAGTTTGTGAATCCTGCCTCCCCCTTGTCACAATTCACAATATGTCACATTTTCTTGACCCCCTCCCTTCCCCTAAACGTGTGATGTAATTAATGGATGACCCCTTTTCATATTTATAATATAAGAAAAGGATTTGGACACGAGTTTTGACATTTAGTTAGTTGAAGAAAATAAAGGTAAAATAAAAATAAAGGTAAGCATTTATTTGAGAACATTCGCGACTAAATGTCTACGTGATGTCTCACACTAGGTACATAATTATTAAATATATGTATGTTTATTTATATATATATTAAATTTGTATATATGTAGGTATATTATTATTATCTTTATGGATATTTGTGTAAATATAGTATCATAGTAGTCTGACTTGGATCTTTTTCATATTTACTCTTTACAATCCTGCACCAAACTAACTGTCTCTGTTTAGCCCAATGGTTGACTGGTAGAGAATGCCTCAAGGCGTTAAGTCCGCCATTTGCACTCTTTTTGTGTAAATTTGTGCAATAAAGTTTAAATAAATAAATAAATAAAAGGTCTTAAAGTCTATAATGACTTTGATTTTTGCTGCTTCCGTTATATTAAGCGACTATTAATTTAATTGATAGTCGATTCTTCCTCAATATATCATTTATATATTTTCAATAACTACAAATCTCCAAAACACGGCTCTCAGCAATTTAGCAACGTAAACTCCATATAAATAAATACTTAATAATGACTTACACCCGCGTAATAACCACCTGAGTACCGCATAAACCGGTAGCGGAAACACAAATCACGAGCTATCGATTATCGATACATTATCGATAACGATGGTTAATCGACAAAAGTCGGTAGTTTACGGTTGCGCGTAACCCGCTTCGGGTGCTATCTAGCCACAGTATAAGTATTATGGTTTAAATCAGTACTTAGACTGATCAACCAGATAAGTACATTTGGTCCGTTCAAATTTATGAATGTATTATCAACTTGTAGAATATCTATACGACTGAATGAAAAGATCAGTAAGACTACAAGCGAAACTGTGGAGCAACACTGTGCAATAGTAAGTATTTACCTAACTAGGTGTCAAATAATATATTTAGCAAGATATTTTTTTAATAGTTTGTATAGGGAAAAAGTTTTTCTCAAACTGGCCACATTTTTTATTTGGTTTTTATGTGACAACATTAAAAACCACTCTTTCCATAACAATGATGAATTGACCATGTAAAATTTAGTTGAAGCTGAAAATATGTTTCGTTTTTTTTAAAGCTATGTTTTATTATACATATTATTCATACTATACATACATACAGCTTTTGTGGTCCTTCGAGCCCGACCACAAAAGATCGGTAAAACCCTTACGTAATACGTACACGTTGCCGTAAGTAAGGAAGTTGTACGTAAGGGTTTTTACCGATGTTTCCAAGAATACCAAACATAAACCGTGGAGGAAAAAGGTCAAGCTGAAAATGAGATTTCAGCACAAATATGTCAATGAATTTCTTGAATTTTAAGTGTGTTTGCCACACCACAACTATAATTTCGGATACGTTTATTAAGTCTACATACTGTACTGCATATTTTTACTATGGCCTTGTTAAGTCGTAATAGTGTAAATTTCGGTACATTACGGCATGAGAAAGCCGAATTTAACAACCGATATTTTGTTCTAATGGCTGTTTAATCAATGGTGTTACTCTTGATGTCGTGATTGATATTTTTCTTGTAACTGCTGGTCAGTAGTGAGTACATGAGTACTGAGTCACAATCCATACTAATATTATAAATGCGAAGTATGTCTGTCTGTCTGTCTGTGTGTTCCCTCTTCACGCTTAAACCGCTGAATCGATTTAGATGAAATTTGGCATAGAGATAGGTTGAGTCCCTGAGAAGGACATAGGATAGTTTTTATCCCGAAAATCATCCCTTAAGAAAGTAAAAAGCGGGGTGGAATTGAGATAATTAATGAAGTGTCTGCTAATTTGTGTGCATAATATGCTCAAATTGAATAATTGCTATAAGACTTTCTCCAGGCGCTATTCTTACTCTAGCTGGGGTTACTAAGTCCACGCAGACGAAGTCGTGGGCAAAAGCTAGTTATTCATAAAAGGTGTATTCGTCTTTAATCGATGATAACGATTTTTTGATAGCGTTGTGAGAGGAAATATGAAATTGATCTTATTTTATAACGAGCTACATAAAAGTTATAATTTTTAATTCCAGGTTTTATAACATGATCGCCTTTCTCCAATTATTTAGGTTTTAGATATATGTAGATATTTGTTTGTTAGAGAATTGCAGATTTTTCCAACCAGAAAATGTTCAATATGGTAGCCACTAACCAATTACATGATAACCGATAAGATGACTTAGTAATACCATAGAGTAACTTATACTAGAGCGGTACTGTCATAGTAAATTTTGTAACCCCAGTAAATTCACTGCCATCTGTCGACACACTTTAAAACTAAAAATGAATATTTATAAAAATACGATAAAATGTATTTAAATATGGATAAATGATTTTTTTTATTTGCATTAATTATTTTTATGATTTTGACCCATGTTCTTTCACTGATATGCGTTAAAATTGTTAAATAACAAACGAAACAGTCAACGCCATCTATACGACAGTGGGCCAAAACTAGTGGCTCTGAACGAGAATCAAATTTTCTTGATTTTCGTGGCACGTTTTTTCCTTAGACTGTAAACATCTATTACGGAGTTATATCTATCTTTGGTAATACTAATCAGCGATCTCACACAGACAGCACACAGCACTGAGAATAGTAGAGAAATGGTGCAAGGAGAATGACCTATCGGTAAACCCAAAAAAGACCAACATAATTCTCTTCACACACAAACGAAAACTGGGTACATACGAAATGCCAACACTTTTTGGCATAAAACTGACACTTTCAAAGAATGTAAAGTACCTAGGCATAATCCTGGACGATAAACTGAACTGAACTGAAGAAAGCAACAGTAGCCTTTGGCAATGCCGAAGGATGGTGGGCAAAAGATGGGGACTTGCCCCTCACATTATACTGTGGCTGTACAAAATGGTAATATTGGTAATAATGCCAATGATCAGCTACGGCGCGGTTGTATGGTGGCCCCGCACCCAGCTAACCACAGTAATAGACAAACTAAATAAAACACAAAGACTAGCATGTGTGTGATAACAATTCAAGTCTTGAAAACCCTTTACATCTCTGACACCTAGAGACTTTTACATCTTTAAACAATTTTAGTACTTCTGTTGTTTGTATATTTTTAATTAGTTTTTTTGTGTAATTTGACACTTATATTTATGTAATTGTTTTTTGTAATTTTGGGTTAATTTTGTTTGTAAAAATTGACATGTAAAAGTGTCCCTGTGGCCTATTTGCTGAATAAATGTTTGATGTGTGGCTGCAACGGGCTGCATGAGAACTACTCCAACTGCGGCTCTAGAAATAATGCTAGGACTCTTGCCACTACACATATACATACAGAAAGAAGCGGCTGCCACAGCTCTTCGTTTGAAAAATCTAAACCTATGGACATCTTTCAGCTCATCGCACAAGAAGATCTATGAAAATACGATCTCAAAACTGCCCATGTTGGAAGCGCCTATCGACAAAATACCAAAAACTATGATCTTCTGGAGAGATTACGCCATATCGTTAACAGAAGATCCGAAAGAAGGACTAAACCAAACAAACCTAAGAATATTCACAGATGGTTAAAAAACGAACGAAGGAACTTTAGGTTATTTTAGATTATTATGTTTTAACTCACTTTATTGTTTTTACGAAGTAAACATTATATATACATAGAATTGAAAACTTGTTGCTGCATAAAAAGCCCCGTTCATATCCGAAATTGCCCGTACTTTTCCATCTAATAATCCATGCGTACATTATGCCCTTTCACGTACCACATTTACCATCACATGAGATGGATAAAAAAATAAGTATATTATCTTTGCTTACAGACCTCTTGCCTCTTTGATCAAGTTAAGGTACCGTTCGCATTCAGACTGCAGGAAACGTCAAAAAGGTAATTTTGAGAAATTTATATAACGACTTTTGTCGTCGGCAGCATTTACTGCAGCCTTATCGCTGAGCCAAAATACTTCCCACTATACTGAATGAAGTCGGCAGTAATGTCGCGCTGCACTACTGCTGCAGTAATCTTGGTACTTATAGTCTGAATCCGAACGATACTTTTACATAACGTGGGTCTCAGTAACCCAACAGGCTTTTTAGATAATTGAAAGGGATATTTCGCGGCATTGCGTGAGATTGAAACTCAAGGGGACCACATGCTCAACAACACCGAGGCCTCCAAGCTTTGACTGTGTGTAGTAGCGGCAAAACCGATTTGAACAGCAGTTTTTTGCGTCGCAACGTCGTCTGCTTTCGATTCGCAAATATTGTTAAGTATAGATTACCTATGCTTATTTGCAAAAACGAGATATTTTTTAAAATTTTCAGCGACCAGCAGTTAGCGATTGGTTTTAGGTCATTAATGTCGTTATCAAATAATATGTCTGCGGTCTAATTGCCGCGACCCATACAAAATATATGAAAAGTGTCGTGGCAATTAGACGCAACCGCAAACATATTCTCAGAGAATTACCCTTTTCTAGATCTCGATAGTAACCTCAGTAAGCTCTAAAATCTTTGAATATAAGACCTTTAAGAGAACTCTTAGAAGGTAGCCTGTGATTCTTAAGTTTTTTTATAAGGATTCACGTTTCCAGAAAGTTACCAGTTCACTAGAATCGGTTCACATTGTAAGCGGTGAGAATCACAGACCTCATATGCGTATACGCATGTCGCCACGAGCGTTCTCACGACTCTTCCACCATGTACCGTGAAAAAACAAAAGAAAATCATCACATCTTAATCCATCAAACAAAATACACTGCGTGCTTTTCAAAACAGGCCCTAACCCGAGTATTGTGCAGCCAGCATTGTACACGGTGTATTTATATAATATCTACTAAAGTTCACTTATAGGTCTTGATTATGGGTTGCTGGACAATATTTTAGGTGTTGTGATATTGATTTCTCTGTTAAATTTACGGCTCTGTCTTCAGGCTATAGATGTTGCGGCATTAGAAAGGCTACTAGGCTATTAGAGACAATATGAATAACGGTCGAATAAGTTACGGCAAATGGCTCTGTTCGTGAATATAGCAAGTTTAATGTTAATGGAACGTTACTTCAAAAACATTTTTTGTGTATCACCCACAAATCCCACAATAATGGGGCTACCATTTTTGTGCTCACCAGTTGGCGCCACTGTAGATGTAGGTCCAGAAAAACAGATCTCAAAATTCTTCTATTGCTTAATTTTATAAAATCAATACGTTCTAATATACACAAAGGTATTTCAACGTCTAAATATGTCATTTTTTCAACCTGTTTAATTTTGCATACCTATATATTTTAGTTGGCATTTTTTTAAACCACTAACATTTATTGAGTTATATCTATTGTTTACCGTGATTAATCAAAGATGGAAAAAGATTTACCACAATTATGAATAAGGAGTGAAAATTCCCGATAAAAAAGCATGAAACACCCAAAACTTCTATGCATTTGACATTTTGAAAGACCTCCATACAATAGCGCCCCTAGCGGCAAAATTAAACGCGGTAGCTCTCATTGTCCGAGCGAGCGGGACGTCTTTGTTTCAGCAGCGGCATAAATGGTTTTGTATGTCCAGCTGCTCCCACTGTTCTCTTCTACAGGTCGCATTTCTCAATCAATTCTCGTTAAATTGTATAAGCAGGTTCAACAATTGTATTTATGTTTTTTTTCGATTCAGCTCGTAACGACGGAACCAATGTGGTTCGCGAGGTCTAGAGGCTCACAGAGCCACAGAGACACTAAGTATACCAGATGAGTACGATAAGATAAATCGAAGCGCTAAAATAGTACATTTCGATGCTAGTGCGGAAAGTATGTCATTACTTCACTAGTACCGAGACTCGGGACTAGTGAAGAATGACATTTCCGCACGTGTATCGAATGACGTTTTTTAATACAGTTGCGAAAAAATAAGAAAAGCAACAAGTAAGGAACGGAATTCGAAACTTTTATATTATTAATTCTGTGACATCATTGACATTGACATTATAAAGAAGTGTTTTTCTAGCTTTTATTCGACTAGAATAGATTTTGTTATTATTATTGAACCCATTCAATGAGTTTTTTTTTTCAAATGCATGTTCTGTATAAGACAGAAACAATTGTAAATATTAAAACATTGTACTATTATTACCTAAATATCGTTATTTATGATTATTTGTGTATCGTATATTTATAAAAACAATATCGAATGTTGCCTTTGGAAACTGAAAACATTCTTGCAGTAAGAAAATACGCCTCTTCTTTGACAGGCGTTCCGTTCCATTCAGACAACTTATTAAAAACGGTTTTTCAACATTAAAAAATAAACGTGTTATAATACTTATAATAATGAAGAGGTAAGTAATAAAATATGAAATATGCATATTTTTCGTATTCTTACATTAACAGTAGGTTTTTATGTTGATTACGACGTTTAAATGAAACTAATATTAACACTCATCAATAAGTAGTCATGAATTGGAACAAGTAAAAATTAAAAAAAATTGGAAAAGTAAAAAGCACTAGTTCGTGAAAACCAACTTTCTGCACGCTAAACAGCCACGAAAAGTAGCACTTTTTGAGCAACTGTATTAAAAAAGAATATTTTCATACGAGAGGTGAATTCTTAAAATTTTATTGTTGTATTTTTCTTTGTATTAATGTATTTATGTTTTGACATCCATCTTGCATACCTATATACCTAATTGTAACACTGACAATGTATGATTAATACAAATAAATAGATAAATAAATATAAATATGAATATGAACTTTAAGGGGCCTAGCAAAGATGACAATCGGACATTGAAATTTGAAACAATGCTTCGCGTTTTTCGGGATGACATGCAGTTGCAGATACTACGAATAGTCACGTGACTATGTTCATACATTCATACATAATATAATGCTTCATCATGACCTGATTAGTGTAACGATGTAAAATGGTCACCACTAAGTTTGCTCCATGATTGTCAATGCCCATGCATATTTACTTTTACATTTACGGAAGCCATTTTGGTAACTTTTGGACATTGTTAGACAGTGTGTCAATGTATACTCTTGCTTAAAATGGCGTTGTTAGATCATCATGTATACGTGCTTGATTAACAAGTAAAAAGATTAAAAGCTTAAATCCAACTACGGGGTTTTCGTACGAGAGATGACAAAATCGTCGTGCTTACGGAGATAGAAAGAACTTTATTGTTCGATTTTTCGATGTGCGCATAATTGCGATGCGATGCGGTACGCATAATTTTAAGCTAATACGGCGGAGTGAAAACACAGCAATGACTGTTTGGAGAATCTAAGGGCCAGTTGCACCAATCAGAGTTGACAGACTGATCAACGTCACGCAGCAGAGATCGATGAAACTTTTCATACAATAAAACTTAGTGAACGCTTTAACGGTGACAGACGGTTTGGTGCAACGGACCCTTAGACAGAAAAACTGCAACGGCAGATCTCCACCTCGGAACTCATGTCATGGTGATCGCTGCGGTCAAACACAAAAGCTGTCACTCGGACGCCACGTCACCGAAGTGTCGAAACTGAAATTGAAATTTGTGCATGCTGTAAGCATCACAATAGTTAATATCCTATATGTGGCCTAATACTACTGATAATTACATGTAGTATGTACCTGGCTCTATACTTTTGATTGTTGTATCTATGGTCATTTTAGTTTGAGAGAGAGAGCTGTCAGATTTGGCGGCAGGCCTGTGCGCGAGGTTATGTTACTTATGTTCGATATGATCTTTATGCAATCTTATAATTAATCCTGTATATCAATGTAATAAAAGAAATGTCAAAGCAAGCAGTGGTTTGTGTGCTAAACCCCTTTTACTGAGCATTAAATCTATGGATGATTTCAACTCAGAAAGCGGGATTGTGAATTCAAATGCCCACATAGAAATTGGATGATTATTTTCACCTATATAGAGATGAAGCACACATCTCGAAGAATGTAAAAAAAAAAAACGCTTAGTTAAGGCGTATATCTGGAGCATTGCTTTAAATGTTTGTGAGACGTGGACAGTGACACAACGGGACAGAGAGCGATTGGAGGCCTTTGAAATCCGGTGTTGGCGGAGGATGCTAAGGATTAGCTGGACAGAAAGGAAGACGAACGTTGAGGAACTGAGCATGGCAGGAGAGAAGAGATGCCTGTTAGGCACAACAGCTAACAGAAGGTGCAAGATGATTAGTCATCTAATACGGCACGACCCGCACGATAGATTCTTTTTAAACATCCTGAAGGGCAAGATTGAGCGAGAAAGACGCAGAGGAACACATATCTCAGCCAAATGAAAGATAGAGTTTCTGTCATGTTGTACGAGGGAGTCAAAAGGCTGGCCCAGCGAAGAATGGTAATTACTCCATCAACAAGAGCATAGCTCTTAAAATTGATGATGATGATGAAAGAGGTACATAGTAATGTAAGTTGCTTGGTCTTTTGAATGTTAATTTCATAATCAAGACAATAATGTATATATATATAAATATATATGATACACGATTTCATTAGTTTGTTTTGTATGGTAAACAAAATGATTGACAATTGGTTTCATTTGTTTAAAATAAAAGTTGTTTTAAATTTGCAATGCACTGGACATTTGCTATGTATTGATCTAGTTATTAACCTGTGTTTTTTGTCATTGTTTGTTTTTGGACTGACACGTTGAGACACGTTGGAATACAATGAGAATAGATCTCGACGAAAATGCAAGCAAACGACCATCACGGTGAGATTGGTGAGACGCAGAGAACTATCATTAAGAGCCAACATGGTTATAAGAAGTCAAAATGGTAAGGATGGTATTGTGCACTGTTCAGGTACAATTCAGGTGCTCAGTGAAGTTAATTATTAACAATGAGTTGTAAAATGACAATAATTGAATATTTACTAGGTATTATTACTATTATTTTTTGGATAGTCTAATGACACTAAAAGGTTTTTTTTGTTCTAATGATGCATGAGTATATAATGCCTATATATGGTAAGAGATAACAAAAAAAGGTGATTGATTAGTATTGCAGAAGTTATTGCCATGATGAAATGATGAGATAGCAAAGATGAGAGGTAGCGACTGACAGCGGGCTAGAATTGTAGGAGATTGGCCCATGACGGTTGTCAATGGGAAGATTTAGAAAAGGCCTTTACCAAGCATCACACTTATTGAGATAAATACCCCGGTCTCTAATTCAGAATAAAAGAATCTTAATCGATAAATGTGCATATCGGTTATTTAGGTTAAAAGACAAAGAAACTAGTTTTTGTTTTGATGCAAACAAATTATTTATAAACATTTGTACATAGGCAAATGTAAAAAAAAAAAAAATGTTAATTAAAGATGGTATATTCTACATAGTAGTACTGTAGGTACATGCATTTAATTGCCAATCATTGTTGTACTGAAAATTATTAGTCTGGATACTCCGAGAGATGCATATAGAAACAATAATGAATTAATGGAATTACACACAGTATGAATTCTAAATTTGAAATGAATGACATTGATAGTTTTACATCTATTTCATACTACTGTTTTAAATGTCATGCAATTGAAAATCAAAGTAACAATTTTAAAACATCATTATTATCATTCAGGGAGCATGATTTACATGATGACTGGTTGCGTTGTGGATATTGACATAGCATAAGAAAATGAAAAAAATGAAATATAAATGTTTATTTTCTGATAACAATAAGTACAGTTCACTTTCAGTGGTTAAGATCTCCTAGTAGGTATTTAAAAGAAGTTATATTTCACTCTATTTAGAAATCTTGAATACCTACTTTATACCTTTGAATTGGTGACAAGCGGTATTTATATTTAAACCTTATTGCACAAAATATACACCAATGTACACATTTGTTTCTCTAAATTTATAAGTTTAGTGCAAGTTCTGTCTACTAAAAGCAGATTGGCTAAACAAGAACAGATTACTTTTTCCATGCTGTTGACACAATATTCAATATTTGTATTAAGCATATTGCATAGTATTCAGTTATATTTTGCAGTTGTACAATACAATAACAAACCACAAATGAAACTATGAATTGTTGCTATGAAATACAATTAATTTGTGACTTTATGGTTTCATTTGCATAAAGGGTGAATCTGAAATAATTATTGTATGACAGATTCAGGTTAAGAAATTTTACAGTTAGTGATGCCTAACTAAGTTAATCAAACTCTTAGGTCACAAATTATAAAATTCAGGTTACTAATAGGTAAGGACCATAAAGTGTCAAGAAAAGGCAAAAGCAGCATACTTGTGTATACATTATCAAGTTAAGAAAGTCTATTTGTAAAATTAAAAAGTTTACAAAAACAGTCCCTGTTTAAAAAAAAACAAGACAAAGAATTCTCATTGAAAATTGACTTGAAATGCAAATTCGATGAATAAGTACAACCACTGTCACAAGTGTTAGTACAAAATTTTAGTATGGTCCTGAGCAGAAGTCTGTGACTGACCTTAACAAAAGAATCAACACCAGAGTAGGTAAGTTAAATAAACGAAGCTAAAAGTAGATAACATTCAAACTTAAAGAAGCCTTATAAAGTAGGCTCAAGAAGCCTTATAAGGAGCTTGGAACTAATTTTTATTTTTCATTTCAATTCATGAAACTTTGTATTCTTAAAATTTGCTTGATCAGTAGGTTTAACAGAAGGTACCATGGAAGGTAACATGTATGATTTTATGACAGACACAGTGATGACAAGAAATAAGTTGGTAATATTAATTAAAGTATAGTAAGGCAAAAGAACCATGATTCATAAAGACAAAATGTATGGTTGCATTTTTGTCATTAAGTGCGTTGTCGCCACGATTAGCATAGCCAGGAAATATTGGCTGTATCAATTAACAAAAAGTGAATAAATGTATATTGGAATAACTTTTAATCACTTCCAATACTTCCAATAATATAGTAGGTGGGGTAATGACACTAATGACGCTAGTATATGTTACGGTGTACTCGGTGTAGTACCTATACGCTATTATTTAGAGCTACTTTTTTTTGGGTGCATGTCATCCCGAGATATAGTTGCTGCGTTCTTGCCGATTCCTGGGGCTGAATATTACCATTGTGAAATACTGAACGAAGTTTGGGACGAAACATCAGGATCATAAGGTCATTGAATAAATAATTATGTGTATATAAATAAATTAATAAAAACCTGTTTTAAATGTAATCTTCTTAAAGTTGATGAATCGATGGAATATTTGTCATTTTATTTAATAAATGTTGAGGATTTTTCGATGAAGATAATGACTGATATCCATGACGTCATTGACGTCTGATTACGATTTCAGTAACGATGAGTAGGTATCTAAGGAAGATCTTAGGTAACAGAGATCCGAGAACGATGATTATGTATATGACCGAACATATCGATTACAGTATCGATGTCAACGAATGTTTGCCTCGATGTCCACGACAGGGTCAATAACTGACCATATCGATGATGAAAACGGAGCTGAACGACTTCGATAACAATGTCGGCGATAATGCTTGACTGACCATATTGATGATGATATCGATGATGATTACCGAACAGATCGATTTTGATGACGATATAGATGATGATAGATGATGATTAGGTATATAGTAAGATTAATTGATGATGATAATGATTGACTGAGTCGATGTTTATATTTCAATTATTAAATTGTTGAGGATGACTGTGACTAAAATTATCTTTGCTACTGCTAATGATTATAACTATTTTTATTTTTGTATGTTTCAACGCTGGTAACCTGGCTGAACGGATGAAGTTGATGATTAGCGAGGGCATCGCAGCAAGAGCTGACTGAAGCAAAGGAGGTGAAACTGTTAAGACAGAGCTGCCAGCAGTGGGCAGGGCCCAAGCTGCCGATGGTCAGGGCCGCAGAGTGAGGAACCGACGTACTATGCGCCGTGTCCACGATTACCGTCTTATGCATCTGATCAAGCGACTCGGCGAGAGTCTCTCTCGGTGTTGGTCGAGACTCTTCGCTGACACGACTGCTAGTTATTATATTAATATTATGAATCTAGAATATAACCGTTGAGTTTTGGCAGACTGTCTAGTGCAGGCCGTAATGGCAGACTGTTTATTATGTTAGTTTATATTTTGGCAAAGATAGGTACTTGTAATATGGACCTTGTAGTTAGATTCAAAAATAAATAAATAATTAGTTATACTTTGGCAAACTGTCCAGCGCAGGCCTTGAGGGCAGACTGTCTGGGGCAGGCCGTGATGGCAGACAGGCCATAACAAATTAAATGATTAGGTTGGCTATAGGTATGAATGTTGGCAGACTGTCTAGAACAGGCTTTGATAGCAGCCTGTCTTCTAGAGCAGGCCGTGATGGCAGACTGTCTAGACTGGTCTAGTCTAGAGCAGGCCATAACAACAGTCTAAATAAATAATTAGATTGACTAGGTTGAATGTTGGCAGACTGTCTAGAACAGGCTTTGATAGCAGCCTGTCTTCTAGAGCAGGCCGTGATGGCAGACTGTCTAGACTGGTCCAGTCTAGAGCAGGCCATAACAACAGTCTAATTAAATAATTAGATTGACTAGGTTGAATGTTGGCAGACTGTCTAGAACAGGCTTTGATAGCAGCCTGTCTTCTAGAGCAGGTCGTGATGGCAGACTGTCTAGACTAGTCTAGTCTAGAGCAGGCCATAACAATTTTTATACTTTGGAATGATGTCTAGAGCAGGCCTTAAGGGCAGACTGTGATTGTTTATGATGAATTATACTTTGCCAAACTATTTAGAGCAGGCCTTAAAGGCAGACTGTGATTGTTTATGATGTGTTATACTTTATACTTTGCCAAATTGTTTAGAGCAAGCCTTAAGGGCAGACTGTGATGTTTATGATGTGTTATACTTTGCCAAGCTATTTAGAGCAGGCCTTAAGGGCAGACTGATTGTTTATGATGTGTCATACTATGTCAAACAGCTTAGAGCAGGCCTTAAGGGCAGATTGTGATTGTATATGATGTATTATGCTTTGCCATAGAGCAGGCCTTAAGGGCAGACTATGATTGTTTATAACGTGTTATACTTTACCAAACTGTTTAGAGCAGGCCTTGAGGGCAGACTGTAAATGTTGATGTTGGTTTATACTTTAACAGACTGTCTAGAGCAGACCATGACTGTAAGTTAGTTCATATAGTGAAAGACTAGAAGAAGGCTGTAAATGCTACTATAGGTGCTGGTTGTATGAAATGACTGTTTACATGATCTCAGGTTAAAGCATCAGGTTAATATACATATTGTCACTGGCTGCGATTGATTAATGAGGAACTGAATAACCAGAAGGTTAAAATAATGTTGTTATGTATGTTTATCTTTCGTTAGTGTTAAGGTGGATGACATGTTATGATATATGGTTGTTGATATAAATGTTTAATTACTTTAGTGAGAGGACTCACTAAAATAAAAAGGATGGCCGAGCTGTAAGCATCACAATAGTTAATATCCTATATGTGGCCTAATACTACTGATAATTACATGTAGTATGTACCTGGCTCTATACTTTTGATTGTTGTATCTATGGTCATTTTAGTTTGAGAGAGAGAGCTGTCAGATTTGGCGGCAGGCCTGTGCGCGAGGTTATGTTACTTATGTTCGATATGATCTTTATGTAATCTTATAATTAATCCTGTATATCAATGTAATAAAAGAAATGTCAAAGCAAGCAGTGGTTTGTGTGCTAAACCCCTTTTACTGAGCATTAAATCTATGGATGATTTCAATATGCAAGTAGTTCTATGTGGCAGTGTGGCTCCGTGATCCGTGACGGAATAATCCGTCTTTGGCATTGGACCTACGGTGCGGATATATCCGTCATTGGCGTCCAAAAGGTTAATCGAAGATGTTACGTCTACCTCCCCACACAACAATTATCTGCAAAAATCCTGTGGGTGTTTTCAGTTTCGCTGCTCCAAATATGGACCATAATAAACTAATCAAATTATTTTATAGTAAGATAGCAACGCCGTGATAATAATAAGTATTATCTGGTAACCCCTGTTATTCTTTGGTTAATGAGTGTTGGGTCAGACAGTAGATCACGTAACAGTACTGCCATTAACTGACCGTCGCTGAACCTTAATGTGTTAGCAATAAGGTCGACGATTGTTAAGTAATAGTTGGGCACGCAACATTGTTGATTGGTGAGTTTAGCGAGCGTAGACAAAGAGTCCATCGAGGAAAGAAAGCCGAGCGCGGGCGCACCCTCCGGGTACGATATGGGACAAGACATAGGAAAATAGCGTAAAATGACTTCTTGTAATCCTGTAGTCTGGCACACCCTCTTTGTCAGTAGAAAAAGGCGCGAAATTCAAATTTTCTATGGGAGGTCAACCTTCCGCGCCTACATTTTTTTAATTTGCTGCCGTTTTCTACCCACTACCTAGGGTTAACCGGATAAACCGTTAACCCAGTGTCAAATTGTACTGGTAACCATGGTAACTCCAGGTTTAACCGGTTAGTGAATGGTGCAAGTGGCCCTTAGTGGTAGTATTATCAATATACATTCCACACACATACATTTTTTTTTTTGGTACATTGAAAACCAACAGCGCTATACATATCCAAAAACTATAATGGATTTTTTTTTTTTTTTTTGGAGCAATAGACATTTATTTACATACAAGATATATACAGTGGTACTACGTAAACGAAATTAATAACTAGCTTAAATCTAAAATAGGCCCTTGAGGCATTGTACCAAGGATGCTGGCGGCATTTCCCCGCTGTATCGCAATGCTGATACGTTGTGCGAGAAAGCCGCCAGCTCTTCGGTCACCAGTTACGTCAACCAGACGCTTCGCGATTTCTGCAAACAACTTATGCGCGCTGGGACCCCATGGACCTAGAGTAGACCATAGACCTAATGGAATTAGAAAGCCAATTATATATCCAGTTACACTTAAAACCTAATTAAAAAGCATTTGCTTGACTCTCATAACTTCCGCCCTCCTAAGCGATTCCATCGGTACGGACGGCAAAAAAATGCAAATTGTCATAAGCCACGGGCGATTCACGAGCAGACATTCCCACAGTTGGCCGACACGCCTCGGTACCGTCCGCAAAAACGGTAATTATTCACTCCTTTACTTTTATTGAGATTTATTACAGTAATTAAGGGGAAATATATACTTGGTAACGATTCGGCATTCATCTTGTTTATAGCAAGTTTTCTTTTATACATTTTGATCAAATATTGCATAGAAATGTAATAGTGCCATGTAAGTCATTAATTGCATTATAATATAAGTACAGTCGCCATCAGATATATCGGAGCGGCCGAGAGACTCAAAAATATCTGAACACGCACCTAGCGCCATGACAATAGAGGCGTGTTCAGATATTTGTGAGCGCCTTGGCTGCTCAGATATATCTGATGGCGACTGTACATTGAGTGTCACGTTTGTAGTCCTAATGAGTACCATTGCAGTTGCAGGCCAAGTACCGTGATACGTCAAGTAATGGCGCGGTCATACTTTTTCGCTGCCAAGTCGGTTCAATTCAAACATTGACGGATTCTAATAACGGTTCTTTATTTTAATGTCGAGTATATCTATCTATGTACTTATTTATATCTAAATATAATTAATCTGACAAGCGAGTAGCTAGCTTATAGATCAAAATATTGTCTTCGGTTACCGCGAATACCGCGATAGTTACTCATGAAATAAAACTATGTACCTAAACGGATTATATCGACTATAATTAATGTGTGTTGTTTATATCTTACATTTTTTTTCTCTTGTGAATCATTCATGTAATTAAATTTATGTACATTAGGCAGAAGTTGTCTTACCTTCTAATAAATAAATTTTTGTTCCAATCATTTTTAGGCTTTCGTACCAAAATGAAAAACATAAAAAGGAACCATTATGGCGCGACTCTGTCTGTTTGTCCCATCGCTAAATGTCTTGGAAACCACTTAAAGCTATCAATTTGAAATAGTCATATTATTACAAGATGCCCACAAATATCTGAACACGCTTCTATTATCAAGTGCGCTGGAGTGCGTGCTCAGATATTTTTGAGTAACTCGGCCGCTCCAACTGGTGACTGTACCAAACCATGTTTCTTCTCTTCTTCTTCCAGTGCCATCTTCTACCGGAGGTCGGCTATCATGAGGGCTATACTATACGAACTTTATGCTGGCACCATACTTCGCCTTATTTGGCAAATATTCGTGTTGCATCTCTTTCCTTTGACATACAAAACAAAAGGGATGCAACACGAATATTTGCCAAATACAGCGAAGTGTGGTGCTGGCATTAGACGCAGCCGCGCGGAATAATGAACATGTGCTCTGTTTAAACCATGTTCGGAGATCTTTGAGCCATGAGTTACGTCTTCGTCCGGATGATCTTTTACCTTGGATCTTTTCTTGGATAATGAGTTGAAGGAGTTCATATTTCTCGTTTCGCATGATATGACTAAAGTACTGTAGCTTGCATTTTACACCATGTTAAAAAAAATTTAATCCATGTTTACATTCGTTTTATTCCTTCATCCCTTTTGACTATGTCTGCTGTCGCTACAAGCGTGACTGAAACCCCGCGCTCCACATAGATGCAATCCGCAATCTGTAGCCACAGATACTATAATTGGCAGAATGTGTTAACATTGTAAATTCATAGGTACTAAGAACAACTCGCTTAAACTGAACTAACAGGCCAATTCGAACGTACACTGACATCAGATCAGAATTATATTTGAATCATGGTAAGCGGCACTGTGGAAGCATCACCATGAACGACTCATCCCTGTGAAAATCTGGGGACCTAGCTAAAGATGACAATCGAACATCGACAAACGCCAAAGAGTTCGGGATGGCAGATGCTACGAAAAGTCAGGTGAAATAATAGAAAAGTCAAATAAATAATCACTACAAATTGTGTAACTCAAATAAATGTGACGTTTTCAACCAAAAGGTACCACATTGTCGGTTGTCGATAAGGTTGATTTCAAATTGAAGCAATATGGAAATAGCGCCTTATTGACTACCGAGTGACGCCTCTGAAGCTGCAAGCATAGGTCACGTTGTCCGCTTACTATCAGGCCCCGTAGACAACATGCCAATCGCTAACGCTACGTAGCGAACGAAACGTAACTGTCACTGTCACACTAATGCGTATGAGTGATAGAGAGACACAAAGCGATTCGATAGCGAAGCGCACGCGATCGTCAATACCATGGAGACTGTATAAAGGAGCCAAATCTCTATGTATGAAAAGTGTCCATCAAAAAACAGTAATTAGGCGGCGCCACCATACACCGAAATACTACCAAAAACAACCTACGTAATTTGGTCAGGTTATTTGTTGCCTTATATGGTTCATGTTATACTCATGTCCCAGAGCCTAACTAGCGCCACCGGAGAGGTTAGGAACTATTATTTAAAGCTTAACGCGGTCACTTTTACAACAATTCTGCCATAAGAGATTGCGATCCTTTCTATACCATCCATAGTCAATACCTTAAAATGTAGTACAATCAGCATCAAAAGTAGCGCATCAGACTACGCATCAATACTTTAACATTTTTTTTAAATAATTATTAAAAAAATAGAGATATGTTAGATACATAAGTGAAAAAGGGTACAAGTCTCGGGCAGCGCAGTTCTAGAAGAGCTTAAGTTCCACGTAACACTTATGCTCTTTTATGAATTGTACCCATTTTCACTAGGGCCACAGAAATTTGACTGTCACAGATTCCTTTGAACCCGATCTATATAAAATCTCTATTTGCAAAAGTATTCCAGAGTGGCATACTTTTGGCGCTATTGCTATCTGCTACTATTGATTGGACCTGCTAAAGTGCACTGAAAGAATCTTGATTTTTTTTATAGAAACTTGTTGGTACATATTTCCAAATCCTGCCTGCCTTACTAGCTGTATAATAAATAAGGTATCAGTCTTATGCACCATTATTAATCAATTAGACTTAATAAGTGGATCTAACTGTCGCCGCACTTCCTCGAAAGTGATCTTTGTATGTAAGACAGAACCAGTTTCAAGAACTTAATACTTTATTTAAGATCTCCAAACTGCAGAATTGTTCTTCTACGAATAAGGAAGAAAAAGATATTTAACGTCTTTAAAATATCCCGATATTATAAATGCGAAAGCAAATCTGTCTGTCTGTTACCTCCTAAAACGCGAATGCAATCAAGTTTTTTTATCAGCAATGATCAGTAATTAATTAATTATCGTGCAATGCATAGTATAAACATAAAACATATAAGGATAAGCGGCAAGGCATTTGATTAAATTTTAATTTAATTTAATTTTAAGATTTGTTTTAATGTACCTATTTATTATTATTTTGATTGTGGTCGTGATTTTAATGTAATATGGATCTTGTTATCTGCAATAAAGAAATACAATACAATTACACACGTAATTATGTTGATTTTATGAATCCTGTGAGTAATTGAGTATGACGCGCATAGAGCAATAGTTCCGATGTGTATTAGTTAATTTTTGACTTCCCATATCCTTGTAAGACCCAGGGCGATTTTGGTGTTTTTGAAGAACTTTCTTTTATTTATATAGCTAGCACAAGTACAGTCAACATCAAAAATAGCGGATCAGAATACGCGTCAAAAGCATCTACCATTCTCATACAGCTTATCAAAAAGAGAATATATCTCTCTATGTACTTACAACAATAACTAGACTGTAACAAATACTTTTGGAAGCGAGATTTATCTCTATTTGGTAAAGTTATCCATTATTTATTTATTTTAAACTTTATTGCATAATTAAAACACGTACAAATGGCGGACTTAATGCCTCAAGGCATTGTGGCAGATACTTTTGTCGCGTTGTTTCATCCGCTACTTATTGATACTGATTGTACGCGGGGACGTAGGCTAAATATATCTGAATTCAAAAAGAGTCAAGTAATATTGCTCAATTTAAGTTTATTTCCTGGTTCCCTACAGCATATCGTCATTACATCTACTCGCCGCTTCCTTATTGTGATGCAGGATGTTAAAATTACTCCGAACAATGGCGGTGCTTCTAATCTTGTCTATGTGTTTTATTGTCCCATCGATATTCATGTGTTTGTCTATGCTTAATGTGGTGCGTAGTCATTTGTGTTTTATGTTTTATTATACTTGTTTTCAGGCGTGGGCAGCCGAATTACATTATAAAATCGTGGTAGGGACCATTTAGGTACTGTATCACAGGTCATACCTGCAACTGCATAATATGTAACAAAAATTTCAACGTATCTTCGTATCTATTACGAAATTGATCACAAAACTAGGTTATAGATTATTTTGATCTGTGCAAATCTTGACCAGTAAAGCTCTACAAATATTAGCTTTGGTTGGAATTTATAGTAAATTTGTAAACACAAATACAAAAGATATTAACCCCGTATAAGATAAGTAGAGTCTATGGAGAAAACCCTCGGAATATCAAGAATAAGTTATACTAGAATAGATGGCGCCACACCTTAGGCTTCGGCTAGATGGCGTTGATCAGTGAAAGAACATGGGTGAAAGTCATATGGCGCTCTAATAGTTGTTTTTAATATTTTTATACATTTTCATTTTTAGTTTTAATCGTGTGTCGATGGCAAGATGGCAGTAAATTGACTGACTACAAAATGCACTATGACAAAAACCCTCTATACTATCTATTCTCGTTGCAAATACATTATTTTATGATAACAAATAAAATTAAAAAAAAATATTTTATTTCAGGCAAGCACCCAGAGAACACTAACGCACGTTCCTTTGCAGTGGATCTGTCATTTTTTTGCCAAAATCAAGCTATAGAATTAGTGTTACTGTCGCGTTTACCCGACTTTAAAAGGACCGTATAGTAAAAAAGTTATAGTTAAAAGGATGGTATTATCTATATACTTACCTACCGATATAACATTTTCGAAATGAAACGATTTTTTTTAAATTCTAAATATGTCGTCATCAAGGAAATATCCGATGCATTATATATTTGGGAAATTGCTCCGTAACGGAACCATTTTGAACTCAAACTAGATTCCGCAGATACCGCACGCAACTGAGAGGAAACCACGACAATCATCGTTTTTACCGCGTAATGCACCTCTCTAATGTCCGAAAGTTCAGAGGTCCATTTTTTGGCAACGCTTCCTCTCACGGCAGACGATAATTTAGAACAGATTAGCGGCAGATGATGTTTTTTGAAACATGCAGGGTCATTGAGCGGTCATCGTCGGGGTTTTCGACGAGTGGACATGTCAAATTATGGACATTTCGTTTTACTTTTATACGAACCTTTTCCGTTAAGGGTGACGTTGGGATTCCGACCGCAGCTGCTCCACTGCGGCACTATTGCAGCGCGACATTACTGCCGCAAATGTCTGGGCAATGACATCTTTTTTTTGCATTAGAGGCAGTAATATAAGAACATCAGCTTGATTGAAATAAAGATAAAGATAAGATAAAGAGCATTTATTCGTGACAATCACAAAACATGTACGAACATGTACAGACAACAAAAGCAGAGAAACAGAAAACTAAGTGTGCATCACGAACTGGACCCAACTTAGCATAAGCACTAGCTATGATAAATGAAATCAGCATATGTGGTATTTTCTATAAAAAGGGACCTTACGCCATTATTAGTGTCTAGTGATGCTCCGATACAAATACAATGCCGCGTGACGCTGTGCGGCGTAAGCGACATCGACAATAAGGTCCCTTTTCATAGAAAATGCCCCATATACGCTCGTCTTCCGTAGGGCCCTGTGTTATCACACATTTCGATATTTACCCAATCAGCTTGTTAAAACAAAGCTACAATAATCAATCATGTGATACCTTCTTCAAGAAGGCTTCTTGTTACAAGTTGGTGGTAGATCTTTATATTATTATACTCACGACTATTCGATACGATATTCGGCAAATTGCAGCATATTCGGGCAATTTTCCCGGCAAGTAATTGGACTACAAATCTAGAAGCAGGAATGTTCAGTATCGTAACGACGCCCAGAGGCGTTCACACGGTCGTGAACATGCGGACATCTGTACTGTACTGTACGGGGAACTAAAAAGAAATTATCGGATACATGCAATAGCAGTGAATGATGATGGTAATGGGCAAATTGAAAAACATACATATATTTAAAGCCCGATTAAACACTTCACTGTCATTACTTTATCCAGTCGTTCTAAAATTTAGACATAGACATAGAACATTTTTATTCAACATCACATGAAACACATCAGATAAACCTTAAATTTAGACTTAAAAACTAAGAAATTGAGTTGCACATCTAAGGGAGAAATGTTCATGAGTGTTAAATAGGAGCATGCTACAGCATAATGTTGCAGTGTATTCACTACAACGCTGGTTTTCAGGCAGACCCTTGATACATTATCCCTTACTCGCTGTTAGTCGAAAACTATGAAATGGCTTAGTCGTGTTAATATGTATAATGTAACGTATATGTATTAGAATTTGGACAGAATAATTGCTAATATGGTGTAAGCTGAATTGAATAGTTTATGTATTGAGGTAAGTATATAAACTTATAAGATAGATAGATATGAGTGTAAATATACTTAATATAGATAAAAATAAATAAAGACATAAGGTGCATAAAAATCATCATTTTAAATATGACGGCGTGGCTCTAGTACTAGGAGTTAGCGTGTTTTGAATTGCTGTAAGATGTTGTTTAATCCGCAATTTAAAACTACCTACTGTATTTAAGTTTTTGAGGGGTGGAGGTATATTATTCCAGCATTTCGTTGCTGTATATTTGAAGCTACCTCGAAATGCAGCAATACGGTGACGTGGTAATACCAATTCGATACAAACCGATCCGATGTCATACAAGCGAGAGCGAGTACGTGAGAACGCGAGAACATATCTCTGGTGTTGCAGGCGTCCATAGGCTACGGTAACTGTTTACCATCAGGCGGGCCGTATGCTTGATTGCCACCGACGTGGTATAAAAAAAACATGAGGTCGTTATTTTGTACACCACGGCTCTCCATTCTGCTCATTATATAATCAATTTTTATTTTTAAACTCACCTAATTTCATCCTCGACTTTCCCTAATTCCGTCCATCTTGAAAGTTGCAATTTGGTGACTGGCACTGCCCAGGAATTCAGTAATAGGCTTTTACCGGCACGCGAACGGATTCAAATGGCTTCCAATTCTAATTTGTATGGAATGTCGGGAGCTGTGAGTGAGGATTATCAGGTAGCAGTTTTAGGGTTCGGGATTTTATGAAAAATGTAAGAATGCTACTTGACATTTTGTTTGCAGTCCTGGCAAAAGTAGAACAGAAAAGAAAAAGAATGAACAGTCAAACAAATAGGGACAGTTCAGAGCCACGATAGTTATGGAGATCCAAGATTCATACTACCTAGGAAAGATGTGTTACATTATGGTTAATAAATAAACTGAACTTTCCATAATGTCAATATCTGGAGAGCAAAATGGGGACTACGTTTGTATGAAGAAGCGGTCGTCCACTATCCACTTAATCTCTATTATAGTCGGCACACACGTGCTTATATTTCTAAGTGTTCTCTTTCCGAAACGGAACCTTAAACCAGCCCAGTCGTGGTGTCTTCAGGCGGCCATCTGCGGGCTGTGTCTGCGCCTGCGTGTGAACGGCCGCGGGCGCCACCGGCTATCACCTGGGAATTTACACGTTCTAATTTTAAAATTTGAATTTTGGATGTCCGAAGCCGAACGTAATATAGTGGATGTTGTTCTTGTGGTCCATCAGCTAGGACAGGGGTCGGCAAACTTGAGAAGGGTCAACCGCAGTATTAGAAATAACCAGTTTTAGAAATGTTAAAGAACCACAAATGGTGTTTTCAATGCTTTAAGAGATCAGAAGATCTAATTTTTTTTAGTCGCTTAAAGAGCTGCAATCGTACCCCCAAAGGACCGCATACGGCTCGCGAGCCGCGGTTTGCTGACCCCTGAGCTGGGAGACAAAAGTAAGCAAAAATTGTTAGAAGAAACATTTAACAACAAAAAGAAGCGACTTTAGACAACAGTATGCAACATTGTCCAAGCCCTCTCGCGAGTGTGAGGAGGCCTGTGCCCAGAAGTGGGCCGTATATAGGCTGAATTATTATCTATTTATTATTATTATTTGTTATTATGCAACATTGTATAGTCCTACCTAAGCAGCTCCGCTTCACCAAAAGTCGCATTCTGAGAAGTCATTAGAGTTCAGACTTGACCGCTTATAATTTTTCACACCGTAAAACGAGTAGGTACATAGATGATATAGAAATTTACTAATAACTAATTTTCTGCCACATTTAACACAGTTCTCTATACATATAATTTTCCACCTGTACCATAACTTACTATTTTGCGTCATTTTTAGTGAAATGCTCGCACGGGCAGGGTCGTGCGAAAGCCATGATTATGGGAACTTGATACGGATCGGGCAATTTCGATGATTGCCGACCTGAGCGTTCGCTCATTGTTGCTGTGCCACTTGTTAGTGTCTCACGGTTTCGGAAATCGTTGCGTAAGTTTTTTATAAACCTAAATTATGCGCGCCAAACTACCCAGCACATTATTGAGTGACATCTCGGAGGCCCGGAGGACATCTATACCAATCGAAATCGAAAAGTAAAATGTGAGAAATTATAAAGTGAAATAGATGTCATACACTAAAGAAAAAGTGACCAAATCCACTGGTGGCCGAGGTCTGAATCGGACCGGGAGTCTTCAGCTTACCCGCCTAATGTCCTGACACTCCTGACTACAGACAACCCAGCCACGGTGGTACCCTTCCCAAATTCTCTAGTGTTTGTAAGGCTAGGCGCCTTTGACCAAGTGTCCAAGTCTAAGGGCGAGCAGTACGTGCTTGCACCACCAATCTATACGAATCCTTTACTGGATTACGGTATAGCGAGAGAGATATACATAGCAGTGTTACTACTTAAAAACACAAATTAAAAAAATATATTTAATAAAATAATTGGATTGGATTGTAAAATGTGAAAAAAAAGTCACGTCGTCATCTCCAATACATTATTTAAGATTTGATTAGCGTTTTCTATAAATCATTGTCAATTGGCTATGCCCCTGAATGATGCTATAAGCTGGCTGCTGTCCGACGATCAAGCATAACCATGTCAACCGACAAGCCCGTAGGCTGGTGAATTGGGCACCTAGCTTGCCTGCCTGCGATTTTCAAGCGCAGTTACACGATTGTCAAACATTCTTTTGGCTTGAAATTGCAACAATCGCACTTCAAGCAGGCTTTGTCAATCACGTAAATAACTTACATCTATTTCGTCAAGTATTTACACTCAGCTGCTAAAGTGCTGAATAAATTCAATAATTGCATGTACACTATATGAATAAATTCCATTCATACTGTGTACATGCAATTTTGCAGCTCGCTGTGCATGTGCTTAATATCCTGTATGCCTGATCGTCTGCGCATCACTATATTAAGGGACTTGAATCAGAAAGAAATGTTTTAAGGGTTATTCTGACCCAACTTGTGTATCATATTCATAAATCAATCTGTTCAATTTTATTTCAGACAATTTGAAATTGCATTTTCCAAGCCCGACATCAAAGAATCACTACCCCTTTTATACCAGTGCATAAACCAATAAAAACTTCTGAAAAGGTGTCATTTGCCGCAATTAGCATTCCCAGCACAATAAGATCTCAAAGAGTACCGCTGTCAAAACACGAAAAACGTCCAAAGCAAATAATCCACCGACTCTATTTCAATTTGAACCTTAACCCATATAAACAAGGCTTAAAATTGAACAGCTTTTGATGTACACTTGTTTCTTTTTGCTTTTGATTGTAGGACAAGTGTTCGCGGGTCCTTATAACACTCGATTGTTTTTTTTGGTTCGTTTTTGCTCTTTGCAGGTGCACAATGGCCAGGTTTATGACGGCGCTTGCGGTTTGGCATGGGGGCGAATAGTGAATTAGTTTTACTTTGCTAAAAGACGTGTTATGTGGCGAGCTGAAGTGCTCTATGTAAAGGACACACACCAACAGCTTATACACTCAACGATCTTACGTATTCGTATTTTCTACATTTACATTTCTAGATACTCGTACCGTACGAGCTCTTTCGTTGCTTATAATTTTTGCGTTAACATACTCCATACTCGCGATTATAAAGCTGAATAGCAAACACTTCCTTTCGACTATGTCTGAGCGAATTACGTATAGAAATACGAGAATTCTTGCCCTATTCCTTCCCCGCATTGACTTCTATTTTCTTCAAACACAATAATGCTAATTTAAAAAAAGGTACAATACAGCGACATATCATAGCTTATTTAAGTCATATAGCCTCTTATATACCTGCAAATTAATATAGGTCCTATAATATATGTGTAATATAATAATATGTAGATCATCCCTCATTTTCATTTTAGAAGTTAAACAGGATTACTATCTAAGTACTCTACTACGTAAGACTTATTTATGGGAACAGAAGCACACTTTTCGCCTACCTCATAAAAACATGTAAATCCCCAAAAGAATTTGCCCTAATTTTCGAAGATCCCAGCTTTGCCCCAAAACCGAAAAAAGCTAGTAATCCTAACGGTCCCAAAGTAACGCGATTTAGTTTCGCATCAATAGGCAGACTGAACAGGAGACAGGTTTAAAAAAAATTGACGAAGGGATGGGCACACCGTGGATAAAATCGGAGTATGTTCAGTCGAAGGCAAAAATATCTATCCAGACAAATGACTCAAAAATATGTGAACACGACTTTATTGTCTAAGGTGTAAGAGCGTACATTTTTGAAACTGGGAATGTATATATTTATGCCCTTGACTGTTCATGGACAATGCTTGATCGTTACGACATTTTGAAAGTAGGGTTGTTTTTATATTGCGATAGTGATCGGTAATATCAAATGTAAAGTGTCGTGTGGTTTTTTCGTATGTAATTTACCTGTTGATTTGGATCAATGTAACTGTAAGTGAAGATTCGTAAATAGGGGATTTTAAATCTTTTGTTTGTCTGTCGATGATATCGTAGCTCGTAGAGAACTATTTGTTTGGAGATGGTGTGAAAGTGTGAAAGACTTTTTTGAGGTGTTTTCCCGATCAGTATATTCCGTTGTCTAAAATAAGTCTAAAATATAAGGATGACTCACGTAAGAACAGTCCGGGTCCGGGCCGCGGCTTCCGACACCTCGTTTTCTATGGCGGGTAATTAGAGATCACGTGATGATTTCTGTGGAAAACGAAGTCGGACGCCTCGGCCCGGGTCCAGACCGTTTTAGCGACTTAAGAGAGACTAATTATACAAAGGTCAGAATGAGTGAACTAAGTATAAAGTCCAGGTAGCAGCGGCTGCATTCTGTCGGAACAATAGTTAGTCGGTTGAGATGCGCCGGCGCCGCCGTCGTTATGCGCGCGTAGGGTTGTCACGAGGCCTGTCTTATTAAATTATTTAAAAGTAACGTTAGCATCAGAGTTTTCTCACGCTCTAAAGCTTACGGTTTGGCAGCTAAAAAATTTATTGAACAGAATACAAAACTCCTGATAGTCTGATTTTATAAAAAAACATGCTAAAGTGTCGTGGAACACTCGGTTGGAATGAAGTTAAGAAAGAGTCGTGACGGAAACTCGTGACGGAAACCTTTTACACTTTTTTCCGCGTAAGGAACTTCGTTCCAAAAAAAACTTTATTACTTATGGCCGAATTCCATGTCGGTTGTTATCTTAATCGCACTACTTGCAATATATGTATTTATGTTTTGAGTCCGAATAATACGTCAGGATTATACCAGCGATGCCGATCCGAATATATGTAAACTAACGATAGAGGGATTAGCTTAGATAGATTGGACCAGTTTTACGTTAATTAACAAGTCGTAAAATTTGTAGTGTAATGTATGGTTGTCTGTGTCACTCTATCAAATAAATTGTACCTGCACTTTCAACGGGAGGTACAAAATACTTAGGTTTATCAGTTTTTACAAAATTAACCGTACCCATATGAAAAGCAAAGAAAAAACACATGCTCCCAACAAAAACTCCAATAAAGCGGTACACCATACTAATTCACATTTAAATACTCCCTATCCAATTCTTTTATTCCATTCAAATCAATCATATGCCATCACACCACACAAAAAAAAGACGCCGCGAAATCTCAAGTCTCAAAACCTGACACATTCGGGATCAAACTTGACGCCATTTTTTATTATAATACGCGGCTTTGTCTGAACAATGGTTGAAGTGTTTACTTAGGGCAGTGGCAGCCCTGCGCAATACATTCCACTCGTCTGGGCGCAGACGGCAGCGTAAAAGTTCTTGATCTGTGTGATTTCATTATTTATTATTTTTATTTCGCTGGTAAAGAAAATATAAATAACTACTAAAGGATAATTTTACACGACCTAGTCTCACTGTAAGCTCAATAAGGGTTGTGTTGTGGATATTAGACGACGATATATATATATTTAGAAACCCAAGAACAAAATATTTATAAATAAGTATGGAAATATTTTATTTTGGCTGTACAACTGAAAAAGAAAATATGGAAATATAATCATTGTATTCTTAGTAACGTTGGCCTTCGGCCCGCCGTTTCGCTTGCCTAAGACACTTCGTGTCGTGTTTAAGCTTCAACTTCCCCCTCTCAGGTGGTGCTAAGGGCCTTCGGCCCTACGCGGAGCTCGGCCTTCGGCCTTCGCTAGCCTCGACTCGACGCTTCGCCGTCGGGCCTGAGACATTTGTCCGACTTGTGGCGGAAAGGCAATTAGCGATACCTATTATAGGTACCTACTATTAGTTCCGAATGAACATCTAGCGACCTTCACCAAGGAGGAGTTTTGGCCGAAGAGTGTCAAGTTCCGGCGGTTCCGCGGCCGGCTCTCTGACACTGCGGGGTTGCGACTTGCGACTTGCAACGCAGCCATAATTGTGTGTTTTTAGTTTAAAGTTATATTTTATAATAATATGTATGCTAGTTTTAAGGTATTTATCTATGAGCCAATAGTTGCCTGAAAATAAAGATTTTCATTTCATTTCTTTTAATTCATTTAAATTTCACGCAAGAAACGTACAATGTCTACGTTGCCGAAAATGATTAGTGATAATGCTACCTACAGTGGTATGTACCCAAGTCCGAGCTCACTGTTTGTATATAAAAATAATATTAAGTTAGTTATACCTGTTTCTCATGTAAGTGAAATGTAATTTCTTATAAACAATAAATTCCTTTAGACCGAAAATATAAATGCCGCAAATCGGAACGCAGAAACATGTGTCGCGAAAGTTGATGGCGTTTATTTTATTCAGCGTGTGAGAGCCGTTGAATGAATAATATAGTTTTTGGACAGTGATCAAATACAGCAAGGATCAAGGCCGTTCCGGCACAGTACGGCGACCTGCGCGGGAGTGGCGCTCCGGCGCTCTATCGATCGCCGATTGCGTTTTCACAACTTGAGAACAGTGACAAACTAAGTGCATTTTTATTTTTGAATCCTTCGCAGCTATGCGAATTCGAGAAACAAGTGTAAAACGAACAGTAACTTAACCGATTTCGTTCATATGATCTATACTGCAAACCGTGGTGCAAACAGTTGTCGCTGATAACGTGCAAGATTCCAAGCAGTATTCGTGATAGTAACATATCTAGACACAACGTAAAAAATCGCTAGGTGATACATTTATTCATCACCATGACACTGGTCGGGCACAGGTCTCCTCTCTATTCTGATTGCACGGGTTTAATATCCACACTAGCTTAACTTGGATTGGAGACGCTACACACATAACACACATCTTTGCAGATGAGAGAGATGAGAACATCTTTGTAGATGCATCCATGAATGAAATTGAAGACAGCTCTGAAAAAGAATTAGAAAGAAGCATTGCTAAAATTGATATACACCTTACAAAGAGGATATAATATTATAGAGCGGTACTGTCATAGTAAATTTTGTAACCACAGTACATGAAGATTTATAAAAATACGATAAAATGTATTTAAATATGGATAAATGATCTTTTTTTATTTGCATTAATTATTTTGACCCATGTTATTTCACTGATATGCTTTAAAATTGTTTAATAACAAACGAAACCGTCAACGCCATCTATACGACAGTAGGCCAAAGCTAGTAGCACCCTCTGAACGAGAATCAAATTTTCTTGATTTTCAAGGCACGTTTTTTCCTTAGACTGTATCCATCTATTACGGAGTTATATATATCTATCTTTGACACCTTAAAACATGACATGGAGATATAATCTATTGACGTGATGACGTGTGCGCAAAAAGCTAATAAATTTAAAATACCTCGGTGCAACAAAACACAGGACAAGTGCGAATTGGACTCGCCCACCGAGGGTTCCGTACTTTTTAGTATTTGTTGTTATAGCGGCAACAGAAATATATCATCTGTGTAAATTTCAACTAGCTATCACGGTTCGTGACATCATGACATACAGCCTGGTGACAGACAGACGGACAGCGGAGTCTCAGTAATAGGGTCCCGTTTTTACCCTTTGTGTACGGAACCCTAAAAACAAGAGAAGAAGTTATCTTGTGCACTCATGGTTTTACAAAGACTATAGTCGAATCTTCCCAAACCTTGACCAATCTCAAAGGGCGTCGATCGAAATAAACAAATTCTATTTTCAAATTGAAGCAACGGAAGTTATAAATTAGTCTCTAAATCTGCTTCCGCCGGGCCCTGTGCGAGTAGGTATTCATGTTGCATATGGAGCGTAGACGAGTCCAACAATCATTCCAACAGTCAGAACCAAGACTTCAAGCCACTTTAGGTGACGATGTAATACCTATATAACAACTAGCGACCCGCCCCGAACCCCACGGGTAGTTTAACTAATTTACACAAAACCTTTACAAATTATACACATAAACCTTCCTCTTGAATCACTCTATCTATCCAAAAAAACCGCATCGAAATCCGTTGCGTAGTTTTAAAGATCTAAGCATACATAGGGACAGACGGACGGACAGAGACAGCGGAAAGCGACTTTGTTTTATACTATGTAGTGATAAATCACCAAACACCATTATGATCCCGTAAATGTAATTTTGAAAAGACCACTCTAAAAACTGAAAATAAATACAGCGCTGAAATGTAATTAAATGCTCAGCTGTAGCCACTTTATGGTAAGCCGTTATGCGTAACCGGTAATTATAATTACTGCTAGGGTTCTGAGGGCCTACCGCGAACCACGTTCGACGTGTTGCCTCTCTGTCGCAAGTGTAAATTCGTACGTAAGTGCGATGTGACAGGGAGGCAACGCGTCGAACGTGGTTCGCGGTAGGTCCTCTGAACCCCGTGACATCGTTTCATCAAGATACAAGTTACCTAAACCGGTAATAGGTACTGTACTGCCAAGCATTGGTCAAGCGTGTGTAGGTACATAAATCGTATCAAATCAACGATTATACGGTAATATGTGACCCGCAGCTTTATAAAATGAGGTCCTTGGACCTGAAAACGACATAACGCTCGGAAAATTAGCTCTTCAATGGATATTAGAAGATTTTTTAAATGGCTGGCGTAAGTTAGAGTAGTTCACCTAAGCATTAGACTCTTTCGATCCTTGAATGTAGTACGCACTGCTAACGGATAGAGTAAACGAAGAACAATGACTCATTGAAGCGAGATTACACCAAGTGTGATGTCGGCTTAATGGCGATGGCCAGACTGGCCGGTGTTATCTTTGACGAGTTTACTGTTTGTTAATGGCCAGTGTTTTCGGGGTGGATGACAGCTTCATTTTTTAAATTATTCGTTGGCTGTTTGAGTCACGTACACTTACCATTTTTGGAACGACATGCGTGAGCAATGGCGCACATTTACTGAAAGAGAAGAAATAAATATTAAAAACGGACAAGGTTAAATAAGAAACGAGAAAGTGGTGACGATGTGGATAGTTTGTAACGAAACAGGAGACCTTTAAAATAATATCAGACTTATTCGAAAACACGCATCTATTATTAGGGAAAACCAATCTTCCTATCAATATATATCAATATAGAACGAGAGTGACAACACGATATAGTTATTTGTGCAACAAGAGAGAAAAGTTGGTTTTTCTTGCGAGTGTTTATTTTGAGTCCCGAGAAAGCGAAAGATTCTAAGGTAGAATCTTGAGCGTAGCGAGGGACTCAAAAACACGAGATGTAAAATAACTTTGCTCTCGTGTTGCACACATAATTTTTCAAAGGGTCCTTGCTAAAACGTTTAGGTATATGGAAGTCCCCGTCATCACTAAAAACGTAGTGATTATATGTTATTTGACTTCTTTGCCATACAGAAACACTCCACAAGGAGCCCTAAAAACATCTATTTGCTCGTTTCGGGCACGTTTAAGTATAAGTGAAGATTTAATATTTTGATGACAGAGATGCTCCAAATAGACCTGAGGACGGAAAACGTACGTAGGCAAAGGTCGATTGATTGTGTATGAAGTTGAACGTCTAAGACAATAGACAATATCGTTCTTCGATTTGACAGCCAAGCCAAACAAGATGCGTTGTACGGCTCACAGACCTTTAATTTTTGTGCTTACGCATAAAGACAGCTGAAGTGTAGGGAAGGGAAGCCATCACGTATATGAACATCCCATGAGTGCGAAAGAGTCAGACTACAAATGAGAAAACGTGAACATAGACAATTTACGCACACCATTGCATTTCATTTTTGGTCGCACTTTTGAAGCTTGACAGTTGTTCTTTGTCATCCAGTTCTGTGGTACGGCTCCGTACATTGTTTGGTAAATTTGGTTGTCAAAAGTTGACGTTTGAAAATTCAGTGACCACAAAACATATGGCGCAGTATCTGTTTTAGCTGTCAAACTAGGGGATACCTTTTTCTTAGACTTTGATTGTAATAGAGAATAGATAGATCTCTACAATCAGTAACTCTTTGGTTACAGTCAATTTAGTTGACGACACTTCAACATATGAACTTTCAAAAGTATAATTTTCGCGCTTGCGTAAGCGCGTGAAGGCGGGCTTGTTCGTTGTTGGTGTTACCAATTATCGGGAACGCCCGAATTCTGGCAAATGAGGCTGCAGAAACTAAGAATTAATGTTTCTAATTGGGCCCGTTACAATCACTTCATATTTATACATTCTCTTTGAGTACGGATACGGGTACACGATTAGTTGTTCTATTTTATTTAAGGAGTAAAGGAAAGCATTTAATTAGAGTCTTTTATGGAAAGGGAAACTTAACTAGTTCCTTTAATTAAAAATAAAACAGTTAAACTCACGCAGTGAAGCCATAATTAGCGTGACATATATTGACCTTTGTAAATTAACCTTATAAACTTTGTAAAATTATAAATATAATAAATTTGAGGTTAAATAATACATAGCTCGGATCAAAATTGTAAGTTAGTAATAAAAGTTTCGTTAGGTAGATATATACCTATATAAGCGACACTCTGGTGGAATATTTCTGTAAAGCTCCTTTGATATACCTATGTACGTTATTTTTTTAATTTTATGTATACAATCTCTAAACGCATTTCCAAAGTTCTTAAAAGGAAATCAATTAAAATATTTCATCCTTCCAAATGTACAAATTTACGAAATTGGCCAATAAACGCTTCCAACAAAGTATAAAAAAGAAAAAAAATCAACCAGTTCCCATTCGCAGAGCATACTATCCCAAAAGTCCCTGTCATTTCCACTCGATGCGTATAACGTAATCCTTGTCGGCCAAATACAAACGGGTAAAGCTCATAACAAACCCTAAGGATGATACAACCCTTTTATATTCCGCGCGTATGTCGAAACATGCTCAGCTGCTATCCACACAGATGTCCCGGCAAATTAATTGGAAATGTCAAGTGCACCGCCGCCATCTTCCCCTTCTTTTTTTCGAACGCACGTGGCACCGGCAATGGCCAGACAGCTGGGCGTTTAATTTTTGCACCAATTGTCTTTTGACATTTGACATCGACTTAGATCCGCGTTTGGATAAACTGACCTATTTACTGTATAATTAATTCCGTCTGTTTCCGGCGATTACTAGTGGTTGAAATTCGTTTTTATACAAATTTTATTGAACACCTTTCCTTACGAAAGTTACACCTGATGGGCAGCTGATGTAGATATGGCTAAAACACGACTACACCTTGTCTTGGTTCCGTGATAGCATGAGATCGATTTTGCGGTGTCTAAGGCTTGGAGGCTTGGACCACAAGCATTGTTATTAGGTTTATTTGCCACGGCATTTGGTGAACACGCGAATGTTTTATCTATTTTGAGGTAGCATCTGTCTTGTTCACATGTCGAGGAAATTATCAATCAGCAGTATCTTTGATTACCCCCTCGTAGATATTATTTTGCATGTTTTATTGTTGGAGTTGGTAATGAAATTGTTTTTAAAGTATTATTCGACGAATATAAAGTAAAAGGGTGTGTCTAGTTAACTTTATTTACTGCTAGCTTTTGCCAGCGACTTCGTCTGCGTGGAGTTAGTAATTAGTAGCTTATTTTTTATCCAATATGCTTTTTATCGATTTCCCATACAAACTCCCACCCCCCTTAAAGGATGATTTCTGGCCTTCCCAAGAATTCAAATTATCTCTATACTAAATTTCAACTAAATCGGTTCAGCGGTTTAAGTGTGAAGAGGTAACAGACAGACAGACAGACAGACACACTTTCGCATTTATAATATTAATGGTATGGATATGATCTTATAACAATTAATAGTCTTTGATTCCTATCTACTTAAGAAAAGCTTAGCTATTAAATTGAAATAATACTATGAAAACGGATTATATCGCTAATATTGAATTTATACCTATAATACATCCCGACGTTTCGATCCCTTTACAGCGTTCGTGGCCAACGGGTGACTGAGGAAAAACTACAAAGTGCAAAAATACCCACACACAAAAAAAAACCTTAGCTATTTTAACGAGTGTTTATCTACCGACTCACGTGGTTTTAACCATGTAAAAAAAAATTAAACTGTTTATTTCATAAGAGGTTAGGTACAAACATTCGTGATTCGTCTTAACTCAGTGACAATCTCTATATTTTGAGATTATTTTAACTAAGCTTAGCCTTATGTGAGTCGGTAGATAAACACTCGTTTTTGCGAAAGCTAAATGTAATCTGACATTAGCTTTCGCAAAGAGATAAAACTGGGTTTTTTGGACTCCCAAAAATACCAGGTAGTTTCCTCTTTTCATTTAAGCAGGTTTCCTCAATTATTTTTGCAATCTTTTTGCCCTAAGTTCGCAAATTGCGGGCATCTTTTTCTTTTACTCCTATTAAGGAGTAATTAGTGGCAATCAGCGGACTTCGGTGTTAGCGGTAGGCCCTCTGCTCTCATTTCCAATTCAAACAATTCGCAGATGTACCATCGTCTACATAACTAACCGAACTGTCATGTACCCTATGCCATTGGCATAAGATCCACTCCTGGTCAGAATGTGCCAGTTTGCGCGCATCTGGACTTGTTTCGCTAAACAAAAGACAAACAGCGTCTGCGCAGTGATATCATCGCATGGCTTCCATATGCAGGCTGTTTGTCCGAGAACAATAATTATACAAGTTGGCTTTTGACAGCTTGTGAAGTTTTATTATTAAATTACAAGCTTTTTTAACTTGCCTTCTTAGTATAAATGTTCACTTTGGTGGGTAGAAATCTTTAAAGGTAGGTATAATCGCTACCTAGGGCTCAAATATAGTAGAAAGTATGCCTGAACTCGTACTTTCATAGTTTGCCAAGTTTGCAATATAACTTATTTAAAATGTTATATTTGTGTGAAGCACCATTATCTGTGTCAATTAATTTGAAATTTGAACTAAATTAAATTTGAACTAAATTAAGCCTGATTTCCCCGTCATTGGCCCATAAGATTTAAGAAACCAGATTAGGCAATTAATTATCAAATAAAAGGGTAGACTGCAATTTTCTAAAACATATATTGTTGCTACTTCTCAAGCACAGTTAATTCCTTATTTTTAGGGTTCCGTACCCAAAGGGTAAAAACGTTACCCTATTATAATATACTAAGCCTCCGCTGTCCAACTGTCTGTCCGTCTGTCCGTCTCATGAACCGTGATAGCTAGACAGTTGAGATTTTCACAGATGATGTATTACATAAAACATAAATTAACTAAATAAATAAATATTATAGGACATTCTTACACAGATTGACGGTAAGCCCAAGGAGGCTTGTGTTATGGGTACTCAGGCAACGATATGCATAATATATAAATACTTAAATACATAGAAAACACCCATGACTCAGGAACAAATATCTGTGCTCATCACACAAATAAATGCCCTTACCCGGATTCGAACCCGAAATAAAAAACGTGATTATTTTGGCATTTTTAGGGTTCCGTACCTCAAAAGGAAAAAACGGAACCCTTATAGGATCACTCGTGCGTCTGTCTGTCTGTCTGTCTGTCCGTCTGTCACAGCCTATTTTCTCCGAAACGACTGGACCAATTACGTTGAAATTTTTTGGGCAATGGTCGGAACCCTTTGTGCGCTCGCGCGAATCGCACTTGGCCGGTTTTTATCCGTCCAATGTCCGCTCATGAGTGCTCCACGCATGGATTAACATTACTGCAATCTTTATAATATGCATATACAATCTTGAATCTTTACACAAAACATTCGCACGATTATCTACCAAACGTGGCATCCCTTAATCCAAGTAGCGACGCGTGCATTATAGTAACTCCAAATAATTTTTAGAATATCCTATCAAAACTTTTTAATCCAATTTTAAACTCTACGCCAATGCCATAAGGTTGGGTTTAGTAGAGACGGATTGGAGTGCGAGGTCATGAAAGTTACTTTTGGCAAGAGAAGTAACCCCTGAGCACCCCGACGCGTGCGTTACAAATGCGGCAATTATTTTCTAAAACCTCCTATCACATTCGTTTGTTTCAAAAATAAACCCTATATTAACGCAGTAAGGTTTATTTTGGCCAAGCTAAAGTGTAGATACCATGTCGCGTAAGTAACGTATAGTAATACAAGTTCCTGAGCACCCCGAAGCGTGCGTTACAATTATTTTTCAAAGCCTCATATCACATTCTCTTACTTCAAAAATAAACCTTATGTTAAACGCAATACGCTTTAATTGGTGAAAGTTAAGTGTAGATTCGACATCGCGTAAGTAACGTATTGTAATAGAAGTGGCCCCCACGGCGCGCGTGGCGTGTGGCGAGCATGTGTCTAGCACGTGGCGCCATCTATTGTTCGACACTAGTTATTTTCGGCTGCCTGTGCCACTGTGGTCATTTTGTATTATTATTGTCTAAATAAAGGGGGAAATCGAGTTTGTAAAAATGTTGTGGTTCTGAAGTTTAGGTATCTATTGGGTGGAACTTTTTAGTTTTGCAAGAAATAAGGATAGTATATAAGTTGCCACGTGAATGAAAATTTCATATGCTTGAAAAAAAATATCAATCCATGCTACCGTCGTCCGGGTGGACGAGCGGTATAGGCGTGTGCCGCGAATGTAAAGGACGCCGGTTAAATTCCAGCCCTGGGCACTGGAGGCCTTGGTCACTTTTATTTCAATTTATAGTTGGCAATTTCATGATAATTATACAAGGATACAGCCCAAAAAAAAAACACTTGGGACCACCAACTTAAAACACTAAACAAGCCAGATTTTCTTAAACACTCACGAAACCAGGTGTAAGACAATATCGGTACAAATAAATAGTACGCAAATAGCACCAGATGGCTGGGGATATCCTGCCTCGAGTAATTATAGGCACGGGCCACTTGGACCGATTTATACGTGCTTTAGGTAAGGCAATGTGTTTTAGAAATAAAAATAAATACGTAATTGGGTTTTGAACCTATCACGCTAAACTTTGACGGACTAGAGGGCCGGCCCAATTTACGTTTTGACATAAAATTATATCTAAATAATGTCATTTTGTTCTAATTTTCTCGTGCGTCTCGCTTGCGCCAATACATGTACGGACAGATACGAGCGAAATGCACGATAACTAAATGACATCATTTAGATATAATTCTGACGTCAGTCTACGTTCGAATTGACTTCGAGGCAGTGGCAAATTTGCGTAGATTTAGACCAAACTAAGTTGGCAGCGATTTTGATAGCCCATAGCCCATCAGACTGTGCAAGTGTTATTTAAAAGTCATAATTTCATAGAAGTTAGACATTTAAAATAACACTTAGCTTTTTAACTATAAAACTCCCGTGAGACTCACTCTCCGTGAAGACGGTCCTCCTAAATTGGACCGAAACATGTCGAGCTATTCGACTTAATAATACGTGAGTGACCCGGTTTAAAATAATCTAACACTTAGCTTGGTCTTACTCTACCTAACATTTCCCATAGGAGCTTGACGTATTAGCACTTGGTAAGGTTACGAAAAATGGACCCTGGACTTTAGGAGGCAATCAGGAAAGCACTAAGATGAAAAGGAAGAAACAGATGGCCAGGAATATCCTGCCTAATGTAATTATAGGCACGCCACTTGAGCCGATTTACACGTTGTTTACTCTTAGGTAGGTGTGTGTTCTTTATAAACTAAGGATATTTTAAAATTTAGTGTCAGAGTCACATTGAATAAGATTTTGGCGAAAATTTCATTTTTGGTACTAACGTTTATCGCTTACTGTACTTTTCTTTCCAGAGGCAATTAATATTCATCGAGACAATTCTAAAAACCTCAAACACGATTAGGTAACGTTATTTTATCACAGAGTTCCTAATTCCTATTTATTTATTTATATTTATATTATAGGACATTCTTACACAGATTGACTAAGTCCCACGGTAAGCCCAAGGAGGCTTGTGTTATGGGTACTCAGACAACGATATATATAATATATCAAATACTTAAATACATAGAAAACTCCCATGACTGAGGAACAAATATCTGTGCTCATCACACAAATAAATGCCCTTACCGGGATTCGAATCAGGACCATCAGCTTCACAGGCAGGGTCACTACCCACTAGGCCAGACCGGTCGTCCTATGGCCACCTCCTGTCTCCATCATCAGATCAGCTCGATGGTACCATAATATTGCATTGTCACCCGACTTACATATGTATGCAGATTTTCAGCTTCATTGGAAGTCGGGAATTGGGTAAAATTTAACTTGCAAGATTTGACCCGTACAAACATAATTAAGTACCTACAATGTACATACACTGCAAGCTGCAAGTTAAATAAAAGCTTGTAAAAATGTGAAGCATGTTATCTAGCAATAAATAATGTTGTATTTGTTTTATATGTATTTTATTTGTTGTTTTTCTGCACTTTAGTAAGGACTAGGATAAGAAAAGAACAATAATACCTATTTAACTAACTTAGCGGTTTCACTCACGTATTTTTAGTCACTCGCGCGACATGTTGTTGTTGTTGTTGTGTCAGTTAAGTTAATATGTCTCACGATAGTTTGAATTCGAATAATACCTATTATATACATGGCATTATCTATAGATATACTCTATAGAGTTCAATGTAGAGATTGTAGAGTCTGTGACCATTGGCCGACTATTTTCGACAAAGGGGAACGCCTGTTAATGGCTACCCCGTTTGGTCATATCCTCCTAGAACCAAACCAACCCTTAATGACAACCAACATTAACTTACATTTGCTTGAAAACGACAAATTTAAACTACTCAACTTGTTGGAATTAGTACAAAGTGATTCATTGGCACTCAAAGACGCCGGGGGCCATATTTATAGAAATTAAAAATAATTCCGGTCAAGTGTTGCCAGTCTGCCATCGCGGACAAATTCGGAGCCGGCTTCCTATCGTCGCTGTGGGTATCAGGGATTGTCAACCCGTGCACGCACCCTTGTACAATCACGCTTGCAAGATTTTAATAATAACAAAACTTCAAAATAATTAAAAAACATATCATCAACCTTTGCCGTCGATAAATAGTTATTTGTGCAACAAGAGAGGAAAGTTGGTTTTTCTTGAGAGTGTTTATTTTGAGTCCCGAGAAAGCGAAAGATTCTATAATTGAATCGCGAGCGAAGCGAGTGATTGTAAGGTAGAATCTTGAGCGTAGCGAGGGACTCAAAAACACGAGATGTAAAATAACTTTGCTCTCGTGTTGCACACATAATTTTTCACCTCAGTAGTGAGAACATATTAATTAAAGGTTAAAATGTATTTCGAATTACACAGAATAAACAGAAAAAAAAGTATTCTAATATGTACGATACGATAAGATACGATACGATACGATACGCGACGAGACGAGACCGGACCGTACCGTACCGTACCGTACCGTACCGTACCGTACCATAAAAAAAATGTAATAAAAGTATGAAGTTCATGGCCTTCACTAAATTAAAAAGCTACATTGTTTCACTCCCTGGAGTGAGGAAAGTCGCACTTTCCTCACTCCAGGGAGTGACGAAAGTAGGCTTGTTCGAGCTGCTGAGGTGAAAAAGATATTCCTTTGCGGCCTAAAGTCAGAACTGCAAACAAATATCATGCTGCGAAATTTCATGGCCACTTTATGAACGAATTCATTCATAATGTACGTGTCCACGTAATTTGGCAGCTCGCTGTAGAGTCACCTGCAATAATAAGTTACTCTTCGAAGGCCACAAAAATATCTGACACGATCTTATTTGTAGAGCTATAACAGCGTGTAACATATTTTTGCGGCCTTCGAAGAGTAACATATTATTGCAGGTGACTCTACAGCGAGCTGCAAAATTGCGTGGACATATTATAAATGAATTCGTTCATAAAGTGGCCATGAAATTTCGTGGCTGGGTGTATGTCGTATGTACATATTTATTTGCAGTTCTGACTTTAGGACGCAACATAAGGAATATCTTTCTAACAACAGCAAAGGTTGATGATATGTTTGCTAATAATTTTGAAGTTTTGTTATTACATAAATCTGTTGACTGTCTTGTCTTGTTGAAATTAGTAGGTATGCTCGTCAACTACGACTCAAATTTATTATTTTTATTAAACAAATCCAGTGACCGAAATAACTAAGGCACATAAACACAATTGGCAATTTAATTAAATTAATTGCATAGAATAAGTACTCCTTTTTATTTAGCGTGCAAACCTGTATTTATCCTGGTTCTATCGTATATCATTATATCATACCTGGTTCTATAGTATATCATTGGGTCAAATGTATGTAAAACCGATTCGGTGGGTCCCAACTGTCCCAAGATACAGGCTCAGCCTAGTTTGGGATACACAGGACAACATTTATGCAACTTTTACCATGCATTCTGTTGAGCCGCCGTGGCACGCGCCAAGTCGCCAACACACAATGGCACACAAAGGCCGACCGCTCGCACAAAAGAGACAATGGCTTTTGTTTAACAGATTACCGTCTTAAGCGTAAAAATCATTTGAGAAGATGCAGAGTTGCAGACTATAAGAATAATTTATTATTCTTATTCTTACAATTGCACATGAAACGATGATACATTGTAACGAATAACGGAATGCACTAACCTAAGTTTTTTGCACCGGCTACCTACAGTAATTCACAGTAATCGTAACGGTACATATACTTACTGCCAAATCTTAATTAGCATATGTCTTCTTACGTAGCTTGTGGGTGGATGCTAAACTTAGAAAGTAAAGTGGGTGCGGTTTATGAACTCTATCGTCGGTGATTGGACGCAGTTTTATCTTTGCATTTTGTGAATGGTATCAAGTTAGTCTAAGATATGTCATTAAACTATTATAAGACAATTAAGTAGAAAAGTAACGCTTTTCTATTTTGCCCTATGGTTGACTGGTAGAGAATGCCTATAGTGGCATTAAGTTCGCCTGTTGTACTCTTTTTTATGTGCAATAAGAAAATTTATATAACCTAGAAACTGTCGCATCGTTTTCCTTGTATTTTGCAAAACGCAAATGTATACTAAACATGACTGTAATTAAACAACTAACACTACACTACCTATTTAAGAATAATATTTGATTTGATTTAAAATAATACATAATATTAATATACCGTTGTTATTGTCAACATTGCAGGTTTGACTAGGTACAAATCAAACATCACATGAATAACTGTTTGCACGTATAAATTTATATAAATGAAACCAAAGGTTGCCTTCCCCAAGTTCAGGATGTCGGACTTCCGAAACAACTGTTCAGTACAAGAAGTGACGTCGATTGCGTCGAAAATAACGCCCGCGCCGGCGCATCTGTTAAGTTTCACGTCAAGTATTACCAGCTAACAGCAAGCTAGTAGTGACCTTATGTCGTTGCAATAAAGTACAAAGTAGACAGTTAAATGTATCGAGGATGGTATTGCCTGTTAAGACAATGCCGTGTTCTCAGGGCGTATGAGACTGCCGAAAAACCGGCCCAGAGCATGGCCCGAGATACTCTTGGCCGTCACATAAGATAGACTTGAAAGGCTATTTTGCAGATATTATGTACATTGTACAGTCAGCAAAACTTTTAGCTTAGCACCCCGCATATAAATACAAACAAGAGGGATGATCTACGCATTACTAACGAAGTTTTACAAAAAAGGGACGACTTCTCTTCGAAAGGAAAACACAAAATAATCGATCATATTCAAAGTAGTTTTTATTTGATCCACTTTCATGGATTTTGTTAATGGTTATTTCCGAAAATATTCTCTTTATGAAAAATGTGTTCAATACCCCATCCATATTCGTTTTTAAAAACCTATTAAAAAGCGTTTAGAAGTATGCTGTAAGTTCCATGTTGCAGAATCCAAATCACAATGTTTTTTTAAAATGCAATTATCATAAATTATTAACATTAAATTCTAAAAACTATGAATTCATATTTCATCCTAAACTGAACTACAATAAATACAAGTCCCTTGAGACCATATGAGTTATTTTAAGTAGTTTTAAATAATTTACGGCATTTTGTCCCACAGGGCGTGTACCTGGGTCACAAAAATATCAACGAAAAAACCCGCAGCAACAAAAAAGATTTAACTTCATTTAAATGCTGCTCGAATTGAGATTGTAAATTAATGGTAATAAAGTCGAATTTGGAACACATTGATGCTTTATTTAGTTTAATTTTATTTTAGAAGGGAGTTGTCTATTGGGATGCCGCAGTATTTTGTTTTTAATTTGATTAGCAATGATTAGATTTAAATAAATGAGTAAAATATCACTAGCAATTATTTGTCTTCTTTGTTGGGCTCTTGACAGAGCACGATCACGTTGAACGATGAACGTTTCTACGCTAGTTATCCCTGGCTGATGCTTTTCTGCCACACGTATTAAGGAAATTATAGCTCTTTATTTTATTAGCTCTCAGATCTAATAAATAAAAACTACTATAGCCTTCAAGAATTTATTGATGATATCGAAGAAACATAACAAATAAAAATCGTCGGTCTGCCTCTATTCACACTATTCACAGCAATGTAATGCGCATAATAAATTCCAGTAATACATTATATTATTATTTTAGCTAAGTATGTAGTAATGTTATGAATATGACACTGATGAAACTAGGATTTTACATTGCAATTTGACATTTTTTTTTACCATTAGCCTACTTATTATTATACGACATCAATAAATTAAAATAATAACTATTAATAATAAACTGACAAATCAATTCAATTAATCATTTACCAATATAATTATTTTTGACGATATATTCTTAGATTTAGTTTTAAGATTTGCGGTCATTTATTTTATTTTATTTTGATTTAAATTGATTACTAATAAGTAAATGTAATTAGCCTAGAATAGCCTAGAACATAGAGTAACTTATACTAGAGCGGTACTGTCATAGTAAATTTTGTAACCCCAGTAAATTCACTGCCATCTGTCGACACACTTTAAAACTAAAAATGAAGATTTATAAAAATACGATAGAATGTATTTAAATATAGATAAATGATTTTTTTTATATGCATTAATTATTTTTATGATTTTGACCCATGTTCTTTCACTGATATGCGTTAAAATTGTTAAATAACAAACGAAACCGTCAACGCCATCTATACGACTGTAGGCCAAAACTAGTAGCGCCCTCTTAACGAGAATCAAATTTACTTGATTTTCGAGGCACGTTTTTTCCTTAGATTGTATCCATCTATTACGGAGTTATATCTATCTTTGCCTAGAATAATATTACTATTGTGTGCTCTTACAAGGTGTCATGATCTGACTTTATATTATGTAACACCTATTATGTACATGATAATACAATAAATAAATGATAAATAAATGAATTGTTAGATTAGGTTAGGGCTTTTATCTGATACGTCCAACCGGTAGGGGAGAGTCCTCCTGATCTATTGCTATTGACCCTTCCCTGAACAACAAGTCTCTTTAGGGTATGCTCTCCACGTAAGTATCTGAGGATACAAGCTCTGACTCTGACGATAGAAGATAGCTTCTCTTTCACTTTCAGTTCTTCTGTCTTTAGTTTTTAGTATAAATTCTTTTTCTATTTCTTCGTCTTATTCAAGCCTTTCCTTAAACACTTCAACAAGACTTCAACATTAAACGATACATTCAAGACTTCATCTTTCTTAACGTGTTAGGTATTACAGTCTGGAAAAAAAGAGTAGAAATTAAAAAGCGGCAACACTGTAGTGTTGTCCCTTTCAAATCAATCTAAAAAAACGGGACGACACTACAGTGTTGCCACTTTATAATTGCTACTCTTTTTTGCCAGACTGTAATACCTACAATGTTAAGAAAGAGGAAGTCTTGAATGTATCGTCTAATGTTGAAGTGTTTAAGGATAGGCTGTACTGATACGTATCGTATCGTTACGTAAATCTTGGGCCCATTTTACCCCAATTTCGACCCATTCGTCGTTTAACCTTCTGGTTACCGCATAGCTAAACGTGCGACCAATTTTGAACTAATTAAGGCGGCATCCGGCTCATTGGCTGTCAACTTGTCATTTCCTTGGCGTTTTTTGGCCAAAAAAGATATGTTACAATTTAGTGGGAAGATTATGAGTAAATATTAGTGATTTGTAGGATGAGATTGTATGGATATGACTTTCACTTAAGTTATTTATCATTTTGTGACTTCGATTAGAATTAATAATTAAAAGACGTTATTTAACTTCAGGTTGGAAGCCTTCAAATCAGTTTTTTGCTGCCGTCACTCAACAGTTTCCGCTGATCTTGATCAGATCATCTGTTTACTGCGTTGGGTGGCTTTCTGTCAGATGACATCTATTTTGTGTACAGTCAGCTGCAGAGATAGTTGATTGAGCCTCCCCCCCTGCACACAAACTTCAATGACAGACTGTACAGACAATAATATTATATGTTCCGCTCTCCGAAAACCCGTTGAACTTGATATCTGCGGATATCAAATCATCCGTCTCATTATTAAGTAGGATCAACCCTTTTCAAACAAACTAAAATGTCGACATACTTAACGTATAAAGATTAAAGACGAACGTTTATCAACAGATTGTTAGATTTGACTGAAATTTGTGAGTAATGCCATAAGTGTTACGTTTATGCTGAGTAGTCAGAAGCTTAAATCTAAAGGGGCCCACTGACTCTCAGTCCGCCGGACGATATTGGCCTGTCAATTGTTCGGAACTGTCTAATTTTTGTTCTAACTGAGAGGCCGATATCGTCCGGCGGGCTGATAGTCAGTGGGCTCCTTAAGAAGCACTGGAATATCCGCACTAACCTCCACCGGAAACGTCACGCTGACATGTGTCCGCGCATGTGTTGGCGGCGGAATTCGCCGAGAAATTGATGACGTCATTAGTTATGTGGGGATTTTTTGCACTGGCAATTTCGGACCTCACAGGAGTTGGCGAAAAAGTTGATGCAATTTTGGTTGGTTTGTTTTGGTTTGAGTACATACACTAATTGAAAGCTGCATTAAGTATGTATATAAATTACGGAAAGACTCCGCTGTCCGTCTGTCCGTCTACCAACTGTTTGCAGTTTTGCACAGTGTTTCTCCACCTTTCAAAAATTAACTGTTTTCTTCCAAAAAAAAGTTAACTGCTGTGTGGATATACCTTACAGCAGTTACAGCTCACCCCAAGTAGCACATGTAACTGATTATCTCTTACCCAGTCATTATTCGGTTGCTATACAGCTATCTGTGCTACTTGGGCACGAGCTCACATCATGTAATCCATTATGTATACTTTACTAACTACGGCTGTAAACCATTCAGTTGTCACAGGCGTTTAGCAATCACTAGCTTGTCACTGTCATAATGAAATCAAGTTACGACGAAAATTGGCTTTCTCCAAATTACAATCAGGTGACAATTGGCTTTTTCTAACATTGGGCACATTCCATGAAATTAAGCTTTATCATGGACCGGGAGGTAATGCGTCTTCGTCAGTGTATGATAAGGATCCTTTTTTTTTACAGAAATGCGTTACGCATAGTCGCATTGGGATGTACTTACCCGGGATGGTTATGTGCAGGGGCCGGTCCCTGGGACTCACTACGTAAGTCCGGTATACCCACTAAAACCACACGTCTGTCGCCAGGGTGATGTAAGGCGAGGCCATGGGAACGCCAGTGCACTCTACCATGACATGATAAGGATCCAGAGCGAATTTTTAGTCATCTTTTTTGTATTTTTACGAGAACGAGTTTTTGATCACCATATACATCAGAGAGGTTAAGGGGTTTTTAGATCTTAGTAACAAATTAGAATTCTCTTCAATAACGGGTATAAAGCTTAGAAATAAATTAAAAGTGGTAAAAGGTAATTAAAGGTGGGTATAGGTGGTGGTGGTATGTGTACCTATAATAAGTTTTTGGCAAAAATTTCATTTTTGGTACAAGCTTTTATCGCTGACTGTAGGTACTTTTCTTTCCACAGGCAACTAGTTAATACTCATCGAACCAATTCCTACAACCCCAAATACAATCACTGTGTTGTTTTATCCCAGAGTTTCCATGGCCACCTCCTGTCTCCATCATCAGATCAGCTCTATGTCATCATAATATTGCATTGTAATCCGATTTACATATCCGAGCAACATTTTAGCTCAATCGAGAATCGGGAAGTGGGTCAAATTTAGCTTCCAAGATTTGACCCACACTAACTAATATGGGGCATTTTCTATGAAAAGGGACCTTATTGTCGATGTCGCTTACGCCGCACAGCGTCGCGCGGCATTGTATTTATATCGGATTTTAGCATCGTTTATAATGGCGGAAGCGCCATCGACAATAAGGTCCCTTTTTATAAAAAATACCACATATACATCCCTAACAGCATTTATACGTCATTATGACGTCAGCGACGTCATTATGACGCCATTATTACGTCATTATGACGTCGCTGACGTCACTTTGTTACCTGGGATAGGTACTAACAGGGCAAGTTAAATAAAAGCTTGTAAAAATATCGCTAAGCTAGAATTAAACCAAGAAAAGTCTGCAACGATTTTGGTAGCACACGCAGTGCAAGTGTTACTTTAAACGTCAAACTTCTATGAAATTATGACGTATAAATAACACTTGCACTGCGAATGCTATCAAAATCGTTGCAGACTTTTCTTGGTCTAACCAAAGATAGATATAACTCCGTAATAGATGGATACAGTCTAAGGAAAAAACGTGCCTCGAAAATCAAGAAAATTCGATTCTCGATCAGAGGGCGCTACTAGCTTTGGCCTACTGTCGTATAGATGGCGTTGACGGTTTCGTTTGTTATTTAACAATTTTAACGCATATCAGTGAAAGAACAAAATAATTAATGCAAATAAAAAAAATCATTTATCCATATTTAAATACATTTTATCGTATTTTTATAAATCTTCATTTTTAGTTTTAAAGTATGTCGATAGATGGCAGTGAATTTACAGTGGTTACAAAATTTACTATGACAGTACCGCTCTATCTTATTATATCCTCGTTGATCTAACTTTAGTAAACCTATAGATTTGATGCGTAATTGTCAGCGCATGCTCCCGGCCGGGCTAAATCTATTACCTTTTACAACAACGCGTGGTGAATCATGAATACACCTTTTTGCTGGCACCCACACAACAACCTTTTCAGCGCCGGACTTAATCCACCTGTACGCAATTAGGTAAAAAAATCTTAATCGGTTTGGAATCACACCTTGGGATGAAAAAATGGCCGACCTTCACAGGCCGGGTTAGAAAGGTTTGGAAACACCTGTGGGATGATTTACTAATGCGTAGTGTTGTGGGGAAATAAGAGCATCAGAAAAATATCATGGGGCAACCTTAGGCCTAAGATACACTTGTAAATTTTACTTACGTAAGTAGGGACACAGCTACGACAGAATGAGAGATGAATATCATTATCTCATTCTAACAAATAGCTTTGTAAGTTTGTACATCCTTACTTAAGTAAAATTTATAAGTCTATTTTAGGCCTTACACAAATCAACTTAGTCCCACCTGTCCTCCCACCGTAAGCTCAATAAGGCTAATATTATTGTGGGTACTAACCTAGTCTAGCTAGTTAGCTACTCTACGTCTGATTTTTTTCGAATTATAAATTATTATAAGAGTTAGGTTAGGTTAGGTTAGAAAATTAGATAGATAGAAAATTTGTATGAAATAAATCTGATTTCGCTCCTAATTTTTACAATTATCAACGTAGGGGCATAGCTATGGTTAATATACATCAAATTTTCTAAAAATATTTTCCATAATGTCAATATTCAGAGTGGAAAATGGGGACTACGTTTGTATGGAGAAGCGGCGTTCCCCTTTCCTCTTAAGTCCTGTTAAGGTACCTTAAATAATAATGCGACATTTATATACTCAAGTATAACTGGTTATATTGTAAGTATATAAACTGTAGGGGAGATACGTGGGAGATACATAATTAAGTAACAAAATTATAATTAACTACACCTGCAGGCACTAAGAAAATAAATAGCTAATGTCTAACCTATAAGTAATACATAAACCACCATAAACACTATTGTATTATTAAACTAATGTATGATAAAATAGCACAAGCTAATACAACCTACATTTTATACCGTCATTATAGCCTACAAACCTACATATATTCTAACACTATAAATAAACTATATACCTGTTATTCGAATATATTCCGTAACAACTAGACACACAGGCCAATTCGAGTTTTAGTTATTTGATCTGTTTCCGATATGATCCTACTGATCTGTCAATGTCAAAAGTGACATTTCTTCAACCAAAAACGTCACTTTTCACAATGCCAGATCATTTCGGAAACAGATCGAACAACTAAAACTCGAATTGGCATAGGCGCTATGACCCATATTAAACAGGGTATAAATAATTTTAGACTGTCATTCAAATATAACCTTTATTCCCTAGATACAGGGTCTATGTAATCCTTAAGGGTATTCTTCTGCTTTATTGCACAATAGCTGCAGGTGTTTGCATAAAAAAAGGAAAGGATTCGCCTCAGGCGCAGGTGCGGGATTAAACAGAATATTCCCGAAAATTACAGAGCGCGGGCGCTTCGAACGCTATAGTCTAACCACCATTGACATAGTATAATATACAAGTAGTTACAGACGCGTCACCGAGCGACCGGGGGTAAGAGAAAGAATATTCATAAAATGTATACTACGCAATGTATCCGGTTTGCATGTCCAATGTCTTTTCTCTTTCGCTCTTATAAATTTCGGTATTTCGCGATAGCCTCCTTGCTATGATGCACACATGACGCCATAACCCGACCATGAAAAAATGCCCGGTCGGTGATAAAGACAAAGCTTAGCAGTATTTTCTCCTTCCTCTAGGAATCGCAATAAGACTATCTTTCTCTACCAAAGAGTGCCAGGCCTTTGCTTACCACAGACGCACGGAATTTTTCATTCGGTTTCCGTACGGTACGGAAGTTAAGAACGGGACGTCGCTCTACACATGCATAGCGCTGTCGCGCTTGCACATGTCATTCCGTACGGAAAATTCCGTGCGTCTGCCGCCAGCCTTATGGACTAAGTTTGTGTTCTTCTCTCACTCTCACTGAGGTAAACGTGAGCGAGACGGATGTGCGTGCTCGGGACCGCGTATATCATGTTTTTGAATTTTTAATTTGTTGTAAGTTTTAACAAAACAAAAAAGTAATCGACGAGTTCCCTCAAAAACAAAGTCGCGCATTTTTAGAAGCATTTTTCATATTTTTAGCTTTTGTGCATAAGTTGTAACAAATTTTTAAAGTGCGATTTAGACCTGTTTTTTTTTCTATCGAGCGTATGTCAAAAAATCGGTATTCGAATCGAAAAAACACTAGAGAAAATCCTCAAGATGGCTTATTAATTTTTTGGCAACCGTTTTCTGATCTAAAAAAGCGGTACGATTTTTTAAACTCCGCTCTCTGAACCCACTGCACCTTAATGGTGACTTCTATACCCGTAACTATAGTTGTACCGTTCTCGAGCACGGCACAACTATACCCGTAACAAGTATGCGTAGTTAGAGAGAGAGAGCTTGTACTGGTTAATTGAGCGTTTACCTCGCTTACTCTTTGTGGGCGATTGGATTAGCATCCCAGGGTGGGATTATATCGGCAAAAAAGTCGGACTAAATTTAAAAAGATAGAGTTTATTATCGCTTGGCATGTATGAGTTGTGGCTTATGTTACATTAATACCGTATTAATAATCCATTTTCAATTTGAATGGCGAGTGTGACACCTAATTGATACGAATACGATAGTTGATATTCGATATTTTTCAGCCTGCCTTTATTATGACAAAAAAACAATAATTTCTAATTTCAATGCAACGTAACAACTTGAGAAATTGAATATTAAAGCCAGGTGGTTTAAGGTCAAGTAGCTGAATTGTTTAAATACATATTAATCGTTAAAATTAAGACGAATTAAAACACATTACTTTTTAAAGGTGTTAATACGAGTACACTTTACGATGGAATGTTAAATAATGCAAAAATTCTACCACCTGACTTGTATTACAAATGTTTCATACATATTTTCATGACAATATATTAGCATGGCAACAAATAGAACTTGTACGGAATTTTAATGAAAATGAAGCAATGACTATAAATTTTAAGGATGGTTGTGGTTATAGCCGTTATAGGCACATGCAAAACAGGGACATAAAGCCAGTTTTACAACTATTTTAAGTAATACTATCATAGTATCATACTAATATGTCCACACCATTCAACACTATCGTCTCTTCATAGTTATATCATATATAAACTTTTTTGATTGTTATAAGAATTTGAAGCGAAAAAAAACCCAGAATATTTAAATGCTCCTAATTTATAAAAAAAACAACGATGGGGCATAGGTGTGGTTGATCTATCTAACTGTGTCAACATATTTTCAATAATGTTAGTGTTAAATGATTTTACGGTTTAGACACTTGTATTACACTCAAGGATATAGTACAGGATAATTTAAATAGCGACATACATTCCTTGGCGTTACATAATTTCTTGACCGGAAATGTGAATGACATGGTTAAGCAATTTAACCATGGCTTAATCATGTTATTCAACATTCATGCACCTGTCAGACAGACTTACGTAAAAGACTGCTCGTACCCATGGATCACTTACACCATTAAGGAAATGATGAAAATACGCGATGAAGCTTATTCCAGATATAGACTGACCAAACTTGACTCTCATAAAACGTACTATAAGGATCTGAAAAATATAGTCAACACAGCATTGCAACATGAAAAAACCGCCTATTTCAATCGTAACATCAATCTTATAAAAAATCCCCGCAATCTATGGAAAAACATTAAACGAAACGTGGCTAACTTTAAGAAATCTGATTTTCAATTACCTAAATCCCTGTGTAATGCTGATAAAATAAACGAATACTTTTTGAAGCTCCCTATTACTAACTGCATTAGCATATCTATTCTGACATACTTTGAATTTCACAAATTTAGCAATAATATTTTTAAATTAGAGCCCGTTAATGAATTAACAGTATTTAATATAATAAAATCCATTACAACCCATGCACAGGGCAACGATGGACTCAATATAAATATGGTTTCAATGACTCTTCCAACAACACTTTCTACAATAACTGCTATAGTCAACAAATCTCTAGAGACTGGTATATTCCCTGACGAGTGGAAAGTCGCGGTGGTTAAACCCATTCCTAAAACCTCAAATCCTAGTGAATTCAAAGAACTTCGTCCTATCAGCATACTTCCCGTAATATCAAAAGTATTAGAAAAAATTGTTTGCGTTCAAATGACGGCGTTTCTTGAGGCAAATAACATCCTGCCAAAAAAACAATCAGGATTCAGAAAGCTCCGCAGCACTACCACTGCGCTTATAGATGTGGTTGATGATGTTCTAGTTGCACAAGACGCTGGTGAGGCAACAATACTGGTGTTACTTGACTTCTCTCGCGCATTTGATACGATTGACACGACTCTACTTTTATCTAAACTAGCCTTCTATGGTTTTGACACCTTGGCTCTGAGATGGTTTCATAGTTACCTTAGCGATCGCACGCAGTATGTCAAAATTTGTCATGAGGATGGCACTGAGTTAGTTTCAAACACATTACCTGTTACTAGAGGTGTTCCACAGGGTTCGATTCTAGGACCCATCCTATTTAGTTTGTATAGTGCAGATGTAATTAGTAACATACAAAATTGTAATATACGCGGATGACACTCAGTTATATATATCTTTCAAAACTAATGACACAAGTATAGCTGTAAATAAACTTAACGATGATTTATCCAATATTGTCAACTGGTGTCTCCAGAATAATTTGCAATTAAACTCTTCTAAATCTAAATTCATGTTGTTAGGTACAAACAAACAGATTGAATTAGTTGCAGGACATAACCCACAGGTTGCAATAAATGGATCGCTTTTAGAGAGAGTTGTTGAGGCTCGTAATTTAGGTGTATTAATGGATGAGTCTTTGAGATTTGAGAAACATATCTCGCAAACAATGCGCAACTGTTTTTACCGTCTCAAGGTGCTGTACAAAATCCGTGAGTGTCTCTCTGTTGACATGCGCATTAAGTTGAGTGAGGCACTCATACTGTCAAAACTTAATTACGCAGATGTAGTCCTCAGTGGACGCTTACTGGGTCGGACTAAGAAAATGCTGCAACGAATTCAAAATGCTTGTGCCCGTTTCTGTTTTCCCATTCCTCGGCGTGCTCACATCACTCCTTTTTTAAATCGATACAATCTGATGAATATGGCCTCCCGTAGATCTCTCCATTTTGCGACCTTACTTTTTGGTATTATAAAAAATAGACAACCCTCTTATCTTTATGACAAAATAAATTTTTCTCAGCGTCCTATGAGAGATGCAACACGCCTTATACACCGCACAACACATTGCACGGCTGCCTTTCGTGGCAGCTTCCGTTTTGCTGCCACAAAGTGCTGGAACGACTTGCCACCACCAGTACGAAATTGTTTATCGGTCACCTCTTTTAAAGTTAAACTCCGGAATTTTCTACTAAACAAACAAAAATTGTAGCACTTATGCAACCGTGCACACTCACACACAACTCACACTCTCACACACTCAGTCACACTCGCACACACACAAACACATACACACCCGTTCGTGTTCGACGTGTTCTTTAGATTTCTTTTTTCTAACTTTTATTAATTGACTAGCTTTTGCCTGCGACTTCGTCTGCGTGGAAATAAGTTCCAACAGTTAGACTATGTATAGCGGCTGGATAAAATGTAATGACAATAATTTTGAGAATATGCTTAATTGCTAACACCAATTAACAGGCAATTCATTAATTTGTTACATACTTAATTTTATACTTATTTCTGCCACCTAGTTAGTTTTAGTTCTAGTTTTAGTTTTAGTTTTATCAGGCCTCACTGAAAATCAGCGTCACGTAGTGAGTCCTATGATTCACTTCGGGACATTAAGCTGAGTGAGGACCTTTTAGCACAATTCTGTTAGTTTATATTCTAAATGAATGTTATTTTATGTTGTTTTTAGTTGTTTTTTTTTGTGCTAATAAATATTTCTTATTCTTATTCTTATTAGTCACTCGCGCGACATGTTTCGGAGAGCCTAGGTCTCCTTTCTCAAGCACTAATCGCACTATTAGTGCTTGAGAAAGGAGACCTAGGCTCTCCGAAACATGTCGCGCGATGTTTCGGAGAGCCTAGGTCTCCTTTCTCAAGCACTAATAGTGCGAGCAATGTTAGTGTTGTCAGAGAGGAAAGTGAGGACTACATCTTTACTATGAAAAGGCGATTTCTCACGATCGTCCAGTTTCGTCTTAATAGCGAGGATAGATTATTCTTACCACCAGCTTGGGATCCCGTAGTCCACCAATAAAGAGACAAACAAAACATGCGGTGTTCGTAATTTGTCACCTTAGAATCTAACCCCCTTATTCATAAACGTCTACTAAAGTTAACAGGCCGCTAATAATCGTTTGTCCCTTTCCGACGTATTGGTATGATAGAAAGGGACAAACGATTATTAGCGGCTTGTCAACTTTAGTAGACGTTTATGATTTTTATGAATAAGGAGGTAATTTGATACCTATCCTCCTCAGTCCTAAGGCCCAAGGTCCTACTTATTCGGTTCGAGGAAATTTAAACCATATTCAAATTGGAATAGAGTTGCATTTGTTTCGTTTCGTTCAATTTTCAAACAAAACCAAATTTGAACAGTTATTATGAGCAAAAAAAATGTTTCAATACCGCATGAAATGTTGTAACAATTTTAAGGTTTATAAGTCTGGTATAAAAAAAGTTACACAAACTGTGACGTCATTTTCATATTATTATAAGGAGGGACAAACTACAGTTAGGCTAGGGACAACTTTATTAAATATTTTTTATTACTTAAAGTATATTTCCTAGTAATATATTTATAAGTACGGAAAGGAAAATAAAACAGAACGAATTCCACAAGACCGGAGCCGAGGGCACAGCTAGTTACAGATAAATTTAAAGTCTTGGAGACTCATTTGGCGTAAAAAATCAAAATTAACTCAAAAACCTCGATCAATGAGAATGAAAAAGTGAAAAAACGAAACCGCCTGTATCCTAATTTGCAACTAAAATGACAGTCACGCTTATATTTTTTATAAAATTTGCAGCTAAAAGATAAAACCATTGGGCCGCGCACCCAAATCACGTGAAACATAAAAAAAGTGGTAGCACCGTTAATTGCCAGCGTCGCCCTCATTACGGCCCTGGATTCCAATTTTATAAACAATATATGCAATTTAATTCATACTGTCCCGCTCGCACTACATACAAAAGGCATTAGAATGAGTGAGAAAACGTGTTTAAAATTTAAAATTTAGTTTTAAAAAGAACACGCCCCAATCCGTCCCTGCGTATAGAATGCACATCTGGGAGCAATGACGGATGTAACAATTCGAAAGGTCGCAAGCGACACATTTACGCATTTAAATTCGACTTTAAAGTTATTAAGGTAAGGTTAAATTCTGATTGCAGACTATTTAGACACCCATGACTGCGAACACCTGTTTCAACCACAGCGTTTATTTTATACAATACACAACCTATTTTGAGATTTACTCGTTAATAATAAGGTTGCTTTTAAATTGTTTCATCAAATCTGGCTGCATTCTTGTTTGTTAGGGATGTTCGCATAAATTATCGATGTTTCGCTTCAAGGCAACGTGTAGGGGATAAGTCTGTCTCGCTTCAAAACACTTGTTTTTGTCCCTTTGGCGGCCGAGATTTTCTCGTCTGCGAATTTATAGGTACAGGTACAATAAATAACACAATACAGATATATAGATCTAGTTTCTATAAATATAATAAAAAAACCTGATTGTCGTTATTTTATTTAAAAATTTGGAATGTGCTATGTGTAATTGATAACTGATTAGTTCAATTTGTTTAGAAAATCAGTAAGTTCATTTGCCGAGTCAAATACCATTTGATCGACGCCAGGTTATATGACGCATAACACAAATGCAACTCAAACCATACTTGGAAATACTAACAATATTTCAACGCGACAAGGTTCTAATTCCCTTGGCGTTGTTAAGGTGGTTAGAACCTTGTCGTAGTGAGTTGTGGTAGTCCATAATACACGAGCCGACGGCGGCTAGCCGGCGCCAACCGAGGCGCCTTCTATCCTGCCAGACATAATTTTTAGAAAACAATGGAAAATCAACCTTATATTGAAGTCATAGGGTTCATTTTTTATTGTCATAACATACATCAGCTGAGAATCCAAAGAGAGGTAGTTTACATTTGAATATGAACTTTAGAAAGTTTGAATTAAGGTGGAAATTACGCTGTGATATAAATCGTATTGAATTTGTTCCTTGATTTGGAATTCCGAGCAACGAGTAAAGAAAGCTACGCTTTAGGAAGTGTTTTATCTGTCTTGGGTTATTAATTTAATTCTTATGTAATAAGCCGACGATGTTATAAAATATCTAGATTTCGAAATAAAAATTAGGTAAGTGGAGCAGGATGCACTTATATCTATATAAATGTAACTTATACATAAACCCCAAGTGTACAATGTATTTATAAAAAAGTGCCATACCAGATTCCTCATTAAGGTCTTTGGAAGAGTTGTTACCTCCTGGTATTGAGAAGGTGGATAAAGCTTCTTTATCTTTGTTAGGGGCGCCAATATTTTCGGATGGTGTCAGTGCAGCTCTGAAGACGGTAATCGAATCCAGAACCCCTAGTATAAATTTCATTCGATAGCGTGACGAGCGTTTGCGTTATGTCTATTTTTGTATGGGATTTTGAACAGCGCGCCAAGCGGGACGTTTTGGAAACTCAAAATCCCATACAAAATGAAACTTAATTTAAAATTTACACTGTGCGCCATATATCTAGTGTTATATATGAATGTCGACAGACGGCGGTTATATTTGGCGCCGCGACCCAGGTGGCCGGAGACCTGATTCAAGATATCGATTGGAGTTTGTAAGTGTTAATTTACAGCCAATTCCAACGTACATCAGAATGACATTTGAATCATATCATTTAGTTATCGGTCTCTCCCGCGCCAATACATGTACGGACAAGTACAAACAAAATGCACGATATACAATTTTTATTTTTATTTTACTTAGAAACAAATTAAAAGTGGAAAAATTCACTGTCTTGAGTGGGACTTGAACCTACGACCACTGGATCACTAGTACAGTGCTCTGCCATCTGAGCTACCAAACACACATAACACACTCACACAACACTTAATTTTTTCTAAACTTATCTGAATAATAAGTTAACAAGTGCAGAGTGGTGGTGCACGGTGGTGCAGAAGGGTAACGCCGCTAGCGTCCTTGCGACCATGCCGGAGGGGGGTGATTTGGGGGAAGTCTTTTATATTTAAGATTTAGGTTTAGGTTTTGTTTTTTAGCACAAGTTTAAACTGTACTTGGATTTTATTGTGAATGTAATGACTGTTTTAATAAATGATGATATTTTACTGTCTAAAAAAGTTAACAAGTTAGATGTCATTCTAATATCAGTAGACTTTCGAATTGGCCTGTTAGTTAAGTTGTACTATATTACACTTAGATGGTTAGCAATCTTCAATTGTGCGTTTCTCCAGAAACTCCCTGTAAACTAGGATGAACTGTCTAGTAAGAAATACTGCGGTAGACAGTGTCTACGAATCTACGAAGAATATAGTCTACCGCAGTATTTCCGGACCGATACGACCTTCCACCCTTCAAGAAAAGAGCGTATTCTTATCTTAAATGCCGGCGGTCTCTGGTGGTATCCATGGGCGTGGGCAAAAAATGCGTTTCGAGATATTTTTTTCTGTTTGAAAATGCAGCTTTTAACAGTGTCTGCCGAATCCATAATCATGTGGGTTCCCATCGGAGACCAAATCGTTTCACAAGAAGATAACCTACGCAAAGGAAGGGTGGGTCTTTGAATGCTAATCGCTATTCCATTAGACCACACTAGGCGATGAACGAAACAAAATCCCCACCTTAACGTTAAAACCATGACATATGATATGACCGTACCGAATGCAATATCAAAACACAACGGCGCTAATTAATAAATGCCACTCTACGTCACACTCTAAAGTTATATGTTATAAGTTATAACAGACCTTTACAAACAGATGCTGTTAACCAACATATCCTCTACTAGGAACATGACATAATGGACCAATATAACATGGACAACTTAATATTTTTGAATGAATGGTCATGTCAAAATCAAGACGTGATGTGGCGTTGTCGCATGCGTAACTAAAATTTCCATTTCGATCCTAGAAATTTACTAAAACTGGAGGCCAAGTGACAGTGGACATACGTTAGTTGTTTTTTTGAATAAAGTGGGTACAAAAACGCGTTAAACGCAAAGCGATGAAATTCACGCCGATTCCTGTGAGGTGGTGGCTAGGTGTCAAAAGCTTTACCTGAACGCTTGACGCCTACACTATGCCCGAAAGGGTGTAACTAAAATTAACACATATTAGGGGATAGGGGTATGTTTTAGGGCGTATGTATAGGTATGTTGGTATATCCATTTTTTGGTATGTTTCAACATTATTGAGACTACATATGGTACAATCAACTTAGTAGAGTTATATGAATGAAGATTTCAAATAAGTATGAGATGATCAAAAAGTCAAATATACATACGAATCAGACTCTCGTAGTCCTGTTTGACTTCTCATCAGAATAAATTCCTAAAAATAAAATAAATAAATAAACATAATGACGATAAAATCCAGTGAGAGCTTTGTTCATTTTGAATCTTAGTCAGAAATGCACTTTAATTCTCATTTTCCTAAATCGTAAGTTATACTCTTTCGCCGGTACCATGAGATCATGGTGTTTGTTCTGGAGTTATCCCATCACACCCCACGGTCGCTACTCAAACTGTTGTGTCAACAATGTGAAAATTTGGACACGTTCCGAGCAACGCCGCGGGTTTAACAAAAATAAGGGATACAACATGTTAAACACAATGTGTATTATGGTTACATTCATATTTGATTTGAGTAAAAGTCGTATTATGTTTTGTTGCACTTCGTCTCTATAGCGGTACCTAGAATGTCCAGACGGTGTTCGGCCATTTGGTACTCCAGTCAGAGCAGGGATCGTTACCGGTATAACTTAAAATCAAAATATCACGTAGCATTTGAAATATTTCTTTGATATTTCAGAATGGTATTAAGGTAAGGACAATGAGTTATCAGATCACCTAAATGAAATGGAAAAATATACATAAACAACCGAGATACCGGTTAATTTGTATAAAAAATATACCGGTATTCGATTCCTGCTCCAGAGTACGCCCTCCAGACAAATGTAAATATGTAGTTACTAATTTGTAAAGCCAGTATTTCTGCAATATACTAGTAAGTAATTAATGAAAACAGATATTTTTCAAACCAATGCGATGGATGGATGGATGGGAATCCCATGACTTTAGGACGAGCCACTTGAGAAATGGTATATTCACTCAAAATGTTATCACGGCTAACCACAGGTCATCCGCGCCAATCGTGTTTATGTTTTTTCAGCGCCACAGGCCGTCGGAGGCCAATTCTAATTTATCATTTTTTATTGTTTTGAATTGTTATGATACGAACTTGACACGGCTTACTGGCTGGCTGGCTTGAATTGCCTGTTAATATGACTTATCACGTGCTTATCAAAACAAGATCAAAAGTATCAAAACCATAACCAATGGGGATGGCCAGATGAAACATTTTACAGATCACGCCAGTATAGGTTTCCCTATCAATCCTGCCAATCGCGTCAAATTATTATTTATTTATTTAAACTTTATGCACAATAAAAATAGGTAGGTACAAATGGCGGACTTAATGCCTTAAGGCATTCTCTCATTCGTGGGTGCAGTAAGAAAAATATTTCAGAAAACATAACAACTATGTATTAGCAATTTTGGACAATGACACCAGGTTTAATACTTTGTCAAGGTTTTGGATATTTTTTTGACACTACCTTAACACGTTGTTAAATCTGAATCGGCCCCAAGTCGCTGTATGTTGGCCTCTTTACCGCGGCGTAGAGATTCGCGGTTGATACCCGATCCTGTTTGGTCGCTTTTTGCTTTTTCTTTCGCTGATTGGTCCTCGCGCGCACAAGTGATAAGGCATTTCGCTCGCACTGTTTGATGCGCGTGAGATGCACTATAAGTCGTGTCAAGGTGGCATAACAAGATCAAAACCATAACAAATCGTTACATCAGGATCGGCGTCTCGGTCACTGTCAGCCTCTTTACCGCGGCGTAGAGCTTCGCGGCTGAAACCGATCCTGTTCGGTCGCTTTTTGCTTTTTCTTTCGCTGATTGGTCCTTGCACACACAAGTGATAAGGCATTTCGCTTGCACTGATTGATGCGTATTGAGATGCACTATAAGTCGTGTCAAGGTAGTCATAACAAGATCAAAACCATAACAAATCGTTACATCAGGATCGGCTTCTCGGTCACTGTCGGCCTCTTTACCGTGGCGTCCACTTTCGGAGGCTGATACTAGATCCTGTTCGGGCGCTTTTTGCTTTACCTCTCGCTGATTGGTCCCCGCGCGCGCAAGTGATAAGGCATTTCGCTCGCACTGATTGATGCGCGTTGAGATGCACTATAAATCGTGTCAAGGCGGTCATAACAAGATCAAAACCGTATTTTCTCAATGGAAAGAGCCGGGAGGTGAGAGTCCCACATACCCCCCATAATAGGCCCACCTCAGGTCAGGGGGGACGATGCGTAACAGCATTCCCACACCGAGAAAAAAAAAGATCAAAACCGTAACAAATTTTTAACGCAGAATCGGGCTCAAGTCGCTGTCGGTCTCTTTACCGTGGCGTCCAGATTCGGCGGCCGATAGCAGATCCTGTTCGGGCGCTTTTTGCTTTCCGCGGATTCTGGGAACCCGTCTGCAGTTGACTGGTTTCGTCTTGGACTTTTATGGAGACTTACATAATAAAGGCGAAGATTTTTACACGTTTAAAGTAAACTGCTAAAACGAGATGGCTCCAACAAGGTACCTAACCGTTTGCTAAGTAAATAATGTGTTAAATATTTTTAATCGTCCCAAAAAAAAAAATATGTTTGCACAGGATAATGCTGTTTTGCTGTGGAATTCTTTTTTAGGTTAGGTTACTTAGTAATTTTTGCTGATCGTTTAAATAGTATTCAATATACTTATATAAAAATCAAAATTTCCTTCATTAGTATGTTTGGCATAAACATGATATGACCGATGAATGACTATTTACATTTTTTCTTCGTACGTGTGAAAAATAGCTTTCCTCATATATTTAAAACATAAATATTGTCGACACAAGGAGTGATATAGGATTTTGATAATTCCATGATTGTACTTACGTATGTTTATCATCAGTTGTTAAAAATTGGTTTACTTAATTGTTATCGGTTATCGTTACTAAATTTGAAAATGACCAATACATTTTTATCAGTTTACATTGTTTCACAGATTGCAGATTGATTAATATCATTTTCCTGCTCATACAAAAAAATGTTTTAATCAGAATAAGAATTAAAATTCAAGTATCATAAATTAAATTAAAGTCAAATCGACATATAAAACAATTGCGCAAAACTGTTACAATTCGCACACATCCATTATTTACGTTCAAATCTCGAATGCAATAGTGATGCGACAAGTTGCGTGAGTCACACGCAGAGTCGCACACACAAGTGCGTGGAAATAGCAACGGCGAACAAATGTTCGGGTGTATGTGAGCGGTCAGGGAATGCGACCGGCCCGTGTAGTGATGGGGTATATCGATACTTTTGAAATATATTTTTCATATGGTTTACCTAGTAGAAATAGCAACGATAGGAACAAATGTTCGAGTGTATGTGAGCGGTCAGGGAATGTGACCGGCCCGTGTAGTGATGGGGTATATAGATACCTTTGATATTTTTTTGGAACTGAAATATATGGTTTGGTAGAAATAGCAACAATAGGAAAAATGTCCGGGTGTACGTATGAGAGCCGGACAGAATGCGACATTTCGATACTTTTGAAATGCGGTTTTTTCAAGATAAAGATAAGATAAAGAGCTAAAGATGGACGTAACAGGCTTGCTTACGTAAGACGCTGAGCTGATCAAGTTATCATAATATTGGGTTATTACCGGGTTGATGATGAAAACTATACTTGTACCAATCTTTTAGCTTTACTTGTTTGTTACAAACGTAATAACAACCAATTCACAATAAATATTCCAAGACGTCTATATATAACAAAATCAAAATGGCGGGAACTAGTGACAAGTAAAAGTAAATTGATACTCTTTTATAAGCTAATTATAAATTAAAGTAAGAATGATCAAAATATAAGCTGTTAATAAATAATGATCCTTACAATAAGAGATACACTTTCGTGTATCAATACTATAACCTGTAAGGAGGAGATTTGCATAGCGGAACTACTAATGATAATGACCCATGTCCCATATACAACCTAGGGATGACAGCCCATAGTTTAAAAACTGTGTTGAAGCATTTACAAATCAGCAAAAGTCTTATTAGGTACTTAGTCATTTTGCACGAATTTACCTAATCAAGCTTTTAAAAATATCTACAAAAATATAATTATAATTTATTTAAATATTTTTTTTTACTTTTTATTTTTTTCTATTTTTATTATAATTTTAATTTTATTTTTATTATAATGTTAATATCTATATGGATCAATGTTGTCTGCAATAAATGATATAATTTATAGGTACCTACATAGGAAGGTTGTATAGGTTAGATTTCTTCTCTCAGAAATAATAACCCTGCTTTTAATAGGATACCTACAATACCTACTCCTAATGATTTATTTGCTGAATCCCTAATTCTGTAATAAATAAACATCTTGATAATACACGATCCTCGATCAACATGCCTAAACTAAAATTCATACTTTAGTAATGTGAAAATATTTACCCTTTCATCCCCAAAACTGTCATTTATTTAAACACAAATAGAGCCTTTAAAAAGCTTTTCCCTCATTCGATAAGATTAAAACAAAACACTCAGCGATTAACCCATAAAGACTGGCCGCTCAGTAAACTAACCGATAGGTCGAGCAAACTACGATAAAATTCCAATCATATCAATGTGAGCGCATCTCTATAAGGGCGAGAGCAGCCTGGCGCCGGGCTTTTTTACCCCGAGTGTTCCAAGTCTACATTACACGCCAGTCCAACGCAGTGCGTCGACACCAACGCACGTGCTGTCAAACAGAACGGTTGGTACGCGCGCGTTCGAAATCCGAAAATTTAAAAAACAATGACATTTTGGTGTTGTTTATTTTAATAGTGCCAAGTTGCCTTTGAAGTGCCAGTTCAGGATTTGGATTGTTAGTGCTTTGGATTTGCGAGATGTCAACTTTTATTAGTTCTGCAACCACACAGGCTGATGCGAAAGGTTTGTAGCTTTTGGACATCTTTTCGGGTTGTAATTTTTAGAACTTTATAATACTTTTTAAGCCGTAGAAATTACACTTTCTTTAAGTTTTTAATAAATATAGAAGTTTCAATTAATTTGTCAAAGATTTTTCCAAGATACGAGTATAGTAGGAGTAAGATTTGATTATTTTGATTGCACCTAATCCCGGGGTTTTTATTCCGGGCAATCCCGAAAGGAAGCTCTATTTGAGAACTTCAAAATACGCGCGGCTTTAAATACTTGCTGTTTGCAAATTTAATGCAAAAAATATCTACTTAAGTAATTTACAGTACTTATTGACATAAATAAAAACTAATAAATATATTTTTTACACCCCTAGGCTAGGTATATGTCAAAAAACCCATTTCATGCCAAAAAATGCCACAGACATTGGCGTCAAACATATAAAAACCCCTTTTTTTACGTTGGGGGCAGCTCGTCGTTGTTGTTATTTTATCTATATAAACAAATATAAATAACACATATAGTTGGTTAAACCAAATTGGCAGTAAATAAGAACAAAAAAAACTATACTCATCCTTTTTTTGGGTGCTAGTACTAGTGTAAGACAAAGATAGTATGATTATCTCTGTCTATGTTTGAAATGAGACAGTCCTTTGACAAACTATATTTTGTTAGGTACTTTTGTCGTTTTAAATTAGGTACTAGCTATAGGTACCTCTACCTAGTACCTACAAATAATATTTTTATTAGTAAATAGGTAATCACACGTATAACTTGTATGTAGGTAAAATACGGATTAAAACTTTCACGATTGTTACACATTATATGTTTAGGTATGTATTTAAAAAAATGTCTGAAAGTAACATAAGGCTTATCCTTTTATGTCTTAGGTTAGGTTAGGTTTAGATTATTTAGTAAAGCTAACCTGGATGATAAAGTAAGAAATTAATTGAAAATATAGATTAAATTAAGAATGTGTTAATAACATAATATGTACATAATCTTTACTTAGATAAGGTTAATAATAGGAAAATTTGTAAATGTCAATAGTGTCAATACTGACTAAATTATAACTATTATAAGACAACAACAATAGACGGCAAGAATTTTTCCATCTTCAGAAATATTTCATTTTCTTGATACAAAACTGAAATAAGTATCTTTCAATTACAAGATTGAGTTTGTAATTTATCAATTAAATACATTTATTCATAGGTATATTATGTTATCTATCAAAACAATATGATAACTTCCAAAAAAGCGTAGTATTTAACAACATACTACATATTTAGAAAATTGTCGCGCCCATTTCTTGAAGCCTATTTTTTTTCAGCATTTTAGCTAACAAAATGTTTGGCCAAAAATTGTATTAGTAATATAGCTTCTTAAAGTAGCTTGGCTAATCTATATAAAAACATAGCTTAGCTTAAGCTCTTGTGGAAACACATGAAGTGGCTTTAACATAAACTACCTGGCAAATCTAAAATGCCTTCATATTCAAGTCACTACGTGATTTTAAAAAGAGAACAAAATTATTCTTGAAAAGTAGAAAAAGTACTCCTAGCAACGCACGCGCAGCCGTAGAGAGTCGTAAATCACACTAGCTCTACACTTGTATATGACCAGACCGGATCCGGAAGCCAGTTTATTGCTGTTAGTTCACGCCTTTATCGGACGCACTTCTAATCTTTGTTGTTTATGGGCCGATCGGGTAAACTCGAGTAAGAATTCTGATTTTAAACAGTCAGCATGAAAAGCTGCGTATCAGGACTATAACCGCGAAAATCGAAGTTCGCAAATTGCGGGCATCTTTCTCTGTCTTTCTAATGGCGCTTTCATTGGAGTAAAAGAGAAAGATCCCCGCAATTTGCGAATTTCGGTTTTCGCGGTAGGCCCCCTGACTACGCGTCGAATATGTCTACCATTCTTTAATAGCTTAACAATGATAAAAAAAAATTATAAGTATGTATATTGAATAATTAGATAGTGACACATACTTTTGAACGCACTGTACTTTTCCTGGGTGGCATATACATATAACATACCAAGTTCTGGTGCGTTGTTTCAACCGCTAATATTTATGCTAGCTGAACGACTGAGGTGTCTCTTTAACTTTATTTTAAGAATCGTGGTTTTCATTACATGATCAATAAAATAAAGTTAGATTAAATTTTGAAAGTAGAAGATTACTGCCCCGGGTGAGACTTGAACCCACGGCCTCTGAATCGATACTCCAGTCGTGGAGCTAAGTTAAAAAAAAAAAAAAAAGTTAGTTTACGAGGGAACCTATTATTACTACCTAATTGAGAAATTCATCATTAACGCCACCTGTTTCATTATTACACAAAAACTACCACCATAAAGTCAATCAATAGTTATTCTATAATTGCTACCAATTAAGTCTCAGCTGGGCCCATCAATATTAGTATTTATCACACGGAAAACAAAGGGGTGGAGCAAAAAAACCCGAAAGGGTGCCTTGCACATGTTCGCTTCGACCCCTGTAGGAAACAAGTGTACAACGAAACAAAATATATTCTGCCGTCCGTTCAAACGATTTTAAACTTTATTCACAAAAAAATAAGGGCATACGTGACAACCCTATTAACGAACAAGTGCAACGCATTACAAAATGTTATTTATCACCCGTTCAAACAATTTTAAACTTTATTTTTAAGACAATTAGAATGCTATGGATGGGTTTTGGAAATGGTTGTTTGTTCATATGGTTACGATGGGGGTCGCATGTGATGTTGAAACTGTTCTTTCGATTTTTTTGCGTTTGGAGGACTAGAGAAACAGCCTGTTTAGTTTGTTATGGTAAAGGGATAAAAAACATTAGTCTGGGTGTGTGAACTATTTAACTAATTGTTAGTGTTAGTCAATATACTGTAAAGCATTTTTAGTGCGTATAATATTGGTACAAATTAAATTATAAAAAATGTTTTTCCGTCTCACATTATTTCGTTCAAAATATAGAAATATAAAAATGTTACCTACACCTACACCTTAGTAGTATAAATCTTACTTTTTGTCTTTAACAATAATCCACAAAAAAAAAATTGACATTTTATTCCAAACGAAATTCACCGATCTGATTTAAACTGTCCTTATTAGTTATCTTAAAAAAAAACTACATAGTGAGACCAACCTAAACTGCATGGCATTTGCAATGAAAAAGTGTGTCAATTTCATGATTAATGTAAAATTTCATGAAAATGTGACGATCATAATGACACCTTTGTTCAAATCGCTGAAAATTTAGCTTAGACGGTCTCTGCATATATGTTCTTAGAAAAAAACAACTCCAAAAATACAAAATTTATTAATAACGGGTCACTTACGTATTTTAAGTCGAAAAACGCTCCTCCACTCCTCGGTACGGAGTGAAACATGTCGAGCGTTTTTCGACTTAAAATACGTGAGTGACCCGGTATGTCTGTGTCTCACGGAAGTTTTGTTATTAAAATTCTAAAAATACTCTTTGCACAAAGCACGACGGATTAAAAAAACAATATCGCAACGATGTCCCACATGACTGACTGTGACGTCGAGTGCGCGCCAGATGCGACACACAGATGTTGGCCAACAGGGCATGACATCTGTATCTGACTACCGCGGGGTGTGATATGGGACACTAATAACAAGTAATAGCTTGGTCAAGAATTATGTTTAGGAATTGATGTTTTAAATGTGAAATTGAAATGTCAGTTCAATTAGATTAAACAACCGTCATGTCATGTCTAATCGAAATGAAGTGTCGTTTTTGACTTTTCGCCGACTTGAATATGACAGTGTCATTAAACGACATATTTTCATAGCGTGGGCTTTAGAACCAAAATTTGCCAACTGGCATTACCATGTCCATAATGATTACAGATAATGATTATATTACTCATATTTTTATACTTTTATCATCATTACAAACACAAATAATGACGTGTCGTTAATCATATTGTGCCTAATAATTTTATCAACACTGTAGCTAACCAGATCAAATATTTATTACAAATAAAAGATTAAAAAAATATCATTAGATATAGCTAACCAGATTAGCTGTTCTGAGTCTTTATTTTTTATCTGATAACATATATAACTTCGGTGCTTTTAGTTCAGTTGCACTAAAATAATCTCAAATTATATCAAATTATGTAAAAATTTGGACTACATTTGTATGGCCGTTTACGTTTGTCTAAAGTATTTATAGTATTTCGACTTTGTTCAAATGATTGAGATAGCTCAGTTAATTAATCTGTTTCTGTGATGAGATTATGACGCAAATCATATGACATAACATGACTTAAAAATATGAAAAATACTATTGTAGGCTTTTTTCATGTTTGTATGAATAAAAACTTAATCGATTTGAATGCTTCAACTTTGTGCTGAGGTCAATTACTTAATAATCTTTTTTTCTACCTATATGTATTTAAAAAATATAATTAGCGATTTAAGCGTCTGACTTCATTCTATGTTGTTCATAATTCAACTTTCTAGCTTTTTAGCAATTGCCGCAGCTTTTTGCCACGACACACTAAGGGAACCTGAGGTCCGCTCGGCAACCTAATCCCACTGGCGTACATGTAGTACTTTCATGTATTGGATGTTTTGTTAAATCACGGCTAGCTAAGAGTATTTAGATTGTTTGTTCGAAACGCGGGTTTTCCGATGTCGTAATGCCAACCGTTGACGCGCTGGTGACAAAAAATGTGTGACCATCGCTCACTAATATTGTGGAATGTTAAATATGCAAAAAATATATAATAATTCGCTTTGTTTAAATAATAAATTATTCAGTAAGCTCTGCCTTGTCAAACGTGGTTTTTTGGTCGTGAATAGCCATATGTAGACGCCTGTAATCCTAGACGGATGTTACGTTTTTGCGGATTGTATCGACAGGTAGATTTCCTCGATATTTTTGCTAACGATACAAACTTTCAGCTAAACTATTATATTTAGATTTTCCTTACTTATATAAGAAAATTTTATGCATTTCTTTGATAAGATATTAGGTATTAAGAGATAAATACTTAATACCTAAGATCAGTTGAAGCACCAAAATGGATTTTAGAATTTTATTAATACTGAATACTTACTGAAAAGTACTTACTTAGGGAAAAGTGTGGACTGAGCGAAGATGTAGTGACAAAAATTGAGAAAGGTATAGTGAGATGGTTTGGACACGTGGAAAGAATGAGTGAAAGAAGGCTAACAAAGAGAGTGTATAAGGGAGAGGTAGAAACGGGAGTTGGAAGGGGCAGACCTCGGCGGACTTTCTCTGATCAGATCGGGGAAATCCTGAAGAAAGGCCAGGTCAAGAGCACCCTAAACCGGCGAGCGTGTATGAGGAATGTTATGAAAGTGAAGGAAGCGAAAGAGGTATGTCAGGATCGTAGCAAGTGGAAATCCGTGGTCTCTGCCTACCCCTCCGGGAAATAGGCGTGATTATATTATGTATGTATGTGAATACTTACTGAAGTTTCAGATTCAATTATTTTATTTATTTATATCATATTTGCCATCAGTCTTGCTTGGGCCGTTATTTGGTAGATGCTTCAACGCACGATAAAATAAACATGGGATGCGTATGTTTCTACATTTTGTCAAAAAACTTTTTTCGAGTCATTTTTTCGCAACTTAAACCCGACGGCGGTGTTTTTGTTATATTTTGTTCGAATGCAAAACGCCCTTATCTGGGCAACCTGTTGCAAACAAACGACATCCGGCAGCACACGTGTTGCTATACACGTGACTGTTTCAAAATATTGCCAGTCGTAAAAAACGGCGACAACAAAACGGAACTAAAACGCGCGGAAATTATAAACACTGTTTAGCTTAGCTCCAAATTGAATTTGTGGCGGAGAAATTGATTTTATGGTATAATTTAGCGAAAACCATTATGGAAAGGTTAGTTTGACGACCGGTCTGGCCTAGTGGGTAGTGACCCTGCCTGCGAATTTGATGGTCCAGGGTTCGAATCCCGGTAAGGGCATTTATTTGTGTAATGAACACAAATGTTTGTTCCTGAGTCATGGGTGTTTTCTATGTATATAAGTATGTATTTATCTATATAAGTATGTATATCGTCGCCTAGCACCCATAGTACAAGCTTTGCTTATTTTGGGGCTAGGTTGATCTGTGTAAGATGTCTCCTAATATTTATTTATTTTGTGTATACGTTTAAAACTCATAGGTACGGGATTAATTTTATGATATTAAGGATTTATTTAAAATTAATTAAATAAGCACTAGCTTCTTCCCGCGACGCCTGAGTTGAATGACAATTTCTTTGATAAAAACTCTATCCTATGTCCTTCTCCGGGGCTTAAACTCTTCATACCAAATTTCATGTACTTACATCGGTTCAGCGGTTTAAGCGCGAAGAAGACAATGACAGACAGACAGTTACTTTTGCATAATATTATTTCATTATATTTTATTTTGACTTAAGATCTATTAGTAAGCATAAGCAGGTAACTCAGTTCCGCTTCGGTACCCAACCGAAATTAATGTCTCAAATCAGGTGTATGTTTTTTGCATACACATTATTAAAGGGTCGAAGGGAAGCCAAAAATCGTTGGGAAAGACAAAGGGAGGAAGCTATCGGGTGGCCCGACGCAAAAACAAAAGATTGCCCTTCCTTTGAAACACGACCATAGATAAAAACTGAGTTTTTTGCCGAAGACTTAGAAGAAGCCTTTAATGCTTACTTTAACCGCTGATTGCAAGAAAACATGGGAACTGTACTTAGCCTATAAAAGTTACCTCATTTTCCAAAAGAAGGAATTCGTATGTTGCTTTTGAGATTAGGTATTTGATTTTTTGTTAAATAAACTTTTATTTTAATTATTATCTTGCCTGTAAGGGCGGGCGGTACTTGAAATTATTATTAGCGTTAAGAATTACACCATATTTTCAGTTAATTTCTTCCTTTATTGGTCTGCAAGTCGTAAAGCGTCGTAGGCGCCGCCAAAGTTGTAAATCTCATAGACAGGAGTTAAATGGCTGAAACATTTTACATATTTATGGCAGGATTAAGACAATTACTTGACACTTCTTGGAAATAATATTTAACAATATAATGTGTAAAATAAAACTATGAAAACGGATTATATCGCGTATATTGAATTTATAATACATACAATTCATCATAGAAATATTCAAACTTTAATAGGGAAGATGGCTTTTCTCTACCACCAGCTTGGGATCCTGTAGTCCACCTGATAAAGGAGCAAGCGAGACATAGACTGTGAGACCGTAGTGTTGGATGATGCTGGACATTCTGATGTTTTGAAAAGATGTGTCCCGCCGAGTTTGTTGCCGGTCCCATATTGGGATACCCTCCTACAATTTAGGAGGGAATTAAATCTTCTCGGGTCCGTGGTGTAGGGTTGGAGCCGGCATAGTTTATTTTTATCGCGTATATATATATATCTTTACTTGAAAAATAATTATAGTGTATAACTAGCCTTATGAACCGATTTTGCATGTACAACCAGCCTTAAAGTTTGTAGTCTATGATTGTTCATTATTTTAGTATGTGGGTATTTTTGCATTTTGTAATTTTTCCTCAGTCACCCGTTGACCACGAACGCTGTAAAGAGTTCGAAACGTCGGGATGTATTATAAATTCAATATACGCGATATAATCCGTTTTCATAGTTTTATTTCATGAGTAACTATCGCGGTAACCGAAGACAATATTAATATAATGTGTAGGTAAAACTTCAACTTGTCACGTGATGTGTCAAAGGTTTGAATATACAGTGTGTAAATCCAATCCGGCAATAAATTAAAACAGATATATAGAATTCATCCGTCTAATAATTAATTAAGAAGTTTTTTAAAGTTATACTTAATATTATATGACCCCGTAATTAATTGTTTAAAATTGACTGAGCAGCAATCTACGAGATACGAGTTTTTTAATAGTAACTGCCAACAAGCGTTGACAGTTTCTTTTAAAAACTCGTATCCCGTAACTTGTTTGTTGTATTACATTGCGGGTCGAATTATTTTGTATGGTTAACATTTTCATTGTATTTCTAAGCAAATTCTATCTCAATGTACTTCTTAGGTCCTACGCTAACCACCGTTTAAATATTCGCCCGTATTGAATTTACAGACTATATCTTGCCCTGAACTTTTTACAAAAACGTGACATGCAAGAGTTTAAAAATTTAAGGTCATCATTACACGAGACACGACTATGCTGTTAATAAATATAAATTTTGTATTTTTTTTATTAAACTTTTACGTGATAGTATTTATTGTTAAGTACTATCTTACAATGTTTGGTCTCATCAAGGATATAGGTAGTGGTTATCATTTTTATTGTCATTATATCATTTAATATGCACTAATCATAGTGTCATATCACAAATAAGTAGATAATCCTTTGGTATTTTGATTTTGCACTTAGGGAATTGGCATTTCCGTTTTTTATCTACTTGCTACAGCTTCATAAAAATGCAAACTTGCATAGCACGAAATACCTACGAAACTGATTCTAAGATTTCTAAGTCGTATAATATACTCGTACTACATACAAGCTGCTTTAACCTCGTAAGGCCCAATGTGCATTACAATGTACACTCTGTTTCAATCTAATTTGAACCTTAGACTAACTGAATTAAGTAGCATTTCTTTTGTTTCATTGTCTTCTAAAACAAACGAAAGTCACCCTAATCTTCTATACAACAAGGTTCAAATTAAAAATAGGGAAACTTTGTATGGTGGGCCTTACGAGGATAAGGATGCGGGCACCAGATCCTAATGCGATCTGACCCCCGAGGCCGCGAACTGGCGCATGCACAACACAAAGCGACGTACCCACTCGCTGTGAAGACTTTGTTATTGTTAAGTACTCTAATCTTACAACGCAGAAGTCGAACTCTTAGTCAAACCAGTACTTACAGGATTGACCACTGTTGGAGTTTATGTCATTGACATAATGTTCACGCATGGTTAATATCAACGTGCGACTACGCAAGCGTTGGACTCACTTGATGATAAACAATAGACACAGCATGACCTTCCCTCCTTGACATTTTAATTACACTTACCTTACAATAGAAACCAATCTGTCAGCTGCAAATTAGGGCAATTATGTTTTAGTGAGAGCAGACAGATTTGACGCTTGTAATAAGTGCCTTTGTTATCTCTCGCTCAACGAGTTGAAACATCTATCTTGACATTTTTGACGAATACGTATTGCATAGTTCCCAATGCACGCAGAAAATGACTTCTGATTTTCAACATGAACTTGAAGAGTAACATTATTGATATTTATTTTATTTAGTAAGAATTAGCGCTTTAGGATATAATAGGGAGGCATGATATTAATTTAATAAACTGATGTTTTTTTACTCCGAAGAATCCTGCATTCTAAACTCCCCCGTCACTGCCGTATAATAGTAAAACTATTGTGAAAGTAAACAAAAATCTGAGAAGAAATTCAAAGAATTGTTTATGTTTATATATCAAATGTTTATAATTGTCAATGGCGTCGCATTCCACGCAAGCCGACATTAGCATTAATTTGCTCACTGGGTTTGATAAAATTACTTTAATATGATAAAATAACTCGATACGGGCGTTAAATTGCCTAAATTAAATGGCGCTTGTCAAGCCAACCTGTTTCTTTTTTTATCTTAACAACGACCTTAAATGAGAAACCAGATTCCTTAGCAGATTTGTTTTACTATCGGTCAATGATAATTTTTTTTCATGATACAAAACCTAACACAGTAGTGCATTTCTAAAATCACTAACAGAACTCTTTATTTTACAGTCGAATTAGAAACGGAATTAGATCGCAAAACAGCAATACGCATAATAACGCTGCGATTCTGATACCAGATGGGAAAACATCAGGATCTGCCATGTGGCCCGAGCGAAATTAACATTTTATTGCGATTTGTATTATCGACATGACGACGCCATGACGAGGTCACTTCGCGCGCTGAGCTGTTTTGGCGCCAATCGCCATTTCGACATATTGATTTTTTTTATGTCACGTCACAGACTGTACGCATTGTTACCAATGGGGTTGGCCGGTCGAAATGTTTAGCAGATGGCGCCAGCATAGCTTGCCCTGTCAATCCCGAGAACTGTGTCAAATGTTTGTTTTTTTAATGCCCTGGATGCCAGCCCTTTAAGCCAAATCTCATAAAAAAGGGGCAAGCTATGATGGCGCCATCTCTGCAAACCTTTGACAGTTGCCAACCCCATTAGGCAATTAATCTTGAAACTGCTAAATTATGAACGAATAATTTATGACGGATTTTACATTTTTATATCATCTTGGAATTTTAATATCCACAATCAAGTAATAAATAAATAATAGATACATCCTTGATGTTGTGTTGCAAAAAATATGTAAAAATAAACGGTCAATCGCAAATGACAATTTGAATTTTTATTTAAATCAAAACAAGTTGCAGATTTCGCGTTGCTTTATGAAATCGTCTCAAAGATGGAATTACCATACGTTTGTCCCAACTGCATAAACAGGGACAGTCAACATAAAATATTGTATGCACAATTATCCTTTGGAATAGGGGGTATTACTGCAATGTTCTGCCACCAGAGTGCAGCACTAGCCCGTTTAGTAAACCATAGAGTAACTTATACATACTGTGCCTTTAATAGTTTTTTGACAAGTTTTCAGAGATAATAAAATATGACATTGATGCACCAAGGCGGTTTGTTTACAGAGAACCTACCGGGAAACGCGAATCCGAAATTTCGCTATCTGCCTCTTTATCGCTCGAATATGCAAGAGTGACAGAGATGTTAGATAACGAAATTACGATTTTCTTGTTTTGCGATAGACCCTCAGATTAATCGAAGACACATATAAATTATCGATACCAATTTAAAAGCAATTAAACATCATTTAGATTTCAATGAAACAATTCTGCAGTACAAAAATGTATGAAAATAAATGCCTCTGTTTGACTGTTACCTCTTCACGCTTAAACTGCTGAACCGATTTAAAATATGTGAATGGTTAGAAATGCTTTCGGGAAAGGAAGCTATTGAGAAAAAATAAAATGGTAAATATTGCGAATGGTAAAAATCGCAATATGGAAAAAACGATTTCCGGAAAATACAGTACACACTCCAAGAATAGCTTACGCGAAAACAAAGAGGATATAATAAGATAGAACGGTACTGTCATAGTAAATTTTGTAACCACAGTAAATTCACTGCCATCTATCGACACGCTTTAAAACTAAAAATTAAGATTTATAAAAATACGATAAAATGTATTTAAATATGGATAAATGATTTTTTTTATTTGCAATAATTATTTTTATGACTTTGACCCATGTTCTTTTACTGATATGCGTTAAAATTGTTAAATAACAAACGAAACCGTCAACGCCCTCTATACGAGAGTAGGCCAAAAGTAGTGGCGCCATCTGATCGAGAATCAAATTTTCGTGATTTTCGAGGCACGTTTTTTCCTTAGACAGTATCCATCTATTACGGAGGTATATCTATCGTTGGCGAAAAAAAACCTCTAAAGATGCTAGGTTTTATTCAATACCTAGCAGTAGACGTTTGAAACAAATGAGTGTCTGCCAAAATGTCAGCCCAAGGCAATTTTTCTTTTTCAGCCAGGTGGTTCTATCCATTAAACATGGCACAAATAATGCAAATAATCCTCACACAAAAAGGCATTTTGAATTTGAGAGCGTTTTTACGATAATCGGCTATACGGTGTTTGAATAAAACCAAAGATAGATATAACTCCGTAATAGATGGATACAGTCTAAGGAAAAAACGTGCCTCGAAAATCACGAAAATTTGATTCTCGATCAGATGGCGCCACTAGTTTTGGCCTACTCTCGTATAGAGGGCGTTGACGGTTTCGTTTGTTATTTATAATTTTAACGCATATCAGTGAAAGAACATGGGTCAAAATCATATAAAAATAATTAATGCAAATAAAAAAAACATTTATCCATATTTAAATACATTTTAACGTATTTTTATAAATCTTCATTTTTAGTTTTAAAGTGTGTCGACAGATGGCAGTGAATTTACTGGGGTTACAAAATTTACTATGACAGTACCGCTCTAGTATATAAGTTACTCTATGATAAAACTGTTTTGATTGGAAGCTATTTTTTAACTTGACTTCCTGAAAGCAGCAAGATCACTCTCCGAAAGAGGGTCATTGTTGTTCTAAAAAGTGTGCATAAAATAATACGTGTCTGCACTAGAGCATTTTACTTCCAAGTACGATTTTTTTTTCATTTGTTTAAAGATAAACATTACAAATAGATTTGTTATACAATTTCCATTCTGATATTTAACTCCCTATTCCACAAATAACGATACTTTTACCTGAATTAATTGAAAGTACCCTCAAGAAATAGCATAAAAAATATACTTACTTAGTAATGCTTAAAAAACAACACATGCATTTCACTTTCTTCGTACTTTTTCGATAATGAAAAGTAGTGTTTAACTCGGGTGAAAGGCATCATTTTAGCCTCAGACTAATGGCGCTCTTACTGCGTTCGAGCGCCAAACTACCTCGGCAGTTATGAGTGCCTTTTATCCCACATTACATACTAGATTTGGCTGTTTATTTTTTTTTACTTTGTTAATTAAGTCTGACGTTTTATGGGGCGACATATTCGTTCACTCGAAAAAGCCCTTTAATAAAGATAAAAAAAACCCTCGTTTAACAATCTATTAATGGCTAGACTGCAGAAAAGAAAATTGCAAGAAAAATGCATGAAGTTTAAATTTTTGTAAATGCTTAATTTAATGTTCAATGTTTTTCAACAGATGGACTATAGCATTGAATATTAAATGAAAGGACAGGTTTGTCTAGAAGTTTCAAATTGTTCGGGTTTCCCCACTATTATATTGCTCATGGAATGCTGCTACACGGAACTATTATATATTTTAAATATTTGTATACCTATCGATAGATATTTACCTATTAATATTTATTTCGTTTATAAAAACCATAGAGTAACTTATACTAGAGCGGTACTGTCATAGTAAATTTTGTAACCCCAGTAAATTCGCTGCCATCTGTCGACACACTTTAAAACTAAAAATGAAGATTTATAAAAATACGATAAAATGTATTTAAAAGTGGAAAAATGATTTTTTTATTTGCATTATTTAATTTTATGATTTTGACCCATGTTCTTTTACTGATATGCGTTAAAATTGTTAAATAACAAACGAAACCGTCAACGCCATCTATACGACAGTAGGCCAAAGCTAGTAGCGCCCTCTGAACGAGAATCAATTTTTTTTTTTTTCGAGGCACGTTTTTTCCTTAGACTGTATCCATCTATTACGGAGTTATATCTATCTTTGATAAAAACTAAGTGACAAACACGTCATACTAAGCGGATGTCATATAAATAATAGTTGATTAACTTCTTATTTTTGTTAATTTTTCCAAATTAATCTCAAATTCCTTTGTGAGAGATTTGTACTAATTATCAAACTTTCACCGATAATCAAAACGAAAACAACTTACACGCCGAGCACGCACCAAACGTCCTCGCGGGCAAAGACGTGAGGACGGCCACGAAAACCATCGAATGTGTCAGTATAACCGGACATAATTTCATACAAATATGATGTATAGGTTTGTCACTATAAGCGAAGTCCTCTTATCCGACTTTGTCACAAAGAATTTTATATGAAAACCAAACTTCGCACAGTAATTGCGTCATAGTATGCAGTTGGTCAGTATAAGCGGAGTCATAACAATCGGATTCCACTGTATTTGCCATTTTCCAAATTATCCCGCTTTCGATCACATGAAATTTTAAAATTAAATAAGCATAAATTTATGTGACCTTCTGAAACCTTATTCTTATACTTTTTACACATATTAATGGTTCATTGTTAAAATAATATTATAAGATGTAAAAAGACACAACCATTGTACAGGCACGTGGCACCCAGGTGGTTAAAGTGTTTAGTCTATGGTAGAACAATCGTTTATTTTGTCTCTGGCACAATCTGTTGCAATGCTTGAACAGTTGGTAACAATGACCCTCTTCATGTGACGCATACGTACATAATGGAGTATCCATATGGTTTTCGTATAAGTAAGTATAGACTATTTACTTTAGACGCTTTATTTCTCCATACTAACAATAAAATTTTAAGGTTACGAATCAAAAAATATTACGATAAAACCATGAATTAGTCAGTTACGGTTCCAGGTGACTTAAAAGAAATAAAATTAGAAATAACAATACGAAAAAATAAATAAATAAGAAAGTTCAATGAGAATAAAAGTAACCTACTTTTAATTGTAAATCGTTAAAAAAGATATTGGTATCACATTTTGTGCATTAAACTCACTTAAAGTAGTTACTATTACACTATATTTACTGTCTGTAATTTTGATGAGAGTTAAATAATGAGGGCTATCGTTTTTTTGCTCACCAGTTGGCGTCTCTGTTGATGGTGGTCCAAAAGCTGTCTTCTTCTTCTTCTTCTTTTAAAATTATGGCTTCAGCCCAGTGGGACTATTTCGCCAGTGTCAAGGTATTAAGAGGTTTACAAACGACAAAAATTTGTACGGTTGTACAAGACAGTGTACGGTGATTTGTTAGCTCTTGTAAATCGATAGCTAGACTTTACAAGAAGCACGTGGACTACCGGCCGTTGACTCCAAGATGGTGGTTAAACGCGCTTCAAAATTAATTCTCCATTCACTGCACACTACCACATTAGTTTACTGTATAATAAGCTATCGATATTACACTTTAAACAATATTAATGAGCAAAAAACAAAGTAATTAATCACGATGCTAACTATCAAGATGGCGCTCGAACCGGAAGTCCCAAAAGCTGTCAGTCATTGAAGTGACAAGTGACATTTGACATTTCGAACTATGGAACAGACCACCATCTACACTAGCGCCCCTAGCGGCGAATTCATACGCGTTAGCCCTCATTGCTTGACCAAACATTCCCGTCCTCAAAAAGGCGACAAAAAATATTAATAGTCTGGCGACTGTCAAACCCAATTTGTCAGTAAATAAGAACAAAAAAAAACTTATACTCTTCCCTTTCTTTTGGGTGCTAGTACTAGCGTAAGACAAAAACAGTATGATTCTCTCTGTCTATGTTTGAAATGGGACATTCTAGAAATTCGTGCCTTTTTACCTCAAAAGTACTGGCACATACGGAAGATGATTTTTTTTCGTCCAGTGGACAGACTAAAGCACTAGGCATACTGCTCAGTAATATTTTCGGAAGCATTCTAATTTTGATATCCTATTATTATTATTTTTTCAAACAGGCCGCCATAGGCAGGCGAAGGCGCTACCGTTCGATTACATATTCACGTCGGGTTGCATTTCTCGGAAAATTCGTGCGATCGATCCGTGGTGGCCATCTGCAGAACCTTTATAGTCATTTTATTTTTCTTTATATTGGGTATATGATATGATATTGGTCGAGTTTAGCGGTACACATACCTAAACATATTATTTTATTTCAAACCTGCATATTTTATGGGCTCCAATTTCACAGTTGGCGTATTATATATATTATTTATAAAATAAGAATTTTATTTCTGCTTAATCTTGACTTCTATACAATTGCCATAGACCATAAAAGTAAAATAAAATAATGCAAAGTATCTCTGATTTGTTTTTATACCTAATTATTTTCCAAATAGTTTATAAATAGATGATCGGTTCTTATGCGTATAAACTTCTGTAGTTAACTAATTCTATTCCTTTAACAAGTTGATAAAATTCCATTTGGAATTTTATCAACTTAACAAGTATGTTTTGAAAAAACATTAACATAAATTGTAGAAAAGAAACAAAACCAATAGCTAGGTTAGCAGCTGCCAAAATTACTATTAACCTTACGGCTTATAATACCTGCTATCTTCAATAGTCATAATTGTAGACAACGCTATCAACAGCTAATGTAACTCTGCATTGCTATCTGTGGATTAAATCCCTACATATAGCAATACGTCGCCCGCCTGGCGCCATTACAGTTTAAAACCAAAACGACCAAAGACATCGCATTCTCTTAGAATATCCGCCATCTTGCATTAGCAGATCGGTAATGTTCGGTGAAAGTAACATCACGACTTCTCATACATTAGACTTGAAACCGTGCGAATGTGTAACCACGACACCTCCTTTTATATCTTTTTGCAGTCAGCAGCTGACCGCTCATTAATTTCTCATTTTGTGAATTTGACTAAAACTAGCCATACAACTTTATGCTTCATCAACTTATAACTGGGTTAAAGGACTAGAGCATTATAGGCCAAAACGGCCAAAAGTATAGATAAGTACTAGACAGACTTTGTTTACATATATTATTTCTTCTGTGTCTATATTTCACTGAGTTATCTAATTTCTATTAAGAGTTGTACAAAAACATTTTGCCTCCACATCCCAATACTAGGATTTTTTATATTATTTCTACTCAGAATCACGAGCTTTTTCCATTTTTACTGAAAAAGGTAATCCCAAAATGTTTGGTCCGTTTGGTTACGGTTTTCAATACAACCTATGACCGCAACAAAACGGGGACACATTTTTTCTCGTAGTTATTAGGAACGAAAATGCTCGCGTGATTGTGAGTGGATAATAAAAATTCCAAAATCTAAAATGCAAGTTTAAATAGAAATGCCCAGTTACGCCATCGCCAGTCAAAATAACTAGCATTAACCTTTTGTCCGTGTATGATAAAGATCCTAACCGAATTTTCAGCCATCTTTATCTAGAACGATTTTTTAAAGAATATACTCATCATTCCAAAAAAAAACTTTCGAAATCCAAATGATTCCACAAGCCACTTTAGGCCGAACAGCGTCACTTAAAAAAAGATATTCTAATTCGAAATCTCACGTTCGATTTATTCAAAAAGAGACCGTTTGAAAAAACTCACCAAAGGCGTCGGTCTTCTGTGAAATTTGGCGCCAGATTGGTATCTACACAGGCATTATCAGATGGTGTGGCCATTGAAAAGTCTCTCGGCCCCTTTGAGACCACGCTTTGTTTTAAATTTTAATGCGTCTGAGACAGGTAGGTAATAAGAGGTAGAAAATCTTATTTTTGTATGAAAATCAATATCAAATTTACTGTCTATGGTCCATAATTGGAAATTCATTTCAATAGCTTTATTTTACATAGTTAACCAAATGCAGGCATATTATTGCCAAATGTATACAAAGCATTGGACAGCTCACAGATTCAACAGAAAAAAGCTAAAAACATTTAAGTTAAAAAAAAAATCCAACCAAAAATAAAAAAAATCATGCATTTAAGGGTTAAAATAATTTTAACGAACACATATGCGAAATTTATTGCAATTGAGGCATAATCAATATATTCTTAATGAATATACTTACCAGGCATTTTTTAATTTTTAGGCAACAACCTGAGGGGTCCATTATATTTTTAAATTTTGCAAGTGATCCAAACCTTGCACTAGCTTATATAATTAATATTTTTGAAGATATTTTTCTTAAATCTACAGACACCTTTTACTTTTACCTACCTCGTCTTCTAACGACGGTATAAATAAAACATGAGCCCCGTGATATATGTCGGGGTCTGACCATTAATCACTTTTAATTCAAACAATTCCGACTCCAAGATACTTTTACTGTAGTGCCCGTCTTCGACTCGAGTATCTGAGTCGAGAATCTTAACACACTTGTATAGATAGTTATATAAGTTATAGGTACCCTGTCGGACAATAACAATCGATTTTTACTAAAGAAAATTGAATCTTAAGTTTTTCCTCTTTTGAAAAAAAGAAAACTTGTCGGCACAAATTTGGCAGTATCAATGGTACCTCCTGTTCGATTACATTACAAGGTTTTACAACAATTACTTTTAGCAACTTTTAGTCTAAATGTAAGTAGGTGTATTATGTAAAGTGTTAAGTTAAAGAATAGTGTAATATCGAATTGTTTAATAATGGAATTTATCGAATCGTAATATTGAATTGATATCGAAGTAATGTAAATATGTAAGATGTGTAGAAATAAGTAAAAAACTGTGACCTGTAATATGGTAATACCTTATTACCAATCAATTATGTCTATGTCTATGTTATCTACCTACTTATATCTATATACCTATTGTTTATAACGTTGACGAAATCGAAGAGGGGAAGTGAAAGATTTTAAAGAAATGTCAGATTTCCGCCCGGAATTCTTAAATATATTCTTTCTCATTCGCCTTGCATTTTAAACGACGATATCGAGATCAAATCCTGATTTTTAAATTCCAAACCATAAACGTTCTAAAACTAAAACGACTAAAACCGGTTACGCCTCTGTCTCCTCATTCTACAACCTAAGCATAGATTTAAAAAAAAAAACATTTTTTTTAACAATCAAACCACACTTGTACGTCCATAAACAACTAGCCAATATTAAAATCTCTATCGAGCAGGGCGTGGACGAAAAAACACCTGTAGTGTGAGAAGCAAGCCTCATGAATGCTCGCATCTTATCTACCTGCATTCTACACCTGATAAAAACCTAGTACAACCTAACTGCATTGAGTTAAGGTTGAAATTTGCATTTCTAACGGTTTACCAGCTGTTTTAAGTTGCAGTTAAGTGGGAACGCCTCCGTGGCGCCAACCGCTCGATTACAAGTTACGATCCATAAACTAATACCGGTAGCTAAACCATTATAGACACGATTATCTATGATTATGAATGAGCATTAGATTAGATTAGGTTTACGAATACTGACTGTGTTGCGATTGCGACGAAAACGTGCGATTTTATTAAGTTGGCTGGTTTTGTACAATGCAATTAAGTAGTTTGGCAAGAGTCATTAGTCAGTCTAGCATAGGCATAGATAATCATACTGTATTTTTCTTATGCTAGTATTTTTGCGTAAAAATAGCATAATTCTCTCTGAACTTTATCTCATGACCGTATACAACATTAAGTTATAGCTACTTTTATTTAATCTGTGACATAGGACCTTTACAAACTTTTTATATCTTTATCAGTAAATTAAACGTTGCCGGCATTGCTTCCGGCTTAATCTCTGATGTTAATGGCGACAAATTTATATTGAATCGTTTATTTTATTTCCGTTAAGTTTTGCGACTTTATTTTTGGATAAACATTTTTAAGTTATGTTTTAAAGATAAGCAACTTGATTGCTGTCATTAAGTATTAAGTTAATTTTCATAAATAATGCCATCGACTAGACTTCCCCTGCCATTTCCTTGATAAAAAAATTGTATTTGGCAAAGAGCATTAAGTTACTATCAAGCTAGCTTCGTAAAAAAGGCAAGCAAGCAAGTAGCAAGTAGAAAAGGCGGTAAATTTGAAATATCGATACCCTAGTTCACAGTTTTACACGTAGTCATACTAATTACGCGGAAAATTTAGTTGTAAATAAAACTTTGTTTTTTTGCACTATGGTACTAATTATAACAACAATTTCTCCATAATTAGTACCTTCGAGTCTGAACTAGGGTATCGATATGGTAATGCATACAAAGTTTGAGCTTGCATAATCGTATTTATGATTATAGTTCGTCAAAGGACTGTCTCATTTCAAACATAGACAGAGAGAATCATACTATCTTTGTCTTACACTCAAAAGAAAAGGATGAGCATAGTTTTTTTTGTTCTTATTTACTGACAATCTGGTTTGACCAACTATGGTTTATAAAATCACAGAAATACAGCTAAAATTCAAATAAACACATCGTGGAATGCGGATTATTAGTCGAGTAAAAGAAAACATAAATAATATTCAGATGTATTTCTGTCGCTTACAAAACACTGGTGAGTCCGAAGGCTTCTGAAACCGGTATTCACAGCGACGGAATATACGGACTGATACATATAGTCCAGACGGGACAATTTTTAGTCCAATCTGATTAAGTTGTCCGATCCGATCAAATCAGGCCGTGCGACGCAAACGCCAATTTGGCTCACTGATTTCGATCGCCGATTATGACCGATATTACTGTACCAATAAAATGGAGGTGTGGACGCAAGAATACCAATTTGTGACTAGTATTCGCGTTTTTAAGCATTTTTTAAAATTTAGGTCGCGCTAATATCACCATAAAACTAAAATTGGTGATTAAATTGGAGATTGACGCCAATTTTCTCATCCCTTCCCTTCTGGGTTATGCGCAAAGTTTTGATTGGCTAAAATTAAAATTCTATATGTCAAACATCTTGCGCGGCATTACAACACACATTGTCAAATTGCGCGCTGTACAGTCGTGTGCATATATGTCACAGTAGATGCATATATTTAAAGGGGCTTTTAAACAGGCCATATTTTCACTGCAATATGTGGCCGGCAACTGTTGGTGTCCCTCTCTTACTCACATGTTAGAGAAAGACACCAATATGCCGGCCACATATTGCAGTAAAAATATGGCCCGTCTACAGGCTTCTTTAAACATAACTGTCACAATGAAAATAAGTCGCTTATCATGACACTCCCTCACTTTATTCTGTTCAAGTCAGTGCAGTTAGCTTAGACAGACTGTAGACGGGTTCGGGAACACCTCTCGCGCCCGCGCAGTGAACCCGAAAAGCGTCCACGGCCACCATATGGTCACAAACTCAAACCAGTTCCCGTGACGCCTTCTTACACGTAGTTATTACTGTCTATATCTCGTATCATGTAAATCCGGGACTGTGCTTAAGGTCCACCACAGTTAACTTTTGTGAAGCAACACTGTGTCACCTTAACGTTGTTCTAGTAATTCTGCTGGAGTTATCAGATCTCTTCAACGAACTCTAGCCGGTTTCGTCCGGTAACTCGCCTCTTGCCCGCCCACAGTAAGCGCGAGAAGCGTCCGTCCGTCACCATATGGTCACAAACTAAAACCAGTTGCCGTGGCGCCCGTTTCTTACACGTGTCTTTCTTACTGTCGCTACATCGTATTGTGTAAATCCGGGACTGCTTACAAAGTTGCAATGAAGATAAACTTGGAAAGCTCAACGCAGATGGCGCTGTGCACGTTCATTTCTTTTATTATGTTCGGCTCGGACCCTTGAAGGGGCCCACTGATTATCAGTCCGCCGGACGATATCAGCCTGTCAGAACAAAAATTTTACAGTTTCGAACAACTGACAGGCCGTTATCGTCGGCGTGCTGGTAATCAGTGGGCCCCTTTAAGTCTTAATTTTGCGGAGTTTCAAGGTTCCTTCCTCCTTCCATTAGTTACTTTAATACGATTTCTAGATGTCTTTTATAATTTATTCTTTCGGTGATAAAGAGTCCTAAATGGCAAAATCTATAACCGCTTTGATAAACACATAAATGAAGACAAAAACGAAAAAAAAAAAAACAAGAACAGCTTTTTCCATACATTAACTATTTCTATTCTCTTTGTGCTTTCCGCATCACAACTTACAAGTAATGTCCATGTAGAAAAACTTACAACTAAGTAGCCTAAGAATTCCAAGTACACATTATCATATTACATAAGGACATAGTTCGTATCGGTAGCGCAGTACAAGTATTATGCTTCGGAGCAGTTATTTGTCTTCATGCAGTAGTAGGCATAGACAATAGACATGACATGTAAACTCATAGCAAATAAAGCTATGAGTATTTGGAAGCTAGAGTCAGTGTAATTTTTTTTATGCATAAATACCCGATCCCTTAAAAAGGGATGAGTGAGTACCTATATAATATTGTCTTCGGTTACCGCGATAGTTACTCATGAAATAAAACTATGAAAACGGTTTTTTGCATGTACAACCAGCCTTAAAGTTTATAGTCTATGATTGTTCATTATTTTAGTATGTGGGTATTTTTGCACTTTGTAATTTTTCCTCAGTCACCCGTTGACCACGAACGCTGTAAAGGGTTCGAAACGTCGGGATGTGTTATAAATTCAATATACGCGATATAATCCGTTTTCATAGTTTTATTTCATGAGTACCTATAGTTCTTTTTTTCTTCTTAATTACTGACAAATTGGGTTTGCCAGACTATATATAATATACCTACCTAACATATAAAACAAGAGCCAACATTTTAATAAACTATAAAAATGTAGATAAGCAAATATGGGGGACAATGTGATCTGTATGACAAGTAGCGTTTGCACCACGTTTGCACCTAACAGTGCATGTCCCATTCTAAAGCCTTTGTCCGTTGTGGTAAGTCAGTATACTGTCAAAAAGAATAGTGACCGTGTCCGCTGACGCCATTGGCCAGGCATTGGCGCCGGCGCTAACTGATCTCAAGCCGCGACTTTTTGTCGACCATAAATTCCATTAAACATTGCAAAATGATTTAAATTAATATCTAATTTAAATGCAAAGGACATGACACTATAAGTTAACCTTGGTCTCAATACTTAGAAAAAATCTTGTTTATGATTATGACAGCCCCTAGAAATTTGAATTCGGAACACGGAAATGCGCTTAACAAAAAATAAAACAGTAAAGATCGTTTAAATCGTTATTTTTTCCTCTTAGTACTAAAAAGTTGAAAATATAAACGTATTTTTAACCAAACCCGCACATACAAATTTTGTATTGATATGATAAAAATTGTGTCATGCCAGTTGTCCAAGTCATCATAACATAACTTAATTTACATAAATAATACACGATAGGTACTGCAAAGCTTATCAAACAAAGATGGTGTGATATTACGTGTACTATCTTTGTGCAAGTTTTACGATTAAATATTGGTTTAGAATTACCGTATCTTTATTAAGAACTAGATATTATGCCACTATCTCGAGCAAAAATTTGCCAAATGGCGAATGTCTTGCTAAAACTAGTACGGACTGTAATATGACTAGCACTTTTAGATGCCTTGCTAGATATGATAATGAGATTACGACTATGTATATATATACTCTTATTTTTATTGGCTATTTCATAACATTACGTAAGTGTGATTATCATCTAGTACGAATATGATGGTCGTTCTTGTCTACGTGACAGTGACAGCGTGATAAAACGGTGTCAGTCACTTTCTATCCCGCGGTGTTAAAAAGTGACAGTAATTTTATCATGTGGATAAAACCATCCATAATACGCCTGCAATCCAGATGCATTCCTATCATCTACTCTTTGTTACCCATTATTATTCGAATGTTTTTGTAAAAATGTTTCTTTCTTGTTTCAGATCACGTTTCAGATCGTATATTAGAACGAGATGCCGGCTTTGTTTCGGGTGGCGACGACGACGACTCGTGCTCCGGCCCCGCCCACTCCGACGACTCTGGGGTCAGGCTCGTCGAGTCCGACCTGAGGAAGAGAGAGTGCACACCGCCTCTCCTTCCCCCGCCGAAAAAACGACGGCTCGCCTCGAGCGATGAACCGTCAGAAAGCACCAGCCCCTTCAGACCTTGGTCTTTCCCAGAAGAACCTCAAAGAGAACCGCTTTCTTTAGTCAAAAAGAGTGAAACGAGTTTGCTGCGGCAAAGAAGGAGGCCGGTCGAAGCACCTCCACCACCCCTACCTCCGCCAAGCGTCGAACCCACACCCGGCCCGCCTCGAGTACCCCCACATCCAGGCGTCATCGCAGAATCCTCATACACAGATAAATCAAAACCAAGAGAGCAAAGAAACTACAAAAACATGACCAGAGAACGAAGGATAGAAGCCAATGCTAGGGAAAGAACGAGAGTCCACACCATCAGCGCGGCTTTCGACACTTTAAGAAAGTCCGTGCCCGCCTACAGCCATAACCAGAAGCTATCCAAGCTCTCTGTCCTCCGAATAGCTTGCGCATACATCGCTGCGCTGTCAGCGACGATAGACCCTGAAGCTGATCTAGCCTCAGCAGTGGAATCCGTGACGCAAACGATACACACGGAGGGGAAGTTAAGAAAAAAGAAAGACGATCCTTAGATCTGGAAGCCGTCTCGAACTAAGCCGTCCCCTAAGCCTATTCTCATTTAACTCTGGTAGTACAAAAATGACAATAAAGGGATTAATGAACTATTTATTGGAGAGTAGCGTAGTGCGTTTTACCACATTTTAAATCTCGTGATACTTATACTGTTCTGAGGTTGACGCTTGGTACATATGCACAACTGTTAGTTTATATTTTATATCAGTTCCTATAAAAAAATACACAAACAATTATAAAAACAGAAGTGTTCCGTGTATGAGCGTAGTAAAAATGGAAATTTTCGGTTTAAGAACAATTGCACCTATTTTGATAGAGCTCAGTCAATATCATCCGATATTTTCCATTTTCTATCCAACCTAACAAAGCTTGACATGATTGAAATGTATGTATTTAAATAAAGGGTTCGCGAAGTTCACGCTTCCCAGTAAGAATCTCTTATTGACTGATATTCCAAGGTTTTTAGTAGTTATTAATGAAAATAATGAATATCCAGAAAACCTTTGCATTTATGAAGTGAAAACAAGATAGATCGTCATTGATATGTCAGCTTTAGAAGTAGATTGCAATTTTAGTAAGTATCTTGTTGTAACTTGTTTCAAGGTACTGTGGCCTACCGAAAATACCGAAATGCTCAGTTGTTTTTCGCGTTGACCTTACTTCTGGATGTGAGGCGTTTTTGGATTTAGCAACAAATTCCTAGCCCTTATTTCCAGATTTGGTTCTTTAAAGGGCGATCTGTTTTTAGATGCGAGACCGGCATACTTATTAAAATAACTTGTATAGGTAAAACGTATCTTTATCTGGCGTTTCATTAATCTAAATTCTGTATGAGTATGTCCGAAATCGCAACAAATTCAGATATCCGGAGACTAATTGGCATTTGAATTTGACTGAAAGGTTCCAAGTTCCAGAAAGGCATTAAACTGGCAGCTACTATTGACCAGGTCGAAAAGCACTGAAAAATCGATCAAAACTAGTTCACATAACATCTATTTGTGTTTGAATTGAAATTACAGATACATTCTTCAAAGATATAATAGGTATAAGGTTTATACGCAATGAAGATAATTTGACGTCCACAAGACACCCAATATTCTTTCATTAAATAAAATTATACTTGATTAATTAAAGTTTATTTCGGACCGATTAATGCTGTCTTTTAATGCCTACTTAGTTCGTTCGTTAGTTAGTTCCCATAGCCATTCCCAGTCCAGTATTAAGATAAAATTACGAACTACCTTTAAATATAATCGGGCTTTAAACATAATTTATTACAATCGAGTCAGTAATTGTAAGGTATATTTTGTATAATAAGGATGTAAGTTTTGTAATATGTTGTGTGGTTGAAAGCAATGTGATCCTTACGGCAGATTCCAGGCATTATTATAAAATATAAATATCCGACTATTCAGATAGAGGGTAATGGTTTCGTAGAGTATAATAAAAGATGTATAAAAACATGTATATACATTTTAACGTATAAATACCTGCTGTGAAGTCCTCTACTGGACAACAATGATAATACTTTGCTTGTTTAATGACTATTCCAGAATTATACATTTGATTAAAAATGTTGAGAAACTTTAGGCAAAACAGAGTAAATAATTCCGGTCTCCGTACTTTTGAAAACGTAATTTTTGGAACTATTTAAAAAGATAGGAAAAGAATAATTCTAATGTCTAAAATTACGTCATCAAAACGTGAGAAGATCAAAAATATTTAGACGTAATGACCTCTAGATTCTAAAGATACCTACTAATTTTCATTCTGGTTTACCTAATAATTTCAACATTTATGTTTGATAGACTTAATGAGCTACAAATTTTAACTAGATTGCCTTGAACCTTGAACACATAATGTGATATATTGTAAATAGTTAGGATAGAAAAATATTGGGTATTAAGTAACACCTTCATTATAATGATCCTTAAAATTCTTCGTACACAAATTATTCTCTTTTGAAAACCAATAAGACAGTACATGTAATTATATCTTATCAAAAACGATATGTTACGACAGATATTTTTGATCACTTACGATATTAGTTCGTCAGATATTAAGGAAAAAATAACCAAACGTGTGTAAACATAAGTATTACGTTCTCATAATGTAGCAATGATGTGAATTTATTTGCGATTTACAAGATATTGTAACGTATACTTAGTGAAATGGAATCCTGATTTACCATCAAACTATTGTATATGTCATTTATATGAGATAATAAAATTGATTTCCATTCAGTCGTACAGTCAGCAACAGAAATATCTAAGTGATCGAGTTGTTAAAAATGATCTGAGCACAATATCAGCGTGTCAGTGTGCATATCAATTTGAACATCCGACCCGTTTAGACATTTTCGCTACGGACTCATTATTTAATTGCATGGGGATCAATGTTTCAGGATACTGAATGTTCAATGTACAGTCTAGGATAGAAAAAAAAACAATGCGGTTATTTTACGAAAAATATGAGTAAGTTCTTTATGTTAGTTATGCATGACAGTAAGACTATGTAAATTTACACATATTTTTGATCAATTGACCGTATTGATAATTTTACCCTACTGTACTGTTAAATAAATAAGAATCGCGTAATTGTTACAAACCTGTAATGCTCAAACTGTAACTGAAACAATAAATAAAAGGTGTTATAAGTCAAAAGTAATAAATGACGGGAAATACGTGGATAAATATTTGGTTTTATTTTAATTCCTTTTTATTCAGCCGTCCTGAGTCTGAGGGGCTTTGATGAAATATTAGAAACAGCTGTTTTAGTACGAGAAGACCAGAAGGGCTTACAAATGGTTCGTTGGAGTATATAAGATAGAAAGGGTTTATCATGAGGAATAAGACGAAAAATATAGATTTAGATTCATTTATTTCATAATACGGATTACATTATAAATTGCAGGCATGTCAAGTCCGTATTCCGCAGCATTACGTACGTAAGCTTTAGTTTGGGGCATAGAGTAACTTATACTAGAGCGGTACTGTCATAGTAAATTTTGTAACCACAGAAAATTCACTGCCATCTATCGACACACTTTAAAACTAAAAAGGAAGATTTATAAAAATACGATAAAATGTATTTAAATATGGATAAATGATTTTTTTATTTGCATTTATTATTTTTATAATTTTGACCAATGTTCTTTCACTGATATGCGTTAAAATTGTTAAATAACAAACGATACCGTCAACGCCATCTATACGACAGTAGGCCAAAGCTGAACGAGAATCAAATTTTCTTGATTTTCGAGGCACGTTTTTTTCTTAGACTGTATCCATCTATTACGGAGTTATATCTATCTTTTTTGGGGCTAGGTCGATTTGTGTAAGATTGTCCCCAAATATATATATTTTTTAATGACTGCGATGCGACAGATAGCTATATCTCGACAGTTCGCGTTTAAATCAAAACTGAGTATCTCTCGCAGTCTAATTGTTCAACATAGTCAACATACAGGGACTTTTATAGATTTTTGTTAAGCTAATTAGATAAAGGTACACTTTTGACGGAAAACGCAGCAGGAAAAGACCCACAAAAAGATGGTCCGACGATCTGGTTAAGGTAGCTGGGAGCCGATGGATGAGAGCGGCGCAAGACCGGTCGTAGAGATTTTTGGGGGAGGCCTATAGTGGTGCAGCAGTGGACGTCTTTCGGCTGAAATGATGATGATGATACTTTTGACGCGTAGTCTAATGAGCTACGTTGGATGCTGACTGTACATTGCAGATCTTTGCTTAAAATTAGGGCACGTTTTTTCCGCGACTAGGAAGCGAGAGTGCCATCTGTTGATAGCGACACAAAGCGGCGTTATCCGCGCTATCGCGCACGCGCCGCAAACATCCCTTATCGCGCGATAACGCACAAAAAACAGAAGGACAGATGTGCAGATTCTATGCGGCTTTGTCTTGGTGTCATTAGTTACGGAATACGGATGGTTACGGATTACTATTTTTATTGTACACGGGAGTAAGTAAATCCACTTACGCCTGCACAATTGCACAAAGACCTTTTTGTTTTTAATATATACCTAAGCTTTTATGTGGCGAAGAGTCACCATACTAATAGTAACTCTGCACATATATTACTGTGAAAAAGTGTGGGAGTGCATTTGGATTGCAAGTTTCCTTAAAAAATGTGTTTATTTTAATGAAAGTAGGTACTTACGTCTTTTTTAGTATAGGCCGGTTATTGATAATAGTTATAATGTATTTCAGAAATTATTTTTATGACAATTTAATATACTCATCGATTACTAGGTTGGTACTTGGTATGAATTAATTATGGTTACCTTATATGTATTTTCATTCGTAGTACCGTTTAATAGCTTGCCAGGGGATCTATCTTTGCCAGGGGTAAACCAATACTAGCAATTGTAGACAAGTCTTTCGCCGATCGTTGGTGGTATTAAAATGACAGCTGTTGTCACAAATGTTAAATTATCGCAGCGAATGTGTCTAATCGACCCCAACTGAATTGCCTGCCAATCATGTTTACAATGAGGGTGAATCGAAGGGTAGGTTAGCGGCATATTGCGGGGTTAAAACTAGAAATTATAATGACTTTAATTAATACCATTAACTTTACAGTTGCTTTACAAAAAAAAACGGTTCTCATTAACATTAATTAGCAGGACAAAAATGATAAAACATTAACTTGAAAGTGCCATCTAGCGGCGAGTAGAAATGTAAAATTTAGTCCACTATTACAAAATAGATGGCGCTTTAATCAAAATCATCACTGCTTGACATCGGGCTCCTATCCAACGCTAGATGTCGCTAAAATTAATAATTAGCTAAGCGTCTAGTCAAACACGTTCGGAATAAAAAAAGTTTTAAGAAAAAATAAAAGGCGGGAACTGGAAGTATCTTGAGTCGAGTGTCTCGTTACTTGTTGTTGCTTTTCAGTTTAGGATATAATTATATTTCTATTTCGTTATTTTAGCGTGTAAGTAATAGACATTTATTTATTGTTACAAACTTATTTATTAGCAATTGGAACCTTACAAGCTAGAAAGGTACAATCAAATTATGCAGTCCATTTGAGGCACCTCGTATCTAAATGAGTGCCTAGACATCTGACCGAGCAATATCGCGCCCCGCACGGAATGCAAGTATAGTTCGATAGGAAACCACACACAGCACAGAAGTGGCGGTCAGGAAATCTGCAAATTAAATTAATTATATAAATACACGACAGATATCACTGTGTAAAATAGAACCGGTGGTACACGCTTATACCATTATTAACACTCTTGTTTATGTATTTTCATATCAGATTGTCGTTGTTTTAGTATATTTATCTATGGATCGGAAATTAAGCAACCCATCTTTAATGATGTTGTTGAATAATGATGTTTTGTAAAACAGTTATATTAAATGCCAGTGATATTTGTGAACTTACTTAGATGGAGATGCTTGTGCAGACAAATAATTAGGAGGTTCGGGTCTAAAGTTAGCATCTTCCTCAACCAACTGAGCAAAAGATTTCCTAAACCTCATCTTATAATAATCTGCACTCCTCGCCTTCTTCCCTTTTCTGGTCGGTTTTTCATTGGAATCAGCAAACTTGGGTATTTTTTTTGACATAACCAGATCAGCGTGTGGGTCCTCATGGAAGTTGTCTTGCTCAAGAGCTTCCACTGCCTTTCTGGCTCTGCGCTTCCTTGTAACATCATCGAGAACCCTGCTTTTGACACCATCTTTTACTCTACCAGACTCTCTTGCTGCCATTTTGAATTCTAGATACAATAAAATTAGATGCCTTTATCATGTACTGGAATGCTCAACTGATCCATCAGATCATCAACCCTTGCTTGTAAGGTTTCTACAATGTCTGCCGATATGAACAGATGTGTCTCGTCCAGGTCTTGAAGGATAAACTTTCTGCCGAGGGCCAGGGTCTCGTCGAGGTGGAGTAAGAATTGTTTCATAGCCGGGTCACTGGAACAAGTGAAATGTCTAAGAAAAGGGGACTTAGTGCTGAAGAGAAGAGGACTAAGATGTTGGAGATATTTCATAATAGCAAGGATTTCTTTCAGTTGAAGGTATTTTTATATACTTAATAAAATTAGATATTAATTACCATTGTGAATACTTTTCATTCTGTGAAAACTTTATACAACGTGAGTTAGTAGTACAATGGTCACTATGAATGGCCTTGTTTTATCCACTAACGCCACTTGCACCATCCCACTAACCCGGGGCTAAGTGGTTAAACCGTTAACCCAGTGTCAAATTGTACTGGTAACCATGGTAACTCCAAGTTTTACCGGTTAACCCCGGGTGAGCGGAATGGTGCAAGTGGTGCTTAGAAACAAAACTATACCACCAACAAGTAAATTTTAAATATTTTTAGAAATAATAAACAAGTTATAAGAAAATTTATATAGAAAATTATTTATAGTTTAATTAAAAGCATAATGGTTTTAACAATTTTGATTATTGATCATATTTATTTTAGGAGTTGGAAAAAATAGCACCGAAAGAGAAAGGTATCACCATGCAGTCAGTAAAAGAGGTGGTGCAGAGTTTGGTTGATGACCATTTGGTGGACTCAGAGAAGATAGGAACTTCCATTTACTTTTGGTCTTTCCCGAGGTATTGCACTTTATAAAAAAATTGTCTTAATAATTTTATAAAGCAATACATAGGTAATTATTCACTTGTAAAATGGGACTTAACTGCACAGTAGGGAAAACCAATCTTAAATTGGTATACTACCCTTATGTTCTTGGATAAAAAATAGAAGTGTTTGTAACTGGTTCCTGTCCGTCACCGGTGCCACTATGTTATCTTGGAGACAGGACATTTTTAATGTATTTATCTGTGTTTTCAGCAAAGTCAAAAATGCCAAGAAAAGAAAACTCAATGAGATGCAGAATGAACATGCAGAATGTACAAAAAAACTGAAAAAGACTGAAGAGGCCATAGCAAGTGAATCTGTGAGTATTTGAAAGATAAAAAATATCATAATTAAATTGACTTAAAACATTTTAAAAGATCTAACAATTAGCTATGTCAATGTCTATATTTTTTTAAGTGCATTTGTTTCTACTAAGTCCTTTTATTTACTTAAATTTTTTTTAAACCCAATTCAAACTACAAATGTCATGTATAAATATAGTTAATATTTTGTTTATTAAAGTTTACTGCCGTGTACTCATAAATTTGCTCCAATTCATAGATTGGTCGTGAAGCAACTGAAGAAAGAACAGACATATTGAAATCTTTAGAAGAGATAAAAAAACAAGAAGAGGCTTTAAAGAAACAATTGCAGAAGTATAGAGACTCAGATCCTGAGTACATAGCTCAATTAAAGACTGAAATTGAGGTTAGAGATACATACATGATGAGGTAAAATTTGCTAAAAAGTCGGATGTTCAGTAACTAAGTGCATTTTTATGTTCAGGATTTAAAGACTGCGGCCAACCGATGGACAGAGAACATTTACATTCTGAAATCCTACATGAAGAATACATTTCAGTGTGAAAACGAAGTCATCGATCAGATGTTCAACATTCCTCAGGATTTGGATTACATCGAATAGTTATTTGTTAATGTTATGTTACCTAAATATTTGCTTTGCCAATCAATCTCGAGTAAGGTTATGATTATAAAAAGAATACCAACCATTCCACGAGCACACCTTTCATAACATTCACCATTGTTAATAAATAAATTCCATAATACGCAAAAACCAGATATGTCGATTGTTTTACTTCTATTGAGTAGAATTATTGCAGAAAATAGTACGTAATGATAGCGTCGACTCCGGACATGAATGTCGAACCAGTTCAGTTCAGTTTTTGGTTCTTATGGCATCTGTCCATTGGGACAATTTTGCCCTGCACTGTCAATGTCTGTTCCTATCTACGCTAGAACCATGGATAGCTAGAACTCTCACCAAGTTGGGCCAAGTGGATTGTACTTAGAAGTTAGAACTATAGTATAGAGTATACATATAGTTGGTCAAGCAAATCTTCAATTTTTTAACATGCAGATACGTCTGCGAGCGATACTCCAAATTTTATATTAAAGGAAAAAATGGAAAAAGTTACACTTCCGGCAGGATTTGAACACGCAACCTCCGGAAGTGTAACTTTTTTTCCTTTAATATAAAATTTCAAGCAAATCTTGTCAGTAAGTAAGAACAAAAAAACTACACTCATCACAGCATGACTCTCTCCGTCCACGCCCGAAATGAGACCGTCCCTTGACAAACTATAGCATAATAGATTGTACTTTTTCTAGTTTTATCTCGTCTTAAGGTCCCTCCACACTCGTGCGCGAATCGCGGCACGAAGCCGCGAACACGAGTGTGGAGTCTAGTTCGATAATCAGCGAAATAGTCTCCACACTCGCGTTCGCGGCTTGCGCCGCGTAGTTTGGAGCGCGAGCTTTATGGTGTTGGCAGGGTGTTGGTCAAAGAATATAATAATATATGTATGTTGGTGATTGCAGTGAGTGATTGATTAATACAGTTTGTCAAAATACTGTCTCATTTCAAACATAGACAGAGAGAATTATACTATCTTTGTCTTATACTAGTACTAGCACCCAAAAGAAAAGGATGAGTATAGTTTTTTTTGTTCTTATTTACTGACAATTTGGTTTGACCAACTATAAATTTTAATGTGCGGTGTAAAGCACGTCAGTGTCTGCTTTTGCTTTTGGCGTAAATTGGAATTTTGGCTACTGTCAAGTACTGTCATCTGTGATCTGTGACGCACTCGTTTTGTCGTTTGGTTATAATAGTAATTGGTTAGGTTTTATATGGGTTTTATATTGTAATAACAAGGTTTATGTTCTTAAATTCAAAGCTATTATAGCTTAACTTAAATCGTCAACTATTTACAGAATACAGTTTTGCACGTCATCGTACTACTATACGTCGACGTAGGTTGCACTTAAATATTCGTCAATGTTAGTGAATCGTGACGGTCAACGTTTTGTGTATTCTCCATGAATCTAGTATTTATTAGTATTCTCAAATGGAAAAGTCCCGTCGAGACTTGGCTGGGATAACTAACGGTATGGTGTCTGTAGAGGCTCCGTTTATCAAGCAGGAGCCTGAGGACGAGAATAATGGGGGCTCGTGCGGTGTGAGCGGGACGCATGATGTATTTACTGACGTTGGTGAGTGGTATTTTTATTTACAAAGGCTATTGTTCGTTGCTATGTGTCTGGATACAGATTTGAGAATTCTGCCAAGCTCCGTTCAGGGCCTTTTGAAATATCAACAATTATATCCTGTAATCTATGAATTTGTTATTCACACTACTCGTAATAATAATAAAAAATGTGGTATTTTTTTTCTCTTTATTTTGGCACAAACAGTCATTTACAAGCCTTTGCTTGCAATGTATGTAAGTTCAGGTCATATCAAGCTAAATTAGACCCATTTTCCATTATTTGATTGAACAGAAACTTCACCTACAATTTGGGTAACTAATCAAAATTATGGTACCAGCAAGCTGATCTATGGACTCTGGAGGTGGCCATAGGTACTGTGATAAAACAACACCACTTAGTTGTGTTTAGGTCTGTTAGAATTGTCTCAACGAGTATCAGTTTCCTGAGCTATAAAAACTTGTATCATTAACAAATTTTTTGACAAAAAACTTGTTATATCTTAGCTTACTTGTCCAATCTACTAGGTACCAACTCTGTCTATCTGTCTCATCTGTCAGCTCCCATAGTACAATCAAATTTCACTTATATAACAACATGAAACTTATCATCATGATAACACATTCATGCCAAATTTCATGTTACTTTTAGCATGTCATTTTACAAAAAGAGTGTGACTTTGATACAGGGGCATCTTTTTGGCAGTGGCTTCTTGTGGATCTAACCCCTTTATGGGTCCAATTTAAATACATGATTAAAGCTTCATCGCCTCCTCAGTCCCAAAAAAATTTGCATAACAAAAAATACAAAAAGATAATGTTATAGGCAGTGGCAGATTTGCAGTCTTTGCCGCCCTAGGCCTCAGGCCCTGTAGCCGCCCCTTTCTCAGCACCCATCATATTGAGTACATTTGTGGTATTTTCTATAAAAAGGCACCTTATTGTCGATGGCGCTTACGCCATTATTAACGATGCTCCGATATAAATACAATGCCGCGCGAAGCTGTGCAGCGTAACCGCCATCGACAATAAGGTCCCTTTTTATAGAAAATGCCCTTTTTGAGTTATTTCTTATTATCATCAGCAAGTTTTTTGTCACCCGTTCCTACTGGGCCTTAGGGCAAGTCCGCCGCTGTTTATAGGTTGGTCTTTTTGGCCATTTATAATGTAATTAAGTGAATAATTAAAAATTTATTAATATTGTCCTTCGCTGTCTGAAACAGGGAATCCTAGTTCAGGCTTTTGTAAACCACTTATCTCTAATAACAATTCTTAGTCTTTAAGAGCAACCACTGTAAAATACTTTTTTCAATAAATTATTCGTATTTGTATACATGATTCAAGCCTCATTACCAATAAAAAAAAAAAAAAAACAAAATGATGATGTTATAGGATGGTCATTTTTGTCATATTTAAGCGGTTAATTAATGACTTAATTATTTCAGTGCCTGTTAAAGAAGAGTTGAGCGCTGAAGACCATGTGAAAGAGGAGCCTGCTTGCTCAGACAGTCCGGACCCGAGTGCCACACTGTATGAGGACCACCATGTTAAGGATGAGCTTGTGCTGGGCCCTGAGCTTTTTCACCAACCTCATGTATCGTTGCTTCCATGTCAGTTCAATATTTATAAATATTATCCTAGTAATAGTGCAGTTTTTTTCCAAAGGGTAAAAGCGGGACCCTATTACTGAGACTCCTGTACTGAGGCTGTATCTCATGAACCGTGATAGCTAGACAGTTGAAATTTTCATTGATGATATATTTCTGTTGCCGCTGTAACAACAAATACTAAAAAGTAACGGAACCCTCGGTGGGCGAGCCCGACTCGCACTTGTCCGGTTTTTTTATTTATAGTTCACTAGCTTTTATCCACAACTTCATCTGCATAGATTAGTATTCCATATAAGTAAATCTTTTTCCATCTGAAATTCCAAAAGAGATTCTAGTAAAATGGTCCTTATTGCAGATAAAGCATAAGGACCCTTCTCTGATGGAAAGCCACAATTTTTTTACATTAATAACATAACAAAAGCACCTGTCATTCACAAACTAAAGGTAAATGCATTGTGTAGTAACATCAGCTGGGTAGATATTTTACAAACCATAAAATATATTGTCTTGCAGCAGTTGAAGCGGGTTCCGCGCAGTCGCTGAGCTGCACTGTCAGGCTGGAGCGCCTGCTGGTTGACGCGGAGCGCCGCACTTGCCGGGTCGGGCGCCGCAACTACAAGCTTCACACCAAGCAACCAAATACTAAGTATGAATGCAATGATTGCGGCAAAAGTTTCAAATATCTCGCAGTTTTGAAGAAACACATACACACTCATTCTTTAACTCCACTAGATTCCCGCAAGAATGCCGAGTCAGACAGAAAAAGAAAGATTAAATGTGACTACTGTGACATCAACCTTAAGAAATCAGACTTACGAGCTCATGAGGGCATACCTACTAGTGAAAAACTTTACAAATGTAAGAATTGCGATTATCAGTGTATTCGCAAAGCACACTTGCAAAAACATCAGAAGATACACATTGGTGAAAAGCCATTTAAATGTTCCGAGTGTAATTTTGCGTGCCGTTTGAAAGTCAACCTAGGACGTCACCAAAGGATACATACTGGGAAGAAGCCCCTAGAATACAGTCAAAAAACTAATCCACTTAGTCACAAGAAAATAGTGAAAATAAACACTAGGGTGAAGACATTTCAATGTAGCTATTGTAACTACACATCTGTATATAAAATGAAATTAAAAAAACATGAGATGATACACGGAGATGGGAAACCTTTTAAATGTGACAAGCTATTTAAATGTGGCTATTGTGATTATAAATGTACTCGAAAACATAATTTATTACGTCATCAACGGACACATACTGGCGAGAAGCCTTATGGATGTAGATATTGCGTTTTCAAATGCAACCATAGCACCACGTTAAAAAGCCACGAGATGGCACACACGGATAAAAAGCCTTTTGAATGTAGGTATTGTGATTACACATGCAGGAGGAAACAACACTTACGAAGTCACGAAAAAGTACACACTATGGAAAAGCCATTTAAATGTAGCTATTGCGACTTCAAATGTGGACATAAAGGAAGTTTAAAAAGACATGAGATGATACACAAGGATGAAAAGCCTTTTGAATGTAGATATTGTGATTACAAATGCAGGACGAAACAATACTTACAAAGTCACGAAAAAGTACACACTATGGAAAAGGCACTTAAATGTAGCTATTGCGACTTCAAATGTGGACATAAAGGAAGTTTAAAAAGACATGAGATGATACACAAGGATGAAAAGCCTTTTGAATGTAGATATTGTGATTACAAATGCAGGACGAAACAATACTTACAAAGTCACGAAAAAGTACACACTATGGAAAAGGCACTTAAATGTAGCTATTGCGATTTCAAATGTGTATATAAAGGAACTATGAAAAGACATGAACAGATTCACGGGGATGCGAAACCTCTTAAATTTCTCAACCAGAAGACACACACAGGTGAAAATATATTTAAAACTAGCTATTGTGATTACAAATTGGATAAAAGAAGTATAAAAATACAGGACATAGTACACAGGGATTCCAAGCCTTTTAAATGTAGTGAATGTGATTACAAGAGTACACGAAAAAATGTTTTCCGAAAACACCAAATGACACACATTAATAACTGGTTTCATAAATGTGACTATTGTGATTATACGTGTCGTAAGGCATGTAATTTACGCCGTCACCAAATGATACACACCGGCGAGAACCCCTTTGGATGTAAACACTGTGATTTCAAATGCAATCAGAAAACAGTCTTAATTAATCACGAGAAAATACACACTGGGGAAAAACCATTCAAATGCAGCTATTGTGATTTCAGATGCAGCGTTAAAACAAACTTACGTAATCACGAAAAAGTACACACTAGGAAAAAGCCATATCAATGTAGCGATTGCGATTTCAAGTGCATACTGAAATCATATTTACGACTACACCAAGTGATACACACGGGTGATAAACCTTTTAAATGTAGTCAATGTACTTTTGAATGCTCCAGGAACTGTAATTTGAGGAGACATGAGTTGATTCACAATGAAAAAAAGGGCTTTAAGTGTGGTAACTGCGAGTACGAGTGTAGACAGAAGGCAGCCTTACGCAGACATCAACAGGCCTACGGTGGACGCTGTTATCGGCGTGACAAAGCAGATGTTGCTTTATAACACGGCGCGAGGGAAAGAAGCTGTACTTTTTGGCAACGCTAAAAAAATGGGCGCTTTATCATTATTACGCGATAGCGTTCATTATACGCCAACATTGTTCTTGTAGGTCCCTTATCTCTCGAATTAAATTTATGTACATTTATATCTATCTATCTATTAAGCCCTTTTATTCTGAGTTAGAGTATGTCTCGTAGCTCAGTGTGCCGCTTGGCAAAGGCCTCCTCTAGATCTTTCCATTGAGGTCAGGAGGAGGATTTATATCACATGGAACTTTTTCCCGTTAATCTCTCGATTGTTAGTTGAATAGGGTCAAAATTCTTTTCTTTGTCTTGTTTCTGACCACTCTGTTACGGTTCTTTTTGTCTTTTATCAAATAAATAAAAAAACTGTGCTATTGCATGTTTTTCTAGCTGTGGATTTTATTTCTCTTGAGAAAAATTTAATACTAAATTTCACCCCATATAAAAAGCTCCACTTCGTCACATTTTTTTAAGGACAAAACACAAGACAACGAAAATAATTTTGACCCAATTACATTATTTGCATTAGACATACTGTAGGTAAGTAATAGAAGTTATTCCTAACTAGATAAAACAATACAAAAAATCACATTTTCCTAGCTTTTAAAACTTTTTATAAGATAGTAAAAAATTAGGAGACATATTGTTGTCTTATTAACTTGGCCTTTTCAACAAGGTCCACCATCTTCGGCACTGATATTTGTTAAACTCGTATTTGTTAATGCCATCTCCTTAGAATTTTTATGGTCTACTAGCAGTTCTTTATGCTCAAAAATATTTTTGCCACATCTATCACATCCACTAGGTGAATCAGATGGACTTTCAATATTGTGTTCTAGTGCGCACTGTTCCATTTTGTAACATAGTAAGCGTATTGTCTCCACTTTATTTAACCAATATGCATATTTCACTGAAACATATTTTTACTATGGTTCCCTTTTTTCCAATATGTACTTATTTGCTTGCATAAATTATTTACACATCTTTCTGAACCAGTAAAATCTATGTTCTCGGTATTCTCAAAGTAAGACTTAAGAATTTGAAACATGTGGCGTTTTCGATCTGCATCTATAGCGCGGGGAAGAGAGTGCCAAATATTGAAGAAGTGCATCCTAGAAAAGGAACATTCAATATAAGTACCTAAAAATAATACAAACAATGCATTAAAATATTTGGCACATTTACATGCATTTACTAAACCAGGGTATATGGGTTATCATTTCCTTTCAGCATGGATTCAGAACTTGATTTTACTAAAACTTATTAAATAGTATGTTAAAATATCATGAAGTTTTTTTATAATCAAAGTTCCAAACTTGTGTAAGGGCCGATACAGACACTCGCGTTTGCGGCTCCTCGCCGCGATTCGCGCACGAGTGTGGAGGGCGCTTTTGGATTTTTTTGTCCACCGCCACAACTAACGCGAGTGTCGAAGTTCAAGTAGGTACCCGGGACACTGGGTCACCGATGACCTGTCGGACACGGCCACGGATTCTACTTCGTTGGTCGGACAACGTTGACGTGGAGAGGGAGCGTCGGATATTGGCGGTCCGGAGCAACATGTTGGCGCACGGGTTTGCAAGGTGTACCACAGAAGTGAAGACCACACTTTTAGGTCATAATTTAATATTTTCCATTGTTGTAACTTCAAAATTCAATAATTACCTATTTCATTGTTTTTATTATTCAATGACATAGGTACTTTGAATTTATGAATTTACAAATTATTGAATTTGGAGACTTAAATTTTAATTTTCTAATTAATTAACATAATAATTAGCTAATTTGGAATTTCTATGTCTATTTTATTCATAGACATACCTAGCATTACATAGATGAGCTATACGCGTGCGCCCGTGAGGGACAAAACATACGCAATATACCGCCTACAAATTCTCTGCTTTGCCCGAAGGTTGACTGGTAGAGAATGCCTCATAGCATTAAGTCCGCCTTTTGTACGATTGTATTTTCTTTTGTGCAATAAAGATTAAACAAATAAATATGATTGGTCGAGTAGATTTGTAGGTAACCTATAGAGGAAAACATCCGGGGACATAGACCTATAGGCAACTTGGTTAAAAATTATTTTCGTTGTCTTGTTTTTTTGTCCCCAAAAAATGTGACGGAGTGGAGCTTTTTGTATGGGATAAAATTTAGTTTTTAATTTTCTCAAGAGAATTATAATCTACAGCTAGAAAGACATGCAATAGCACTCGACTTTTTTTGTTTATTAGATAAAAGACAAAAATAGAAGCGTGACAGAGTGGTCAGAAACACGACAACGAAAAGAATTTTGAGCCAACTACCTGTACGAAAGCATTTTTGCCCAATAAGCTGAAATGGAGACCTTCGCTGACGTTCTGTCAATAAATAACTTTTAGTCAATACATTAGAATCAGAAATAATTATGTACCTACGCTGAATCGATAACAGTAGTAACAGTACAACCCTTGCCTAATTAATACCTAAAATTAACAATGCCTTGTTACCGGAAACACGCATACATATTTCCGGACGAGTCGGATAACTCGATGTTATGTCAGTAATAAATAAAGCTAGCTATCATAATAGGTCGGATATGAGGATAGGGGTGACAAAGTTTCAGGAAATGGATGTTGCGGTGCTGTTAATCTAAAGATCTCTCTCTATTTGAGCATCGCCTCCGATTTTAGTGCTTTACACATAAGACATTAAGTAAGTGACAAATAATGCTAAATATTATATTATACATATATCCTTTTGAATGCCTTTTCAAAATCGTTAACAGATTTTTAAGGAACAATAAGATAATAACAAATACACAGTCATCAAGCCTTTAATCATGGCCACGTCTACGCGAAATCTGCATGCACGCCAAGTGCTACGTATACACCGTGTTTTTTTTGATATCCGTTAATTTTAAGGGGAGATTCTTCAGGTTAAGTAAAGTTAATTTCTCTAAGAAACTAGTGTTTTAACTCTTACGGTTTTTGAGATATTCAATAAATAAATTTAATTGCTGAACCTGTGTAAAAGATTCTTCATTGCCTCCAAATTTTATTTATTTTTTAAGTTTCGTCAGTAAAGCGTTTTCCATTGATAGCTATTCACTACAAGAAGGTTACTGAGGTGAGTTAGTTTGACGATTCCGACATTACCTACTTTTCTTTCATTATGTGTCACTTAATGTCATAATGTAACAACATTTTACATCTCAGCGGAAAATGCCACGATATAATTATCCTCCTGGAGAGGTTCGCGATATACATTTTGTTTACGGCTTATGCAACGGCAATGCTGCTGAAGCGGCCAGAGAATACAGACGCCGATACCCCGATCGACGAACCCCGGACCCATTCACGTTTATTAACGTGAGTATTGTTCGTTTTCATCTTCTTATTGCTAAGATATTTTTTGCAGTAGTGCCAATAGTATTCTAATTATTATTGTTATCGTTGCAGCTGCATAGACGTCTAGGTGAACGAGGTCTACCACCGATACCTCATGAACGGGATATAAACTTAAACCTAGAAGATGAGATAGGCATTATGAATACTATCATTGAAGACCCCACCCTATCTACAAGGCGGGTGGGGCGTATATTCAACGTATCTCACAACAAAGTATGGGATTTGTGGAAACGGTATGGCCTACATCCGTACCATGTTCGAAAGGTGCAGGGTCTTTTGCCGCACGATAGCATTTCACGTCTTGCATTTTGCCAACGGACAAACGAACTTTTAGTTCAAGATCCTCAGCTTATCAGCAAAACATTGTGGATGGATGAGGCGCAATTCACAAGGGCGGGAATTGTGAACTCTAAAAATATTCATTACTGGGCCGATTTTAACCCAAAAATTGCCCGTGAATCATCTTTCCAACACGAGTTTTCGGTGAACATGTGGGCGGGGATACTTAACAATCAGCTAATTGGTCCTGTCGAAATTCCAGCTAGGCTGAACGGTGATAATTACTTGAATTTTTTACAGGGCCTTCACCTATTAGATTATTTTGAAGATTTGCCGTTGGAAACATTGCGTACACATTGGTTACAGCATGATGGAGCACCCGCACACTTCGCACTTACTGTACGCCAGTATTTGAATCAAAATTTTCCCGGGCGTTGGATAGGGCGTGGCAGTCCAACACTTGCTTGGCCTGCCAGGTCTCCCGACCTAACGCCCCTAGATTTTTATGTGTGGGGCACTTTAAAAGATCGAGTTCATTCAAAATCTCTTGCAACTCGAGAAATCTTACTGCAGAGAATTCAAGAAGAAGCCGATGACATGCGTGCCACTGACGTTAATTTAAATCGTCAAATACGAACGCGATTAAATGTCTGTTCAGAGCAAGGAGGCGGTCATTTTGAAAATCTTTTACATTAAACTACAGTGCTTCTATTTTCTTAATGTCCCTCGGCAGTCCTCATATTTCCGAACTCAAGCGATAGCTAATCGACACTAACAAAGTAGAAGCACTGTAATTACATAACTACATCAGTCATCAGCTATTTCTTGAATATAATATTTCCTTCGGTTACCGCGATTAGTACTCTTTTAACCGTGTTACTTTAGCTGTAAGTTTTCCTAATAAATAAAATAAAATAAATAAATAATAAATAAATAAATGAAACACTAAAAAGTTTAAAACGGACTAAATCGCGTGCATTGGCTACATCCACAGGGTAGAATGAAGACTCATTCTGTTTTCATTCTACTCTGTTACATTACAATTGCTGTAAAACTTGGGGATGTAGTCAATACACCTACATGACTTAGTCCGTTTTAAAGCACTAATTTTAATAACTTTTTTTCTATTCTTTGGGGATTTCTCACAGATTGCAATAGTTTTGCAGTATTTCCAACGGCAAATTAGATAATATTGTTGTCACGAATAGGTCTAAATAAAATTAAGGTGTCAAGCATCGTCGGCAAAAGTCTGCAGTCTGCCAACATGTCTCTGGTAAGCCTAAGTTCAATTAAGTTTGATAAACCTCTCGTCCTCGCCAAGGAGAAGCCAAACATTCCCAGGATGCTGCGTGAGGCTATTGAAATAAAGAAAGTTTCTAATTTCGGTAACACCAGCTTGGGATCCTGTATTCTCATCAAGGATCAAGCACGACACAGGACTGGAAGACCTTAATGTCGACTTTGTTTAAAAAAAATTAAAACATCAGTTTTAATGTTTTAAAACATTGTTTATCAAAACAATGACGTTGCGTTGTTTTATCACAGAGTTCCTATGGCCAACTCCATTCTCCGTCATTAGATCAGCTCGATGGTAGAATAACGTTGCGTTGTTACCCAACTTACATAAGTATGTGAAGTTTTATCTGCATCTAAATTATTTGATTTGTGCCTCACCCATCCACAATATTTCGTTGATATTAAGCTCTTTAATAAGATCTTGACCTAAGAGATGTATTGCCCTTTGCCAAAATGCAATTCTTAAAAAGTTTCGACAAAAGACCCTGAACCTTCCGAAAATGGTACGGAAGTAGTTCTAACACAGAATAACTAATTATAAATTAGATTAACTAAAACTTGTAAAATAAAAATAGTTTAGATACAAAATGACTTGTCTGAAATTTAGGATTTGTTATTTTTGTTAAAAGATTTGTTATTATTTTTAGATGATTAAATTGATTGTTCAAATTATAAGCCACTTTTATTTTGAAATCAGAAAGCCTGTTTAGTATTTAAACCCCAAACGCATAGATAGACGAAGCACTACCGATTGTAGGTATGTACTACATTTAGCACACGTTTAACGTACCTACTAGTGCCTATGACACCGAAGTGCCCAAACGGCTGATGCAATTTATTTTGTTTGAAGGGTCACATAATATTCTTACACACAGTTTTCTTAGCTCTGATAAGGAGGCATTTCGTTCAGTTGTTTGAAGATAATAAATTGGTTTCTATTTCATGATGGGATGTGAATGCTACCGTTTTATACTGAGTAACTGTGTAATATTGCAAGTTTGTAGTGTAAAATTGTGTTTTAAGGTACAAAAGGTTTACATGTGCATTTTAATTGTAATTGAGTCATTCCACATGAAAACGTCTGAAATTCGTCATTGTGTGTAGCCGCGTGGTCAAGGATTTTAATGAAAAAAGTGAGGGTGTACTATGAGACATGTTTTAACAACAAACACCGTTGTTGTTTATTTTTTAAATATCTACTTTTTTCCATCAGCACAAATCGGAAGATCGAAGTGCTGTCATTTTCCTAGTCCCACAGACTATGATGAAACTTTGCTTAGAAAATGTGTATAAAAATAGTGTTTTTTAAATATTATGGTTTAATAAACACAGTATCCATTATGCATTTATCCATTATTTGCCCGTATGGTGCCGGGTAAGAATAGCACCACCCCCCCTCTCTTTCCGTGGGTGTAGTAAAAGGCGACTTAAGGAAAATCCGGTGGATGGGCAGCAGCGTCCTCCGAGAACTACCTCTATCAAACTGCGGTCGCCAACCCGCCTGCCAAGCGTGGCGACTACGGCAATCCCCCCTACGGTACTTGGGGGAGGCCTATGTCCAGCAGTGGACGTCTATCGGCTGAGATGATGATGATGATTATTATTATTATAATATTTTACTCCAACACTTCTGCGTAAATTACCGAATCACTAAAAATCGTAAAGAAAAATACATTTTTGATCGAATCAAATTGAAACCCTGACTTTGTATTGGACCTAGGAATTACACCTATTAATCATTCGAAAATACGCACTTTGTTGCCAAGCGGACCCCCGGCTTCCATGTCTGAGCCGTGGCAAAAATGCCGGGACAACGCGAGAAGGCGTAAATATGCACTTTTGAATAAATCTTAATGGGTCTACTTTGAACCAACAAAAATCAATGTTTATACGTAATTTTTTTTAAAAGTATTATTAAATGATAGATTCTTATTTTTGCTAAGTTACGAGATACGAAATTTAAAAAAGTTACGAGATACGAAATCGGAGAGTCTCGTCTGACACGCCGTGGGAGACGGACGCACGTTTGGGAGCCCTTTTGTTCTTTCCCGGTTGTAAAATCCCAGAAAAAACAATAGAGCCCGCGTTAACGCCACATGCGACAACTGGCCGACCGTCGGTTCAAGTTCCTTTACGCGACCTAAACACCTAAACACAGATTCGGTTTCTCGGGTCGCTGTTCATAAATATCCCTAATAGTGAAATGCGGTCAAATAATATCTATGTGTATCCATGAGTGAATTGAGTCAAGTGCGTGTGGCCCTTGTCTGCGCCATGTATCAGCTCGGCGGCGCCTGCGGCCCATCACTGAGGCGCGGTACTGCTGCCGGCTCCGCCTACACGACGGACAAATTGGTGAGATCGGTCCTTGATACGTTTCTTAGCCCCAGTATTAACATCCCAAGATATTCCATTGTTAGTCGAGCCAAAACTACAACAGTCCCCCGAATAGTAGATACCATCCTACCATCTACGAGACAGCGTTGTCTGATAGCGTGATTATATTGTATTAAATAGGTATCGAAACGATCGCAGTTCTCATTGTCTATCTCAGTTAAATACCTAGCTTCATCTAACTCTGTAGTGACACCTTAATGGTTCGTGTTCGTCTTAATTAGGTCATTAGACAGATATTTGAACTTGGTTTTATTGGATTAAATACCTACTAACTTGCATCTAGCTTCGCCTAGCCTATAGCTTCAGCCATCTGGGGCTCAGACGTCGCCTGGGGTGCGTTGAATTATAGGAAACGACTTTTAGAGCTCTACAACAGAGGCCGAGTCGTAGACAAAAACAATGCACTTCCCTTAAACACATCTGTTGACCAAATAACCATAAAAAAGACCGACAGATTGCACAATTGGTCCAACGGGTTTTTTTTGTTAGCATACCCGGACATTAGTGATTTGTTTATTACAGTGTCAGTGTCTTTGTGTTTTTTATTTGTGCAAAAACATAACTACCGATGACAGTGTTTGGTTTGGTGCATAAGTATGGATAATATTTGTAGTGCTGTTTTTACCAGCTTAAAACTACTATGTTGAAACTGACTATTTCTTAGTGTTGACGTAGACGACACGAGCGAATAATCTTACGAGATATAATAAATCAGTCAGGAGAAAAGAATGCCGCGGGCAAACACAAGGTCCATGAGCAGTTATTTATATGATATTAAATTTTAGCAATTAATTACTTACGGGTTTTAGTAGTGTCTATTGACGGTGTTGGTGTATTTTATATTACCTAATAAATATTTATTGTGTCATTTGTGTCTGGTGATACTGAGGTGCCGGGACTCGTGCCAGTGTTGCTTGTTAAGTGCTATTAATTTTGTGTGCCATCATCATCAGCGACCAAAGTAATACTATTTATTACGAGGCGACAAGAGATTACTCGCAAAATCGCAACCCCAAGATGTCAGGCGTCGGCGGGCAACACACGACTTTTCGGCAAAGCGAACTATTGTGGCAGCCAACACAGGACAGGATAGACCCGACAGATGCGGATTACCGACGAAATTGACAGCCTAGTGCGCGCGTAGCACATGCGTGGTCGAGCCCGACGTGGTATAAGCATATGGGTGGAAGAGACTCAGGATAAACTTAAGGGCCCTACAAGTGAAGGCCGTATAATGATAATAATATGAAGATACTACTCTGTCTTTTCGAAAGCACTCATTAACGCAATGCAGGCCTTTTGAAGAAAAGTCACTTACGAAAGCTATCAAGGGGCCTCGATTGCTGCTGACTACGAGCCTGACGAGAGCGAGAGACGATTAACCTTCGAACAATGAACTCAACTTAATCGCAGTCACCATCCCTTCGTATTTATTTTTATCATTTTTACCATTTTTATCTTCCCTAAACTGGGCACGATGCTGGTATTCGGTCTGGTTCTTCAACTCCCGTCAACTCCTATCCTCGACTGCAACAGCCCCACACTCCTCACCTGTATTATTGGCTCACCGGTGTCTCGGGCAGGAGGGTCAGTTGAGCATGCCGGGGCGGCAGATGAAGGGAGGTGTATACGAGTAGGCCCGAATACACGTCCTGCCTCGGAACAGGTTTGTCTGGACGGAGGTCGTTAGCGTACCGTAGCATACGCCTCTAACCGACGGCCTGGATCGTACCAGCACGTGCATTTGAGCAAGCTCGACGAGCCTCTCCGTCTCTCCCTCCCTTGTGTGACCAACGCTTCTGCGTCCTTGCAGCAGAACTGCTGGCTGGTGTAGTCACTAAACGGAAACGGAAACGGAGTTACGAGATACGAAATCGTATCGTAGTAGTAGGTACTTAGAAAAGGTGTCTAAAACCCTTAAAACTGGACGTAAATATGTATTTTTTAGTTAAATGAAAAGCATCGGCAAACGCATTATAATAAGGCATATTATAATATCTCGTTTTATTCTTAGGTACTTCTACGTTTCGTAACGAAACAGTCATCGGTTAAATAGCAAAATCTGAATTCTAGTCCGAAAACTAAGAAAATATGTCTACCTAAATACCTAGTCATTATGAAAACGATAGTTAGTAAGCTACAATAAAAAATAAAATCATTTTTAGCGGAAGTTTCTAAGCAGAGTTTGAACCTAACTAGGTTAGGTAGGTCTGTCGGCTGACATGATGATGATGATGATGAAGTTCAAACTCTGCTTAGAAGCTTTCGATGAAAATGATGTTGTTAGTAGTAAGAAAATTACACCATTTCAATGTTTCAATGAGTGCCAATCGAACACAAAGTATTAAAAAAATCCCATGGGCTTAGTGATTTCATACCCCAAAGTATACCCCAGGCTTTTAGACGTTTTTATAGGACCCCATTAATTATAAATGTAATATGTAAATCTTCTTCGAAGTTTTAACCACAAAAGGTTTTAAAATCTAAATGTAAAGAAAAAAAAAGAAAAATCAAGTTAGTTGTTGGGATTTGAACCTGAAACCTCACACTCAATAAGCAAACCATCTACCACTAAGCTGTGTTTTGGCATGTGCTGTCGTAAATAAAATTCAAGCTTTGTCATATTTGACACTAACTTTTACTTAACTCTAAAGGACCTTTTACAATGCAGTATTCATTTATTTTGTATGAAAAAGCAAAAAAAAATATTTTTATTCGAATTTTACAAAAAGCGATATACCAGGTAGCTTCTATTAATGTATCAAGCAACGTGTCGAACTTAACGGAAATCAAAAAAAACACGGTGTATAGTAATTACGTAAAGTATGGCGCGGCAATACATTTGTCACTGCTAAGCTGCTGCTACATGGATAAATGTGGTTCTTTGTAGAGGTTTTTATGAAAATGACTATTACTTATTATTACCTACCAATTATTACTTTACTCTTTGGACTATAATGACTATTGTCATAAGTCATGTGTCAGTGCGTTTGAGAATATTTATCGTAAGATTGTTACCTATTTATTGGTCTTTTCGTTCCGTGTTGCGTGTTTGAGCGGAGAAAGATATGTGTTTCTCGGAACTTATACTTATATCAAATGGTTGCGAAATCTCCATACATCTTCGAAGAAAAGCGAATACTGTTGAAATGTGAAGTATCTAATCCCAAGGGTTCCTAGTAGCACAGTGGAAACTTCCCACGCACTAAACAGTATGTAAGAGAGGCCTACGTCCATCAGTCAAGTGGGACGAATATTGATATGGTGATGATATTGGTTGTGTAAATTGTAATGTTATGGACACGTTTTTCCTTCAATCTGACGTTGCGCTGCAAGATGCTACGACTAATTCCCGTAAGTGTTTATATACTTTATCAAAGAATAGATAAATTTCATAAATGCAACAGGCGTCGTCATTTTTTTTTGTTTAAATTAAATAACCGTCACGAATCGTACCTGCGCTCAAACGTCCCCATAACGCTAGCAGCGTTACCGCGCTGAATGGCCAACGAGATCTGTTGGACCAGGTACGATCCGGACCGAGGGTCGCACCCCCTGTCCCTCAGCCGCCGACCCAAATCCCTCACAGTCCCTGACCTCCACAGCCCAAGGTCCCGCAGTCTTGACTGCAACTGGCACAAATTATTAGACCCAACTCGAGTCCAACTCACATACTTATCTACATACGAAAAAATTAAATTGTGCGTTTTTTTTTACGAACAGGTATCAGACATTTGAGAGGAAGATGGTGTTTGAGCGGTCGGAGGCTGAGGTGTCGGGTTTGTGGTTTGAGGGGTCGGAGTCGGGAGTCACAAATAAATGGAATTTGATGAAATTTGGAACACAGATAAACCTTTTACTCAAGTGGGGACACGACGCGGTATCAGTAACATTATACTTCGGAGTTCGGGTACATAGTCAAACGCCTGTAGGCTGTTAGGCAAACACAATTGCAGGGTGGAATCACGATTTAGTAGGTTGACTTTCAAACAAATTAATTTTGAAGCTACGCCCTTATAGCCGGGGAGGCGACAATGCTAAATGTGTAGTAACTCGAGCGTCGTAGAGACCTTTTGGATTCGAAATATTAGATGATAGGAAGAAAAACAGTTATACATTATATTTTGTTTTTTAGCGAGCAGGAAACCGTGTACAAAACAAAAAAAACACCATGTGGAGTTACTCAAGCGCGTCAGACATTGGTTCCTTGTTGTGTCAGTCGCGCAACATGTTTCTGATAACAAGACATAGGCAGGGTGGTCATACGGAAGGATAGGAAATTTGGAAAAAAATAATTTACTCGTGCTCGTCAGATATTCAGACCCTATGGACCCTACAAAAGTGTCTATTTCAATAATCTGACGATTTCAGCGATCCGTAAGTAAGTGGCAGACACAAACTTGCAAAAAAAACCGTCATCTTGAAATACTCGAGCGTGTCAGATTATTATACAGACAAGTTCAGATTCAAGTCCCAGTTATGTAAAACCACAGAATAAGTAATAGTATTATCATACAGAACGGCCACGCACCGCCCCGCCCCGATTCCACTCCGCGACAGCAAATTGACGATGACGGCCGTTTGCCGGCCGCTCAGTAGGTACTATTTTTTTAAGCAACGCACACAATGACGCATGCCGCGTGTACAGACTTGCCGTTCACACATAGAAACGCAAGTGATTTTTGATGTTTTTTTTTTTTTTTTTTTTTTTATACCACGTCGGTGGCAATCAAGCATACGGCCCGCCTGATGGTAAGCAGTTACCGTAGCCTATGAACGCCTGCAACACCAGAGATATTACACGCGCGTTGCCGACCCTTTAAAAACCTGTACACTCCTTTTTTGAAGAACCCCATACTGTAGCCCCTCGGGAAAACCTCGGCAGGGAGCTCATTCCACAGCCGAAGCGTACGCGGGAGGAAATTCCTCTTAAACCGCACAGTACGCGACCATTTAGGTGCTAGGGTGTGAGGATGAACACCCTGCCGATGGCGAGCGGTGCGGTGATAGAAAGCGGCCGTTGGCATCATGTCAAACAATTCTTCAGAGCACAGCCCATTGTACAAGCGGTAGAACACACACAACTGTACTGTATAGCCAACTATTTATTAATCTGTGGTATAGCGTGTTCGCCCTGTGGTAAAACCATAATCTGACAAGAATGTGGAGCAGTATCCTTATTTGACGATAAGAATAAAATATTTTTATTTTTCAAGGTAAGTAATTTAAAAAAAAACTTGTATGTATTTATTTTATTTGTAAACTTTTTTGTGCCCAAAAAAGTGAGCAGAATACCGCTGTATAAGTAGATGTCCGAAATGAGGCTGCTCGGATAGAACTGGCTTTTTTAAGCTCAAATCATAATACTATGTTTGATGTCGGGGCCCGGGGGCTGGGCTGCAATACTATTATGCAATAGCGTTCTGGATGCTGCTCCTCTGTCAGACTCCGCCATGGCGCTACTGCAGCTTGTACGAAAGGCTATTGTTAATAGAATAAGTTAATTGTAAGAACATAAATAAATCATATCATATCATATCATTGTATTGTTGTTTGTTTTCTACATGTTCACCTCGGTGACAAGCTTTTAAAGAGAAAAATATGGATGGTATAGAAAGGATGCCAATCTCTTATGGCAGAATTGTTGCAAAAGTGACCGCTTTCAACTTTAAATAATAGTTCCTAATCTCTCCGGTGGCGCTAGTTAGGCTCTGGGACATGAGTATAACTGAGTATAACATGAATCATATAAGGCAACAAATAACCCGACCAAATTACGTAGGTTGTTTTTGGTAGTATTTCGGTGTATGGTGGCGCCGCCTAATTACTGTTTTTTGATGGACACTTTTCATACACAGAGATTTGGCTCCTTTATATTAAAGATAGATATAACTCCGTAATAGATGGATACAGTCTAAGGAAAAAACGTGCCTCGAAAATCAAGGAAATTTGATTCTCGTTCAGAGGGCGCTACTAGCTTTGGCCTACTGTCGTATAGATGGCGTTGACGGTTTCGTTTGTTATTTAACAATTTTAACGCATATCAGTGAAAGAACATGGGTCAAAATCATAAAAATAATTAATGCAAATAAAAAAATCATTTATACATATTTAAATACATTTTATCGTATTTTTATAAATCTTCATTTTTAGTTTTAAAGTGTGTCGACAGATGGCAGTGAATTTACTGGGGTTACAAAATTTACTATAGTTGGTCAAACCAAATTGTCAGTAAATAAGAACAAAAAAAACTATACTCATCCTTTTCTTTTGGGTGCTAGTACTAGTGTAAGACAAAGATAGTATGACTAGACTTATATTGACCGGGATATAGACCGTGATTACCTTTTGTATTATTTGTGAGCTCCCGATATTTCGACGCAGTTACATGCATCATGTTCACGGGTGACTGACGATAGCGGGTGGGTGTCAAAGTTGTGTAGACAGCGCTCTGTCTACCCTCATTCTTGCGCGTCGGCTGCGTTCACTTTCAACGTTACCAACGGTCGCATTCACACTTGTTGGTCCGGTCGCGTTCACACTCGTTGGTCTGTCCAAACACACCACTCACGGTGTCACTACGCGTGTTTGATTCGGATATCACTGGTTTTTTTACACAAACAAATCACAGGATTCCACACATTTGACAGTTTAAACCCATCTTCACGATTAAAATTTTTGTATTTGTGAATTTCAACGGCATCTCTTACCAATCTTGGTATATAGTGGCGTTCTGTCGAAATGACCTTGGGACTATGCAACTCGATCCAGTGATTTGTACCCGACTCAAGGAGATGCTGAGCAATAGCTGACTTGCGAACGTCATTGTTCTTGACCGCAGCAATGTGTTCTTTAATTCTGCAGGTAATAGTGCGTTTGGTCTGCCCAATGTACGAACTACCGCAGCTACACTCAACTTTGTATACACCAGGTTTTTCCAGGGGAAAATTGTCTATGGGCGACCGCAGAAATTGTGCAATTTTCCTGTGCGGGGTGAAGATAGTTTTTACAGAGTAGTTATTTAGTATAAGTCTAGTGAAACTAACCGTGAATCATTCAAAACTCTAAAGATAGTATGATTCTCTTTGTCTATGTTTGAAACGAGACAGTCCTTTGACAAACTATATGACAGTACCGCTCTAGTATAAGTTACTCTATGTTTATATAGTCTCCATGGAGAAAAACTAAAAAAAAAACCTAAAAAAGTGGTAAATGACTCTTTGGGTAAATGTAGAATGTAAAAAATACTTAACTTTCTGAACGTACAACGTACCCCTCACAAACTGTCATTGTCACTTTGACATATTGCCCATATTGGACACCTTTTTTTGTCAATAGATTCTAAAATAAAAGCAATCTTAGCATTTTTGCAGTTAAACTGCTGTATCAGATTTTTCGCCCTGATTTTTACTAAAATTAAATAAAAGAGTCATCAATAACTATGACTAAACAAGAAAAGTTCTTCGGCCCGCTAACACTGCACCAGAAAAGCGAGAAACCAACGATTTTCAAGGATAACGAGACCCGTGAATGCCAGTGCGTTTTGTGTGAAGAGAAATTCACGTTGCCTGATGCTGAGAAACCTTTGCTTACACATTTCTTCATGAAACATAGGCTGGTTATAGCCGATGTGAATCAAATAGCGGATTTGTTTGAATACTTGAGATACTGGCGATTGAGGTTTGGAGGTTAGTTTTGGTCAATTTATATTTGGAATTGTAAGATTTTTGTGCATTTTAATCGGCAATAATGTGATAAGCAGGTCAAGTATGCAATTTATTCATTGTTTTGAAACAAGTACCTGCTTATTGCACTAATTTTTGCAATATTGTACTGGCATAATGATCCGTATACATAGGTAGAAGTTAACTCATGAATTTTTTTAAACTTAAGTATAACTAAATAACTATGAATAAAATGCTATCCACAAATAATGGACTTCTGACTTCTACTTTCAGTAGGTTTATTGCTTTATATAAGTGTCTGAGTAGTTTTTTATGTTCTGTTACAGATGAAAATCTTCCTTACTTCTGTACTACAATGTTATTGGACAGCAAGCCCGATGGAACAAAATCTAAAGACGAGCAATACTACTTGCTTAGCGATGTTCTACCCGAGGACAAAGAGTTACGGTCAAACTTGCAACAAACAAAACTGGAAAAATTACTGCAACGACACCAGTTTGAACGAGAAGACAAAAATTATGAAAAAGAATGTCTATTTTGTAGATATGTCTCTAAAGATACTAGAGCCATTTATTTGAATCATTTGTATGAAAAACACAACTTTCATATAGCTAAACCGGACAACCTTATTTTCATAGATGACCTCATAAACACCGTTGCATCCAAGCTAGATAATCTACAATGTATTTACTGCGAAGGTTCTTTCAAAGACCGGATTATTCTTAAAGAACACATGAGGAAAAAAGGACACAAAAGAATCAATCCGGAAAATAAGGAGTATGATAAATTCTTTATGGTAAATTACATAGGTGACACACAAACTAAGCATAAATATCAGAAACACCATAATCAGAAACAAAATCATCAAAAAATACCAAACCCTCCTGAGGCAAATGACCGTGATTCCGTGGACAGTGATCCAGAGTGGTCAGAATGGACCGAAGAGAACGGCCCACAGATAACTTGTCTCCTCTGTGAGCATACAGAAATGGAATACGAGAATATTCTTGACCACATGGAACGTAAACATGATTTTTCATTCACAAAATCTACTGCAGGCTTAGATTTCTACCACAAAATCAAGATAGTAAACTACATTCGTAGGCAGATACATTTGAAGCAGTGTTTATCATGTGAAACGGTCTTTGATGACTCTATAAATTTAGAGAAACATTTAAAAGAAATGAAACATTGGGAACTTAACAAGGAAAAATGGGATCAGCCGGAATATTATTTTCCGACATATGAAGATGACTTGTTCTTGTGCTTTATCAATGATGATGATGAGAGCTGGTGGGACACCGAGGAACAGGCAGCTGAGAGGACTGATAACAATTTTTCTGATTCTATTTCTAAAGAGATGGCTATGGCTGTTTTAAATTAATAAGAATCAGTTCGGGTCATAAAATCTATTATGTTCAGGTAATAAAATCTATTAATTTTTAAAACATAATATAACAGATTTTATTACCAGCACTGGTTTTTTGAGTGGCAGTAGGTGTTGTAAGCATTACCTGGAAAGGCAGATACTTACTTACTGCTTACTGCTAGCCTTTCTCACAGACATCTTGTCTGGTTGCTCAAGGCATAGGCCTCATCCATGTTCCTCCACGAGTCCCTGTCCAGAGCCTCTTGGCAGATTATCTTGGGTCAAATGGATGGCAAGCATGCGCAAGGAAGAGCACCCACAAGATGGTATGATGCTGTGAAGAGGTGGCGGCAACATGCAGTACATGACCGCACAATATGGAGACGGAGCATACATGGTCGCGATCCTCAGCAATGAGGGACCGAGGAAGAAGAGGAAGGCATTGTAATATGGAAAAGTGCATTGTGGTTGACATGGTGGATGGGGTAGTGAACATCCACCGACCCGCTGGATAGATATAGTAAAGAAGCCCTGCCAGGGATCTACACAGACAGGCGCCTATTAGTAGGACGGCAGAATGTTGCATGGCCTTGGTGCATAATTGCACATAACAACTCAGTCATGAGGAAACGAAGAAGAAGGCAGTTTATTCGTGCAATATGTTTGGGTCATCTTTACAAATAGATCTCAAAACAAAAATTGTCACACCTGAAGAAATGAATACTTATGTGCCCCCATTTTTCTCTCTGGTTATTAGCATTATAGAATAGTTATTCTAGATATATATAATACGATAGATAGAGATAGGTAAGTGCGAAAAATAGGAATTCGCATGTGTATCTTACAATTCGTACAACGTTTTACAGTACACCCAGGCCCTTTAAATTTTCGACGTAGTTATAAGTAGTTATTTGTTTTACAAGGCGGCAAAGTTGTCGTTTAACCTCGTGATAATATTAATACCCGAGCAAGCGAAAGATTCCAAAATCGAACCACGTGCGTAGCGAGGGTTTCAAGGCACGAGGGCTAAACAAATTTTGCCACCGAGTGAAACACAAATATTTTCACCACACCAACGCGAGGAGAATACTGACTGTAAAATATCATACATAATCAATTCAAAATGAATGTTATTAAATATTTATCATTCTAAATTATCTTGTAAAAGTCAATTCTACCATTTCTACCAGACAACATAAGAAAACAACTCAACATTAGCATGTTATTAGTTTGCCACACATGTGGATAAAATGCAACTTTCTCATAAATTTTTAGGGTTCCGCACCCAAAGGGTAAAAACGGGACCCTATTACTAAGACTCCGCTGTCCGGCTGTCCGGCAGTCCGGCTGTCCGTCTGTCCGTCTGTCTGTCACCAGGCTGTATCTCATGCTCTCAAATTTCAACTTAAAAAAATTTCACAGATGATGTATTTCTGTTGCCGCTATAACAAATACTAAAAAGTACGGAACCCTCGGTGCGCGAGTCCGACTCCGGCCGGTTTTTGAACAATCAAGAGAGCTGGTAAAGACCAGCTGGTGTGGTAAAAATATTTTTACGCAATTTGATGTTTGTAGGTATATTAACTTTTTTTTCCGTTCGGAATACGTATTCGTCTCGTGTCTTGTAAATAAAATGTACCTACCTATATTAGATATACTTTCTATTATATTCGTTTTAAGTTGAGTTAAATAAATTTTATAGAAATTACTGGTACTTATCTACTATTGTCTAAATTCTGAATTAATTTACCTTAATACCTTGCTATTGGCTGCTTGTGCTACAGAGGCGCCAACTTGGTGGCCACCAGACACAATAGTTGTTTAAAAGTTAAAAGGTTTTTAATACCTATCAAGTATTAAACCTTTTAACTTTTAAACAACCTACATACAATACCTTGCTAGCCTACAACCAGGTAACAAAGTGACGTCAGCGACGTCATTACGACGTAATAATGACGTCATAAAGACGTCGCTGACGTAATAAAGACGTCGCTGACGTCATAATGACGTATAAATGCTACCTGGGAACCTACCTAGGTAGGTACCTACCTACTATAATATTTCACGAAACTTCGAAACGTAATACATTTACATATAGGTATAGCCAAAAGGGGTTTGCCTACCTAATAGTAATAAGACGTATCATTTCGGCATTTCGAAAAAATTACAAATTTAATTCACAAGACCGTGTGACGTGTGACCTCTTTGTACCGATTGGTTTTTGTGAAATAAGAGAATTAAGTAAGTATAGCCGGTCAAACAAGTTTATCGGTAGAAAAAGGCGCGAAATTCAAATTTTCTATGGGACGATAACTCTTCGCGCCTACATTTTTAAAATTTCCCGTTCTTTTCTACTGACGGAAATGGCTTGACAGAGTATATATATATAGTTGGTCAAACCAAATTGACAGTAAATAAGAACAAAAAAAAACTATACTCATCCTTTTTTTTTGGGTGCTAGTACTAGTGTAAGACAAAGATAATATGATTCTCTCTGTCTATGTTTAAAATGAGACAGTCCTTTAACAAACTATAATAATCGTTACATTTTATGGTCCCTCTACACCATCGGCAATGATGGTCCATTACAGAATGGGCGACGATTCCATCGTGTGGGACGCGCACAATCATGGCCGCACTTACATGGAAGAGTGATAGAGAGACAAAGCGTTTCGTTGTCGAAGCGATAGCGATTGTCACCTAATTTGGCTAAGCCGGCAGGGCTATAACCTCCAAAATCGAAGTTCGCAAATTGCGGGCATCTTACTCTGTCTCTCTAACTACGCCTTCATTGGAGTAAAAGAGAAAGATCCCCGTCCCCGCAATTTGCGAATTTCGGTTTTCGCGGTAGGCCCTCCGCTGTCGTAGGTACCTACCGTTATGAAGGTATACATCACATCTCCTGCTCCAATGCCATACTTCAGACAGAGACAGTTACGGCACTCCGTAGTATATAAATAGCGGCTTTTAGCTTTTAAACTTCAAAGTGCCTACGTGTTGTCGTAGGTAAGTACACGTACCTAATGGATGTACAGTCGAGCTCGTAAATGGCCCAATTTTTTTTGTTGTCAATTTTTTTTTTTGATTTCGATAAAATATGGCTGGTTTGAAAAGTTATTTATTCGGGGCGGAATAAAAACGAAATCAGAGCTTGTCCCGTTAAAAATGGATGTAATTATGCGTTGACTTGCGAACATATCATACCTACGTTTTATTCATACCTTACCCAGAGGAAGATTCTCTTAACTTACAAAACTTACAAAATAAATGTCTCTGCTATAGAGAAATGTACAGTGCTTAAATGTATTCGACTGTACTCGTTAAGGTTAAACAGCTTGATAAGAACGAACACACACCCAGAGTACAGTCAAGGGCATAAATATATATACATTCCCAAAGTTTCAAAAATATGTGCACGCCCTTACACCTTAGACAATAAAGTCGTGTCAACATATTTTTGAGCCATTTGTCTGGATCGATATTTTTGCCTTCGACTGTACCTAGAGTCTAGACATCAAAGTGATATTGATATGGCCCGTTATGAAGATCAAATATCTTCATAACGGTAGATATTATCTCCAACAGTACCTAGATATGAAATTCTCTAGAGATTTCAATCATATTGCAATATGTTTTACTCCAAAATATTTATCAGTACGGTTTTTACTCACTATTATTTTTAGTCGCTTTTGGCGACATGTTTCGGATTCTTTGGGAATCCATCCTCAGGCACGAGTGTCCGCGGCGGTTGTACGTCGTGCACTGCCCGAAACAAACAGAGAGTGTGAGAATCCGAAACATGTCGCCAAAAGCGACTAAAAATAATAGTGAGTAAAAACCGTACTGCTAAATATTTTGAAATATGTCTCACGATAGTTTAAGTGCGATGTTTTACTCCATTTAATTAATACCTACCATTAATCAAATATATTAGGAATGTACCTAGACAATGAAAAATAACGCCGAGTGAACGTAGTATGGGCGAAAAAGAACGACGAATTAATAAACCTAAATAAGATTTTTCAAATATATTTTACCAAATTGTACCTACATTTACTGTCCGCGCACCAATTTCGTGCATTCGGTGGTCGAGGAAGTGGGAAGGTGCGCGCTGCGCCCGTACGTACAGAACATAGAGTAACTTATACTAGAGCGGTACTGTCATAGTAAATTTTGTAACCCCAGTAAATTCACTGCCATCTGTCGACACACCTTTAAACTGAAAATGAAGATTTATAAAAATACGATAGAATGTATTTAAATATAGATAAATGATTTTTTTTAATTGCATTAATTATTTTTATGATTTTGACCTATGTTCTTTCACTGATATGCGTTAAATTTTTTAAATAACAAACGAAACCGTCAACGCCATCTATACGACTGTAGGCCAAAACTAGTAGCGCCCTCTGATCGAGAATCAAATTTTCTTGATTTTCGAGGCACGTTTTTTCCTTAGACTGTATCCATCTATTGCGGAGTTATATCTATCTTTGGTACAGAATGACACCACTCGGTCATGACGCCCAACATTCCTAACATTCCTCATCCGTGCACGGAATTAGCGCGCGGACAGTACGTAAGAAACAAGACGTTGCCTATGTGACACTTATTTTTTTACATTGTAGAACTAGAAACTTTATTGAGTAGATACTGTCATTAGGTCATTACTGTCCGAGAAGAAAGAGCTATTTAGAGTTGATTTTTCAGTTCTCAGTTAAACAGACGGATAGGATTTATTCCATTGATAACACGATCGCCACGTGTCATTCTCATATATATATATATATTTTATGAAATAGGAGGCAAACGAGCAGACGGATCACCTGATGGTAAGCGATTACCGCCGCCCATGGACACCCGCAACAGCAGAGGGGTTGTAAGTGCGTTGCCGATGGGAGTACGCTCTTTTCTTGAAGGTTTGAAGGTCATATCGCTCCGGAATTACCGCAGGCGACAGTTCATTCCACAGTTTAGCTGTGCGAGGCAGGAAGTTTCTAGAGAAACGCACAGTTGACAACTGCCAAAAGAAGTTATATTCTATTCTATTCCAGCGTGTGCTGGGCCGAAATGCCCGGCGCTGGTTTTCAGATAGCATACAGCAATTATATATTTACTTTTGTGCTCGTAATTAGATACGCGTGGTGCTTTGTTAATTAAAATGACGGTTGGTCGGTTGGCTGGAGTAACCTTGTCCGGGGTGTCTACAGTCTTTATTGATCGGACTAACCTAGACACCTGGTTACTCCAGTGAGGGATTGATGGATGGCCGGACCCTCATCACGTAAGTATAAAACCCCAAAATAACACTAATGCGTTCCTGTATCTGCTAATGGGCATTCGGAGGCTTTTACTCTTATTTACCCGACTGTGTGAGCACAAATTCGGGTTGTTTTTTGTGGTGAAATGTGAAGAAAATATACATGCACAAAAATATACCTGCAAGCATGCTCCGGCTTTTACCGAGGACCGCTAAAGGATACAAGCAGCGATGGAATATTTATACAGTGTGTAAGTTCAATAGGACCTAAGAAGTATAGTGAAATAACTTTTGCTTAGAAATACCACGTAATACTTACAATAGGATAAGGTATATCTATGTCTGTAATTAGTTTATGTAGCTTCAGATATTTCGTTGCTTTTATAAACTGGAACTATATAAACTTATTTCAGACTTAGATATACCTCATGTCATTGTATGTGCAAAGTTTCATTACAATCCAACACGTAGTTTTAAAATGAGAGCGGAACTACGTTTGTATGGGAAGGTGCAATTTGGCCGAGCTTGCCGGAGACTTAAGCGAGCACGCCCACGCCCAGGCCGAATTATTGTGGTATTTGCGATTGTTTTTTCTATCCAGCGAACTTATTACAATACAACACAATCTCGATTATTTATTTAGGGGAGTTCTGTTACCTCGAAATTGATTACGAAAATTTAATTTGTTTAATTGTTTCCTCAAAAACCCTCAAGGGTCAGAAAGTCAACATCCGGCAAATAAATTAATAATTATTCAGATTCCTTAACTTACTTTTTAACACCCCCTGGCACTGGCTAAAATAACCGACTTGGCATCACATTACATCTCAAAACTTTTTTGTAGTAGAAGTATTGCGTTGCGAGACTGCCATTTTTTTACATGTAATGTTTTTGATGGGATCTCATCTCTTTTTGTAGGCAGCCCTTCTTTTCGGGTATATACTAGGTACTTCTTGTATGTCAGCTACCACTTTTCTCAAAGCTCATACTCATACCCGTCCCACACTATACTCGTACTCATACCTGTACAATACTCATGGCCTTACCAAGCTATACTTGTATTCATACAATACTCATACCCAAGTCCCCATCCCACACCATACCCGCACATGAGTGCCATATGTATGGTATGAACCTATACCATATTCATATCCTTACCATACTCATAGCCATACCATACTCATACTGTACACATCTTTATACCCACTCACATTGTACATCTTAGACCTTTACCTACTATTTGTTAAAACTGCAAAAGTAACTTTGTAATAGAATATATTCATATGGGACTACAAACTTACTTATGCAGTTCCTAAATCTTTAAACGTGACTGATATTGCAATATTTTTAGGTTTTTTTATGGCTTGTTAAGCTAAAAACTACTTATGTTTAAAATTTGAAGCTTGTGGGTCTGCTAGAAGTACCTTAGAATTATGATGATCGGTGAGTGAGTGAGTTTGTCAGTGACAAAAGTAAGGAACTTTGACGTGCAATAATTCCTAAACTACAAGTTCAAATTGAATGTTCTTGGGAATATATGTAAGCCATATCATGCCCTTCACGTCATATGTCACTGAAAATTCAGGCCTCTAGCTTTAGACAGCACAAAATTACAACCCGTCGAAAATGGCCTGAATGGCTTCGAGAAAAGGATGGTACGGCCGTGCCTCTTCGTTTTGCTCGACTTGGCGGGGGCACTACCGTGCCCCCAGATACAAAACTCATGTTACCAATCCTAAAGGGGTCCACTGACTATCAGTCCGCCGGACGATATCGGCCTGTCAGTTGTTCGGAACTGTCAAATTTTTGTTCTAATTGACAGGCCGATATCGTCCGGCGGACTGATAGTCAGTGGGCCTCTTTAGGGAGCGTTAAAAGGAAAAAAGTTGAATTTTTAGCAAAGAAAGCGAGTGGTACCTATACGAGTTTTTAATGTTAAAAATAACGTAACGTACGATGATTACGTTAATTTGGCTTAAAATGCTCCGTTACTCAGCAAAATCATTCCTAATTGGCCTTTAACGACGCTTGACATTCCGTTTTATTTGTTATTTATACGTACGTTTAGGATTATATACAAATAAGAGTTTGAAATGATATTAGAAACGTTTTTACTTTGCCTAAATAAATAACTAAATCCGTTTTTGAGCCAAGAAAAACAAGTACAGTTCCAGATAGGTATGTTTTTTCTTGATCAGTTATAACTTATGTGTTGTGAGAGCGACGATGAATGAACCAGATAAATATTATGGCCGGTCTCATCGCTTTATTTTAAAAAAAGGTGAGTAAAGTAACGATAAAAAAAAACTCAAGGTTGATTAACTTCAACAGATATTAAATTAATTCAATAAAACAATGGCTGATCAACATTTTCTTTGTTTGTATACGCATACGCATTGAGCCCTAAAACATATTGTAATAAAAATCTTGGAAGTTACAAGGAAAAGTTACCTTGTAAAAGGAACAAAAGTACATACTTTTGCAGTAAGGTTTTCTCAAATTACAAAAACTTCGGACATCGCTTAATTACCCAAATTACGTCCTTATTAAATAAAAAAATCCAGCGTGTGGGCAGTCCAATATCTCTCCTGCATGAGAGGACGTCTGTGCACAACAGTGGGAGGTATATAGGCTGATTTATTATTATTTTTATAAAGCTACAAAGCAATAACCGAGAGTGCTGAGCCGGATGTTAATCTCGGTAGCAATGAGCATTTTTTCGCGATATTTCAAAACAAAATCGCTATCAAGATACTACACACCCGACCCGTCGAAAGTGTATGTATAACGAAACAGTAGCACAGGGCGGACACGCTATACAGCAAAAATCACTTGCGTTTCTATGTGTGAACGGCACGTTTGTACACGCGGCATGCGCCATTGTGTGAGTAAGTTGTTTAAAAACAGTACTAAGTACTGAGCGATCGGCAAAAGGTCGTCAATCTGGTGTCGCGGGGCGAGGTAATTTGAATCGGGGCGGGGCGATGCGTGGCCGTTTTGTATGATTTATACTTTGAACTCATTCATACTGTATCCAAAAGCTCCACTGCGCCGACCTTTTCACTTAGCGCCGTAGTGGACGTTTTTAATTTCCTCGAATGACGTACGGCCTGATTATTCCAGCCAACTGGAACACACATTTCTAAAATTTGCTCTAAATCTCACTGATTAAAATTTTTCAATAGAATATGTTTCCTTGTTTTGTCTCACATCACATGTGTGATTTAAGATTACGAATACGGTTGCGATTGAATCAGACGGTAACAAACCGGTACCCTATTACTAAGACTCCTCTGTCCGTCTGTCTGTCTGTCTGTTACCAGGCTGTATCTCATGAACCGTGACAGCTAGACAGTTGAAATTTTCACAGATGATGTATTTCTGTTGCCGCTATAACAACAAATACTAAAAACAGAATAAAATAAATATTTAAGTGGGGCTCCCATACAACAAATGTGATTATTTTGCCGTTTTTTGCGTAATGGTACGAAACCCTTCGTGCGTGAGTCCAACTCGCGCTTGGCCGGTTTATTATTTTATCACAGCAGTAAAAGCAAGTAGGTATGTAATACAACCATTTGAATTTGAAGTACCTACTGTCTGATTTGTAATTGCTCTTTTTTAGACATAACAGATACCTACTATAATTTTACTTTAGGTTTGCATAAAATCAGGTAGGTACTTAGTTAAAAACAGTTAGGTACCTACATACCTGAATCATGGCTGAATTAATTTTTGTAGGTACCTACGTAAATAATAGGATTTTTGCAAAAAAAGGGTAACACGAATCGATGTTTTGTTTTTGTAATTGGAAAATATGAAAAGGCGAAATATGAAATGGTAGACTATATATATGTCTCTTTCTAATTTGAAGAAAGCGAATGTTTTACTTCTATTTATTGGTTTAAAATTAACATCTTAAGCAAGAAAATGTTCCTCTTTAAAACCTCTAACGATCTATGTACATACAGCTGCAGAGAGAGGTGACCCTGCCTGCATAGAAATTTACTTGCAAGGGGGTCACCTCTCTCTGCAGCTGACTGTACCTAAACATTGTACAAAACCTGTATAGTTATCTCTAGTACTTTAGCATTAACTTAGTATTAGCACTAGGCACTTAAAGAAAGTCTTGTTTAAGAATCGCCTTGTCCCTCATTAGTATTCGCTTTGTGATGTTCTGTTACGTAAAGCGGAATAGTAACAAAACCATAGGAGACAGAGGGATCACTTGTGTCTTTTTCATGCAAAAGGTACCACATTGTCGCTTGCCATAAGGACGCTCTGATAGGTTTTTCGTATAAGTATTAAGTATACAAGCAATTTTCGTCCATATGGTAAGCGACAATGTGGTACCTTTTGATTGAAAACGTCACACTTTTAAATAAAGTCAATACGGGTGAGTGTAGCTGCGGGATAAGTAGTGTAACACACAGTGCACATTGAGTAGGTAGTAGGTACCAAGTGTTTAGTGCTAGTTCATACATTTGTCACTAAAGGCAAGTAGCAAGAAGCACTAATCAATGTGTAAACAGGTCCCAATGTGAAAGCCAGCCACATTTACCCGTATTGACTATATGTGTCGTTTTTAAGCAAAAGGTACCACATTGTCGCTTGCCATAAGGACGCTCTGACAGCATTTTCGTATAAGGATACAAACAATTTTCTTCCTTATGGTAAACGACAATGTGGTACCTTTTTGATTGAAAACGTCATATATAGTGGCAGCTGTAGACCTCGCGAACCCCCATGGTACAACCATTTTGAAAATGGACTCGAACATAATCCCACAACCCACTGAGTTAATTATTATAAAGACGTCATACCAAACAATGAAATTGTCGCAATCACAACGCGACCAAAACGTCGAAAGCGCCGTAAAATTTATGGCGCTTACGCGTTTAGGTCGCGAGATTCACGCTCCGCTTCTATGGTTTGATGCCAAAACGGCAGCAACTCATGGCGCAAAATACTAGTTCTCTGTGCCGGTTCTATACGTTAGTAATTACATTTCATTTATTTGCAAATTAATTTACATTACAATCCATAGGTGTTATGTGCTTATGTTTAAAGTAGCAGGTACCATTATACCCTGTCAGGGCATTGCAAAATTCTTAAATACTAAGTTTAAATGTGTAACAGTATTTTATAATGTCGTGCATAAGGGAGTCCTTGCTAAAACAATCGATATTCTAAACAATAAATAAATAATAAATAAATAAATATTATAGGGACATTCTTACACAAATTGGCTAAGTCCCACGGTAAGCTCAAGAAGGCTTGTGTTGTGGGTACTCAGACAACGATATATATAATACTTATACAAATACTTAAATACATAGAAAACATCCATGACTCAGGAACAAATATCTGCATGTTCATCACACAAATAAATGACCTTACCGGGATTCGAACCCAGGACCATCGGCTTCACAGGCAGGGTCACTACCCACTAGGCCAGACCGGTCGTCATGGGAAAAAACATTAACAATTATTAATTAGGAAGCAAAAAATCTGATTTATATATATATATATTTTAAATTACACCGGTACATTTTCAAAGCAAAAACAATTTATATTGCAATATGTCGAAAGAAATTTTATTAAAAATATAATAGTAATAATAGTTCAATGCCACATAACTTCCTGTATAAAGTAAACTATCTTTTTTTTTTATCTGTAGACTTGGCACGGGTTGAGGCGCATTTAAGTAGTTTGACTAAAGGCCTTTTTGGATGCATTCAAGAGTAGCCATATGCAATACATGTTATTAAGGGGTTCGAACTTTAAAATCTTATCTTGATTTGATACTGGTGTGACTTGAGTCTCTCACAAATTGACAAAATATCGAATTAAGATATGATTTTTACAGTTCCATTGCGGCTCTGTTAAGACTAACCTCCTCATGTCTTCATCATCAGATCAGCTCGATGGTACCATAATATGGCATTGTCACCTGACTTACATGCGTATGCAAATTTTTAGCTTCATCGGAAACCGGGAAGATGGTTAAATTAGTTACCTTAAATTCCATTACATAGTTAGTTACATACAGGTCGACCTAATAAAAGCGTGTTAAAAATAAGGACTATTTATTATTTCTCCATCCTCCCATGAAGATAACGCATCACGTGTTTTCTCAGCGTGATGTTGTATAACCTCAGAAGTTAATTAACTAAGAGAAACACGGTGTGCAACGTAATACCATCCATTAAGCGAATCATTTGTTATCCTCGCCTCAAAGCTTTGTAGTTTCTTAATATCCTTTATCATTAAATGTCAGGCATTAGGTACACACAAGGACATAAATAATACGATAATATCAGGTGCGTAGCCAACGTGGCAAACGTTTGTTACGCTCCTTAGCGAACGAAACGCAACTGTCACTTTCGCACAAATATGGAAGTGATAGAGACACAAAGCGTTTCTTGTAGCGCAAGCGATTGTCACCTTGGCTAGGCATCCAGGATAGAAGAAAAATTGCGTGTCGCTTAAGATAGCGAGTGGTTCTCTTAAAGATCCTCGTAACGGAGCGATTTTTGACCAAAATACGCGAGTAACCCGTTTAAAATAATGTTAATAATGTTATTAATATATGTTTTATGATCAAATAACAGTTTTTTTAGGTAGGTACATTGTTATTATTTTGGGTCAAATTATTTTAATATTCTTCTTACTCGTGTAGAGGGATCAAACTTCTTAAACTAAATTTTTGTCTGCCAATGTTTTGCCACTTCTAGCCCTCGGGGTGTGGCCCTCAGGAGATCTTCCTCAGTGCACATCGTTGAGCACAGAGAACACTGTCTCATGTGTATTGTTGTTTGGGTTACTCCACACTCGCAGAATGTATCACCTTGTCGCCCAATTCCCCATCTCAGAAGATTATCTTTTGACCGACCAACTCCCGTTCTAAGTCTGTTAAGGGCTTTCCATACTGCCCACTTTTCCTTTCCCCCTGGAGGCAGGTGTTCCGCAGCTGGTATTCGTAACGATGTCTCGCTGAGTTGCAGGTTCCATGATTTGAGGCGAGTCTCTTGGGGGGTTTGGTGGTGTAGAGCTGAATTTGTAATGAAGCTCTTCCGGGACTTAAGCCTTGCAGCAACTGGTTTGTGGTCGTGCAGTGGGTGACGCGGGTCGCGTAATTGTTTTTCTCGCTCCACAGCCACGGCTACGCCTCTGCGTATGTCCGGCGGTGCAATTCCACTCAGTTGGTATAGGTGGTCACGTTTGGTGGGTTTTAGGCATCCAGTTATTAGGCGGCAGGACTCGTTGAGAGCTATGTCAACCTGGGCAGCATGTGTAGAATTATTCCAAACTGGGCATGCATATTTTAATATGAATTACTTAGACTGATTTATATTACATTTAATTATAATTACACATTTTTAATTATCAAAAAGATTAAACTTATTTCTATCACATGTAGTTAGTCAATATTAATATTATGTTTCTAAATCTAAAATAAATAAATACCAATCTTATACTACTTAAATTAAAATTATTTGGTATTAGGTATATCATTATTATACCTTCTATTAAAATTGGGATTTGGCAAGTAATCAGGTGGTGTCAGATGGCCGAAAGAAATCATATACAGAGTATATAATTGTGCATCCGTAATCAACTTTGCCTTTAGTTTGTTTTCGAACGATCTATTACTATTTGCATTTTTAATATCGTCCGGTAATACATTATATGGACCAATTGGTCTCAATTTATGTCGCTGCCTTGTGTTACGATTCTGAACGTCGCCGTATGTCGTCTACATATAATTCTTATTAGTCTACATAGAATTCTGTAGTTAGTTCAATAACGGCATCACGGGAACTTAATGGGCCATAAAATTGAGTTAAAACTAACTGGCAATATATCCCACACATCGGTAATTACACATTATTACTTTAGAACGTGAATCTAGAAGTTCCGGCTTAAAAAAGTGACAGTTTTTTATAAAAAAATAAACGAATATCAATAAAAATCATTAAGCTATATTCTGTTTTTTATTCCGTAGACTAAAATGACATTTCATGTGATACTAAGAAATGTCATGTCTTACACATGAAATGTCATTTTAGTCTACAGAGTAAAAAAACAGACCTTAGTGCGAATCAAACTCACGCATAAAGCGTTCCATATATAATTTGTTTTCAAAATAAAATTTAGACACAATTTGTTGTTTTTGTTGTAAAATTAATTATAACGGACCTAATGGATTTAACTTATTAATTATTATACACATAAATTTCAAAGATTTTAATTTCACAGCTTACCTACCACGAAGTTAATCGAAATTACATACCTATTAAAATACCAACCCAACCCAGCCTTTGAACGGGTATTTAATTAAACTTTAATTTAAGATGTATCAACGGAAAACATTTCCCTTCCCCTTATTTGTTTTGACTGACTTACTGTCTGTTATTTTAAGACAATTGGCTTCCAACTCTGAAACAATAAGCCCCATGCCCCTCATGCAATTTAAAATGCTGCCATTTCATTGTGAAGCAGAGACTAGTAAATAAACAAGACATAACATCCATACAACACCCCGTGCCACGCATACTTATTGGTGTAGATGGATTAGATGGCACAAATTTTTATTTTACCTTCGTGCTTAAGAAACCTGTCACATCACTTCATAAATAGAACTTTGAAACAGAAAAACTGGGCTCGCTTGATTGTTGTCACAAAAGTGTAAAAAAAACAGTTTACGAACTAACTGACTAATGTGGCTCAGCGACCCAAAAACGGTCTTGGCCTCCGAAAGAGGAGCACGCCACTTTTTTCAATCCTGCGCCATTTCCTGCTAATAATCGGCTTCAAGCTGACGCAGATCCGCTTCTACACTGTCTGCCCATAGACATGGGCCAACCCACTGGGCGGCCATCAGTCGGTCTTCCCAAGGACGCTCTCTTGGCAGCCCGATCCTCTCTAAGTAGATGACCGAACCAGCGAAGTGGAATATTTTTCTTAAATAATGCTATGCAGCGAGCTCTCTGAGAAGGATTTAAAAAAGTAGATGAAACCATTTCATATAAATATGCCTTCATTGCTTTTAATTTTCTTTCTTTGGATTTATCTCTCTGTGACAGTGAGCAGTCAAATTCTATTTAACGTTATGTAGCGGTAAATAGCAGTAATTAAGATGATAGTTTTCATATACACAAAGCCTGACAAAGCTAAAATGCAATATTATATTACCTACGAAATAAGTGCAAAAGCAGAAAATCCCCTTCGGTCGTGTTTTAATATATCGCCACTCGTTGCGAATCACCTATTCGCACGTGTATCGTACAACGTTTTACAGTACATATGGTCCTTCAAATTTTCGACATAGGCACGTAAAGTGTTAATTACCACCTTATGTACTATGAAATTATTAAATAGCGGCTCCAAGAACAATAACGAAGCACGCATCCCTCCGTGATACATAAAAGTATGTATTTTTAAAGTTTATATTGTTATTGAATTGCTATCGGAGACTCACAGTCGGGTCGTGGGATTACGAGTGCAATGGGAATCAATTGTTTGGATGGTATACGGAAGTGATTTTATTTTGTAGGAAGAAATTCCTAGGGAAGGGGTTGACTTCTTTGAGAAGAAGAGCCAACCACAGTAGAAATCACCAGTTTTTAAGATAACATTACTATTTGAAGCCTGGATCCAAACAAACGCACTCATTTTTTAACGAGATAGTTTGAATCCCGGGGAACGCCATAGGATAGTATTTATCACGAGAATCATTCTATGCAAGCAAAGTCTTATAGTTCTGGGAAGGAGCTACTAGGTACGTAAATAAGCATTAAATATAAAAACCGGCCAAGTGCGAGTCGGACTCGCGTACGAAGGGTTCCGTACCATTACGGAAAAAAACAGCAAAAAAATCACTTTTGTTGTATGGGAGCCCCATTTAAATATTTATATTATTATGTTTTTAGTATTTGTTGTTATAGCGGCAACAGAAATACATCATCTGTAAAAATTTCAACTGTCTAGCTATCACGGTTCATGAGATACAGCCTGGTGACAGACAGACGGACAGACGGACAGACGGACAGACGGACAGACGGACGGACAGACGGACAGCGGAGTCTTAGTAATAGGGTCCCGTTTTTTACCGTTTGGGTATGGAACCCTAAATATGAGGTAAGGAAAACACAAAATACACACACAATACACAAAAAATAAGCTATAAAATAAACCGTAACTGGTAGCACTATGTATTTTCGCTCTCTACATATAGTTTTGTTTTTTAATTAGTCCTTCCAAACCGCAATACATCCGTGTAAGGAGATTTCACGCCGCGCGCCGCCTCGTAACCTCCAGTAAACTATCGCGGTCGTAATATTGCTATTTATTTTCATTTTTAATTTCCTTCACAGCGGGCACGGCTTAACGCGTTATTAAAGTGCACCGATGCAATTAGTATTTTCATCGCAATTTGTGCGGTTAGTCTTTTGCCAGCCTTAGCTTTGCTTTTGCGTTGAAATAGTTTATTTTACGCTACACCTGTTTTTTGTACCAGTTTGATTGGATATTGTTTTATATTACTGGTATGAAAAGGAGTTAACTAATAAGGCACTAAACTAAACCAATTTTAACCTTTCATTATTACAATGTAAACCATACAAAAGATGGGAAGATGACTTTCCTGAAGACTGGAGAAGACTCTCAAAAAACCGCGATGAGTGGCGCCGCCTGGAGGAGGCCTATGTCAAAGACAGCCTGACAAAGAAGCAGAAAAAAGAGCATAAATAAATAAAATATAGATACATATACTAATATAATTGTAATGTAAAAACTGAGTCAGGAATAAAGGCTATTTCAATTCAATTCAAAAATTTGATACAATTGTTTGGATCACAAACGCTCACCTATGGAGATTTCGTGGTTGGTCCCATAGTAAAAGTTGCTCAGTACCTAAATCTAAATAAAAGCGCGTTAAAATAATTTTGGAGAACTCGCCCGCTGGCTTTGTTTATGGCACGGCTTATCGTAAAAACAAGGTCGCACCGAAACAGTAAGGACAGCTAATAAACCAAGCCACTTCCGGCCTTTAGGCAGAACGTAAATATAGGTAGTTCCAGGGTTCCACAAGCCCGATTCAGATGTTACCATTTGTTTTGATACTAATTGGTTTTGATACGACCTTGACGATAGTCTTCACAGACCTTTACTCTATCCGCTCAACGATATTTAGGATGACCAACGGGATGGCGTCGGCGAAAGCTGGCGTGCTATCGTTCTGGACCGAGTAAAGTGGCGTGCTCTTGTGTCATGAGGCCAAGACTCATTTTGGGTCATCGCGCCAGCCAAGTAAGTGTTAAAAGTAAGTTGACGATCGTCTTGCTGATCAGCGCGCATACGCACGTCTTTCTCTTCATTTCACATGCAAGCAGCGTGAGCGATCTTAACATCTAAGGTCGTATCAAAATAAAATGAAATCCATAACAAATGGTTGAATCTGAATCGGGCTCCATACCTAATAAAAAAAAATTGGCCGTATGTACGCCTGTATTGTCAAGGCGTTAGAGTGCGTGTGCAGATATTTTTGAGCACCTTGGCCGCTCCGATATATCTGATGGCGACTGTACCTAAGAAGTCACCATCATCTTCCTCGCGTTATCCCGGCTCTTTGCCGCGGCTCATAGGAATATATTGATTGATCGATTGATTGATTGATTGATAGGAGCCTGGGGTCTGCTTGGCAACTAATCCCGAGAATTGGCGTAGGCACTAGTTTTAACGAAAGCGACTGAAATCTGATCTTCCAACCCAGATGGGAAACTAGGCCTTGTTGGGATGTGTCCGGTTTCCTCACGATGTTTTTATACACCGAAAAGCGACTGGTAAATATCAAATGATATTTCGTACTGAAGTTCCGAAAAAATCATTGATACGAGTCGGGGTTTGAACCCGCGACCTCCGGATTGAAATACCTAAGAAGTCACCATTTACAGATATTATTTCTACACTACTAAAAAGTACGGAACCCTCGGTGGGCTAGTCCAATTCGCACTTGGCCGATTTTTTTATCTTTTCCCAACAAACCCACATTTCGATTATTCTAACTAGTCTCGGTCCCAATTACTCGTAGTTCGAATAAAGGTTCTACTGTATCTATATTCATACATACAACTTTAAGTATTTATTTATTTTCTAAAAGCCGCACACAAACCCTTTTAAGATAAAGTGTGCCACTTTACTTCTCTTGAACTCTCGACTTTTAGGTTTACACTCTTCTACACCACTACTGAGAAATAAAGCTTTAATAGAACCTATTTCAGCTGTTTTAGTCTACATACATACATGGATGTAAGTAAAGGGAAGTAGATATGGCACCAGGCGCTCGATCGTGAGCCATCAAATATAGGTTCCGGAACCTATATTGAGTGTCGTACGGCTGACGCCAATGTGTCAAGATTGTCACAATCATGTATTAAATATTGCCTGCATTTTAGTTTTGTCAACTATGAATGTCACGAGTCTATTATTAATAAAAGGTCATTGCATACATAGGTAGTTCTTAGATTGTACTTAACCTCAAAATAAATCGAAACAGTGGCAGGGTTACTTTGCTACGAAGACATTATAATAAACAAACAACACTAAACGCAGTTCTATAAACAGTTTTCCCGTCAAAATATTTAGATCAGTACGGTTTTTACTCACTATTATTTTTAGTCGCTTTTGGCGACATGTTTAGGATTCTTTGGGAATCCTTCCACAGTTTTCCCGTCGTTTATATTTCCTGATCGATGCAATCTAGGTCTCTTTAAAGCAAGCGTGAATAGGCTATTACTGAATCAGCTACTTCATTGTAAATAATCGTAGATTGTTAACCAAGGGATGAAGGGCAATAGTTTCTGTCGAGGTAGTGTGGTGCTCGAACGCAGTGATATGTTTCAGAAGGGGTCCCTTTGTTTGACATAATTATTGAAAGTCATAATGATTGTCATATTATCATTAGTCATAATTCTGAAACCGTCAACTTTTCAGGATTTTCCTCGGGTTATCCTATAGATAGGTTAGGTTTGTTTTATGGTAATCCTGAAAAGTTACGCGTTTCTGAGAAAAACCAAATTGTGACTAACGAAAATATGACAATCATTATATTATGACTTTCAATAATTATGTCAAACAATAGAGACCCGTTTCAAAACGGTATCAGTTAGTAAAGGTCAAGGTAACGGCTTTATTGACCTCGTCGCTGTTGTTGAAGACTGTAAATTCGTACAGGGTAAATTAATTTATGATAGCATACAGCAAGGGCTGGTGTAACCATTAATTAAACTAGCTTTAAACCATGATTAAATGCAGACGTTAGTGTCAAGCTGCCGCTTGGGTGTTGCATTTTGTTGATATTTAACAAGACTGTGGGACATAATGGGTGACTCTTGCTGTAGCATGGGCTAAGGAAGATTGACTTTTGACAATGTTTGTGCATAATTTACAAATTATTGATGGAGGAAGGGGCCATTACTAGAAATAGACAAGCTTTTCAAATAGGTTTTTTTTCTATTCAGCTATGTATATAATGGTAGGTGATATTGACAAAGTATTATGAACCAATGTTGCATTTTTATTACTAAACATTATCTAGGATACAGTTGTTTTAACGATCGGTTCTTTAGATGATTTAACCCATATATGCCCATTGGGTCGTTTTCGACCCAATGAATAAAACAAGCTCCTACACATTAAAATTAGTAGGAGAGTGAGCCTGACCTTAAGGAATGTGTTCGAAAACGACCCAATGGGCATAATATATGGGTTAAATTGCACTTACCTATATAAAACGCATCTCTACTTAATATTATTATGATAAAAATAATGTTATTATCCCCGTAATATTAATCCCCGTCCCGTATCCCCGTATTATTAATTATGTTATGTATTAATGTTATCTGTGTTGTTGTTTGTTATGTTATGTTACTTATTCATTTGAAAGTACGAGTATGTAGGCTCAAAAGTGTGTTGAATGCCTTTCATAAAGTCATTTTTCAACGCTTTTACTGCAGGAAATATAAATCAACAACGTTATTTTATTATTTTATGGAGCGAATAAGGTAGCCGAAAATTTTGGCAAACCAACTGAAAATAAACAGAAAAAAACTCCTATTCAATGTTCCGTTACTAATGAAAATGATTATAGCCTTAAAATAAAAGAAGTGGACCTTGACTTTTACGTCGATACTTTTTCATTATAATGAAGTGCATGATTTCATTTATCCGGGTTTTTATTTTTCCTATTATGAAAAGCCTACGCTAAGCTTAAAGTAGCGTCTCAGACTACGCGTCAAAGATTATCTACCATTCTCCAATAAATTAATTAAATTAGGTATTTCTGTTTATGAAGGATAATAAAATTAGTCAATGAGTGGCAGATACTCTTTTTGCAGTGTTTCATTCGCTACTATTGATGTCGACTGTAATGTAATATTCTTATATTAACACGTTGGCTGCCATAAGCATCACCGGTAGGAACACGTAATCTTCTCTGTGTGGCCATGAGCATCACCGCTGGGATCACGTAATCTTCTCTGTGTGGTCATGAGCATCACCGCTGGGATCACGTAATCTTCTCTGTGTGGTCATGAACATCACCGCTGGGATCACGTAATCTTCTCTGTGTAGCCATGACTGCCAAGAGCAACACCTATGGGATCACTAAATTTATGCAACACTTTAGGTGAACTATGGTGGGCAGCCAACGTATTAAACATGTCATTTCGACACATGTCAAACATGTCATTTCGAAACATGTTTGCGACAATTAATTAGAAATACCTACACAAAAATGTCACTGAACCCACAACGTGTCTTAAAGTTTAAAGACGATGTTAGATTCTTTAAAACTTGTATATCTTGTTCGAAAGTTCTTTAAAGCTTCGATAACAGGCGAGTCAGGTGACTTACAAACTAATTGGTAACTACATGGCCAGTTACGTGAAGTAAATTCTATTTGAAAACTATTTTAAAACTGAGCAAGAGAACTTGCATCATGATATGTGTAGGGTTTCTTAGACGCTAGTACAAACAAAACTTTGAGAAATTTAACTAAGGTATGGCTGAATCGGTTTCAATAGAAAAAATGTTAATGATTATACTCAGATATGAAATTATATCATGATTAGAACAAATTTTCCGTCAAACGTGTCGTTTTTGATCTACAATAAAAAAACTGAAAAAGAGCAAAAATGTATGCACACCTCCTGGGATGAAGCAATTTCGGATTACACGCATTTAAGACCAAATGTAGGTTTTAAAACAATTTCCAGCTAGCTGGGAATTAATTCTTGGAAAAATTCTAATTTGATTGACCTAAAGCGAGTATTCAATTAGATACAAGAACGTAAGCTTATATCTCTACATTAATTAGTCGTTCTCAATTGGAGCCCTTTGTATTTATTCTAAACAAAAGTTTATAAGGGAACTAAAACAGCCGTTTGTGGTCATGACAACCTGAGGACCTTTTAGTTATTCAAAGTCAATTGCTAACAGTATTTGCATAGAGTTTAATCAGAAACGCGTAACAGAGTTTAAATACGGTACTTTAAAGTCACACAAAACTTTCCTTTGACCCATATTCCATTCAAATTTGCTTAAAATTATTGACGTTGAAAATAATTCAAATTGCATATTTTGCATAGTTTATTCGGAAACGCGTAACAGAGTTTACAATACTTCAAAGTCACGCAAAACTCTCCTTTGGCCCATATTCCATTTAAATTTGCTTAAAAATTTTGACGTCGCAATAATTTAACGCGTAGATAATGAAGAAACTGTCAGCCCACGACTTCAGTTGAGTGTACAAGTTGTTTTCACCACACCAGCTGATAAAGGCTCTCTTGATTGTTCAAAAATTATAAGAAAGTTGCATTTTATTCACATGTGAGGCAAAGTAATAACATTTTTAGTTTGAGAGATTTTGTTTCACTCGGGAGAAAAGTTTGTTTAACCCTCGTGCCTTGAAACCCCTCGCAATGCTTAAGATTCCACTTTTCGAACCACTCGCTACACTCGTGGCTCAATTTTAGAATCTTTCGCTTGCTCGGATTTCAATATTAGCACAAGGGGTTAAACAACAACTTTGCCCCCTTGTAAAACAAATAACTACTTATTCTTCCGAACAAACGAAAGATTGCAAATTTGAAAAGAGTTTCAAGGCACAAGGGGTGAATAAACTTTGACGTCGATACTACATTTTTCACCACGCCAATGTGAGGAAAATACTATATTACAAATCAAATCTTAAAAGTACGTCTTCATGTGAGCAATCATCCAAAAATTTGCCTCAAATTAATTTTGCACTCAAGAAAAAATTAAACTTTAAGGATGATTGACGCTAGAAGGCTCCGGCTCCGAGCCGAGGCGTCCGTAACTTTGTTTTCTATGATTGGTGATCGGTGATAACGTGATGCTTTCTATAAAAAAAAACCGGACAAGTGCGAGTCGGACTCGCGCACGAAGGGTTCCACCATTACGCAAAAAAAACGGCAAAAAATCACGTTTTCACCTCAGCAGCTCCAACAAGCCTATTTACGTCACTCCCTGGAGTGAAACAAAGTAACTTTTTAATTTAGTGAAGGCCATAAACTGCTACTTCATACTTTTATTATTTTTTGTTTTTCTGTATTATTCTGTGTAATTCGAAATACATTTTACCCTGTAATATGTTCTCACTACTGAGGTGAAAAATTATGTGTGCAACACGAGAGCAAAGTCACAACTCGTGTTTTTGAGTCCCTCGCTACGCTCAAGATTCAAACTTAGAATCACTCGCTTCGCTCGTGATTCAATTATAGAATCTTTCGCTTTCTCGGGACGCAAAATAAACACTCGCAAAAAAAAACCAACTTTCCTCTCTTGTTGCCCAAATAACTATTGTTATATGGGAGCCCCACTTAAATATTTATTTTATTCTATTTTTAGTATTTGTTGTTATGGCGGCAACAGAAATACATCGTCTGTGAAAATTTCAACTGTCTAGCTATCACGGTTCATGTGATACAGACTGAAGACAGCCGTACAGACAGACAGACAGCGAAGTCTTAGTAATAGGGTCCCGTTTTTACCCTTTGGGTACGGAACCCTAAAATACCACTTGGTTTTTTTGTCCGGGTCCAAACTGTTCTAGCGTGAGTTATCCTTTATACATTGATTAAAAAGAATAACGAGAGAGTTTTCGAGCAGTTTGGTGAGTCTTTAAAGCTCTATAGTTGTAGAATGTTCTAATTTGATCGTTTGTGAGGTGAGTATTAAAGTAACAGGACTGTATACACGTAAAATCGATAAGTTTTTATTTCACTCTGTGGCGTCCGTAAATAAAATGAGGGTCATAATGAGAACACCTTGACTGAAAATGATGATACAATTATAGACAAGTTTTGTATCTACCTTACTTACTTACATCTGTGGCGCGAGGACCTGAAGTGGATCTTGGCCTCCGACTCCAAAGCCGTTTCTGTCCAGTCGACGGCGCCGAGTTCGCCGAGGTCTTTCTGCACTTCGTCTCTCCAGCGGTACCTAGGGCGTCCAGACGGTCTTCGGCCACTTGGTACTCCAGAGTACGCCCTCCAGACTGCACGATCTTCCCCCATCCGGACTACGTGCCTGAGCCATCGGAGTCTGGCGGCTTTCGTTTCTCCGATGATGTTCGGCTCGGACACCAGATCTTCAATCTCCTGAAAAGAGGAGCGCGCGCTGCTGGTAGCCGAGCGGAAGATCTACCGCAAGATATTGTATCTACCAGTGCGCGAAAAGTCCATAAAATGTATTGTCTCAGAAAAGAAGCGTAGATCGATTTTCGTCCTCATTCATATACCCCTTTATTAAATTTTATCATATATCCCTTTATTAAATTCCAGCCTTCTTCGACTAGCGCTAAACTAAATTATGTGCGAGATTGATTTTAGAATGAATTTAATAGGCTACCGTTCAAGAATTTGAGATTACACGTTCAGTCCTCTTATCTCAATGTCAAATAAAAGGGGTCATGAAAAATCAGATCTAATGTAACTTAAACGCATAGTAATAAAATATCTGAAATTAAGGGTTATTCCCACTAGTTACGTTACGAGTACCACCAAGTTGTCACCAGTGGTAACTCATGGGAATTTTTTTCGCACCTTTTACCACTGGTAACTACTGGGAAAAGTAATTTCTAGTAGTTACCACCAAGTCGGTTTGATGGTTATTACAGGGAATTATTATATAATATTTTTAATCACTTTTATGGCAGCTTACTGAAACACTAATCGACTTGTAATTATTTATTAAATCACTCTATATTTATACTACCTATACTATTAATACTGTTCTTATTAGTATTGCACTCAAAGAAATTTTTGGTGGGAAAAAAAATCCCATCTTTTACCAGTGGTAACTACTGGGAAAAATAATTCCCAGTAGTTACCACTAACTCGGTTTGGTGGTAACTACCGGGAATTTTTTTCCCAGTAGTTACTAGTCGTAAATGGTGGGAAAAAGATTCCCAGTAGTTACCACTGGTAACAACTTGGTGGTAACTAGTGGGAACAACCCGAAATAAAGGTCAGAGTTTGTGGCAATATAAATGAATTAACCTTTTGGACGCCAATGGCGGATATATCGGCACCGCAGGTCCAACGCCAAAGACTGATTAATCCGTCACAGACCACAGAGTAACATAGACCTACGTGCATGAGCATAAAGTTCAATTTAAGGTTTGACACTTCGGTGACGTGGCGTCCGAGTGACAGCTTTTGTGTTTGACACGGCGTCGAAAAGGTTAATATTATGAGATATTTTTTTACAAATCGACCTACTTAGTCCCAAAGTAAGGTCAATAAGGCTTGTGTTGTAGGCACTAGATGACTATATCGTAGGTATACATATAATGGTATGGTAGTCTGTTCAAAGTTAGCGTGGTCTAGGTGCATTGACTTAATTATGTACAGTCTCTACCTGCTACTTGTAATTGAAAATGTATACTGTGCACTCAGAATGCGCGGTGGAGCTCAGATATTTAACAGCAAAACAAAAAGTAGTGCATATTCCTGTTTCCACCATTTTTAAAATTCTGTTCGCGCCTGGGTTACGTTTTACAATTTGCTGCTGCTGCTGGAAAAGCTAGAAAACTTATAAGATGGAATGCATTATGTTTTACGACCGATCTACATAGTGCAGCTGCCGTTGCATTATCTAGGACTTGAGTTGTGCCGTTCTCGAGAACGTTCTCAGTTTTGTATGGAAAATATCGTTCGAGAATATTTTTCATAATAAATTGAGATCATACTCGAGAACGGCACAACTATATCTAAGACTGTTTTCACACTGTTCTTGTTGCTTATAAATAAATAAATAAATATTATAGGACATTCTTACACAGATTGACTAAATCACTCAGTAAGCTCAAGAAGGCTTGTGTTGTGGGTACTTAGACAACGATACATATAATATACAAATACATAGAAAACAGCCGAGCCGAGCCGGAACAAATATCTGTGCTCATCACACAAATAAATGCCCTTACCGGGATTCGAAACCAGGACCATCGGATTCACAGGCAGGGTCACTACCCACTAGGCCAGACCGGTCGTCAAACTTATTTATAATACATGTATATTATTTTGCTTGGTTTTCCGTGTATCTGCTTCAAATATATTTCATATTGTTGTTTTAAAGGACCCACTGATTACCAGTCCGTCAGACAATATCTGCCTGTCAGTTCGGAACTGTCAAATTTTTGTTCTAACTGACAGGCTGATATCGTCCGGTTAACTGATAATCCATTGGGTCCCTGTACCCTCAAGTTTACCTTCTACAGAATTATTTAGTTATTCTCTATCATAATCATAATCGTTTATGGCAAGCATGGTATTACAAGGTGTTGGTTTTTTCATTTTAGACAGTAGAATATAATAGAATAGAATAGTTTTTATTCGTAAACACACAGACAATAGACATACATTAAAAGAACATAGTGAAAATAAAGTGTCACAAAACGACGAGGACGAAGTGACGAAGTGTGAAGTGTCAGTCTGTGGACCCTACTACCGTGGCAATATTTCTTGTTGCCTTTCTGCTTTTCTTTCACGTTTATTCCTAGTTACATAACGCAACTCACGTCAGCTAAAGTTTTCTAAGCCAGCTGCAGTTGCACAGACCGCTAAGTTGTACTCGAGTAGTTAGTTGCAATCCGCTTGCATCCTTTGTGCTTGTCGGTCTTAAACTTTGTTGAGAGATCTTGAGAGGACATGATAACAAGATGGTTTAAATGTTGTAAACAAACTCATCATCATCATCATCTGTATCTGTATTCCCTGATCAATATGACCTCGGTCTCTTGAAAACAAGAGTGAATAGGCTGTAACTGAACCGGTGAGCTCCATCTTAGGCCCTGTCTTCACTTTCCATCAGGTGTGACTAGGGCCAATCGCCGATCAGTTTATAATAATAAAAAAAAAAAATCTTATTAGCTCTTTATTGAACTAGACTGAGACTTATTTTTAACATGACTGGCACCCCTTTACAGTGTCAATTAGTTGTTACGTAGTATTTAATTTTGTACGCAATATGGGTAAATGCCTGAAATAAAAGCTTTTTATTTTATTTATTTATTATTTATTGGCACCGTGCGAAGTACATAGTGGGGGTAAATAAAACGATCGCAGCGCATAAGGTGGTAAAAATTGACAACTGACGGATTAGCGTCTTTAACATTTCATTGATTCATTGATAATTTATTTGTCAATATGGGTTACATACAAGTTATATGGGTCGAAATGGAACTTTAATTTACGATTACTCCTGAGATATTCATTTAAATTGTATGGTGTAACATACCATTGTAATCTGTATGAAATGCTTAATGTAACTTGAATTTAATTTGATAATTATTAATACTGCATCCGTGTAAATAGCTTTGCAAATACCACATACTATGAAATCTTTTTGTAGAAGATAAGAATGGGTATAGTAAGTTATCCTTAAAAGATAGACATACACCATCGTGGACTTTTTTGTAGAGCAATGAAAGAGAAATCTTTCCACCATACATTGTTTTGTTATATCTCAAACGGGTTGGGCAGCGTTTTCGATTAAAGCTCTAAGCCAGCGTGATTTTTTCTGACTTCATTACCAAATATCGTCATATTTCAACCAATTTACACAATACCCTAAACAAATTATACGCCTTAACCTTCCTCAAGAATCACTCTATTCATAGGTGAAAACCGCATAAAAATCCGTTCAGTAGTTTTCACTGAAATTATTACGATTTATTTACTTCTCACTTAATAGTTTTGACAAAATACAACCCTATAGTTGCAACCGCTGTGTGGCGCTGTCGTCGTGCACGGTCCCAATAGAATGGAATAAAATAGGCCTCTGTTATAATTTAGCGCCATACTTGATGTAGAACTTAGCATGAAAACTTGACGTGCTTAGACCTCTAGAAAAAGTGGAAATCAAATCATAATATTTGGGTAGCCATGTAATTATTTATCATTGTTATATATCACACTACTTATGTTTACATAAATAATCGTAAGTCTTTGCCTACGCATGAATATAATTATTAACATAACCTTTACTAATTTGAGAAAACCAACAGGAGATAAAATTTACAACTCAGAAAATGTATTTTCGTTGAAGAATTTTTTTTACAGCTTTTTAACTACGCCTATAAACTACGAAATCGTTCAATTTTTTCACGTGTCAATTCAACTCGAACTACAGACACCTAATTCAGAAACAAAAAACAACAGCTATTTCGTACCAACTTAATTTTAATATACCGTAACCCTCGCACATATGACGTTATCCTTAAGATCAAGTGAGTACAAAAATTCAAACGGTGTCAAGATGGAGAATCATATTATTTCACAATACAACGCATCGAAATTAGATTTAAAGACTCATAAAGTATGATTCGTGGGATCGTAAAACTATTCGGATTTTTTGGCGACAATTTTACGTTTGCGTGCGATGAATTCTTAAACTTTAAATTTGCAAGAATAGTTTAGCTATTCTAGTTGTAAAAATAAGTTTGTTAAACACTTTTTCGATAGTAAACTCGCCTGTACATCTGGATCGTTAGAAGGTGATTGAATACCAGTTTGGATCAAAGAAACTGAATTTTCCAATACTGCTAAATTTAGTTGTGTTAGGTTTTTCGCCTTTTGTTTAACGATTTTGTAGACAAACATCCTTGTAAGCAGTCTTTGTTCTCGTTAAAAGTAAAACATCCAAAAGATACCTACATTTCCTAGGATTTTATTTTTAAACTTATAAGTCTCTTTTTGTATGTTTTTAGGTACCTACTTATAAGTTTAACAGGCATTGCGAATACACCCCAAAGAAGGCTTCTTAAAGCTCCTTAGCGAATGTAAATCGTCTAGACTCGGCAGTCCAAATATTTAAATGAAAATAAATGCTGAAATCAAAGCCCCGGAAACAGAAACCCGTAGGTAATATTATGTATTTACACACGTGTGATTTCGTTGTTAAGATTTCTTTCCTGTCAACTGTAATAATGCAGTTTAACAAAATACAGCCCGCTAACTGCAGACCAGCGACGGAATATATATAGACCAAGTACCTACATTTTTGACTTCAAAAAAGGTCCATGTGACTGACACATATGTATCACTAGTAGTTATCCCTTCGCCTTAAATATATGTACATATACCTTCCTCTTCCGCAGCTTAGATTATTACCCATTACACTATTTCCCGCTATAAAAAAAGTTATGATAATTTTTTTACAAGCAGAATTTCTGCGAACGATGCTATTAAGCGCCCGGTTCACATTTGTCTGAAGTGTCGTGTTGTGTTGTGTCGTGACGCATATCGGTTTCATACATTTAATATGATTGCGTGCACATTTGTTTGATGCACGTTGCGTCAGACAATTGTGCACGCAGCACGGTGCGACGTGCGGCGCCGTAAACTGCGCAGCGTTGCTGCCTTCACGGCGACGGCGCCGCGCCGTGGATTGTCCGGGCCTCCGGGCCCTGGGAAATATTTTACCCATAAAACAGATTTAAGAATAGGAAAATTGTTGTCCAATATTACTGTTCGGTGCCAAAACCAATGTTAGCTGAAGGCAAACTACATTATTGGGTAACTTTAATTGACAGTGACAGCAAGTCAACCTGATACGGCTATGAACCTGATATTCACACTGTCAACGCCTAAAATGGATTTAAAAGTTTCTATTAAGTCTGAGGCGGAATATTTAAGTAAAAATCATTTGATTTACGTACTTTTTTTTGATAAATGATTAATTCAAATGACGGTGATATAGGTTTTATATTTATATTTGTTACAGAAAACTTAAAATAAACATCATCCGGTATTTGTGTCATTCAATTGATATACATACTTATGTATGTATGAAGTGTGAATTTTTTATGTTTGTCTTATCGTTAACAAGTGTGTGCAGCTAACCCCATGTGTGCAGAAAATACATATTCAAAACTTAACTTTTTTCAGTACTTTAAGTAAAGACATCACTGATTTAAAAAAAAACCTGTGGCACCCTACATACCCGACTGTAATTTTAAGTTGCAAAATTAGTCATGAAAAATCTTAGTTCCCAACTTTTACTTATTAGCGAAGAAAATTTCCTAAAAATCTGCCAAAAGAGATAAATTCTCGTTACGACTGAGAAGTTCCCAGCATTTCAACACTTTCTGTTTGCGGTTTAAACAGTTTTAACCAAACTTCACAAGTTCTTAGTAAATTTGTTTATTTTAAGTTTTATTGTTTGTTATTTGCGTAGACTGTTGATTGTTTTTGTAAACTGTTTGTGTTTTTAAGATACGTTCAAATTTCCAATACAAGTTTACAATTATAAATATATAAGGTGTATTATTTGACACAAGTAAGACAACGTGTTGTCGATAAGTGTCCAATTATTTTATTATTCAATTATTCATTTCGAACCAAGCACTAAACGTGACAAAAATGCGATTTTGTACTGAGATAAGTCTTTGTTATTGTTACAATAGGTATAATCCCTTAAAACCCCTATTACAATTCCTAGTCCTTACAATGTAATTAAGCTAAAACTACAAAGTTTTAGCTCTGGGATGTATTTAAATGTATATCAAACGCGATAAAACAAGGGTAACACTCGCCCTGCAATTATGAGCGTGACACGGATTCATATGGAATGGAAGACTCACGTCGGACCAATCAACATAATAAGATGTTTGTGCGCCTGGCTAGCACATGATTGGCGCGAGAGTATCTCGCCGCGACATAGACTACCCGTCCCCCTTTAATTCATACAGTTAGTAAAAGACGGGTAGTCTAACTATCTCGCGACGAGGTACTGTCGCGTCAATCATGTGCTCGGCCTACAGGTGTAGGCCTCAGGAGATAATTTCTAATTTAACAATTTGTTATGGTTTTAAACTGAATTTGATACACCTGCACGATGGTTTTGGTGATCGACGATCGTACGGCTTTCACTTAATTTTAAATATCAATATCAGAGTGATCTTCAAGGTCGTATCAAAACAAGACCGAACCCATAACAAGTTGTTAAATTTGAATAGGGCTCCAGATTTTTATCAGAACACCGTTTTTCAATACAGTACGATCTCACTAATCTGGCACTAATGCTAACACAAGAGAGCCAGATTACTGGAAAATTCGGATTACTGGAAGTTAAATAATTATATTATAAGTTAGCAATCTGCATGTTAACTATTGATGTTTTTTTAGTATATCGTAGAAATAAATATCGTACTAAAATACTAAATTCAAAGCAAATTTTACTCTTATCTGGAACTTAGCTATTTATAAAGAGATTGTAGGGCGAAAATGTAATCACACATTGTAAATCAGGACATATTAGAATGACCATTTGTATCCCAATTTTAGTGCCGGATTGCTGGGTATACCGGACCATCGAAGTGCCGGATTATCAAGATATCGAGACAGGCAGTTGTGTTAGCCAGTGTGATCTGGATATATTTACTTACGGTAAGTTAGGTTAGATTATGTTGTTTAAAGTGGTAGCAAAATACTCACTACACCCTAGTTTCAAAGTTCGCTTCCATGCAGAGTATTTCTATGTAACACTTTAATGAAGATAAAACCACTTCCGTTTTATCGTGCTCATATAAATTCCCGAAAGTGCTATTAACTTGTTAATACCACAATAGTAATGTGTACTATTATCATTATTTGATATCGTGACTTTTGTTTTTGAGGCTCGGTTTTTATTTGTGAGAGGGACTGTCGCGCCATTCCTGTGCTGGACCTACCGTAGGTGTATATCACTACATAGTATAAAAGAAAGTCGCTTTCCGCTGTCTGTCCGTCTATCTGTCTGTCTGTATGCTTAGATCTTTAAAACTACGTAACGGTTTTTGTTGCGGTTTTTTTTAATAAATAGAAGGTTTTGTGTAAATAAGTTGAACTACCCGTGCGAAGACGGGGCAGGTCGCTAGTCAAGATATAAATAAATAAATATTTAGGGGACAATCTTACGCAGATCAACCTATCCCCAAACTAAGCAAAGCTTGTACTATGGGTACTTGGCGACGATATACTTACATACGATACGTATATAGATAAATACATACTTATTTACATAGAAAACACCCACGACTCAGGAACAAATATCTGTGTTCATCACACACACCGGGATTCGAACCCGGGACCATCTGCTTCAAAGTGCCACCCAACACTAGCGTCTTTTAAATTAAAATTAAATTAAATTCTTTATTCAACGACCAGCAAGCAAGAAGACGTCCTATTGGACGCCTCAGGTATCGCTGGTGCGACAGGGTGGAGGCGGATCTGCGCGAACTTCGAGTCACTAATTGGCGAGAGGTCGCACAGGATCGAGAAAAGTGGCGCTGTCTTGTGTCGGAGGCCAAGTCTCATTTTGGGTTGCTGAGCCAACGGAGTAAGTAAGCAAGTAAGTATTCAACGACCAACTAGGATCAATCAGTGTTAGTAATGCTTATGGGTAATCTTATACTACGGTTAGTAACAGCAAAATTAATTATATTGTTATCTTTTGAGCGTCTGCGTCTAGTCAGAGCTATGGAAAATGGCCTCGCTGCGCAGTTGCGCCAGCGTTGCGTCAAGCAGCGGCCATAGAGTTGACTCGACGCTGACGCTCGAGAGACGCTAGTGTGGGGTGGCCCAAAGGCTTCACTACCCACTAGGCCAGACCGGTTGTCTAAATTAAATTTGAACATAATTTTATTTTAATTCTTATTATAATTGTAACTGTTGTTTTGTTGTGTTATGCTTATTATGTATATGGACCAATGTTGTCTGCAATAAATCATAAATAATAATAAATGCTATACCGATGCTCGGTCTATCATCACTGACAGGACTATTGTAGCCAATAAGCCTGACATCGTGCTGATAGATCGAACGCAGCGCCGGGCTGTGCTCGTCGACGTCACCATCCCCCATGATGAGAATCTCGTGAAGGCCGAGAAGGACAAGTCCAGCAAGTACCTAGACTTGGCTCACGAGATAACCGCCATGTGGAATGTTGACTCGACGATCATTGTTCCTATAGTCGTGTCAGCGAACGGTCTCATTGCGAAGAGTCTCGACCAACACCTAGAGAGACTCTCGCTGGGTGGTTGGATCAAGGGTCAGATGCAGAAGGCGGTGATCTTGGACACGGCGCGGATAGTCCGCCGGTTCCTCTCTCTGCGGCCCTGACCACCGGCAGCTTGGGCCTTGCCCCGCTGCCGGCGGTACCCTAGGTTAGGTTTTTTATAATGTGTTTATATATTTTTTTGTAATGTTTTGTAAGTGTTTTTGTATTTTACTTTTATATCCATATTATAAAAACCTAGCCTAAGATGAAAGATAAATAAAGATAATAATAATGCTATAATAATAACGAACCCCAGACCCCATGTATGATTAGCGAAAATTAATGGTTTTCGAATAATCATTATAATTATAATTGCAAGCTTTTTTTTGGAAAATGTTAATCGAATTTACTTCCTGTGAGATTTAAATGTTTCTACTAAATCCGTTATCTATTGTGCCCCAAAAACATAAAATAAAAAAAAATAAAAAATGCGAAAATAAATGTGACGCGCAATGGGCAATAACAAAAATATTTAAATTTTCAGTATTAAAACCAGATTATCTTTACACGAATGTTACAAAAATTGCGGATTTCACATTTTTGCATTAATTTCGTCTGGTTGAACGTGTTTATTAAACAAACATTATAAAATATTTTGCATGCATGTAGCCTATTCACTTGGCATACAACAATTGCTCTAAGTACCATTGCTATTTTATATGAGACCTATTCACTGCTTCCAGTTATCAGAAATCCTCTCAGGGCTCTGTTCCGACGAGTTTACACAATACGATTCATCCAAGCAATTTGCATACTTACTCAAGACTTCACACTTGAACAATGTCTACATTGTACTCCCTGAACATTGTGCTTAAATAAGCTACCTACCTAACTGATATTATAAATGAGATTAAACTACGACACACTTTTTGTGCTTCTTTTTTTCAGCCCAGGCCATCTTAGCCAAAACTTGGGCCTTATTTTTGAACATGCGTCTGACGTGTCCAATTTATATATATCTAAAACTTGTTTTTAATTACTAAAGCAGTCACTGATTACTATTTTATTTTCAATGTTACGATCTTAACAAAAAACCCTAAAAGTTTCGCCATTTTCATCTGTCTGTATGTTTATATGTGTGCAGCTTAGATCAGTACCTATGCACTTATTTCCATGTCAATTCAGTTAACAAAGTTATAAAATACAATCTTTAAAGAAACAAGATTTCTCCTGATACGTTAGTGCTTTTTTTCCTTATGGGTTTCTTAAAGGAAACGTTTCACGTTAGTATAAGCAAACTTCATCCGTCGATTTTTCCTGAATAAGGCCCTTCGAAATATTATACGTTAGATTTATTAGCCACAATCGTCTATAACCAATCGTTAATGATATTGTCTTCGGTTACCGCGATAGTTACTCATGAAATAAAACGTCGGGATGTATTATAAATTCAATATACGCGATATAATCCGTTTTCATAGTTTTATTTCAATCGTTAATGTTTTCGTAGCACCTTTATTCGTCCATATCGCGATTTAGACGCTATATCCGTTTGAGGCTACTGTAATAAAGTATGCCGTTGGAGAGAACAATTTTAGGGGCAGGTTCTGTATACGTTGAACTGGACTTTTAGTGCTTCGCGATGTATTTTAAGGTTTTGGTTAGAGAGGTCACGGCATTTGCCCTTTATTAAAACGTGTAAACATGCAATATAACAACTATAGTTGGTCAAGCAAATCTTGTCAGTAGAAAAAGGCGGCAAATTTAAAAAATATAGGCGCGAAGGAATATCGTCCCATAGAAAATTTGAACTTCGCGCCTTTTTCTTTGACCAGCTATACAAATTTGCGTTAGCTCTCTCTTAACACATTTACCGCTGAGCTACGGTCGTAGCGCTACGTCGTAGCCGATGACATGGATTTCCCGGTATTTAACGAAAATGCTTCGCAGAGGCAAACCGACGTGTCGTGATTAGCGCTGATTGGGTTGATTCGCGGTAAGGGTACTTTCGGCTTTCTAAATATACCTACAGGGTACAATGCACACTGCAATTTGTCAGTCGACTGAAGAGAACTTTGAGTTGCTAATTTTGTCGGAGCCGTGCGTCCGGCTTCTCTGTACTAATATAGTCCGTCAACTAAAATGTGAAACAAGGGTTTAGGTATACTTTGATAGTGACTAAATGTGTTTTCTATAAAAAGGGAACCTATTGTCGATGGCGTTTACGCCATTATTAACGATGCTCCGAATTATAAATACAATGCCGCGCGACGCTGTGCGGCGTAAGCGCCATCGACAATAAGGTCCCTTGTCATAGAAAATGCCCCAAACAACTTGTTTAAATTCATAGGCGTGCGTGCATATTATATTCGTTGTAACGTCCCAGCTTCTAAGTTAATTTAACCGCTTTAAATTTTTGGTCTCTAAAATAATCTCATTTTGTAAATAAATATGAGTATGTAAAAAAATCTTATTTTATTGACCATTTTGTTAAACTATTGCTTTTTGTAAAAAATATGACTTACGCTAGAACGGTCCGGGCCCGAGCTGAGGTGTCCGACACTTTGATTTCTATATTAGGAAGCCACTTCTGAGCCTCGGTGTTACATGACGGTTTTTATTGAAAATGAAACATTCTCAATACTCAATCTCTTTACTAAAAGTAACAATATTTTTTGGACAAAGGTTTCATGTTTGGACTTTGAAACTGTATTGGTTTTAAGTGGAAGATAAATTCCCTCGAGATTCTCGAAGAATCGTGCTGTTCTTCTTATTATCCCTTTTTCATATTTACTTTTGTTTTAGATTCAACTTGAAATTGCAGCAAAAATATTTGTTCAAAATGTATCAAGAAAATACTGTAGGTAATACCTATTTTTGTTACAAGGAGAAGTTTATGTCTTGTTCTATCCCCTGAGTAAGATAAACGAATTTAAAGAAATGCACCGGGAGGAGTTATTTTAGAATGTTGAAAAACATCAAAGAATAACGGCGCGATTCGGGAAATAAATTAGAGATTCACTAGATATGAAATAGTAAAGATATGTGACGTTCCACGATAAAAGGTACCCTATGGCGGCTGGCGCTTACGTCGCATAGCGCTGCAAATTATTGCGGCGCTATGCGACGTAAGCGCCATCCAATATTAATTGGAGCGGCGTTAGTAATAGCGTAAGCGCCAACCGCCATAATATACCTTTACCCGTGGGACGTCACATATCTTTACTATTTCATGTCTAGTGAATCTCTCATTCATTTCCCGAATCGCGCCGTAAGACGTACGACTACGCATAATACGCCGTAAGAGCCATTTGAAAACTAAGTAGTCTGCATTTGAAATTTACTGCGCAATAATTTTGTTTGTAAGCGGAAACAATTATCGCAAGTTGAAAAATCTAATATCGTGAGTGTTGTGTGTCGACCCGGTGATATGACATCCCTAGTGCGAAAAACGTTCAAGTTAATAAATAAGACCAAGTGCGGGTAGTTCGAAAAACTCGCGCGCCCAGAAGATGTTGACGTCAACTTTAGCCAGTCTTCTCCGAGACCACGGGGACAACGCCGTCCTCGAAACGTTAGAGGTAAATTTAGAACTTATTTCACGCGATTAAGTCCCGTCGTTGTGAATAACAATGCGCAAGAATTTCTTCTTAAACGAGTAAACTGGTCATACCTACATTTTATTGTATTCTCCTTCAAGTTTTTCCTATACACATCACAAAGTCAAGGGAATCTAAAGCTCATTTACGCTGTACGCGGAAGGCTATAAATATATCTGATAAATATTTATAGGTGATATATTTTTTCAGTACTTGAGTCTAATAAGAAAAACGTGATACCTATATGCACCAGCGAGCTTAGCACGGTCGTATTTTTATCACCTGTCACTATGCCTGTCACTTTCGCACTTACATACTTGTTAGAACGTGACAGGCATGGTGACAGGCGATAAAAATGCTACCGTGCTAAGCCCGCAGAGTCGTTAACTTTTATTGTGTTGTCTACCTTTTTCTAAATTGTAAATAAAATAAATAAATATTATAGGACATTCTTACACAGATTGACAACTTGGCCCACGGCACGCCCTTGGCTTGGGCACGGTAAGCCCAAGGAGGCTTGTGTTATGGGTACTCAGACAACGATATATATAATATACATATAAATACTTAAATACATACAAAACACCCATGACTCAGGAACAAGTATCTGTGCTTATCACACAAGTAAATGCCTTTACCAGGATTTGAACCCAGGGCCATCGGCTTCACAGGCAGGGTCACTACCCACTAGGCCAGACCGGTCGTCGTTGTGTTTGACTAAAATCCACAACTAAAAATAATTGATCGCCCCGCGGAATCCTAAAAGGCGCTTACAAAATGAATTATGGGCAACAATAAATTGGCCCGTATCAAACGTCTTAATATATCCTATACAAAAAGCTGGCTAAAAAGTTTTAACAACCTCGATCATTAGCAAAGTTTAGTGAAATATTTTATTATATAAAATGTTGAAATATTTCGTTAAACCATATTATTGAGAAATATTGTCTTCGGTTACCGCGATAGTTACTCACCACCACCACCACCACTACGAACCACGAACACCACGTACCCACCACCACGAACCACGAACCACCACCGCCACCACCAACGCTGTAAAGGGTTCGAAACGTCGGGATGTATTATAAATTCAATATACGCGATATAATCCGTTTTCATAGTTTTATTTCATATTATTGAGAGTAAAAGCTGGGCAAGGTAGATACGTGTAGCACTCTCAACTTTTTTGAACAATAAAAGTGTGTATAAATAGTAGATTGTTAATCAAGTTATTATTAATTTTATTGTTATTTATGGAATCGGGAGTGATATATCACATAAAAAATTATAAAACAAATCTATTTAGAACCAAGTTTTCATTACTTATTGTACCTAAAAAAAGTAGGTACTAGGAAAGTAAAACGCCCTGAAGCAGAAACGTATCAGTCCGCGTCATATTAGTCATATAATATTTTTTTTGCAGTAACTTATGTATGATATAAAAATACCTTGTCCTTGTCATGATTTATTAGTAATTGTATCAAAAAGTGTAAGCAAATGTGTATTTTGTCGACAACATTCTTAAAACACCTGAATTTAATATCAGGGTGATGGGTAATGTTTAATGATTTACCTGGTAACACTTGAGTTAGCACGTGGTAGGGATAAGCGGGAGTTAGAGAGACGGTTGTTCAGTCTCGTTCACTTGGATTGGGGAAGCCAAAGAGTGAACATCTTGATGGTAACGGTTGAGCAAAGTTAAAGAGGTACCTCCATTTTATAATTAGAGTAATCATAGATATATCTATCATATCCTTTAAAAAGCTCAATAATGCAAGGAAAATTCTCATCGTCGTTATTACATCACTAGCCAAAACAGGAAAAATATTTAGTATGTATGAGTTATAGCGAACGGGAATTTCGCTGAGTGAGCATCATTATCATTAATAATGCTAACGAACAAGTCAAAGACAGAACGTAAGCAAAAAACCGGAAGTCAAAAGGCATTACATAATAAGTAATAATTTTGTACGCCAAAAGGCACATCATAGCTGTTACTTAGAATACTGTTACCACCTATTTATGTACCTGTGAATTGTGATGAACGAATAAAGAATTGAATAAAAAACACAGGACAAGTGCGAGTCGTACTTGTCCACCGAGGGTTCCGTACAAATTTAAAGTACAAGTAAAAAATAAACAATTATCTATATATATATTATTATTTGATATTTTTATACATTTTAATTTTTAGTTTTAATCTTGTGTCGATAGATGGCAGTAAAATTACTGTGACTACAAAATTTACTATGACAATAACCCTCTATACCTACACTCTATTCTGTTTGATAAAATGTTGCGCGCCTATACTAAGTTAGTTCGGGAGCACCCATAAGTTAGGGATAAGGGCGTTTTCACTTAACTGACGGTCATTGTCAACACATTTTGTCAGGTTCCATACCTCTGTCAGTACCAAAAGTCACATGTCTTCAACCATAAACGTCACTTTTGACACTGACAGATCATATCCATAACAAATCCCAAGGGCCTGACACTCTTTGATAGAGAAAGATGGTCTTATTGCGATTCCTATAAGAGGAAAGAGAAAATAGTGCCATGCTTTGTCCTTATCACCGACCGGGTGGCATCATAGGTAGGAGGCGATGACGAAATACCGAAATTTATAAGAGTGAAAGAGAAAAAATCCTATGCTGCCCAAATTTTATATGAATATTCTTTCTCATTATTATTTATCTCCACGGGACTTAATCGCGTAAAATAGTTTTAAATTTACCTCCGACGTTTCGAGGACGGCGTTGTCCCCGTGGTCTTGGAGAAGACTGGCTAAAGTTGACATCAACATCTTCTAGGCGCGCGAGTTTTTCGAACTACCCGCACTTGGTCTTGTTTATTAACTTGAACATTTTGCGCACTAGGGATGCTACCGGGTCGACACACAACACACAATATTCGATTTTTCAACTTTCGATATTTGGTTTCGCTTACACTTACTAATGACTGGGTTCCATGTGGATGAGATCTTAAAACCTTCGTCTCGATTGAAATTTCTATGTTTCTTGATTTCAATGGCTTCACGGATTTTTCTACTATAAAACCCACGATCTGTAGAAAGTATTCTAGGGTTGTGAAGCTCAATCCAGTGGTTTGGCCCTGACTCTAGTAAATGCTCAGCAACGGCCGACTTGTTCACCTGACGGTTCTTGACAGCTGCGATATGTTCCTTAACTCGCTCCGCAATGGTACGTTTCGTTTCCCCGATGTAATATTCTTTCTCTTACCCCCGGTCGCTCGGTGGCGCGTCTATAACTACTTGTATATACTATGTCTATGACAAATCCAGATCAACCTGTTATTACAACTACAACACGCCTCATGCTCCATCTGGTAGTAGTGATCTGTGGCACAGCCAAAAAATATTGCTCTGCATACATTGTGCTACGGCGTAGTATTGCATTATGTATGATAATTTCGTAGCACTCTCACTGGCTACGCCGTAGATTGGACACGTAAAGCTACGCCGTCTTACTTTTAAGACGAAAGTGGAGGACCCGCGCGAAATCGCCTTTTCATACAAACGTAATCCTCATTTTCCTCCCTGGATTATCTGCTTTGCCTAAAGGTTGACTGGTAGAGAATGCTTTTGCTTTAAGGTCGCCTTTTGTACAGTGTGTTTTCCTATGTGCGATAAAGATTAAAAACAAAAAGAATAAATATTAAAAATAAAACGTTTTCACTTATCCAGAATAAAAGGTATACAAATACTGCTAAATTAAAAAAAAAAGAATGTAGATAGCTCACATAATTTATGACACATTGGCAAAAAAAGTGTCAATTTTATCTTGGTTGTCCTAAAAACTTGACTTTTTTCACTTTATGGAACTCGAGGCGAGAGATAAATTATGCCCGATATATATCGAATCGAAAATACCATAAATAGGGGACAAAATTCAATTTGTCCAATGTGCTAGCGTCTCACTCTCTCATTAAGCAAAATGTGAGACGCAAATACACATTGGACCAAGATATTGGACAGATGGAATGCCATCCTTAAAAGCCTTAAATATGCAATAATTCGAAAAATTTCATCAAGAAATGTAAGGAAAATGGCTGGAAATTCATAATAACAATCAGGCCTGACTCGTCCCGTATGTTATAACAAAATTGACCTACTTTCACATTTTAGCAAATTTTATTTTTGTTGCCAAAATATCGAGTTAAGCTTTGTTAGAGGCGTTAACAAGCAAAAGTACGAGTAAACAAGTTAAAATAATTTATGTTATCATTCAACTGACATCATCAATCTGAATTTGAATAAAATAACGTGTTTATTTTTTGGAATTTTTAGTCTTCTCGATTCCCGGGCGAGACAAGCTAATTTTAAATAGTAGATTGTGTCACAAGGAAGCAAAATGACATATTTACGGCGAGGGCGTGCATTGAATCCTGAGCGTAGTAAGGGATTTAAGTGTTAACGCCCAAGGTGGAAATAATTTTGCTACCATGTGACACAATATACTGTTTTTCACATCAACCATGAGGAAATTGTTATGTTCCAAAATATTATTTAACCTAAAAATATTGTATACAAAAAAGAAAAAAAATCATGTCTTAGAACAGAAAAGTGCTACTTTGATCCCCCCTAGCAGGGAAGAAAAGTGCCACTTTGATCCCCCCTAGCAGGGAAGAAAAGTGCCACTTTGATCCCTCCTAGCGGGGAAGAAAAAGCCCCTTTTCGAATAGGTGATGTGAAAAAATCTTTGAAAGCAGTTTTGTTTCTGTCGTATCGTACGAGGGAGTTAAAAGGCTGGCTCAGCAAAGAGAAGAGTGGCCATTACTCCTCCGACAACATCATAGCTCTTAAATATGACAAAAAAGGGCACGATATTTGTTGGGAACACATATGTCAAATATTTAAATTTGTATTTTTTATGATTTTTACAATCAATGTCACTCTGAAATAAATGGCAAAACGTTTAGGGCGTGTTTTCATTCGGGTTATATCTCTAGTCATTTCCTACATCTGGCGACCGTGTTTCAAAATGGAAGTGTTACGAAAAGAAAGGAGTATAGCCAGGAGGCTCTTTTCAACCGCGAGAAACGAAATAGAATCTCATTTAGAGTCAACCAATATCGACAATTTCACCGCGGCCTTTAACAAGCTCCAGCTTCGAGCCGATTCCTTGTTCAACGTTGACCAACGTATAAAAGAACAATGGCTAAAAACGGACGAGATGACTGAAGATGAAATTTATAAAGATTGCATGACCAGCGATAAGTATCAAAGCGACTGGGAGCGTATAAAAGTCATGTACGACAACGTTTCTTGGAAGAACGAACGCAAGAGGAGGTCTCGCAAGTCTAGCGGCAGCGATGTGTCGAATAATACAGACAAATCTCATCAAAGTTGTGAGAAGTCAGCATGCAGTTCTGCATGTCATTCAAGACGATTCCGTCTACCGAAATTTGAGTTACGGAAGTTCGACGGCAATACGAAAAATTGGATTGGTTTTTGGTGTCAATTTCAGAAAATCAACGACGACGAATCAATAGACGACGGAGATAAGTTTCAGTACCTATATCAGTGCACTGTTCCAGATACTCCAGCGCGAGAGATCGTCGAGAGCTTTCCGCCATCGGGAGCTAACTATAAGAAGGCTCTTGAGCAATTGAAGTCCAGGTTTGCACGTGACGAAATGTTGATCGACATTTATGTGCGTGAACTGCTTAATATTGTATTAGCACAGGCAAAAGGTAATACTTCCTATAAATTAGGCCACTTATACGATAAATTAAATACGCAATTACAAGCACTATAAAGCTTAGGTGTTACTATAGATAAATACGCTGCTTTACTTTTCCCTTTAGTTGAGTCCGCCTTGCCCGAATCTGTTTTACGAGCATGGCAAAGGTCACATGTACTCGAGGAGAAGAGCGACGATAATCTGAACCGGCTTATGCAGTTCCTGAAACGCGAAGTGGAGTCGGAGGAGCGGATCCAGCTCGCGCGCAGTGGTATAGCATCGGGTGACAGTTTGCATAGCGTTTCTACTCAGCCCACCGCGGCATGCTTGATGTTAACGGAAGACGCAGGTAAGAAGATTTGTTGCGTTTGGTGTGAAAAGGCATCGCATAGCAGCTTCGAGTGCTACAAAGCTAACAAGATGTCGTATAAAGGTAGGAAGGATGTGCTAAATAAAAAAGGAACATGCTTTATTTGTTTAAAAACGGGACATAATTCGAAAAGATGCAAAAATTTCACAAAATGCCTTTTCTGCTCCAAACGTCATTCTGTATTGATGTGCCCTGACATTGAAACGTCAAGGCAAACTGAAAATGAAAAAACTTCAAATGTCGGAACGTCAAACTTAAATAATAACGTAACTCAATATAAGGCTAGTACTACACCGTTGGAAACGTTTATAGCGAATATTATAAGCGATAAGAAATGTATACCCGTACGATGCTTTATTGATTCGGGCGCACAGAAGACTTATTTACGTCACGATATAATAGAAAGTTTAAATTTGAAGCCTGTTGGCAAAGAAATCGTGTCGAATTGTCTTTTTGGCGGGATCAAAGCTAAAAAGGAACTGTTTCATATATACCTATGAGTTCACTGTAGCAAGCTTGGATAAGAAGTTTCAATGTACAATGACCGCGCGAGACAAGTCTAAGCTCTGCGGGTACGTTCCTCGTTTAAATGTAGATCATGAGATGTTTAAAGAGTTACAGAAACATAATATCACACTGAGCGACGTCGGCGATGCGGCCGCACCTGATATCGGGCTGTTGATCGGCGCAGACCACGCAGGCGTGTTGCTCACGGAGAGTTTCGTGGAACTGAACAATAACCTCGTGGCAATAAAAACTAAATTTGGATGGACGCTTCAAGGACCTATCATGAACACATGCAGTGTCTTAATGAACGTAATATTCGATAATGAATCCAACTTAAAAGTTGATGAACGAGAAGTTAACATAGAAACTAAGAAAGTAGTGCTCGCTAACAACACTGCATATTATAGTATGTTTCTACGAATATTTACAATTATTTACTTCTCTAAATACATTATAGACCTAGCCAGTGCTCTTTTTCTGCGGTCCGGAGGGATGATATGGAAAATTTTAGTCACGTGTTCAGTTTACCGAGCCGTGCATCTGACTAAATCACTGAAGATCTTTCTCATGACCCTAAGAAGACTTATCGCAAGACGTGGAAGACTTGACACAATACACACGGATAATGATACTGACTTCCACGGAGCTTATATTAACTTTCTGAAGACTTTCAACGTGAGGAACTTTAAGTGGAAATTCAGTCCTCCTGCAGCGCCATGGTGGGAGCGCCTCATACGCTCTATGAAGGACCTTATGAAAAGAAACTTACCTTACCAGTGCGACCGTAATTCTCTCAGCAGACGCCGTGGGTATCTTCGTAAGTTGATGGAAGATTTAAAAAGGTTAAGAAACGAGTACTACATGGAGATGCTCGTCCAGAAGGGCAAGGAGAGGGACTCGCATTTAAGGGTAGGTAATGTAGCTTTAATAGATACAGACTCCAAGCTTATTAAGTGGCCTTTAGGGAGGATTATAGGAACTTTTCCAGGCGAGATCTAAAGAAGAGTTTTGGGCCTCCGTCCCAAAAGGTGGGAGGATGTTGCGAACTCCTTTTTGATATGTGTCAAATATTTAAATTTGTATTTTTTATGATTTTTACAATCAATGTCACTCTGAAATAAATGGCAAAACGTTTAGGGCGTGTTTTCATTCGGGCTATATCTCTAGTCTCTTGCCGGAGAGCCAGTGCGGTTTTCGACCTTATAGGGGCACTGTTGATGCTATATTTGTTCTAAAACAAATCCAAGAAAAAAGCTTAGAACAAAACTGTCCCCTATATATGTGCTTTGTAGACCTTGAAAAGGCTTTCGACCGCGTGCCGCGAGAAGCTCTCTGGCTTGTTTTGCAAAAAACTGGGTGTCCTGAAAAGTTCGTTAACTTAGTCAGACAGTTTCATGAAAATATGATGGCTACAGTTCGACATGAAAACGAGTTTTCGGAACGATTTCCAGTCACCAGTGGAGTCAAAAAGGGTTGTGTGATGGCTCCGACTCATTTTGCGTTGTATTTCTCCACAGTACTTGAGGACTCGCTCCTTGGGTGCTCTGGGCAAATACAACTAAGCGCTCGTTCTGACAGAAGTGTTTTCGACCTGTCTCGATTCAAGTCTAAGATGAAGGCCACAAGGCTCTCCGTACTCGAGATTCTCTATGCCGACGACGTTTGCTTAATGGCCAATAGCATGGAGACGCTTCAGTCCTACATGGATGCTCTGCAAAGGTCGTGCCTTAGATTTGGCTTAGTAATAAGCATATCCAAGACTCAAGTGCTAAAACAACCAGCCCGTAATTGCGAAGCGGACACTTCCAACCTAACTATAGAAGGGAAACCCCTGACAGAAGTGTCCTCTTTCAAGTATCTTGGGAGCCAGATCAGAAAGGATAACAGACTATCCTCCGAGATCCCATCTAGGATTGCTAAGGCTGCGTCCACTTTCGGTCGGTTAACGCATCGTGTTTGGGGATCGCATGATCTAAAGCTGCAGACGAAGTTGTCGGTGTACAAAGCCATGGTTCTTCCGATTCTTTTGTATGCTTCGGAAACATGGTGTTTGTACAAAGGCGACATTCGCTTGCTGGACACGTTCCACTTACGCTGTCTACGTTCCATTCTGCGAATAAAATGGCAAGATCGTGTCTCCAACGCAGAGGTACTTCGTCGTTGTAAAATGCCTGGCATGGAGGCGCTCTTGATGAAGGGTCAGCTGAGGTGGTGTGGGCATGTTTGGCGTATGAGTGATTGTAGACTACCTAAAGCCGTTTTCTACTCCCAGCTATCAGCTGGTAAACGGAAGCAAGGTGGGCTGCACCTACATTACAAGGACATGCTTAAGCGTCACCTAACTGCCTGCGGTATACCACCTGACAAATGGGAGGAGTATGCTTCTCAGCGGCCAGAATGGCGTTCTCGTGTTAAGATGAGCGTAAAGAACTTTGAAGACGCTCGTCTCATTGAACTTGATACGAAACGTTAGATACGTAAGTCCCGGCCGAAACCCTCCTATAATTACACTTACAATGATTCTGGTCAGCTTTACTGCCCCACCTGCGATAGAGTTTTTAAAAATAAGTTCGGCTTTGCCAGCCATGTCAGAGCCCACGCTCGTAATTAGCTAGGGTCGCCGTTGCCGATTACGGCATGGAGCTATATATATATATATATCTCTAGTCATTTCCTACAATATTTATAATCAATGGTGGCACCTACAGGTACCCTGATGGCAGGGTTCGGAACCGGCTTTGAAATACTTGTTAATATCGTTCCAAAACGGTTATATTATTTCAAAACCACCAATTGATGGAACGCGAATTAAGAAACCGGCCAAGTGCGAGTCGGACTCTCGCGCGAAGGGTTCCGTACCAATACGCAAAAAACGGCAAAAAAATCACGTTTGTTTTGGGGCCACTTAAATATTTATTTTATTCTGTTTTTAGTATTTTTTGTTATAGCGGCAACAAAAATACATTATCTCTGAAAATTTCAACTGTCTAGCTATCACGGTTCATGAGATACAGCCTGGTGACAGACAGACAGACAGACGGATGGGGTACGGAACCCTAAAAAGGCACAATTATTTTTATAATCACCTATTTATAGGTACCCTGCTGGCAGGGCTCGGTTCCAAAACGGTTATATTATTTCAAAACCGGGTAATTGATGCATGGAACGCGAATTTAAAGAAATCTTTCTCTCGTCTCCGAGAGAACGAAATTAAATTTTTGGGATATTACATTTCATTATTGGGTGCACGAGACGTATAAATTCATACAGATATATTTTATTATTAAATCAGTTCGCGTGTTCGCTCGAGATTTGAGTGGGATGACATTTTGCTGTAATTTGTGTAAATATGTCCTATAATTTTTATTTATTTATATATTTACATTATTTACCTCTCTCTACCTACTGCTCTTTTATCAGACTTGAAGCTCCAAAACACCAACTACTGTAAGTTAAGAGGAAAGGGGATGGCCGCTTCTGCATACAAAGTAGTCCCCATTTTCCTCTCCGGATATTGACATTATGGAAAATATTTTTACAAATTTTTGACGTATATTAACCATAGCTATGACGTAGGGGACGTTTGACTTTCTTAAATTATTTGATTATTGTAAAAATTAGGAAATCTGGTCATGAAATAACGTCGGGATGTATTATAAATTTGACAGTTCCGAACAACTGACAGGCCGATATCGTCCGGCGGACAGATAGTCAGTGGGTCCCTTGACAAACAGTAAATGTCAAATGGATAGAGTCAAACGGTTATTAACGGTTTGTTAGATTTGACAGACGTTTATGAATACCGCCATTATTATTCAGATACAAGGTGGGAATCAGGAAATTACCCTCTGACCCCATAATCTGGCTTCAAATTTTGATAACGTTATAAGTTAAAAGACTAAAAAGTAATAAATATACGCGCTGGTGGCCTAGCGATAAGGACGTGCGACTTTCAACGCGGAGGTCGCGGGCTCAAACCCCGACTCGTACCAATGACTTTTCGGAACTTATGTACGAAATATCATTTGGTAATTACGAAGTTGCTTTTTGGTGAAGGAAAACGTTGGGAGGAAATCGGACTACGAGTAGCTAGTTGAAAAATTGACGCTAAGACTGGTAAATCCTGATTCAAAGATTGTAAAAAGTACACTGCTGTTTTGACTGCTGTGTTGTACTTTTTGTATAATGTTAACTCGTGTCTCCAGCTATTCCACTTGATGGTAAGTACTTACTACATTAAGGTACCCCAAAAATACGTTGACAATTTTTTTTTGAAAGAATTTTCTCATTTACTCTTCCTTTACAAAATGTCATGAAAAATAAAACTGCAATCATATAACTGAAAAAAAAGTGTGTGCGTGTAATCTTTACGCGTGATTAAAGTAAAACTTCTTTGACAATGACGTTTATCGCTATGTTGGCACTTTGAAGTGTGTCCTTTCCGTCAGAAAAAAAAACTGAGTTACGCTCTAGTCGCGCCTAAAGTTTTACTTCAAAGACATCCTTCGGCTTTGATACACAAATGCAAAGCTTTGTTAAAATTATCAACATTAAGTACCTACATTGAAAACATGTCAACGTATTTTTGGCCCACCTGTATACTTAAGTATAATTTAAAGTTCATGTTCGGAATTACCAAAATTCTTACCTACCACTACGTACCTAAGTACACGAAAACTCCCCAACTCGTAAAATTTTCTACAATTTAATGGCAAAGCACACTGATATAGCTTTGCACCTCATGCACTTACGAGTTACGGGAACAAAAGTTCCCATCTATCAGACGCGCAGTCGAAAGCCGGCTTCAGAACGGAGCGGCCGGGCGGCGCGTTTTCGGTTACGTCTTTGCAAGTTCGAAATTCGAATTCTAGTGAATGAAGTTTCGTATCGACAAAGTATTGTAACGAAAAGTGTAAATGTGTGCGTGTTGTTAACTTTAATGTGTAGTGGGAAGTTATTTTGAAGAAAGCAGTTAGGCGTAAGTTTTTGAAACTTTTTTTTATTTAGGTTTTAAGGTTAATGTTAAGTGTGGATAGTGCTTTTTATTTTCTTTAGTGATAAGACTATTTAACAATTTTTATAATTAATAATAATATTTTGCAGCTATTTAAGTGGCATAAAAATAAAAACGACGAAAAAGTTTTCATTACATGAATAAACAAACTTTCTAAATAGCAGGTATTAGTAGTAGTACCTATTTTTAAAGTTCCCTGCAAGCTCGGGTGAATTTCACCTTCCCATACAAACGGAGTTTCGTTCTCATTTTAAAACTACGTGTTGGATTGTAATGAAACTTTGCACATACAAGGACATGAGGTATATCTAGGTCTGTAATTAGTTTATATAACTCCAGTTTATAATACAAACGAAATAGAGCAAAAACAAGTTTTGTATGAAATTAGCTGTATTTTTTTAACTATGGTATTTGAAGTTACATAAATATCATATGGACAACCCATCCGTTCTGGAGCGTATGAGTATTAATACTCCGGGCAACTACATAGCTGCAGTCAGAAACCTTTTCACATAAGTAATTCTGGAACACATTATGGCTTGTAAAAAAAAGTTTCCAAGTGTTCTTACTTGTCGCACAATTGTTTAACGGCAACCAGATGTGTAATCCTTCTAACATAGAATGTCTTTTACCTGACCCATAATTTAAAAAAAACGCCACCCTGCGATTTCCTGTCTGTTATAATTGGCGCCGTATTGTTAAAACAGTTTAGATTTATATTAATTAGTGAGAGTTACTGGTTAAAAATTACTGACTGTTTCGATTGGTGGATAATGTAAATAAGTGACCGCTTCTGGGGTGCATTTGAAAACAAACTGACTGGCTCAACCGACGCTGGAGCCGCTAGAGCCTCTGTCAACTCTAGCTCCCTTATCAATTTCTACACGAATTTTATCGCATTTTACCTATTCCTGGTCCTTGACGCACAAATCTGTGGCCCTAGTAAGGGTACACGTCTCGGGCAGCGCAGGTGTAAAAGGATGTAAGTTTCACGTAACACTTATGCTCTTTTACACCTAAGCTGCGAGAGTACGTCCTTTTTCACTAGGGCATCAGATTTTTTTTTATGATATAGGAGGCAAACGAACAGACGGATCACCTGATGGTAAGCGATTACCGCCGCCCATGGACACCCGCAACACCAGAGGGGTTGTAAGTGCGTTGCCGGCCTTTAAGATGAGAGTACGCTCTTTTCTTGAAGGTTTGAAGGTCATATCGGTCCGGAAATACCGCAGGCGACAGTTTAGCTGTGCGAGGCAGGAATATTACTCAATATCCTGATTGTAGGGGCCGTTGGTCCCTTACACTTGCTTGATGTGGCTGGTAGCGTTGGTGGCGGAGGTAGAAATAATACACTGACGCTTGGATTAGAGTTAGCAAGTACCCTAATCTGGTTTGAAGGACTAAATTAATGTTAGGGTACTTGGTAACTCTTGAGACGATTTCTTGAGATACACTTGATTTATTATGACGACCGGTCTGGCCTAGTGGGTAGTGACCCTGCCTGTGAAGCCGATGGTCCTGGGTTCGAGTCCCGGTAGGGGCATTTATTTGTGTGATGAGCACAGATGTTTGTTCCTGAGTCATGGGTGTTTTCTATGTATTTAAGTATTTATATATTATATATATCGTTGTCTGAGTGCCCATAGCACAAGCCTCCTTGGGCTTACTCAATCTGTGTGGGAATGTCATATAATATTTATTTATTTATTTATTTATTTATTTATTTAACACTTATAGAATAGCGAACGTGAATAAAATTGTGAATGAATGAATTGAGTCATTGCGAGACCTCTACATAAACTAAATGCTGATCTGGGTAAATGAACAATATGATGCATGTGCAATTTACTTATATAGGTACTGAACGATTTATTGAGGAAAACCAGGGTTTATATACTGGCTGTCTACGTGCATGGCATTTAGATGACGTTTAACAATATTACCAGTAAATATAATTATAATTTTCTTAGATCAAGGGTATGCTTGATATTCTATTGTGCATTAATTAATCTATTTTCCATTTTCTTAATGTCACATGACGTATGCACCAGATAGGGCTTACGCTATATACTTAGTTGAACCATAGAGTAACTTATACTAGAGCGGTACTGTCATAGTAAATTTTGTAACCCCAGTAAATTCACTGCCATCTGTCGACACACTTTAAAATTAAAAATGAAGATTTATAAAAATACGAAAAATGTATTTAAATATGGATAAATGTTTTTTTTATTTGCATTAATTATTTTTACGATTTTGACCCATGTTCTTTCACTGATATGCGTTAAAATTGTTAAATAACAAACGAAACCATCAACGCCATCTATACGACAGTAGGCCAAAGCTAGTAGCGCCCTCTGAACGAGAATCAAATTTTCTTGATTTTCGAGGCACGTTTTTTCCTTAGACTGTATGCATCTATTACGGAGTTATATCTATCTTTGGTTGAACGCAACGTAAACATGTACATACGATATTGAAATCAGAATAAGACATCTCATATTTGGACAGATATGTCCAATCCCGACGAGTAAACAAGGATTTCGACTTACTATTGAGGGTGGAATATATCGTCGTGTATGTATAAAGTTTGTGTAAATACGAGTATAACAGTGCGCTTATATGATGCCATATAATTCAGCAACGGATATAGGTCAATATCGATACCGAGTGGCGCACGGCTTCCAAAGCAAAGGTCGTGGTTTCAAACTCCGGTAGCAATGTGTAGACATACATACAATTTTTAACAATGTTTTTCTATGTGAAACGTGAGTGAAATGTCTTTAAGAAACCCATAGGGGTCGGATCAAAAACTATATAAGTAATTAAGTCTGACTCACGCTTGACTGCTCATTTCTAATAGGTTTTCCTGTCATCCATAGGTAAAGAACTATTTTGGGTATTTTTTTTTAAATTTTAGATTCAGTAGTTTCGGAGGTAAATTCGGAGGGGGATGGTATTTTTATGTATATTTATTTTAAAATTACAAAAAAAATGTATTTGAGATTCTCAAAATAAGCTCTTTCATTTGACATGTAACACGATATAGTTTGAAAAACTTTATTTATAAATTTTCTCCTTTACCCAAAAGTGGCCTCCATGTTTAAAATTCATTTGTTTATATTGCATGTCCGTCTTTGGGTCACAAATTTCAACTTAATTGGTCCAGTAGGTTTGGAGAAAATGGGCTGTGACAGACGGACAGACTGAGAGAGACAGACAGACGCACGAGTGATCCTATAAGGGTTCCGTTTTTTCCTTTTGAGGTACGGAACCCTAAAAAACGTTAAAAGTTAGTTATCCACGAAGAAAGAACGCATAAATTATATCGTACCGCCAGTTTAGTCGGCATTATCACACGCCGGCGAAAAAATGGGCAAATATTTTACAAGAGACGTGTCCCTAGCGATTTTATTATTTTACCTACCATTAAACAGCCAAAGCCACGAAGTGTAAAATTCTGAAGCTATAGATAAAAACCTTTTTTTGTAAACGTTTTCATGGTGGCTGGTTGCGGAGTAGACATTATTTTATATTATTAAATAAAAATAAATGAATATGAATAAATATAAATAAGTATGTAAGTCTTACATAGGCAAACATTTTTAGTAAGTATGTCAAAATCAAATCACATCCCACTATATCACAATTCAAGAAAACAAACTGCACACATATGTACTCACCTCCTTAACGATTTTCACATTAAAACTTGTTTTTTTGTTGGCACGCCGGACGGAAACATTTCACTTAGCGGCTATCTTAGAACAAAATGGCCGATATGTGTGTCGTTTGTCACTATGACAGCTTTAAGGTCTATTGATTATGGTTTAGTGTTGCAAGTTCAAAAATAAAGTGACATTAACTTAATATTTTGGTAAACAGAAAAAATGTCCATAACTGGTTCCATGTCCATTACTGGTGCCGTCACCCTAGTTTATAAAAAACCATATTTATTGATGTTTAAACACGCCCTATAAACTAAGTACCGTACCTGATAGGCATAACACTGTAAGTTATTTTTTTGGGATTTCGGATTTTTACAAAAATATAATTACAGTACATAACTTCTGATGCTCCATCGATCCATAAAACTATATTTATCGATAATACCACCAATTCCAAGTTTTTCAAATGCATTTTACTGTGAGTGCATAACCCTCTGGGAAACATTTTGATGTAAGTGAACAAGCAACATGCTGAGTGAGGTGAGACCATTTCGTGGCACTTTCTCTTTTTCATGTTTCTCTGTTTTGTATAATTTTTGTTTGTGATCATGATCACGAATAAATCATTTCTATTCTATTCTATTCTATACTGCGTTATTACCTAGTTTCTACTTCGTATCGAAAATATCCTAAGTTAGAACGCCGTATAAAGCATGTTTACCGCCTTTTTGATTATATAGTACAACCTACACCTTTTTAAGCTTAACATTAAGCTAAAAGGGTTTTTATAAAATTAAAAATAAACCAATCTGTTAGAAACATACTAAAAATGCCTAAAATGAGTACATACCTATAGCTACCACATACAAAAATAAATAATTGAAAAACATTTTCCGTTTCGTAGATTTTCAAAAAAGAAGGTTTTTTGCAATTATCTCGAATTCTCGAAACTAGCTTTTGTCGAATAACTGCTTTTTACACTAGGACAGCAGTATTGCTCTTGAATGTGAATATGAATATAACTTCTTCAAACAACGATAGTTAAATGTAACAAACAGGCTGTGACAGACACCTATGTACGTAGTCCTAAAGAAACAGACACCGAAATTAAAACAGAACCCATGTTATGCTAATCGTATTATGTTATTTTATCGAATGGTCTCTTCGCTCGTCTAGTTTCCATAATACATTACTAAAACTGACTTTGAGCCTAATTAACATGTAAGCTCCAGTACAGGGTCGTATTGACCCCATGAAAGTTAGGTAAATAATAATATTTTTATACTTAAGACCAACCTATATTTTGTTACGAAAAGTTAGATTCTGAATAAATCATTTCTATTTTTTTAATAGATGTGAAAATGTGGCGAAGTGGTCTATTCAGTAACTAATTTCTTGTTAAGAAACGGTTATGTAGGTACATACTATCTTTGTCTTACACTAGTACTAGCACCCAAAAGAAAAGGACGAGTATAATTTTTTTTTGTTCTTATTTACTGACAATTTGGTTTGACCAACTATATATGATATGTCAGGTGTCAATTGTGTGATATTTGATATTTCTGGTTAAAGATCATGCTCATAACCGTTTCATAGAGCCAGCAGCTTAGTTTAGAATGGTCAGATTATTTTAAGCACCTCGCCTGCCTAGAAACTTGCTGCTAACTATAAAAATGCACAACAAAAATTGCTTTAATGCTTATAAAATTTTAGGGAATGAGCTGTTTAGTAATGTAGGTACGTAAATTGTGTCTGACTAATCAAAAACATCTCTAGAAATAGTAACGGATCAGTTGGAAACAAATTTCGACATCCGAACAGGAGAAAATATAGCAATAAAGTACTCATTTGTACTGTAAACAAGGGGTGAACTTAAACTCTTAACCGGTACTGTACACAACACCACGATATCTGATGATTTGTGACTGGATATTTTTGACGCTTACATTTAAATTACTGTCCTGTTTTTGAAGAACCTCATTTTTTATCTTTACCTATCTGTCTTCATTATTTTACGTGTTTACTCTGTTGTATTTCCTGAGATATCACTTTACCGGGTCACGTAAGTATTTACCCTTAATATCACCCTTTTCCGGAGCCACCTGGAGCTATTGACAGGGCAATATGTAACTGTAGCCGTTTGATCCTTTACCTTGTGTTTGACAAAATAACATTTTCCCATTTCAGTGTTTTTGTCCCGTGGGAAGCTTTGACTAATATGAGTCAGCTCCATTGTCCAACATTTACCTACAGGTATTTTTTTAAGAAAAATATATTGTTGCGATGGTTTTTATAATATACAATAAGGCTCCGTAGTAACGGCCTAGTCGGTAGTGACCCTGCCTACGAAGCTGGAGGTCCCGGGTTCGAATCCCGGTGAGGGCGTTTATTTGTGTAATCGTCACAAATATTTGTTCTTGGGTTATGGATGTTTTTATGCGTAAAAATATTTGTATAACTATATATTTTACCGATAATAACGACATTATTACCTAAATTGTTAATTGACACCCTCAAGAAATACTACTGAAGTTTATTCTTAGCCGTGTTGTTTTAAATGCACATGTATTTTACTTTCCTCGTATTCGAAATAAAGAGTAGTGTTTAACTTGGGTGAAAGGCACCATTGCACTTTCAGACTATTGGCGCTCTCACTGCGTTCGATCGCCAAACTACCTCGACAGAAATGGGTGGCTTTCATCCCTTGGTTTAACAATCTGCTTTCGTACCTTACCCCTTCTTAAGGGGTCCACTGACTATCAGTCCGCCGGACTATATCGGCCTGTCAGTTGTTCGGAACTGTCAAATTTTTGTTCTAACTAACAGGCCGATATCGTCCGGCGGACTGATAGTCAGTGGGCCCCTTTAAGGCTGCATTAATTACCTTCTCCGCTCCGCTGGATTATAAGTAATGCTACTAGTTGATTCCTGTTTGATTGATTGATTGACGTCTCTCATCTCCGCTTCAGTGGAAAGGCACCATTATAAGGCGAAAAATGTTAACAACATTAAACATAGATAGTATTCGATATTTAATAAAGTTTCCTAATTACTTCGCATTATGTAGTTAAGTAATAACTTCCTAGACCGATACTGGCGTGCATGCAGTACTAAATACTTAGATAGTTACGTGGAAAGTTATACTAAACTTGCGCCGCAAGAGATAAGTGGAGCAAACTTCGTTATTACGCCTCGTTCACAGTAAGTAAAAGGCGTATGTAACGTTTATATTTATAATATATAATCTTTTCATGCGTCATAGTGTAAGTTGCTTGAAAATAGTACTGAGCTGCCTGCAAACGGCCGTCAATCTGGTTTCGCGGGGCGAGGTAATTCCGAGTCGGGGCGGGGCGGTGCGTGGCCGTTCTGTATGCTAATACTATTACTTATTCTGTAATACTAGTATGGTCATGTAAAGTTTCATGTTATTTCAGAATGCCGTTAATAAGAGCGTAACTTCGGGTATGGGACCACCTAGAGGTTCGGGTGACTCTTAAGTCCCCGGCAAGCTCGGTTCTCCATACAAACGTAGTTACGCTCTCATTTTAAAACGACTTTTTAGATTGCTCTGAAACTTTGTATTTACAATAGGACAAGGTATATCTATGTCTGTAATTAGTTTATGTAGCTTCAGATACCCAAGTTAAGAAAATACAGCGAATTTAAGTTTTTCATACAAAACTTATTTTTGCTCTATTTCGTTTGTTTTATAAACTGGAGCTATATAAACTAATCGAGGACCTAGATATACCTCATATCATTGTATGTGCAAAGTTTCATTACAATCCAACACGTTGTTTTAAAATGAGAACGAAACTCCGTTTGTATAGGAAGGTGAAATTCGGAGCTTGCTGACTTTTAAGTCTATTATGAAAAAATGTAATGACTCCTTCATTAATCTTTGCCCCGTGTTTAATTCTGCAGCTTTCTCTTAAAGTGTTTGATTAATAGAACACTTTTCCAGTGTCCTGTGATTCTATTAAGTTGATGTATAACTTAAGTCGAGAAGCGTCTTATCCAATTAGATAAATGGATAAGATCTGCAGTTGGTGGTAGGAAAGTTCCAATTTAGAAGGATAAAATGAGGGATGTTACGTAAGCATTTGCCAAGCAAGAGTTCGAATAATATCCTTCATTATTATATAAATGTGTTCTAAAATAGAATATACTAAAGGGTAATAGGAAAACTCTTCATAGCCAAATAGATTTGAAGGACAATGGCTAAGATAATGGCATAACAATATCAATGTGCCGTCTTGTACTTAATGTCGGTTGTCAATCCTCCTCCTTGCTTCGTTCTCCTCAGTGCTGAGGGTCGTGACCTCCTACGTGGAGCACATGATTCCGGATAGCAGATTTCCAGGCATTTCGATCTCGACTTCTAAGGCATCATGGACCTTGATGGATAGCGATTTGCTAACCTAATGTCGGTTGTCAATAAGGCACTGTTTCTATAAAGCTTCCATTTGCAATTAACCTTAGCTACAACCGACAATGTGGTACCTTTTAGTTGAAAATATCACAAATAAACAGTTTTTATGAGTGAGTCAAGTTTTTAGTGTCACTGGTTGCCATAGTGGTTCAGGGAAAAAATAACTTTAATTTCTGATTATATTTAATTTACCTTTATTCTAATTTATCTTAACAACTGAAAGTTAGAAAATTAACTCAAACACAGTCCATAGACTTTTTTTTGCAAGTTTTCAAAGGTACCCTACACTATTCTTATAAATGAAAAATATATTCAGCTTTCCCCTCTCTACTCCCAAAATTTCCCCTACATAAGAAAAAAAAACGTTTTGACTTATTTACAGTGTCAGTTGCTATAACTGTTCCATATTTTAGCTATAAACGTTCAACGGTCTCTGAGAAAAACGCATTTAACCGATTCGCAGGACCGTAGTGATCCCATAAGTGTTCCGTAAATAGTTTTATAATAGTTTTGTAATAGCTTTAACAATTTTTAGTTTTTTTTATCATTTTTAGGGTTCCGTACCCAAAGGGTAAAAAGGGGACCCTATTACTAAGACTCCGCTGTCCGTCTGTCCGTCTGGCCGTCTGGCCGTCTGTCCGTCTGTCCGTCTGTCCGTCTGTCCGTCTGTCCGTCTGTCCGTCTGTCTGTCACCAGACTGTATCTCATGAACCGTGATAGTTAGATAGACAGTTGAAATTTTCACAGATGATGTATTTCTGTTGCCGCTATAACAACAAATACTAAAAAGTACGGAACCCTCGGTGCGCGAGTCCGACTTGCACTTGATGGCCGGTTTTTTTTAACAATGACATGGAATCTAAACGGTCTGCTTTTGAAAAGTTATCACAATATAATCTACACACGCGCACAGTTTAGCGCCTTAAAAACAGCACGACTCAGTTTCATAATCCTCAAAGATACCAGCTTGTGACTTCGCACTTGAATTTACAAACTTACTCGTTCAGCTGTCAGGGTCACTATAATCTTCCTGCGACGTGACTTTTGTTTAAGAAAATTGTAGTTCTGGTTTTAGCCACCTCTTGAGTAAGTTGGTTGCTTGACTTGAAATTACAAACTTGCAACTGCAGCTGTCATTGTCAGTATAATCTTCCTGCAATGTGAATTCTGTTTAGGAAAATAGTAGTTCTAGTTTTAGCCACCTACCTCTGTAAGTTTGTCGGACTTCGCGGTTAGTAATAACAAAAGTGCATCTACATTTTTACAGCTAGCTCAGCGGGTGTTCTCCACATCGGTGGCATGATCGCGGTTATTTATACGATATAAAACTTTTGTCCCTGCCACACTAGCTTGTTATTAGTTGTTACTGAAGGGTCAGACGTTGAGTTGAAACTATTACAAGGTGAAAAGTGAAAAGGTGAAAAGTTTGGAAGCTTAATCAAAGTTTGCTAAAATTAAGATGGTACTGAGTACGTGGTGACGAAGTTAAAACGCAGTCACAAGTAGGAGGGTTAACCGTTTTTTAACCGAATGATCAAGTAAATAATTGACCGAAGCGTAGCCGGAGGTCTATGTTTTGATTCGGGCATTTTGCTTTCGCATGTCCGGATGTTCTCCTCTACAGGTCGCAATTCTCAACCGATTTTCGTGAAATTTTGTGACCAGATTCTATGATTAAATAAATAATTATAGTCGATCCAGTTTTTGGAACTGTTTCAAAATGCGGAAATTGGCATAAATTACTTAAGCGCCAATAGCGTCTATGGCGCTTAAGACCATTGTGAATTTACTGTGATAACGACTCAACGAACTAAGTATTTTTCACTTTTACATTTTCTAAGCTTAACGCGAGGTCTACTTCTCACAAAGCGTACATCTTGTGGTCAATCAAAATTGGAAGACTTAAAAGAGGAAACATGGAGTCATCTTTTATCCGCAAACTGTCGAAGAATTAAACTTACATAAATATAAAAATTTCTGATAGTTGATTTGAAGTGTAATTTGCTTAAGTACTGATAAAGTTATTTCTACATACAAAACTGTCACCTTTATATTCTAAGGATAGCTAAGAGCGTCGATCCGCATCATACGCATCGGACGCATCGCACGCAACGGATCAGTGGACGCACTTTTTGTGTGACTTTCCATACAAAGAATTCTAAAATCCGTTGCGTGCGATGCATCCGATGCGTGAGATGCGCATCTGTGGACGCTTACCTTTATTCGACTACGGCAAAAAAGGGGAAATGATTTTAGTATTCAATTTTATGAGTGCCAATGCATAGTGTGCGCGGGTTATTTAACATGCTCCGTCTTGTAGTAAGTAATCTGTGGCAGTACTAAAACATTTCAATTATTTGGCAACTACCAAGATTGTAGAAGATTTATGTACCCTTAATCCTAACCTCCGTATAGCGTATGACCTAACACAAATGTTCGTGTTTACATTTCGCTCAGGTGTAAATGTTTACATCGAAACCAGATGTTGGATCTTGTTGCCCTTCTAGTAGTATTTACCTAGTGAGGTTGATCTGAACAAGAGTTATGTGGAACGAAATAAATATCATACACAAAGGAAAAATTGACCAAGGCCTCCAGTGCCCGGGGCTGGAATCGAACCAGCGTCCTCCGTTTAGCGGTTGAGGCATCTGTCGCGTAAACGGAGGACGTTGGTTCGATTCCAGCCCCGGGCACTGGAGGCCTTGGTCATTTTTTAGGGTTCCGTACCCAAAGGGTAAAAACGGGACCCTATTACTAAGACTCCGCTGTCCGTCTGTCCGTCTGTCTGTCACCAGTATGTATCTTATGAACCGTAATAGCTAGACAGTTGAAATTTTCACAGATTGTATTGCTGTTGCCGCTATAACAACAAATACTAAAAAGTACGGAACCCTCGGTGCGCGAGTCCGACTCGCAGTTGGCCGGTTTTTTTCTTCATTTGTATATGATATTTATTTCGTTTATAGTTTAAAGTTTATTTGTAAAAACACAAATTAAAATATTTTCATAAGAAAGTAATTTAATTTGTTCTTATAGTTAGGACTTTTAAGTCCCACAAACCTAGCCGCCGCGCCGCCATAATCATCATATGATAATTATTTTGTTTAAAATAGATTCTTACAGTACACTTTTTGAGTCGAGAATTGTAGGGAACAATTAAATATAATTGACATTGAATATATACAGATACATTAAATTATAACTTATATGCCACGCTTAAGTCTCCAGCACGCTTGGTTCTCCATACAAATGTAGTTACGCTCTCATTTTAAAACGACTAGCTAGATTGCTCTGAAACTTTGTACTTACAATAAGATAAGGTACTTTTATATATGGTATCTAGTCCTGTTTTTTTTTTCGTATGGCTTTTTGTGTTACTCTACTTCAGAGATTTACAGTTTTTAGATATTGTACCGCTTCCTTGGTTAAGGTGGTGAAATCCTCCACCTGGTCTATCTGGTTAGAGGACAATCAAATACCGTGTGGTGTACGGTCTGCTCGGGTGCTCCAATACTGGTGACTCGCACCAGTTCCATTTGTGCCTTAAGTAAGCACAGTTCCCAACTCGCACCAGCACCAGACGCGTCGGGGCTCCTCAAAGCCAGCAGGTCGAGTCTTGGTCTATATAATCTAGTCCTGTAATTACCTAGTTCATGTAGCTTTATTAAAATTATTTATTTTAGGATAACAATTATACTTAGTATTTTTTTCTATGCGATTAATATTCATATTCTCCCGCCGCAAAATGAAATATGCAAATAAGTATAACAAATTGTTTCTTGTATACATAAATCTAATTTCCTGACTACCGCTTGAATTTTAGAGCAATCATGTATAAAAAGAAAGAACGCCAAAATCATTGCCAGCTTAAGCAAATCCGAACTTTAACCACAAGGGATTATGGTTTAAATGACAATAAATTAAATAAATTAATTTTGTAATTACTTTTTAAGCTTGCTTGTTAAGAACGGTACAAAATTGCCTTTTCGTGCGTTTTATTTAATTATCACAACAAGAGAGAATTGTTAAAAATCTGATTATGAAGTGATTAAAAATAATGTAATTGCTTACCCGACTAAGAAGAAGCAAAACAATGATTAAGTATTTAATTACTCGAGTAAAGATGGTGGATATAATTAATGCCTGTTTATAATAGTATATGTTTTCAAAAAAGTCAAATCTATATAGTCCTAATAAAACTGATACATATAACGTACATAATATTAGGCAGAGAGCCTAGAGTCTGGCTAATGAAAGTTGAGACTAGAAAGTAGCGGCAAATTTAAAAAATCGACGTGTTGCAACACCGTGTATAGTACGAATAAACGATAATGATACTTGACCAAAAAATATAATTTTGCTTACTAGTATAGGCACATATATACAGATTTATCGCTGTAAATTTCAAAATTACCCAAATTGTTGGCAAGATAATATCCCAGTATAATGTAAGACCTAAAAACTTGATCCCATACAAGTTGTGGCAACCATCTGACAGTAAAAAAAACACCTTTAGACAAATTATAGATTAATTACATTCTCATCTAATAATTATAGGAAAGGCGTTTTTTTTCTTCAGAATATGAGACTAACTTCATGGATCTTTGCACATGGATTTCGCTTTATGTGAAGCCATTTGCGCATTTTTGTGAGGTTAAAGCGGAAAAAGTACAGGTTATATGCAATAAAACTCTTTAACTTCGTTTTATTGTATATTTAAGAAGAATAATTAAAATCACTCTCTAAAATGACGACCGGTCTGGCCTAGTGGGTAGTGACCCTGCCTGTGAAGCCGATGGTCCTGGGTTCGAATCCCGGTAAGGGCATTTATTTGTGTGATGAGCACAGATATTTGTTCCTGAGTCTTGGGTGTTTTCTATGTATTTATGTATTTGTATATTATATATATCGTTGTCTAAGTACCCACAACACAAGCCTTCTTGAGCTTACTGTGGGACTTAGTCAATCTGTGTAAGAATGTCCTATAATATTTATTTATATATATAAAAAAAAAACAAATTCCATCGAATCCTCCGAAGTGGTTGAGCTGCTACTTCCCACACTAATAATAAATTTATCTATCATGTCTTCTTTGATGTTGTCCCTGTCTTTATATTGGTTTTCAACGTTAATGACGTGATTGGGAATTTTTGCTGTTATGCTTGCAAAAGAATCATGGATCAGTTTTTCTTTTGTCTTGTGCAGATAACCCTATGTTCTTCTTGGCAATTTTCCTTTCCGCTTGACTCCATATTAACTCGATAGGATTCAAATAGCAGTGGTATGAAGGCAGGCGTAAAACTTCATGGCCATGTTGCTGAAGTATGTAATCGGCTTCATACACTGGCTCTGGCTTGTATTTTACAAGCCACTACAAGTACTAACAATTCATATTTTTTTAAAGATATTCTTCATAGTGAATATTATTAGCTGTAAGCCACTCTTTGATTTGGGGCTTATTTGTTTGAGTTGTTGGGGCTTTATTCTTTACAACACTGTGGTAACTGGCATTATCCATAACTACCACACTAGGTTTGTCTAAATTTAGTATGAGTTTTTCTTCTAACCATTTATTGAAGTTGCTGGCGTTCATATCATGGTGGTAATCAGCCAGTTTAGATTTCGTGCTGTAAACTAGAAGAGCATTTGGGACAAAACCATTTTCATGCCCAGCGTGCACAACAATGTGTCTTTTCCTAGACGAAATGCTTTCAACTGCACCACTTGTTCCCGGGCCTCGCCATGATTTTTTGGGTTTGTAGTTTTTGTGCACATAGGTTTCACCAAATACACAATTTGTTTTCCTGCTGCACGTTTCTCTGCAATCTCCCGAAGAAATTTATGCCTCCATGCAGCAATTTCATAGCGTTCCATTAGAACATACCGTTCATTCAGATTTTTTTGAAACTCATACCCATTGGCTATTAAAATCCGCCTTAGTGTTTCTTTGCAGCCAAGGAAATTTATGCTAGTCCACAACTCCGCCAGGAGGCTCCGCAGTGTTGGTACTTCCTTTTTGACGGTATAAAATTCTGTAATCTTATTTCTAATAGCATCTATATCAAAGCTATCTAAATTTGACACCGTAGGCTTATCAGGCCGCTTTTTGCCTGGAGTATTCCACACATTATTGTTGATTTTACCTTCATATTTTATTCTTTTGAGGGTAGAGACACTAACTTCTGCAAAACAAAATAAAAGTATGTGGTTACATGGTCTCATTTTATAGATATTAGATGACTTGTTTAGACTAACAGGTTGTACCCCTCGCTATAAAAAGCTGGGAGTTCCAGGTTTAAATCCCCATAAGGGCATTTATTTATGCGATGAGCACAAGCATTTGTTCCTAAGTGTTAAATGTTTTCTATGTAATTAAATATGCACTTGTGTATAACTTTGTTTAATAGCCACAGTAAATGCATTGCTTAGATTGAGATAAAGCCGAATATTCCAAGATTGATCCCAAACATTTAGGTATTATTTATTCGTTTATGGAAATATTTACCGGTAAGAGACGACAATTCTGCAAGGTATTGATTTTGATTTCTTATACGCGACTCTTGCTCCAGGTCTTTCAAGCTTTCAACGGCATTCTGTATTTCCTCCACGCCTTCTACAAACTCCATATTAGCCGCTAAAAGAAAAACCAATACCAATACATAAGTATTTAGGAAACAATTACTTTAATATGTTGTAAATAAAGTATCGAAAATTACCATGACATACTAACCTAAGAAATCCGATATCGTACGTAAGTACGCTGCTTTTGTATCCGAAATCTCTTCCCGCTCGTCTCGTCTCGTTTTTCTTTGTATTTAAATCCAATTTCATCGCAGTGTGTTCATTGTTTTAATGTTCATTTAAAAAAATATTGATATAGCAAACGTTATTCGTTTTACAAACCAGTAATTAATTATAATCGTTTCAGTTTTGCTAACTAACTTTTTGCCGATCGGCAAATTCTTCAAACCATCATAAAATTTCAAGGCTTATTATTTTCGCGGCGACAGCAAATTAAAGAGCAGCAAACTATTTGCAACTAAAATAATAACTTGTCAGCGATTAAATATTTTGGCAATCATTTATATTAAATGAGCTTTAAACTAAGGATATTTTAAAATTCAAATAATGGCAGCTACTTTAAGGTAGCAGAAATAATAAACAAGATTACTGAAATCATAGGCGAGGTACTATAAATAATGACTTGGCGACTAATATTAGCAGAAGGATAACAAACTTTATATTAGTGGCAACTACAGGTCTCCATCTAAAAAAGCATTTTGGGCTTTGATTTGCTGGCAGCTTAAATATTAAAATGGGTGCTATATAAAAGTAATGGGGAGTTATTTTTTTAGTTTTCGAAACCATAATGTAATGAAAACGGCGACAAGCGCGTTCGTTTGAAGTGGAGTGCGGGTCGCGTAAAATGGGAATCTAAAATTACACTAAATCAGTAGGTAGGTTAGGTTCGTTAGGTAGCTTTAAATGCCCGAAGGGCAAACCGCCCAGAAATAGGAGCCCCGCGAAGCGGGGCTCCGTCTAGTTAGCTGGCCACTAAACAAAACTATAGACCAAAATTATTATTTATACATGCAATTTTTAGCTTTAATTAAAGCTCTTAAAGTGTCGCACAAAGTATTTTTTTTATGACCTTGATTTATTTTATATGCAATCTCCATTGAACAATTAGAGTAGGCCATTTTCATCTTTTTATCCGCTGTCATGTTTCCGCTTAATTAGTTAATTCAGTCGCCAAAACAATAACTCGATTCTAGTTTATATTGAAACAAATCCGAAAATTGATTACTTTTTACTTTATACTAGTCTCCGCAATTAGTCGCCAACTTATTATTTTTGCTACCCCCTTTAATTTTTTATAAATCTCTAAATCAGATTAATTTGTCGCCGCGTTAAATACATGCCAAATTTCAATAACGCCTTAAACTAACAAGCACCGGGCGTCATTTGGGCGGGCACCGGCCGAGGGCGGAGACCATTCAATGGCCCGTACACATCCAAGCCCATATAAGCCGGTAAAAGCCAATTTCGTGTTACTAATATTAGTATGGATGGTATAGAAAGGATGCCAATCTCTTATGGCAGAATTGTTGCAAAAGTGACCGCTTTCAGCTTTAAATAATAGTTCCTAATCTCTCCGGTGGCGCTAGTTAGGCTCTGGGACATGAGTATAACATGAACCATATAAGGCAACAAATAAACCGACCAAATTACGTAGGTTGTTTTTGGTAGTATTTCGGTGTATGGTGGCGCCGCCTAGTTACTGTTTTTTGATGGACACTTTTCACACATAGAGATTTGGCTCCTTTATATAGTCTCCATGAATATTAGGCGTGGTTCAGTTTCCCAACTGACACGACAGTAAAGTGACGTTTGACGTAATTGACATTTAAACTGTTGTTACCATTTAAAAAGTTTTAAATAAATCTCAGTCTCAACTTTCATTAGCCTGAAGACCCCTCCGGGAAATAGGCGTGATTATATATTATGTACGTACCGGCTAATAATATATTACCTCCATGTTTTTACGGTATAACTTTTTTTTAATATTTGTGAGTGACTTCCACCTCACTGCTTCAGGTAGTCTAGTAGTATTTCTTTGTACGGGCGATGAGAAAAATTGGTCTCATGTAATGGTTTTTTCATTGAGGTTTTTTTTAATGTATTGTTAACTTCATTTTTTTACTAGAGGTTCTATAGTAATATGCCGAGTATCCTATTGTAATTCACAGTATTTCATTGCAAAATTCATCATATATTTGTATAAAATGACTAGTAAAATATGAAATCTACAAACTAACCTATATTGTTTACTCTATACAAGCTCTTACAAAAACACTCAAAGGTGATATATTATTGGCCGGTACTGTATGTATGTATGTATGTAAATAAATATACGCGATTAAGTCCCGTTTTATAATTTGATAATATTTTGAAATGTTTGTTTACCTGTACATGTAAGCTGATAAAGATTTTCTGCGTAGGTAAACAATAATTATAATGAATCATACATAACAAATGGCAAATATTTTGCCTTGCTCAATGCCATCGAGCAAGGGCAGCCTTTTCTGTAAAATACTTTGTGAATTCTATAATTAATGGACAGTATAATGGTTTCCGTATAGTCTTCGACGTAGAAAATATTAAGTTTGAAGCTTTGATGAATTAAGATGGCACTTTGGCACTCAGGAATAATTAAATTTATTTTTAAGTGAATGGATATACAAGCAGCTTTGCTTTTAAAATAAAATATTACGAACATATTATATATTATTTTGAGTACAAATCTTACTTATAACAAGCTACAAATTCTATATTAAGTATCCTTAAAGAAAGCATTTGTTTGTGAAAAAAATAGCTAGTGATATATTCTATATGATGTATAAAATATATACCTAGATATATATAGTATACACTGTGTATGGCATATATAAGTGTAGTACTTAACTTTGCAGGTAAATAAGTTAAGAATATGTTGATAATAGTTTAATAATTATATAAATACTAAACTCAGATGTTCTGTAGGAAAAGTAATAAAAAAAAATTGTTTAAAAATTTATAAAATGTAGCACCTTTATATTTAATTAAGGAAACTGTAGGTCTAACTTTCAAATGCAATGTATAATTACCACGCACCGATGTAAATGACCGTTTGTTTCTTGTTTCATAATAATAAAAAAATAAGTAAAAATAAAAAATACTTAAATTCGTAGACAGTATCCATAACTCAAAAATAATTATATTAATAAATTGAAATCAAATCCAGCTACGGGCATTTTTGATATCATTATTTTTAATTGTTCGATTTAACAATCGACGTGGAACAGTTTGATTTGGAGCTAGGAATCTTTTCGATTTCTAATGTTTTTTGTTTTCTTTTGTACACCAGCCTTTGAACTGTTTCAACTTATCTTATTTTATTCGTTCGATTTCAGGGGTATTTAAGCATTGTCTATAAATGTTACAATCGACGTCAAAGATATGTTTACACTTTTGCACCTTTTTAACAAGGCGAAAAATATAAACATATCTGACGTCATCGGCAACGTCATTTTTTAGTAGTTGGAATTTTGATTTTATCTCAATCAATCAAATTTTTAATTTTTATAACTTAATCGACCACGAGCCGGCGGCCTGCCACTTGACTACCTATATATAAAGGTTCTGTTCGGATACCTGCTGCATTACTGCCGCAAATGTCAAATATAATATAAATATCTCAATAAAATGAGCCATTTGTCGTTTCCTGCAGCAATGCAGCGACTGCATTACTGCTGCAGTATAGCAGTGCGACATTACTGCCGACTGCATTGCTGCCGTAAATGTCAAAATCGATGTTGCTGACCGGATCTTTGACATTTGCGACGGTAATGCAGTCGACTTTAATGTCGCGCTGCAATACTGCTTCAGTAATGATGGTGAAGTGTGAATTCTAACGGTACGTAATTATTTAAGTTCCTTAATCGTTATGATACTCAACAATTTATGCTTAATTTGCCGCATTTGTGGTAATATGCCGATTATTACTTCAACTTTCGTCGTTATGATCCGTAATTTCTGAAATTTTCATAATTTACCAAGGCGTAACGATATATGTCTCAAAGGCACATTGGTACACAATACCTAATTGTTTTGGGTAAATCTAGCTAGCGGTTAAACAACAACTTTGCCCCCTTGTAAAACAAATAACTATATTAATTTTCTTTTAAGTAAATATACATTTATCTGGTCCCAGTATCATGATCTCAGGCATAGAAAGTATTTAAATTTTGCAAGTATTTAAGTATGGTCGGCAATATTTAAGTATGTTTTAAAATAGGTAGAAACTTATTTGTTGACATTAATTTTGCAGACCAGCATTAATATAGTTTTGTTCACTAATCCCACTAATCCAACATAACAACCGTCCTTAGCACCGGCCGGCAAAACTCTTTCAATTCAAATTCAAAAGGTCAATTGAAGACGTGCAATTGATTGTACAATGGCTGAATGCGTTTATTGCGATGCAGTTCTATGGTAGCTCTGATTGATAAAGTGTTGGACTTCGTCGTTCACTTTTTCAATTGAATACCTACTCAATATTCAATGTATGAATGTATTCAGTCAGCATCAAAAGTGGCGAATCAGAATACGCGTCAAAAGTGGGGTCCCTTTGTTTGACATAATTATTAAGTCATAATGTAATGATTGTCATATTATCATTAGTCATAATTCTGAAACCGTTAACTTTTCAGGATTTTCCTCGGGTTATCCTATAGATATGTTAGGTTTGTTTTATGGCAATCCTGAAAAGTTACCCGTTTCTGAGAAAAAACAAATTACGACTAATGATAATCATTACATTATGACTTTCAATAATTATGTCAAACAATAGAGACCCGTCAAAAGTATTTACCGTTCTCTAAAGGTTAATGTAAATATACACCTTGGGCTGGTAAGACCCGACAGATTTTAACCACGCATTCGTGAGGTCATAAGGAGCGAAACATGTTATATGAGTTTTGGTCAAAAAAACATTTTTTTGCGTTTTCTGCACACGACACTTTATTTCTTTTTACATCTTGGCAAAAAAAATTACAACAAATAAGTAATTTTTTTTAATGAATGAATGGATATTCCTTATTTCAGAGCAGGTCCATATATATTTGAGTTATAACATTAGCTAACATATATATTAAATTATATAATAAATTACATTTGTTAGTGGCAATATGAAATAAATTATTAGCCTTACAACTAAGGTTAGTATATACAATACACAGGAAATAAACAGCCATCTATTTCTACATACAGTATATTGGCTTGCCTGTCAGTACATGTATCATATGGTAATGGTTTATGTACTGACAGTCAAACCTTGACGCAAATTTTATTTATACAAAAAATTGAGAGTTTTCTTTAAAAGTTTAATGTCTGTCCGTAAGTATATCTAAACCAAGCCAATAAGGCGTTTTTCACCAAGTTATTACAGAAGCAAATTTTCACAAAAATTGTCACTATCTCTAAAACAAGATCGATTTCAGAAAACTTTGTATGACATTTTAGTCTCTAAATGCGGTCAAGAACAGACCTTTAAACTCTGTCTAATGATGACTGTACCTAGGTAAAAGTAAATCGACAAGAATTATCACTTTACCTAAACCCATTTATCTAGTAAAATGGAACTGTCTACTTTTGTTCGACCCGTTTCGTCTTACTTTCAAATGCAAGTAATTAAATGGTCAGCCAAAAGAATATATCAAGTCAGCAGATAAATCAAATGGTCATGAAGGGTTAGGTTAAGTTAGGTTAAACTTTTGCTGACGTTTTCTTCTGACAAAAATATCAATTTTGCGGACCAGTTAAATCATACCTATTTTCGAATATCTTTGTGGTAGGTAGTTATGCACATGCACCCTTTTCATAAGGGGCCATCCTTTACGATAAGAGATTATTTATTTTAAAAAAAACAGTAAATTTGTCTTGACAACTCGAAGTTACCGCAAATATGTAAGTTGCAGGAAGTTTGCAAAAAGTTTGATAAGTTCTCTGAAGCTTCTATATTCCACCGGAATTAAAGGAAGTTGGCATTTGGGAAAGTGCCCTTCATCATCTTATCATTCTTCATCATCTGCCAGAGATATTTCCAAGTGGAGAGTTTCGCACTTTAAAAACTTTCCGTCCGCACATTAGTCTTTTGGATAAGACTACGAAGAGAAGTGCTTAGCAGTGGGCGACTGGAGGCGAAAATGGTGATGAATCAAATCACCTAAACCTTACGCAAATATAAGAATAGGCAGCTATTACTTGAGTAAATCGAAACTACAAGTCCCTAACTAAACAAACATCTGAACCAGCGTGCAATACTTAGGTCTCAAGGGTCGAAAAACTTACCGGTCACGAATTGACCGGACAACGTGATAATTACTAGATATGAGAACAATACGAGATCTAATAAATAGATACGTTATAGTTTAGTTCTCAACTAGTTATTTATTGCAGTTCGATTCGAGAAACCAATTGTCATTTCAGGCTACAATTATTGTGACGTTTTGGGATATCCATTGGATGTCTAAGTAATTTCTTAAGTAAATCTTAAAGAGATCATTCAAGACGACATTCGGAATTGCGGCAATGTCAAATTTGACATGACTTTCTTAAATATCTTGTTATCGTTTCTGTTTCATATATCTAGTTGATATATTGGCTCGCTATTCTTGACGAAGATAAAAAAGGGTGGCATTTGGAAAACCTACAAAGTGTCGACAAAAGAAATCATACAAAAGGAGTAGATAAAGGCGTGAATTATCAACGTATGTAAACGAAATCAGGGCGTTACCAGGCCGTTTCCTTATTACATTCCTCAGAATTCGCTCGCGAAAGGGAGTCGATCGCTCAGAACTTACATGTTTAACACATTCACTGCCAGCGACGCGTTAGGAGGGTTCTCTGTTCGTAGATGCTACGAACGGGGAAGCCATGTTATCGGCTACGCTCGTAGCACGTAGCTCGATCTCCTTAATAATACTCTTATGGTGCTCCTACGCCGCAGTTATCGAGTGACAGGGACAACGTGAGAGTGTTAATTAAGTGGTCCCTGTCACACGATGTTATATAAGTACCAGTGTAGGAGCACTATATATTATAATGTTACGAGTATATATCAACGGAGGTACAACAACATATATAAAAGCTTGACAATACATAGTAAGTTATAAGTATAAATTGATCAAAAATGGACTGTGACGATATGAAACTATTTGACATGAAATATAGCGACATCTAGCGCGCAGTCCGATAACTAAAATTAACTCATTGCAATAACTAGGAAATGCATAATACAACTGTTGGACGAACTGTGACCTCGACGTGCTCAACCCGATAATGCGTACCTAAGTATTTTAAGACTCCGCGTTACAGGGTTAAAAATTGTGTCTCTCAAACCTTGTGGAATTTATAAGATGGTTCAAAGTACGATTCAAAGCGGGTAATGAAGCGAGCATGCTTGGAGATTCCATGTGAAATTACATCAAAGAAGGAACACGCAACACCAATCTTCGTACTGCGTAATGTACCTACTAATTCACCTTAGTACATCAAACGGTGTAGTGTAGTGTAGTGTAGTGTATTAGCCCCCTTGTTCATAAAACTTTACATGCCTCAGTTTATGTAGCCAATTTATGCTTTATCCCTTTCTTACAAATACATAAGTCAAAATGACAACTTAAGGGTCCCCGGCAAGCGCGGTTCTCCATACAAACGTAGTTCCGCTCTCATTTTAGAACGACTAGCTAAATTGCTCTGAAACTTTGTACTTACAATAGGGTAAGGTATATCTAGGTCTGTAATTAGTTTCAGATACCATAGTTAAAAAAATACAGCGAATTTAAGTTTTTTCGTACAAAACTTGTTTTTATCTCTATTTCGTTTGTTTTATAAACTGGAGCTATATAAACTAATTACAGACCTAGATATATATCATGTCATTATACGTGCAAAGTTTCATTACAATCCAATACGTAGTTTTAAAATGAGAGCGACAATTTGGACTGTAATCAGTAGCAAATGTTTGACATTCAATTCAATATTCAATTTAATTCAAATTCAAATCATTTAATGCGGTATAAACGTACATGTCAAAAACATACAAAATAAAAACAAAAACACACCCCCATGCCCATGCTATATACTGTAGGTTATAGGTTTACCCGTCTTTTAGGAAACTAAATATTTTCTGTTATGCCGTTTAGTACAGCTTTGATGTCTACCGTTCTCCAAATCTCCCTCAATTACTCAGAGGTTAACTGGAAGAGATCCCTGATAGGGATAAGTTCGCCTTTGTACAAATGATGCGTTTTTCTCTTGTTTTATGTTTGTTTTTGTACAATAAAGAGTTTTACTACTACTTCTACTACTACTACTACACACAATTAAAACTAATTAAACTCAAACACATACGTCAATTAATTAATAAAAAGAAATGCAACAAGGAAATAGTAAGTACTTATTTTGTTGTTTTTTTTTGACATTTAGATTTTATTCTAGTAACATTCTAGATTAGTATTTTTTATACAATTTTTTTATGTTTGACGATCTTTTTGTGAAATTCTTAGTATTAAATTTGATCTGCATAATAATTCAATATTATAATGGAATAATATTTAATTAACATTAATAAATTGCTCTGATAATTAGCTTAAGATAATATGTATGTTCATAATATTTACCATTCATAAGTGCTTGTTGTTAGGCCTACACGAATAAAGTATATTTGAACTGAACTGAATGCAAACGTATGGCCGGCCTCGCAGTGATCACGCCTCGCAGTGGTGACGCAGTGTACTATGTAGAGGAACAGCACGCGAACGCGAAGCAAAGCGATGCGGCGCGGGGTGAATCAATCCTTTGATACCTATAGTAGTGTCCTAAGTGGGCGATCTCGTCGTCAACGCGAACGCCGTAGGCTCGCCGCGCCGCTTCGCATCGCGTTCGCGAGTTGTTCGCTTACGTAAGACGCGTAAGTAGTATCGATGGCCCAAGTTTGCCTAAAAAAAAATTGCGAAGGAAATATTTGTAATTTCTCACGGAGCTTACGGACTGGAATTTTCCAATTTTTCTCGCCTTCCGCAAAAAGGGGGAGAAACGATGATTGCTGGTTGCAAATCAAACGACGACATTGCCTTTGGCGATAATTGGAAAAACGTTTCAGTTGAAATCACAAGAATGAAGCGATACTGGCTATTATTTATACTTTTTTTCAATGTTTTTGTTATGGCATAAGAACATTTTTCAATTATTTACTTAGAGCTCGTTCCCACTATGTCGGATGTCGGCGCCGACTTTTAATCGGGTGTCGGCGCCTCTGTTCACACTAGTCGGCTGTCGGGACGATTTTTAATCGGGTGTCGGTGCCTCTGTTCACACTAGTCGGCTGTCGGCCACGACCGCAGCTGGTGCCATTTGAGGTTCTCATTTGATGCGCGGGAGGCACAGGGGGTGCGGCGCGGGCGGGGTCGGTCCGACATCCGATATCATGTGAACAGCGCCGCCGACACGATTTTTTTCCGGACGGAGGGCTGACAAAACGCACGATAATTTATGTCGGATCCGACACAAAATCGTTGTCGTTCGTGTGTGAACAGCTTCATATAAAATGTTCTGCCGCTACGACACCCGATTAAAAATCGGACCGACATCCAACATAGTGGGAACTAGCTCTTATTGTCTTTTTCAAACGGGAAGGTAAGAATGAGACAATTTTGTAACGTGATGTATTATAACGGTAACAAACATCCGAATAAAAAATATTAATTGGACGCGATAAGTAGAGTCAAACTCTATTGGAATTAAGTTTCGTTTTACATAATGAAACTCAAAGATATTAAAATTTATTTTTTTATTTTTATAACATCCATACTATCCATATCCATACTAATATTATAAATGCGAAAGTCTGTCTGTCTGTCTGTCTGTCTGTCAGCCTGTGTGTTTCCTCTTCACGCTTAAACCGCTGAACCGATTTAGATGAAATTTGGCATAGATAGGTTGAGTCCCTGAGAAGGACATAGGATAGTTTTTATCCCGAAAATTATCCCTTAAGAAAGTAAAAAGCGGGGTGGAATTGAGATAATTAACGAAGTGCCTGCTAATTTGTGTGCATAATATGCTCAACTTTAGATTGCTATGAGAATTTTTCATCCGCTATACTTTAGCTGCTGTTACTAAGTCCGCGCAGACGAAGTCGCGGGCAAAAGCTAGTATTATTATATATTTGTGTCTATTATAATATTCTAAGCTACTAAGATATATATATATTTTGTCCTATTAGGATTCAAGTTATTTTTGTTAAAAAAGGAATGGTCTAAACATTAATGCCATCGAATTAAAAAAAATCAAATAAATGTCACCCTACCCTTCGCGTTTGAAAAACACTATAGATCCTAAAAGAGTTCAGGCGCAGCGTATCTTGCTCTTAGCAATACAAGATGGGCGAATGATATCAAAATTAGTTTAAATAACATCAATTTGTAAGTTCGAATTAGTCTAGGATTTCCTCGGCAACAATTTCGATATCTGTGAAAGCGAATTTCATCAGGCCTTTCCCAAAAGGCCAATGTAGTTCTTACCCGCGGGCCATTTTTAATAAGGCGAGCGGTACGTTTGTTTGTCACACTACCCTGGTATAAAATTGTTAGAGTCAAACCAAGAAAAGTCTGCAGAGGTTTTGACAGCACACGCAGTGCAGGTGTTATTTTAAACGTCAGTCTTCTATGAAATTATGACGTATAAATAACACTTGCACTGCGTGTGCTATTAAAATATCTGCAGACTTTTCTATAATGACCCTCTTTCAGAGCATGAGAAGATACTTTTTGTTCAAAAATCCATAGTCGATAACAGTTTTAAAATGCACTTAGTAATAAAACGTTTTACTTGTCATTTCGCGATTGGTATTAAAGATTTTAACTATAAAACTCCCGTGAGACTCAAACATATTAGATTATTTTAAACCGGGTCACTCACGTATTATTAAGTCGAATAGCTCGACATGTTTCGGTCCAATTTACGAGGACCGTCTTCACGGAGACACGACACGTCTTCACTGGTCGAGGGCGCGGCGTGTACTGCGGGCCAAAGCCCGACTCGCCCTGCCGCTCACGACAGACGGCGTCGGCGGTGCCGGCGACGTCACCGTTGCTAGGATAGCTCTACCCTCCGTATTGCGTTTGTCAAATGTCGGATCGCACACAACACTCACTGAGTCACTTGCTAAAGGCCGGACCACGCTGACCACCGACGCAGTACCCAAAACCGTTTTCCAACTAGGCGGCACCGGTTTTGGGTACTGCGTCGGTGGTCAGCGTGGTCCGGCCTTTAGCAAGTGACTCAGTGAGTGTTGTGTGCGATCCGACATTTGACAAACGCAATACGGAGGGTAGAGCTATCCTAGCAACGGTGACGTCGCCGGCACCGCCGACGCCGTCTGTCGTGAGCGGCAGGGCGAGTCGGGCTTTGGCCCGCAGTACACGCCGCGCCCTCGACCAGTGAAGACGTGTCGTGTCTCCGTGAAGACGGTCCTCGTAAATTGGACCGAAACATGTCGAGCTATTCGACTTAATAATACGTGAGTGACCCGGTTTAAAATAATCTAATAGGTATTAAAGATGCCCATAGTTTCTACAAACTCTGCTTCAATAGATAGTTGTAGTTTCTTATTAGCTTTATATTTTTCTTAGAACTTGGAGATTCTTTCCTTTGAGTTGCGAACTTGCATTCTTTGTGCTCTATTTGTGCCATTTTCAACCAAAAGGGTACTTATTGTCGGTTGTCAATAGGGCGCTGTTTCCATATAGCTTCAATTCGAAATCAACCTTATCGACAAGCGACAATGTGGTACCTTTTGGTTGAAAACGTCACATCATGTATTGTAAGGCAAACTATATAAGACGCGATCAGACCCACCATACTCCACGGGCTACTACTAAACAACTAATGATCGCACTAGTGCGGTAAACTAGCACCATATGTATACGCCAATACTTAAATATATAGAAAACATCCATAACTCAGGAACAAAAAATATTCTGCTTTAACTTAAACTTAAGTTAACTTGACAGAACATGACTTCTTGGGTTATTTTAGACTAAAATTTAGAGGTATATGGACCGGGATATAGATATAGATTGTGATTACGGTCTATATCCCGGTCCATATAACTCTAAATTTTAGTCTAAAATAATCCAAGAAGTCATACACTTAAGTAGTATACTTGTTATTTCTATGCCTATTCAGGCAGGATGTGCTTATCAAAAATTGTTTTATTAATACATCTTTATTGTACCGCATTCAAGAAATAAATAAATGATTATGATTATGATTATGAATATAAGTCTAGTGAAACTAACCGTGAATCATTCAAAACTCTTAAAATTTAGAGTTTAATGAAATGACATTGTCAAGCTTATCTTAATATTGATAAAAAAAAAAAAATGAAGTTATAAATGGCATCAGACAAAAACACAGACAATTGAGTTCCTATTAAGACGAATTATTGACACCTGTTTGTTAATTACGATATGATCACATGGATAAACCCACAAACTGTTTACATTTAGCGTCGGATGAGAATACATTTGTGACATACGCCACTTACATTGGTTTGAAGGAGAACGAAAAGAAGCAAAAAAATTTTTTTTCCGCAAAGTTTTACATTTAGAAAATATTGAACTTGTTTATCATTTAGACATATGTATGTTTACTATTTATAGTACCATATAAATATTGTTAATATAGTGGTAATAAAACTGCATTTTTATTTTTGCCATATCTGTTTTGATGAGTAAATGTAAAACGTACAACGTACATGACACAAAAGTTTTGGATATGTCACACTTTTGTGATATTTTTTTGTTAACAGTGTAATTATCCTTAAAATGCGGATATTGCACAACATTTGTGAAAGAGTTTTTTCAAAAACCGATTAGTGTCAATTCTAGACTATTTTTTGGTATTTTAGAAATCATTAAAAATCTATTTTGGTCAAAAATGGATATTTTCAGCCGACGTTAGATGTACGTGGCTATCAGAAGTTTAAATTGTTTATTGTATTTTTTTACCCACTAATAAAGTTTGTGCGGAAAGAGAAGAGTCATATAATGTATCCCTTTTGACTTCTCTTTCTGTACATTCTATAATAAATACGAAAATAACTCTGGCTGTCTGTCTCTCTGTCTGTTACCTCTTCACGCTGAGACCGCTGGACTTTAAACTTAAAAGGACCGCAGTGCAGAAATCGTCAACTTTCTGCACGCTGTGCTAAACGAAGTGGCCGCTTTTCGGCTCCGTCGAAAAGAAAAAATCACAAGGTATCGAGTTGAAATTAATTTAAACCATATACTCAGGTCTACGTCCCTTGCTGTAAAAAAAATCAAACTTCCAAGTTACTTAACGTAAAAAAAGATACGGTCGTTTATGCCGCAAATAACGTATATTTCGGCACTCTTAAAGGGAATCAAAATTTTTAGGGTACTTCCCGTTGACCTAGATTACCTAGAACTATGAAATTTGGCAAGTAATATCATCTTACACTACAAGAACAGGAAAAAATCTAAAAACTATAAATTTGTAAAAAATAAAATATATTAAAAAACAAGTTAAATTTCTGTGGAACACGGAACCCTCGGTCGGCGAGTCCGACTCGTACTTGTCCGGGTTTTTCGAGCAAACTTTATCGAACGAATAAGCTATAAGAGTTTACCGTATATGTTTGGTTAGTTGGAAATCACATTAGCAAACATGTCTCAACAAGATGTGCGATAATGCGTTATTAATAGATACAAGACATGTCGGCGACACATAGCGGCAATAAATGCTTTATCAATTTATCCAATTAACACCAACACGTTGATTTGAGTGACGTAATGTCATCACAGATTACTTGGATAGATGGAGCATGGAGCTCTAATGATTCCAATGTCCAATGTCACCCCAGTGATAAAGGAATGTGACGTTTTCAACCAAAAGGTACCACATTGTCGCTTGTTGATTTCTAATTGAAGCTATATGGAAATAGCGCCTTACTGACAAGCGACCATAAGTACCCTTTTGGTTGAAAATAGCACAAATGACGTATAGTGAGTTTAGTGCTCACTCCGTACATACTTCCGTACCACGAACTGACAGTGTCAATACTGACACGCGCTAATGTCTACGTAATTTACTTACTAATCTCGCTCGCACTAATGCCAGTACGAGCGAGATGCATAGAAAGTAAGTTATGTTCTCGCTAGCGTTTATGTCAGCGCCGAACTAGTGGTCTTCACCGTCTGAAATGACTTTTTCGTCTAAGACGGTAATCTGTTAAACAAAAGCCATTCTCTCTTTTGTGTGAGTGGTTGGCCATTTTGTGCCATTGTGTGTGACTTGTGAGCGCCGCACGCGACGTAGCACGCGCCAACACACAACGGCACAACAAAGGCCGACAGCTCACACAAAAGAGACAATGGCTTTTGTTTAACAGATTACCGTCTTAGACGAAAAAGTCATTTGAGATGATGCAGACCATAGCAGAGCTGTACAGGGTGCCTAGTCAAGGTGACAATCGCTTGCGCTTTGTCTCTCTATCACTCTTTAATATTAGTGCGACAGTGACAGTTGCGTTTCGTTCGCTACGGAGCGTAAACGATTGGCACGTTGGCTACGCACCCAGTTTCCTTATTTAATAAATATAATTTGTATGGGTTGTATTACTAAGTGTACATTTTATTACAAATATTTTTTCACAAAACTCGCTTAGAACTTATTATAGATGAGTTTTTATCTATGTATGGAGTGAGCTCGCTTGCTTATTTCTCTATGCCGTAATATTTTTAATATTTGGTATATGAGAAACTTAAACAAATGAGAAACATATATTGAGTGAGTTTTATGTAATATACGGATGTTTAAAAAATATATCAGTTTAAATTAAGGTGGTTATATGCCTCACTTACCTTAGCAAAAAAAAACTTGCAATAAACACTAATCAATGTGTAAACTGGCCCCAATGTGAAGGCCAGCTACACGTATTCGTATTTGACAATAGTAAAAAAAAAAAAAAAAACTAAGATGGAAAAATATAAGAAGTTATGTAAGAAAACATTTTTTAAGGAACTACGAGGTTTCTGCCTTATGTCGCATAACAGCGTAAGTGATATTAAAACTTTAAAAACCAGTTTGATTTTTGAATTTGTTACTGACTCGAGAATACCGGTACCTAATCACCAGGACATGATTGATTAAACTCATTTATTAGAACTATTAAAATAACGAACAAAATTAAATACCTAATAAATCTTAAAACTGACTGACGTGATTTATGACATAAACGATAATAAACTTTTTTTTAACAAACTTATAAATTTTCACTTGCCAGTTCTCACAAACAACGGAATAAAATATTGCTATTTGATTTCAATCTACTTCTAATAGCCGTATATTTTTGAAATTTTGCAAGTAGGCATATATGTAATACCTACAGATGACAATACAATAATCCGGTACCTAGCGGCTAGCCTATTATTCGGTACTTCGGCAGTGACCCTGCCTACGAAGGAGGAGCTTCCGGGTTCGAATCCTGGTATGGGCATTTATTTGTGTATTTTATCCCAGATGTTCTTGAGTTATGGATGTTTTCTATGATATACTTGTGACGTTTTCAATCAGAAGGTATTGTGAGAATAGGTTGATTTTTGTAAGATTGGTCTAAACTGAAATAAATGTCATAATTATACTAATAAAAAGTGACCAAGGGCTCCAGTGCCCAAGGCTGGAATCAAACTAGCGTCCTCTGCTATCGCGGCAGGGTGCCTGAGTCATTCGGCCACCTGGGTCACGGCGGCATAGGTCGAATTTTCCCAAGTATATGCGTATCTTACTGAAGGCTTATGGCGCCCCCTTAATTTATATAGTAGTGTTTCTACTTGAAATTAAACAAATTAAAATATTTCCTAAAAAATAATTGTTCTAATACTCCTAATAAAATTGTCCTATAAGTACTGTGTAGTTCCAGCTTATTATATGTTCGCTATGATTGTCAAGTAGGTATTTATATCACTTCAGTTACTGTGCCTTTTATGCAATGCCGCTTACACTTTATACCAAACACAGGACCCGCTCAAGCGTAACTGATATGGAGTAGAAGCAACAGTTTATAGTTTACTTGCTTATTATAAGACTTAACATATTTGACAAGAGTTAAATGAAACGGAATAAGTGCGTCCATGGAGGAAAATGCAGTATCTAGCAGACTGCAATCATGTACGCATGAGTTCCCCGCAGTTTACCTAAACTTTAAGTCGGTAATAATTATAAATTTGACTTTATAATTAATTTTTATTTGTATTTGAAGATAAAAATAACCTTAACAAATTACTTACGCCCCTTTTACAAAACGTCATTAAGAATTAAAAGTACAATTACTTAACTTAAATAGAAAAGATTTATCTTTAAAATATTTTCCTATAGCAAACACAAATACGTAGACGAGAAAACCGCTAGGCGCAAATAGGACTGGGCTGCTCACGTCTACAGCATGCATCCGGATGGGTGGGCTAGCTTAGCTATACCAAGTGGATGCCGGTAGAGGGACGAGGACGGGGAGGCCCAAACGGAGATGAAAAAAAAAATGAAAAAAATGAAAAATATCTTCATTATCTGTTTACAAACAATATAATGTACATTGTAGATGGCGGGATGACCTGGACAGCTTCCTGAACAACTGGCCGGAGGAAACACCAAATTGGGAGTCGTGGAAATCAAGGGGAGAGGCCTTTGCCCAGCAGTGGGACACTCAGATAGGCAAAAAAGAACAATATGGCGCAGTGAAATTTTGTCAACGCAATTTTGGACCACCCTACAGGACATTAGCATGTCAAGCACTGGGACATTTACATCAATAGTTTAACTTTCTTCACCTAAAACGCCTCAGACAGTTAACCAAGAATAGAGCACTCTTGTTACCCGTTTAAATTAACATAAGTTTTGCATTTATACGTGTTTTTACCCTTGTCTGCGGCATATCGCTGTTACATGTTAGTAGTGTAGCTCGTATATCTTCGTTCTACCAGGTTTATGTTAAGACTAGCTGAATACCTAACAAAGCGAGATTTACTAAAGATGATTATGTAAGTAGATTAAAATCTAAATTATAGGTATTATAATAGGGCTTCACAAGTATTGGGGAGTCAAACTCGACAAGGAGAGGCTTTTTTGATATTCTAATCAACTATAGGGGGTACGTACGGCGTACGTACGGCGTACGTACCCCCTAATCGTACGCTCATGCGTTCCTTGCCCGTACTCAGATAAACGAAATTGTATATATATTTTGAATTGCTACATTAGTCATAAAACTATTCTCCCTTTTTTGGCGGGGCCTATTAATCTGGCGCACAATGGGGTAACTTTGCACCCCTAAGTAGATGTAGTGTAGGGACGCCCGGCCGGAGGCAGGCGGGCTGTCGATCACGTGTCGCGTTCATTCAGCCCAAAAGCCCTAAGTAAAACTACCTACAGGTAGGAGCAAAAATACCCCAAACAATGGGAATCTTGTGCTCGCTTCGTTTTATACAAAGCAACATTATGTTCTTAATATTCAATTCGTCTAAATATTTAATAATGAAGTTTAATTTTGTTTTTCTTAAAGTGGAGCAAAGTAGGACCATTTTACGGACCTACGTGATTAATTTCCTTTTCCAAGGTTCTCCGGAAACTACCTAGGTCTTTATCACAACCTTAATGACTGAAATAGCTTGAACACCATCTAGCATCTAATTGACCTTATCATGCATGAAATGTAGCACGAATAGGCTTCGTGCATTACAACGGCATAGCGCTTAAGTAACTTTGGTGCTGTATTAGGTACATGTAAAATAAAATATTGTGCAATAAAGTGGCAATAGTCTGCCTTTTAAACTGAACTAAAAAAAACAAAACCTGAAAAATTAAATATACGATATTATTCATAGAAATGGATCAAACATTAAAAATTTATTAATCAAATAGGCCACGGGGACACTTACACATCAAGTTGTTTTACAAGATATACAAATAAATATAGGTATCATTTAAATTATACAATAATTACAATATGATTAAAATTTGATGAAATATTAGATAATAACTTATGTCTCTGAATGTAGAATTATACAAAAAAACTATAAATTAACGCAACATAATTGGCAGCATCGATTAATCAACAGCCAATGTCCTTTTTTTTTGTCTAGTTTTTATAGAGGCTTTGGACACTCTAGGTGAACATGTCAGCCTCATAGCCAATGTCCTTGAAATTAATATTACTTAAGCAGTTTTTTAAGAAAACCTATTTGTTTTAGTAATGCAAAAAATATATGTTAATATTCATTATAGGTGGGCAGCCGGCGATGCTAAATGTGCAACCTAAACAATTAATGTACTGGTTATAGTTACCAATGCCCTTAATTCTGGTCTGACCGAATTAACTTAGTCCTCGAATATCATTTTATAAATCATGGTCACTTGTTAGATAATCGCGGAATGGCCCGGCTTATTACGTATTCTGAGTTAACTTGAAATAACTAAAAGTCAAGACCACGAATAGACTACTAAAAGACACCCATTAAATCTAAATCAACCCCCACTAAATCAAATATATGTCAATTTTCCAAAGTGCGTTCAAATCATTCGGCTCGCGTGATACGTCAACCAAATTGTCGAGATGTGTCAATAAATAGATATAAATTGACTTATCCTTCGCTTCCATTTTTTACGTTACCCGAATAAGGTATTTGTGGTATTTTTTATTTGATTTTATATAAGGTGAACCCCAGGAAAGCATATAAATAACTTATACGTAACTTGTACGTAGTAATTAAAAGGTAGTGCTCGTGGCTGTTCCAATACATGTCATCATTTCCATAGCTATCTGAGGTACATACGTAAATAATAATTATGGGTTCCCTTTGTTTGACATAATTATTGAAAGTCATAATGTAATGATTGTCATATTATCATTAGTCATAATTCGGAAACCGACTTTTCAGAATTTTCCTCGGGTTATCCTATAGATAGGTTAGGTTAGGTTTGTTTTATGGCAATCCTGAAAAGTTGCGCGTTTCTGAGAAACCCCAAATTATGACTAATGATAATATGACAATTATTACATTATGACTTTCAATAATTATGTCAAACAATAGAGACCCAATAATACCAACCAACCAACCAACCATACTGTTGCCAACTCCCACTGATATTTGCCTTTATTTCACAGATTTTAAATGACTATTTGATAGTCCAATCTTACCATGGGAAATGCGGATATTGTAGTATCACTCTTTTACTCGATTATTCTTATAGCGAATGAGAAACAGCTAGTCATATTTTGCTTTAATTTTGAATAGGACATTTTTATTTTTTACTGTCACTTAAATATTGAGAAAGCGACCTGGTTGGTTTTATGGAACTAGGTCAATAGGCTGTGATGTTCTTAGTTTTTAAGCTTAAAAATAAGATTGTCCCTATTTTATACGTTCCATTTTATGCGAAAGTACACAATTAATGCCAATTTTCATTTTATTTTCACGTTGAATTCCAAAATATGCAAATCAGATATTTCTCGCTGACTGCGGGCGTAATCATATCAGTTTTCCGCAATACTGGATCTCCTGTTTCTTTGAGTTCATCCTAAAATTTGGACTATAAAGAACGATATTTCCTTCTGTCTTATTCTGTCTGGAATGGAGTATAATTGCGTAACATATGAGTATAGCAACGTTTCTTACTAACGCGAAGTAACGAAAAACCATATATTATGACATGGACAGTTACCACAAACCACTTAAATTCCAATTTCCTCGGGAACAGTGGCTAAACGGCATCATATTTTTTTAATATCATCAGGAAAGGCTTGGGAAAGGAGTTTTAATAAAAATGGCTTATCCGGATTAATATCTTCGCCCTGATAGGTCTTGCAAGTCCTAGTCTAGGCGATGAGTGTATTCTGACCCACATTTATTACACTACTAGCCACTTGCACCATCCCACTAACTCGGGGTTAACCGGTTAAACCGTTAACCCAGTCAAATTGTACTGGTAACCATGGTAACTCCAGGTTCAACCGGTTAACCCCGGGTTAGTAGAATGGTGCAAGTGGCGCTAATTGTATTATTGGTGTAAAATGATTCGATTTTGCTTGCAAGAATTCCACACATTATTTAAAAAAAAGTAGGTGTGGCTGCGTGCTAAAGTCCAATTTTAGTCTACCTACTGTATTAGTGTACGGTACACCGGTGCCCGATTTTGGTGTACCTACTTTAATAAACTGTATTACAAATGGGTGATATACAAAAAAAGCGCTGGTGGCCTAGCGGTAAGAGCGTGCGACTTTCAATCCGGAGGTCGCGGGGTCAAGCCCCCCGGCTCGTACCAAGCAGTTTTTCGGAACTTATGTACGAAATATTATTTGATATTTACCAGTTGCTTTTCGGTGAATGAAAACATCGTGAGGAAACCGGACTAATCCCAATAAGGCCTAGTTCCCCTCTGGGTTGGAAGGTCAGATGGCAGTCGCTTTCGTAAAAACTAAGTGCCTACGTCAATTCTTTGGATTAGTTGTCAAGCGGAACCCAGGCTCGCATGAGCCGTGGCAACATGCCGGGATAACGCGAGAAAGAAGAAGAAGAAGACAAATGGGTAATACCTAAGATACCTACAGGTTTTAAAACAAAAGTTAACAGCTCGACTCGTGTGCGTAAGAAATTAGTTAGTGAAAATAAAATAACACCGAAATCATTGCCATTTATTATTTAGTATGTCATACCTGATATTAAGGACTTGGATAGTTTATTTTAGGTATAACTTTGACTTAATACTTTGATACTGCTGGAGCGACGAAGCCCAAAAAGACCTGTTCGCCCTCGGATTACCTAACTGGCGTGAAGTGGCGCAGGAAAGGGCAGAGTGGCGCTCTCTTGTGTCGAAGTCCAAGACCCTTTTTGGGTCACTGAACTAGTGAAGTAAGTATAACTTTGACGAGATAGTGTGATTTGCGAATTTTACGTAAGCAAAACTTTTGTTATGCTTACGCCACTACGTTTTAAATCCTGTGCAGCTCAACAATGATAAAAGTTATGCTGAATTATTAAAATAAAAAATAATCCTCTTCGATTGGAGTAAAGCTCTCATTTTAAAACGATTAGCTAGATTGCTCTGAAACTTTGTACATACTTATAAACTTATTTTTTAATTAACAAAAAAAAGTCATTTATTGTCACAGGAAAAACAAAAAAGATAAGAAACAGCAAAAAAATAACGCATAATAAGATTTACGTACAAAAGGCCTAGCCAAAGGCAAAGGATATTAGCCTATTTGAGTGTCCCACTGTTGCGGTGTCAGCATGGTTGCATTTTTATCATCTGCCACTATGCCTGTCACTTTCGCACTTACCTACATGTTAGAACGTGGCAGGCATGGTGACAGGCGATAAAAATGCTACCGTGCTAAGCCCGCAGGGCAAAGGCCTCTCCCCTTGATTTCCACGACTCCCGATTTGGTGTTTCTTTATATATAACACAACCGAATTGAGAACTTCCTCCTTTTGAAATCTTGATGTCGGTTAAAAATATTGCCTTTTCCCGAAACTAACTATTTCCATCATTCATCTAAATCGATTCAGCAGTATAAGTGTGAAGAAGTAACAGACAGACACACGTAAACCCAGATAATTATAATCAGTGTGAACCTAAATCATCCTGCGAATACCTAGTAAATAAAATGCATTAATTTGTTAAAATATATGCTAATTGTTAGCGTAAATTGTGTCAGAATGAAAACTGGTTCACCGAAATTGCTTTATAATTAAATTTTCACCTACATATGAGACACAAATGCGGTTGTGACAACATACTGACAATCTAATTTGTGGTTTAGACCGCTTGATTATGAATAATATTGAGGAGAATTGTCATGTTATGTTAGAATACTTAGAATTATTTTAAACGGGTTACTTATTCAATCAAGGCTCCGTAGGATCAAGTGGTTCTCTCACTTTTACCGAGTATAAGCCTGAGCGCCTGAGCGCCAACCGCCATAAGGTACCTTTACTACCTTTACCCGTGGGATGTCACATATCTTTACTATTTCATATCTAGTGAATCTCTAATTCATTTCCCGAATCGCGCCGTTAGTATCATGTGAAGCAACATACGAACCATATCATTTTTGATTCGTAAATAAAAAGAGTAAGCAACGGAAATAAATGTAATTCAGTACAATCAACCATTGAGATTATTTTTGTATCTGCTTACTGTAAACTCGTAAATTTTACTCTTTAATGCCAGAAATCGATAAGACATAGATATACTGTGTTTATATTATTTTGTAGAGTAAAATGATTGCTATTGAGAAACAGGGATTTTATCAATAGGTACATTTTATGCGCGAATAATATTTCAAATGTTTTCTAGCATAGCAATTTGCAAAGTAAAATTTACAATAAAATTACAAACAATTTGGCCTCCTGATTCACTAAAGAATATTAAACAATCGACATTGTTTTCCAATGTCATTTCTAGGCGCAGCAATAGCAAAAATTATACTAAATTTAGTAAATAATGTACAAAAAATATCTGAACACGCACTCTACCGCGTTGACAATAGAGGCGTGTTCAGATATTTGTGAGCAACTTGCCCGCTCCGATATATTTGATGGCGACTGTACAATACTCTTTTTTGCTAATGAAACCTGACAAAAGGTTTTCGATTATATTTTGTATGAAGCCAAATAAAACACCCTGGTTGTTGAACATTTGATGCAGACGTTCCTTTTATCAATATCTCTGTTTTTAAAATACTGATTTAAACTTTCACGATTAACTTTCAGACTAGCGTTTTACGTTTTATACGAGCGTACGCGCGTGTTAGCTCGTAAAATACAAACTTAGGGAAATGTAATGCGTGTGTAAGCTCGTAACGGAGAAACGACTGTAGGTATACGCGCAGAAAAATACGCTATACTTGCCGTAAAACTAAGTGGCTAGTCAGGTTATACTCGTAATGCCATCTCTTTTACTCTTGGTTGGTCTTAACAAAGGTAAATGATATCTCCCATTATGATCTCCGTCGCCAGTTGATAGTGCAGCGAGTATAGTCTGAAACCATCCTAAGAGGACTTAATCGCGTATATTAAAGCTGTAAAACGGTATCGTAAAAAGACTCGGATTCGGAGTCTTTTTCCGAGACCACGGTGACAATGCTATCCTCGAAAGTTGAAGTCGGAGGCAAAGGGGACTGACTAATCAGTCCGCCGAACGATATCGGCCTGTCAGAACAAAAATTTGTCAGTTCCGAACAACTGGCACACCGATATCGTCCGGCGGACTGATAGTCAGGGGGGCCCTTTACAGGGTTGTTGATACATGTTGGATTTTATATCTAAATCTAGTTAAATAGATAGAAAATGAGCAATTTATCACATTAAATTGGAAACAAAGAATATATGGAAAAAATAATACAAGACAGTTTTTTTTTTAACTACCAAATAGGAAGAAACTTATGGTACCATCCAATTTTTTACATTTTATAAAATAATATTGTATAGCAACAATACCGATTTTATTGCGATACATACACCCAATATTTCACCGACAAAATCGCAATTTCATTGTTTTCCATCGAAACGGCTTCTAAGTAATGTTCGACCGAAGATTCGGTTTCGGCCAGTTTTGGCCAAAAAAAACATGCTTCGGCCGTTGTCGTGACGTCTATATCTATGCAAGGCTGGCAACAAGAGTAATATTCTTTATTACCCTAATATCAAACCATGCCCGAGTTCTAACAAGACATAACGACAAGATACATCTGAAAATATACCACATAATACTAAAGAGCGAGAGATGAAGTAATTTCTAGATTTATATTCTGATCTAGATTCTAATACAATTTACATTGTTTGGTGGAGATTCTTTCTCCGCCGCGGGCCTCCACAACTCCCCTTATAGCCTGACCCTGTCCACTCACAACCATTTGGCTTATTCTTGGCTGTTTCTGCTCTAATGCTCATTCTTCATTCTTGGATATCCCTTCATCTCTCTAGTACAAATAATGATGAAACTATATTTCTAACACTCACCAATTAAAACTCGCAGGTCTTCTTTCTTTCTACACAATTTACTCCCCGCCCACGCGAACATTGTTCCGTTGGGAAAAAACGTCTTCTACCTCTTACTGTCAAAGATTTGTTAAACCTTTTAATTATGGATGATATAGAAAGGATGCCAATCTCTTATGGCAGAATTGTTGCAAAAGTTACCGCTTTCAGCTTTAAATAATAGTTCCTAATCTCTCCGGTGGCGCTAGTTAGGCTCTGGGACATGAGTATAACATGAATCATATAAGGCAACAAATAACCCGACCAAATTACGTAGGTTGTTTTTGGTAGTATTTCGGTGTATGGTGGCGCCGCCTAATTACTGTTTTTTTATGGACACTTTTCATACATAGAGATTTGGCTCCTTTATATAGTCTCCATGCTTTTAATATTCTGTCAGTGCTGCCAGTATAAACAATTAAAACTGTTTAAGGCATACACTTACCTGCTATTTTGTTGAGGATCGCGTTCGACGCGACAGCCGTAGTTTCTTTTTAAACCAAAAAATTATTACGTGTTATAATTTTGAACTGGGTTTGATACGACCTTGACGATTGTCTTGGCCTGCACTTTTAATTTTTATCCAAGAAAATAAAATTGGGAAGCCGATGTCTTAATAATGGCAACATTGTGCAGCTACTGCACAGTGTTGCCTTGCACAGTGGTGTTGTAGGTTCCTGTCAGTCACTGGTGCCACTACGTGAATATTATATTTTGCGTGCCCAATGTATACAGGAACAACTTAAAAGCAAAATTGTATCCAATTGTTATAAAACAGCGATAAAATGGGAGCAGTAAAATAAAGGAGACCCTTTCATGGCCCGTAAAACATAACGAGGCTATATCGGAAATAGTTCATACACAGATTTAGGCCCTAATTTGTCTTTTTTTGTTTCAAAGTTTCTGAAACAAATGCCCACAATTTAGCTACAGGGCAAAACTATTTCTGGGAGCAGTTTTGGCAGATTAAGACAAACCTTTTGTTTTTTGTGTATGTGTTTAAACTAAATTATTTTCGTTCGTCAAGCAGGCCAATTCGAATGTAGGTACACTGATATCAGACTGACATCTAACTGATGCATTTCGCTCGTAACTGTCCTTGTATGTATTGGCGCTGGCAAGAAGCAATAGTAGATTGTTAACCAAGGGATGAAAGGCACTCATTTCTGCCGAGGTGTCTTGGCGCTCGAACGCAGTGAGAGCGCCAATAGTCCGAGGCAGAAATGATGCCTTTCACCCGAGTTAAACACTCTACTTTTCATTTCGAATACGAGGAAAGTAAAATGCATGTGTTTTTTCAAAAACATGACGAATAATACATTTTTATAGTATTTATTGAGGGAACTTTCAATTAAAAATTCAGGCAAAAGTATCGTTATTTATGGAATGGAGAGTCAAGTATCACAATGGAAATTGTATAACAAATCCATTTAAACTCAAATTTCAATTGCTTATCGTAAAAAAAATAAAAATATCGTACTTCGAACGCAAAATGCTCTAGTGCAGACACGTATCATTTTCTGCGCACCTTTTAAAACAACAATGACCCTCTTTCAGAGCATGAGAAATGAAAAATAACTAATTACGTTCGAATTGGCCTACAGGAAATCTTGAGAATTAAATTTTCAGGGATGACATTTATATTTGAAGAAATAATTATTACTAACTATAACTACAATCCTCAATTAGCTAATAGTCGTTTGATTTAATCTGTCATTTTGAGTCGTGTATTTTTAAGAAAGGGATAATGAAAATGAAAATTAAATGAAAATCATTATTTATGTAGGCTTTCTCTTAATGAACAATACATCCTCAAAGCTTCGTCTACCCACACGAATAAAACATAAAATATTATGTGAGTAGGTAATTATTTTTTTACGACAACAGTCGTTTGGGCGTAAAACAGCCGTAACCTAACATAGGAGTTATGGCTGTTATGGGCCGTAGACTTGGAAGAGCCAATCGAGCTTGGTTATCATGTAGTGATGTGTGTAATATAATAGCGTTATGTTGTTCACAATCTTTTTCACCTCAACGGCCTCGAAGTAGCAAAACCATCAATATTTAGTAGCGTAAATAACAACATGCCAAACGTATCACCTACTAAATATTCTTGCAAAGCGAGCTTAAAAACATTCACGTTGCGTTTTACATATTATAAGCGAACAACTCGCAAACGCGAAGCGAAGCGGCGCGGCGCGGCGCGGAGGGCCCACGGCGTTCGAGTTCGCAACGAGATCGCCCACGTAGGACACTTCAATAGGTATCAAAGGATTGATTCACCCCGCGCCGCATCGCTTCTCTTCGCGTTCGCGTATTGTTCGCCTACGTAGTACGCTGCGTTACACTCAGAAACATGACTGGCGTAACATCACTATTAGTAAGATTTTTGACATTTGCGGCAGCAATGCTGTAGTAACATGGCAAACCTGCATAGTACAGCCACCGTACGCACTGGCCGGTTGTAAAAAAAAAACTAAGCCATTTGCCCCACGTTGGGCGCCAATGTAACCGGCCGGTTACAATGTCGCACCGCATTACTGCATGTCTGAATCTGAACGGTACCTGAATAAATGACTAATATAATTTTGAATCGTACACTGTCGGCTGTACACACTCGTCCAGAGGCTCTCGCCGAGATTCTCGGCACCGCTCCGATCCAATCGGAGAAGTGCGAGACGAGAAGGGAGCAACATGTACACACTTGTTCTCGGCCAGTCTCGGGGTCTCTCGACGAGTATGTACAGCCCGTGTGAGAGTGATTAAACCATTATGTTTGTCTGTTACAGGTAAGTATCTTCTAGCTAAAGACGCCTTCGTACGTATGATTTAAATTTCACTAAAAAACGTTAGAAATGTAAAAAATGTTAGCCTTTACGATATTTTTTTGTAATAATTTACTTAAGAATATAAATGTTTCACTTGAAATTAAATTAATTATTTAAATTGCAACATTGTCCGATATGATTAAAAATGCATTTACATTGACATTTAATTTAAATAGTTCGAAAATGATTTTTGTACGGGTGTCATTGGTCATTGCTCGAGTGACGTTTCAATTGTCGATTTCTACTTCTTCTTCTTCTTTTATTTATTGGCGGTCTGGCCTACCAAGTTGGCACGAATTTGCCAATGTCAAGTATTTTGATGTCTGCATCTGAGGACCGCTACCGCTACCGAGAGAGGTACCGCTGGAGAGACGAAGTCCAGAAAGACCTCAGCGAACTCGGCGCCGTCGACTGGACAGAAACGGCTTTGGACAGAGTAGCATGGCGGTCGCCAAGATCCACATCGGGTCGTCGCGCCACAGCAGTAAGTAAGTAAGTAAGTATCTTAGGACAGAGGACAGCACAAACATATACCAACACCCACACAGAACATGAAAGCACTACACGTTTTGTTATAGCTAAGTAAAACAAAGGTGAGTAATTAGTCCAGGTGTATTTAGACGTCACAAACATTATAATAATCTGTTATGTGAGATGTTTGTGTTGGGGAAGTGGGCAGACGGTTGCGGGAGAGTGGTCATGACCCTCGCTCCGGGTCGTTCCTTTTGCAAAGGTTGTCCATCGCTGTTCAACGTGGCAACGCGGCGAGCGTGATGGGCTCCTTTGCATCTGGAGGGGCGCGGGGAGCATTTTGTGAACAGTTTTTGTGTTTGTTAGGTTCTAGTTTAGGTTAAGATTTTTGTAATGTTTTATTTTGTATGACTTGTGTGTTATAAATTGTAATCTATAGAATAAAAAAATCTGTTATACTATACTAAACTACTACTAAAGCACAATCATGCACAATGTTATTTTTTCACAGAAACCTGGCAAGAATATTGCGTGGTATCATTGTTGTTCCCGCATTTAAATATGAAACAAAACATCATAAAAATATATTTACAGACCAATTTTTCATGCAAACCGGACGCCCATTACTTCTGCCAAACCTTCCTCGCGACATTGTTCACGAAAAAAGCCATTGTACCGTCATTTCCCCTCAATAACCCATGTTAACACCCGCCATTAATGCTTACTAGTGCAACGCATAACACGAAAATATAGAAACATTCACATATTAATTAATAAAACACACACATACATACATATTATTAATTTAAATGCACTGGGTTGGGCAAACTATGGCCATTGCTCGTTTTAGGTCGAAATAGGTAAATTCAGTTACCTATTTCGATCTATATCGTTGTATAAAGTAGGAATTGTTTTTTAAAATTAGTACCTTTAGTAATAGTTTAGTTATATAGTTTACTAATCCTATCTTTGTATTTAGTTAAGATAATTACTAACAATACTCTATGGACATTAATGGTTCGAAATAAAGATTTTATTATTATTTATTATTATTATTACCGGTAATGCAAACAAGGGAATATTAATACGATAACAGGGAAGAAACCTTAAGTATCAGAATTATATAAAGGGTTTCACGATAGTGTTGCTTACGTAATAACGTAATTCTTCTAATGCTTCTGTGAAAGCGATATTAGGTCTGCTAATTTTTTTATGGCTAACAAATTGGCAGCTGACGTTATGAATTTTACTAAGGTAGCTGCCATACAAGGCAAAGGCGTTACGTAAGCGACATTCTCGTCGAATGCTTCAATATGCTATGTTAACAGGCGCTTAGTTCATCTCGTTTTAGTGGGAAAGCCACAGAGACAAACGTCTGTTATCCATATAATGTCATAATTTTAGATATGCTATCTTAGATTCCTTTAAAACCCCTTAATTGAAATTAAGATTTAGTTAATTTAATTTATTAGTTTAAGTTAAAGCTTTGTATTCGCATCTGAAATTGACAATAATTTTCCACGAGTTTCCACGTTTTTTGCACATACTTATCTAAGCAAATATTCCATTTCTCTTTATTACCTATTTATTATATAAGGCATGACGTAATTAACTTAGCATATAATTTCTCCCTGTTTAAATACCTAAGTATACCTACTTCGAATAATTAACTACTCTTTGTGCCAACCATTGCATAATTTTATTGTAATTTGTGGATAATGTCGTTGGCAATGCATATGTCAATTTTTAACTGTACTACTAAATGTAACATTATATTGTATAGTTGTTTGTTATCCCTAAAATGAATAAAATAAAAATAAAAAATAAAATAGATAAATGTCAAATATTTTCCACAAAACATACACAAAGCAAATATAATAATAATTGAAAACAGATCAAACTTGTTTAAACTTTGTTAAAACTACGTCTTTCTCTTTTTTTAAAATTATTAACATTTTCCACGGGGAATAATCAAATTGATTATTGGATATTTATTAAAAACAAATTTAAAATTTAATCTGTTTATTTTGTATAAAAACTAGCATATTTACAAAACTTAACTACTAATCTTAAATTAAAAAGATTGTTTGAGTTAAGGAGTCTAGGTCTATAGAATTAATTATATAGGTACAATACTATTTCAATCTTTTTTTTTAATAATTATTTTATTACAAGATAGGGAATAAATTATTCTCTCATTTTAAGCATTTGTTTCTTTATAATGTAATTAGAGGAGGGTACCTACTTAACATTGTAACAAAACAATTTTTAAAGAAACATTTCCATTTGGAAACATGACTGAAGTCACATCACTACTCCGAATGTCGCCCTAAATACATACTTAATTAAGTATATCACATTGTCATACTTGTGCACATCGTAATTGAGGTAAAAGATCAAGGAGAGCCTGTGAAAGGTAAAGCTTGACTAAGAGGAAAGGGGACGGCCGCGTTTCCATACAAACGTAGTCCCGATTTTCCTCTCTGGATATTGCCTTTATGGAAAACATTTTCACATAATTTGATGTATAATATATTAACCACAGATATACCCCTACGTTTGACTTTTTTAGATTTTTTGATTATTGTAAAAATTAGGCGCGAAAAACAGATATAATAAAAAAATAAATGTTCCTAACTCTTATATAATAAATAATAATACGATATCTGTGGTTATTATACAACAGACTATGTCAAAATATTTTCAATAATGTTAAAATCCAAGGAGGAAAATGAGGACTACGTTAGTATGAAAAGGCGATTTCGCGCGGGTCTTCCGTTTTCATCCTAATTGCTGAAACTTGAGTATGTTGCTTTAGCAGTTACCTTGGCGGCGTTCATTAGGGTATATTTTAGGGTTATAGGGTTCATTAGTATATTTGCAGGTTTCTACAAAGCAGGGTAAATTAGACCTTATTGGAATTAGTTTGGTTTCACGATTTCTTGAAGAAAGATCTTTCTTCAAAACCACTGGAACAATGCCGTCCTCGAAACGTCATATATAATTTCAAAACTAATTTTTTTTATACTACGTCTGTGGCAAACAAGCATACGGCCCGCCTGATGTTAAGCAGTCTCCGTAGCCTATGTATGCCTGCAACTCCAGAGGAGTTACATGCGCGTTGCCGACCCTAACACTCCTCTCCCTCGAGCTCTGGCAACCTTACTCACCGGCAGGAACACAACACTATTAGTAGGGTCTAGTGTTATTTGGCTGCAGTTTTCTGTAAGGTGGAGGTACCTCCCCAGTTGGGCTCTGCTCTAGATCTGGAATGACATCCGCTGTCCTGTGCCCTACCACACAAAGCGAGATGTCATTCACAGTGCCCATATCTCTCTTTTGGACGTAGTTTAAGGACATACCCGGGTCCAAATGATACGCCATCAAGTCTTTTTTCGTTTGGTTTTCTAAATGAAAAAGAAAGCTTATATAAATATATTTAGATAGTTATTTTAGACTAAAAATTTTAAACCTTTCTATTTGTATAAGATTCTAATAAGTCCCTCGTAATTCTAAACTTAAATTTACATTAACTTTCAGTTCAACTACGAAAACAACAGCCGTTTTTATCGCCAGTAATTACAAATTTACACCGACAAATACTCATTATTAATTGGCCTTAATAAATAGGAAAACAATTAGCCGAAAACTAAGGCCCGAAGATTTAGTACCACTATTTGTCACACTTACATACTCTAGAATCTAGGATAGTTAATTATTTTAAATGCAAAATATGCAAAATTGTATGGAATTACTACTTACTACTTTTTGGTTTGGAACTGTGACCGGAAATTTATCTTTTTTTTACTTAGTGCTTGTAAGTTGTTTGTGGAATAAAAATTTAATAAAGGTTGTGGTTGTGTAAGGTACTTTTACCTAAAAATGTAATTAAACAAAATAATATAACAACGTGATTTTACACTTGAAATAAATCAATCTAATCAAATTATTATTTTTATGTCTAACCCATACAGGTTGGGTTAAGCTAGCAACACGCACGAGTGCTGGAAAAGACAGGAAAAGTCCGAGATGACCCAATTAAATTGTTTTTTTTTTCATCAACATCTGTTGCAGTTCTGTAACCGAAGACAAAATTAATACCTACTGCTTATTGAAATTCCCTGCGTTTCAAAATATATATTACTTACACTAAGTAGGTGACTTAGATCGAATAATAAATTTGCAACTGTAAAAAACAACAAAATACAGCTTGAACGACAACATAAAGCACTTAGAGGGCTTCGATGGATGGTGTCTAATTTCTCTTTGTTTATCAAGCTTTGATTGATTTCCATTTAACTGAATAAATTATTCTGATGCTATTTTGAAGTAATTGAAGACATTTGATATTTTATTGGAACAACATTTGCTCAGCATTTTCAGCTGATTTTATGTAGCTATCATAGAATTTTACTACCCGAAATCTATAAATATTGGTTTCTCAAGTCAAACACTACAGAAAATAATCACTTATTGTGCCAAATTTGATATGAGTCTAGTAGCCTATTCCTCAAAGTTCGTGCATGGACTGTAAGTTTGATTTTCCATCTGCTTCGACAATAATTTAAGTGAATTTCGCTCTTTCATCCTAACTATAACTGCCTCGTAAAACATAACTAAGAGAAAGTACTAAAACAGTATTTTTACCCAACTATAGGAGATAGCCACAAATGCCACAATCACTCAACCTTTATAGACCACTTACATTATCACGCGGACCGCATCGACGATCCGATTCCATAAGATTGTATAAATATGTACCAACTTAATTTATAACTCCTTTAGGAAATGCGTCAAAGATGTTTTCTAAGAAATTATCCAAGAACTGGCACAATAACTGTCCAATACATTATAACCTCTTATCAGAATCTATTCTTCGGGATACTTGCGAGTTATTCTCTCAGTTTTGTGAGCGCAGGCGCCTACATGCCTACATGGTGCAGATAGCTGCAGATAAATGAGTGACGGTCTATTGAATGATTATCAGATTACGAGTAGTTACCCCGGACAGTAAGATTTGGCTATATTTCCGAGTCATAAAGATAGACGAAAGGCAGTGGTCTGTCTGTCTGTCACCAGGCTGTATCTCATGAACCGTGATAGCTAGACAGTTGAAATTTTCACAGATGATGTATTTCTGTTCCTGCTATTACAACAAATACTAAAAACAGAATTAAAATGAATATTTAAGTGGGGCTCCCATACAACAAACGTGATTTTTTTGCAATTTTTCGCGTAATGGTACGGAACCCTTCGTGCACTCGCACTTGTCCGTTTTTTAAATATTATTATTGCATTTCCAGAATCTGAATAAGCATGTAGCCCAGATAACCTTATAATGCAAAAACTTTTTAATATGTGTCTGTTTTATCTGGTGATGAAAGTTGAGGGTTTGGGGCTAGTGCAATAATTGTAATAACATGTTGAACTGGCAATTTTGTTTAGTGGAAGTTAGTTGTTCGAAACCCTAAAACTGAGATTAGTTTATACGTGTAGGTATTACTTCTGTATATTACACAATACACATACACATTGCTTTGATTTTATCACATGCCTGAGGCCACTATTTAAGCAAACATACAAAATTAAGGTGATAACAAAAACTTTTATTTTTATTTATCATGTTTTGTGTTATTTTGGATCTCATAGACTTTCTATAGGCCAAACAAAGATTACACAAGGTTCTACAATTATTCCATAATATTGCGAAGTAAATAGAAATAGATTTTGTTTTCGTACCTACGCACCAACACAAGAGAAAATTATACCAATAAAACAGAAAAACAAAAAGGAGAAAGTACCACGAAATGGTCTCATCTCACCATGTTGCTGGCGACTTCCAGCGCTGATCTTGCGTATCTTAAATAAAACATACAGAAGACACAGACATATAACCTTATAAACTTAGGAACAAACTCAGATGTAATTTATTATATTACGCACATCTGGCTAATTGACAAAATCGCAGAATAATAGTGTCTAGCTCTCCTTATGATTGTTATCGCCGCCATTTTTATTGGCTACCGGCCGTGACTCCATGGTTTCTCAATCTCACTCGACATCAGGGTTGTGATTTCTGCCTTGTCGAGTTTTTGTTTTTTGTTCAGTTTTGCTTGAGTGAGACTTAAAGGACTAGTCTTGTGTAGGAATACTCTTTGGTAGAACAATGCAACCTTATTTTATTTAGGTTCGTTAGAATTGGCTCGAAATAAGTTGACTGTTGAAAACAAAGTGCAGTCGGTGACAAAAGTTGTATTTTTATGACAAAACCCTTTGTTATCAATAAAAATGTTTACTTGACAATGACATAAGTGACATTGACAGTTTTGACAGTGACGTATCTGTCGTAGTTTTTTTTGGTCTTGAATTCCAGTTTCCAGTATAAGGCCTGAAAAAAAATGTTTACTTGACAATGACATAAGTGACATTGACAGTTTTGACAGTGACGTATCTGTCGTAGTTTTTTTTGGTCTTGAATTCCAGTTTCCAGTATAAGGACGGACTTCCGGTTCGAGCGCCATCTTGATAGTTAGCATCGTGATTAATTACTTTGTTTTTTGCTCATTAATATTGTTTAAAGTGTAATATCGATAGCTTATTATACAGTAAACTAATATGGTAGTGTGCAGTAAATGGAGAATTCATTTTGAAGCGCGTTTAACCACCATCTTGGAGTCAACGGCCGGTAGTCCACGTGCTTCTTGTAAAGTCTAGCTATCGATTTACAAGAGCTATCAAATCACCGTACACTGTCTTGTACAACTGTACAATTTTTGTCGTTTTTAAACCTCTTAATACCTTGATACTGGCAAAATAGTCCCACTGGGCTGAAGCCATAATTTTAAAAGAAGAAGAAGTATAAGGACTGAATTACACTTGTAAGTTTTACTTACGTTAGTAGGGACAAAGCTATTTGCTAGAATGAGATAACGATATTCATATCTCACTCTGTAGTATAGCTGTGTCCCTACCTACGTAAGTAAAACTTATAAGTGTCATTCAGGCCTAAACATAACAATTTCATAACAATGATATCTGAGATCCCCGGCACGCACGGCCGTCCGCTCAGTGCTCAGTGAGCTGCGTGCGGAGAAGGACCTGAACTCACTGCACCTACATCTAAAATCTAATCACATCCCGAAGTTTGACAGTTGAATTGCGATAACTATCTGAGCTGGAGTTGGAGTTAGTAATACTGTTTGAATGTAAAAAGTTTGGAGTGGAACAGTCCTAAAAAGTTTGATTACCTGCGCAACTCTGCGGGAAAAGTGATCAAAATCAGATCAGCATTATAGACGCTGATCTTACTCCTTTTGGTTTGGGACGAAAGTTTCCATTTTCAAACAAGTAGGCCGAGATTTCTCCAATAGATAACCCAAAATATAGTGACGCTTCTACTAACTAATAGTAACTATGTATTTAAAAAAGTATGATGAATGTATGAAAACATAAAACTTGGCATGCATGTAAATTATATACCGAAAATTAGAAGTAGAAACATGTCATCATTTTTAGGGTTTCGTACCTCAAAAGGAAAAAAAGGAACCCTTATAGGATCATTCGTGCGTCTGTCTGTCCGTCCGTCCGTCTGTCCATCTACCTGTCAGAGCCTATTTGCTCCGAAACTACTAGACCAATTAAGTTGAAATTTGGTAAACATAATATTATGTCAGTGACCCAGACAGATATGCAACGTCAACAAATGAATTTCAATCATAGGGGCCACTTTTGGGGTGTAAAAGAGAAAATTAAAAAACAAAGTTGTGCAAAATATATCGTGTTATATATCAAATAAGAGGCCTCATTGTGAGAATGGCCGATTTTTCTAGGGTCCCTCCCCTACACGTTAAGGATGTTTTTTTTGCGCTTCAACCCTATAGTGTGGGGTGTCGTTGGATAGGTCTGTCAAAACGAATAGAGGTCTTCAAGAAACATTTTTTCATTCAGTAAATATTTTCGAAAATAATCGCTCCGAAATAAAAAAATGTGTCGCCCACCTTTAGCTTTTGAACAATGGGTCCAATAAATATGAAAAAAATCGTGAAAATAGAGCTCAATAAATACATTCAATGAAAACAGCAAACATGATCAGTTAAGCCGTTTTCGAGTTATCGCAAAAGTCTTCCCTTCATAGTAAAAGACGTACAAACCTACTCCCTTTTGCTTCTTATGTACATGATACTCGTACTTATATACTAATTGTACCGATTCAAGGCACTCTATTGTGACGGACGGGTAACTATCGGAAGCCTACACTGAGCATGGCCTGACATGCTCTTGGCCGGTTTTCACAATTATGAAAAATCTGCTTCATAAACTACCAAAGACTTACTAGTACCAACTACCAACTTAATAATGCATATATTTATACTCACTTATTAAGTGTATAATTTATTAAAAATATAAACATACGTAAAAAAGCTTTACTGAATTTACATTGTCTACGTAAAAACGAAAACCTGTTATAATTTAACTGTACGTTGCTACTTGAAATTTAAAATTACAATATATTCTCTGTTTTTTTTTTTAGTTACCCTACCTTAATTATTAAAATGATGATATTCTTTCCAACACAGCGCTTATTTAATAAAAAGGACAGAAATTTATGTCTCACAATACTATTATATACGATCGTGATATAAGAATAAGAATAAGAATAAGAATAAGAATATATTTATTTAAAAGAAAAAACCTTAATAATATTCGACAATATCCAGTGGCCCCACACTAGGCAATGCCTGTCACGTGGTAGCCGGGTTCGCATTAAACAACCAAAGGTTAAGTAAAAAACTAGGTGACATTAATAGAAGTAATAATTAAAGAAATTAAGTAATTTAAAGAAAGAAAATTAAAGAAAAACTTTGTCTGTGTGTGTGTGTGTGTAAGTGTGTGTGTATGTGTGTGAGTGTGTGTTGGGTTGCGCATGTATTAAGGCTACAGAGATTGTTAGCATACGTAAGTGATTAGGTGACGACCTTCAGCAGCATTTCAGTTTGACTATAGTTAAGACCTTTCAACCAGTTCTTAATTACGAATTTTGCTTCAAGAGGAGACTTTTTAGATATGTTGCAGGCCTTTACTACTGTATTGTAAATATAAGGATGCAGGGAGAAGATATTCTTCGGAGAATAATAATAGAGAGCTTTTTAGTAGTACTGTGTAAAGGCCACGAAGCTTGCTGAGACTGTCCTATTGTCACGTAGATTGTAATCTGAGCTTATTTATACATACATATATTGTCTAGGTTAAGTATAATAGCATAAGTGTGTAAAAATAATTGTTATGTAAAACCGTTGTTGTGGCAATAAACTATCTATCTATCCCCAAACTAAGCAAAGCGTGCAAGCTAGGCGACGATATACATACTTATATAGATAAATACATACTTATATTCATAGAAAACACCCCTGCTCAGGAACATATATTTGTGTTCGTCAAATAAACGCCCTTACCGGGATTCGAACCCAGGACCATCGGCTTCACCGGCAGGGTCAAAGTAAATAATTTAAAACTAAACTTATGTATACAAACTAAATATGTAAATTAATAATGTAAACTTATTTCTGATAAAGTGGCGCAGTTCTGATTTTACAAATAAAGGAAAAACAACTATCTTTATAACATCTTGCATGTACATAATTATGTTATTAAGGATATTTCGTAACTTTTATTCGATCATTTACAACTTTTATATTAGTTGTAAGAATACTTACAACTGATATAAAATACGAAATAGCATTTTGTCACGAAGACTGAAACTTTTGCACTTTTGTATTATTATATTTTCCGTAACTTAGTTTATTAGGTTGACTTACTTCAAAAATGAAGCCTTTTTTTTGCGGGAAGTAATGCATTCTCGGGGAAAAGCTATATCTGGGGCACCTAATATTAGTGGTACTAATCAATTACCGAAAACACCAATTATAATAGGTATTACCTACTATAAAAAAATATATAATAAAAGCATGAGCAGTTACAATAGTATTGTAAATTTGATCATCGCCAATTAAGGATCCAGGATTTCCTAGTTCTGTACTAATAAGTAAACTTAAAGAAGTTCCCACTATTCCAACTCAAATATTATTTAAAAACTATTTAAAAATTCCGCTTAGCCGGGGGACTAGGACGATACCGACGGAAATACCGACTAAACCCTCTACGGTATGCCCGTCTCGCAGCAATGCTGGCGGTGATATACCCCGGCCACATACTCTACTTCCGATGCCACTCGTCTAGTATGTGGCCGGGGTAATACGGACCGGGTCCCCTCCTGGGACCCGAAGGCCCTGGAGCCGAAGCTCCCCCTTTCGAAGGTAGTATGCAGGGCGACACCACACACTGGTTCCTCATGACAACCTCCACGCCGGGAGGGGATGGGACAACCCCAGGTTCCACCCCCTCAGGTTGCCTTAGCGATTTTTATACAGGTGGTCATCATCGTGGCCACCACGCCGGCGCCGGCCAGCAGTGGCAACCCCCCCGACCGTCATCATAGGCCCTCTGCCTAGACAGTTACGGGGGCCACAGTTTTATACAGGTCAGCGGCATTCTTGTGCCCTCACGCGCCTGAAGGCGCCCGGCCCGAAGGCTCCATCCTGCATCTACGACCGCAGCCGCCCGGCCTAAAGGCTGCCCTCCAGCACATTTTTATATTTATTAGTAAACACAGTATTCAAATCTGCATTACCTATAATTTTACTTAACAAACCGTAATATTTATCATATTTCACATTCCCCCTCATATGAAAGCAGCAGTTTAAATGAAAAATCTGCCCTGAAATGAAAAGCCCTCATACCGAAATATACTTCATAATAATTTCGTTCATAAGGAGAACTTTTATCGCGCCTTTATGGACTAGTGACGTCACGGTAAAATGATGATTACGTCATAAAGAGACAGTTTTAGGGTTTATGCGAAAACAGTGTGTAAATGAGATTTTTCGCAGTTACTCTTTGTGATCGCGTGAAGTCGAGTACCTATGTGGGTTTTTCTCAATAAAGTGGCTTTTAAGTCTCTTGTGTCACATTATGTCTGATTTAAAGTAAAACCTAGTACTCGCGGATTCTTGTGTAGTCATAAGATTCGGTTGCCAAAAAAGCGGACCTCGCAGCTTCTTTTACGAGTAGGTTTTTTTAATAATCATGTAATGTAATGTAATGTTATGTTATGTTATGTGTAAGTTTGTTTTTTCTCCCTCTTTTTTATGTGTATATTTTTGCCACGAATTACTGTTTGAATTTCTATTCTAGCTATTAGTTATATTTATTGGCTGATCCAAAAACCGAAATATATTACAACTCCCACGCTTTCTAAGCCTCAATGCTCTAAATTAATGCCACAGAGTGTTACACAAATAATGACTAATAGTAGACAAGCAATTTTATTATGGTAATGTTACGAACGAAGATTAACGCCTCCATTAGTATAATTCACGCCTTCTTTGTTCCTGTTGATGTACAATATAAATTTGTTGACATAAAAACGGTATGTAAATGGTAACGAAAATTGCGGTTCTGTAGTTCGGTTGCTTTTTTTATACTACGTCGGTGGCAAACAAGCATACGACCCGCCTTATAGTAAGCAGTCTCCATATCCTATGTACGCATGCAACTCCAGAGGAGTTACATGCGCGTTGCCGACCCTAGCACTCCGCAGCCTCGTTGAGCCCTGGCAACCTTACTCACCGGCAGGAACACAACACCATGAGTAGGGTCTAATGTTATTTGGCTGCGGTTTTCTGTAAGGTGGAGGTACACACTTACCCAGTTGTTGGGCTCTGCTCTAGATCTGGAATGACATCCGCTGTGCCCATACATCTCTTTTGGACATAGTTTAAGGACACACCCGGGTGCAAAGTGCTATAAGTACTTAGGTATCAGAGAGCCTATCCAAGGTGACAATCGTACATCGATAAACTCCTAACAAAAAGAAAAAATATCAGGACAGATGCTACAAAAAAAAAATATCAGGCAGATGCTACGAAAAAAAAAAATCAGGACAGAAGATGCTATGAAAAAAATATATCAGGACAAAAGCTACAAAAAGTCACTCGACTATTTTCTTTTATGATTTTAATTTTAATTGGCGTTTTCTATCAACGAATGTCATTTGTATTTGTATTTTTAGTAACTATTTTAGATTTTCAGACTACACCTTTACGTCATTACCAAAACTGTTAGTAGACCGATCGATGCGAATTAGATCAAACTAAAAAATCTGTGGATATTAAAATATTGCCCTATAACTGTGCTTACACATAACAATGCAATATTTTTTTTTAACAAACAGTATGTACAAATGGATATACAAATATTTAAAATACTAACGGATAAGACGAAAGGGGACGACCGCCTCGAAACCGGTTTTCCATACAAACGTATTCCCCATTTTCCTCTCTGGATATTGACATTATTGAAAATATTTTTACACAATTTACACAATGTACTTATTTCAATCATAGCTATACCCATTTTTTCGATTATTTAATTATTATAAGAGTTAGAAGCGAAAAACAGGTTTCATACAAATTTTTAAAAGCTTCTAACTCTAATAATAAAGTTAAAAAAAAACAAACGGCCCGACCGTTTGTTTTTTTTTAACTTTAGCTAGCTTAGCTTTAGCTTAGCTATAATTAAAATACATCAAATTGCATAAACATATTTTCCATAATATCAATATACAGGGCGGAAAATGAGGAATACGTTTGTATGGAGAATCGATCGTCCCCTAATCCTCTTAATCCGATTTGCCTCGGTATAATCCACAAAAAAAAGTTTAATTCTGATTTAATAAAACACATTTTTCATTGGAATTGCAATTCCATGGTAATTTTTTTAGGTAGTAAAATCGAGTTAATAATCTTACTGAATGGTCTTTTGACGCGGGTATTGCGAGTTAATTTATTAACCTTTATCAAGTTATCCATGACCATAACTCGGAATATTCCCGTTTTCACATTAAGAGCGTTTTCACATTGCCCGATCCGATATAGGATGTCGGAAGGAAGTTAAATGTAAGATACATGTGTTTCTCTGTATTTATTTACGCATTTAATAAATCATTATTACTTAAAAAACGATATATTATTCGCAAAAATAAATCAGACAATGTCAATGGCACTCTCCTGCAACTGTTTTTGTCATTGCCACCTTCCGATCCGACATCCGATATCGGAAAGGCGCTTCCGATAATTTTAGCCATGTCGGAGTCCCCGTCCGCTGTCGGACGATAATTTTTGTTTATGTGCGTATGTGTAGGCATAATGTTTATTGTAGTGTGTGTGACCGCTACAGACGGCGCCCGGGCGCGCCTCCGCGGCCTGAATACGGGCTACCGGGATGTAGGATCCTACATCATCATCGGATCGTACAATGTGAAAACGCTTTAAAGGTAAATAAATTAATTCGCGTTAAACCCGTGTCAAAGCAACATTCAACGTGTATTCAAAACAAAGAAATATAAATTTACCAACCCTTTAAAGATTATATACAAATGCGACGCAAGGATTAAAATGCGCTTTTGGACTTATAGGTAACCACTGTTATGTACTAACCTACTTATTTGCTTATTTTGTGCAATAAAGTGGTTGTTACACTTGTTACTACCTTAATTTTTAGAAAACCGCGAACTTTAGAACTTTTAGGGTTCCGTACCTCAAAAAAAACGGAACCCTTATAGGATCACTCGTGCGTCTGCCTGTCTGTCCGTCTGTCACAGCCTATTTTCTTCGAAACTACTGGACCAATTAAGTTGAAATTTGGTACACATATGTAAGTTTGTGACCCAAAGACGGACATGTAACGTAAACAAATTAATTTTAAACATGGGGGCCACTTTTAGGGGAATGAGAAAATTTAAAAAAATAGTTTTTCAAACTATATCGTGTTACATATCAAATGAAAGAGCTCATTGTGAAAATCTCAAATATATATTTTTTATAATTCTAGGATAACCAGTTTAGAAGTTATTCAAGAAAATAGACAAAAAATTACCATTCCCCCCTTACTACTGGGTCTAAAATTTTGAAAAAAATACACAAAATAGATCTTTACCTATAAATCACAGGAAAACCTATTAGAAATGTGCAGTCAAGCGTGAGTCGGACTTAATTACTTAGTTTTTGATCCAACTCCCACGGGTTTTTGTAAAGACATTTCTCTCACGTTTCACATTGAAAATACATTGTTTAAATTGTGTAATGTACGGAACCCTTAGAACGTGAGTCCGACTCGCACTTGGCCGGTTTTTTTAAACTAAATTCACCGTCCAAAAACCTATTTGGTAAAATGAAAACTTACTTTTGTGTCTCTGATACAAGTTTTTTTAATGAAGTCATATACCATACATACAATATTACCCTGCATTATGTTGCATATTGTCATTAATATTGCGGAATAAAGCACTTGTATCAAAATTATTGTAATATTAAAAGTAATAAAACGCGTACAATCTACAAAAAAATGAGCACAATTACATCATTTACACATAATTGTCGACCAATGTTAAGTACCCACCCGTGCTACGGCGTAGCGTAGCTCTTTATAATTTTTACTCGCTTTGTAGCAAAAATTATTGCGAAGCTTTTCTCTTGGGGATTTTATATAATGAAATTATAAGCCTGATGATAATATTAAAAGCTTTCCATATAAATCCTAATAAGATCAGCTAATTTATATGAAACACGGCGTCCGTTCTGCGACAGATAAAATAATTCAATTATTCAGTGCAAAGGAGACCAAATTCTGATTTAATAATTTGTTAAGGTTTTGATATTGTTTTGATACGACTCATACGTTGTTGTGCGCAAAATGCAATCAGAATCGTGTCATTAGGTATCCCGCTCGCACTTCTTGGTTCGCGTGAGATGAATAATAACATCAATAACATACTGTACAATCTCAAACTGACGAACATTTGTTCAGAAACTTTTTAAAATTACTACTATGTTTTAATTTTTAGTACACTTTAAAGTTTATTCTAAGACGCAATGTATTGCGAATTTTGTTATGTTCCAAGCGTGACAAGCAACGTCAATAACAAGGTGTTAGCGTACATTAAATACAGTATTTTATTTTGTATGAAAAATAAAGTAAAAGATTCATAGTTTTTAAAAGTTGTTAAACAAAAGATTTATCGTTTGAGGCTCCAATATTATGTTTTAATTGCTCGTGTTACAGGCCACACTCGGTATGACCCAGACGTTATTTTGTGTTTAGCATTTTTTCAGTTTCAACGAAACCGTAAAAGCGGCAAATATTGGCCATAATGATTTAACGACGGCTGTTTATAACGACCCATAAGGCTCATTCACTGTCGTACATTAAAATTTAATTGTAATTAATGTACTTGACGGAAAACTGGCCTTATTGCAGATGCCATTAAGATATTTTAACTGGCAGACGAGCAATTTCACGGTTCGGTTATGTATCTCTGTATGGCTCTTAAGGTACCTGGCCTTATTGGACATGCCATTAAGATATTTTAACTGGCACACGAGCAATTTCACGGTTCGGTTATGTATCTCTGTATGGCTCTTAAGGTGCCTGGCCTTATTGGAGATGCCATTAAGATATTTTAACTGGCAGACGAGCAATTTCACGGTTCGGTTATGTATCTCTGTATGGTTCTTAAGGTACCTGGCCTTATTGGAGATGCCATTAAGATATTTTAACTGGCAGACGAGCAATTTCACGGTTCGGTTATGTATCTCTGTATGGTTCTTAAGGTACCTGGCCTTATTGGAGATGCCATTAAGATATTTTAACTGGCAGACGAGCAATTTCACGGTTCGGTTATGTATCTCTGTGTGGCTCTTAAGGTGCAGTCGCCATCAGTTATATCGGAGCGGCCGAGGTGCTCATAAATATCTGAACACGCACTCTAATGCCTTGACAATAGCGGCGTGTTCAGATATTTGATACTATTAGATATTTGACTATACTACTAACTTAAAATACTACGAAAAAGTGATCAAGCCCTCCAGTGCCTCAGGCTGGAATCGAACCAGCGTCCTCTGCTATCGCGGCAGGTGCCTTGAGCCATTCGGCCACCGGGGTCACGGCGGTATAGGTCGAGTTCGTGCGTCGCCTGCGTCTCCTCAGCATACGCTTTACACACTCATTCTCACTGTGTACATCCGGCATCGCGTCTTTTCATTTGTAGTCTTTTTCGCACTCATTAAATGTTGATACAAGTGATGGCTTCTCTTTTCCGCACTTACTATTTCTTTTTTTAAGCTTAATCGTAAGCTATTATATATCTGTGACCTATAGATATCAAAAGCTGCAACATCTTGCATCAGTAATCTCAGCTAGTTCAGCCATCCACAATAAGACAATGTTAAATGCAAATGAAGCATCTAAAGTTAAAATCGCCGCAAACGTTGGCCCAACATGCCAGGGTAATAAATCCTCTGAAGTGAACTGTACGGGTTGTACATCTGAGCTGATATGATTCTTGATCTTGATCTTGATGGTTGATTGATATCTTGATGGAAACACTGATTTATGTATATTTATTTATTTATAACCAAGGTATATAATGAGTACTAGCTAGGAGCACGTATGTACGTAAACTGAAATATAAATCGAATTAAAGCGTAATCGCATAAACAGCAATCATTCATTATATTAAATGCTGACGCGAGAAATGTGCGATGCTTGCATTGTACATGAACTATCCACTTTGGACTTCAACTATGCGGTATTTTCGAACAAAATTTCATTAAAAGTCCCCAGCAAGCTCAGCCGAATTTCACCATTACATACACACGGAGTTTCGTTCTCATTTTTAAACTACGTGTTGGATTGTAATGAAACTTTACACGTACAATGATATGATGTATTATCTAGTCCTGGGGCCCTATTCGAGATGCACAACTGTCAGTTTCGTCTTCAACATCAGTTCAACAGTGGAATGAATCATTTGTTCATCAACCGTGGAAAGTATCATTTGGTACAACCAAAACTCATTCATTGAAAAAATTATTCAACAAAAATCAACTTTGTTTTCTTACTACTATACGGTTTAAAATGGCTCTGAACTCGTCGTGGTTCGGTTTGGTTTCGTTGTCACCTAACTGTGGATTGCTAATGTCAAATTTACCTATTCGACAACACACGATTTCTTCCATTCAACTGAAGTTCAACACGTAACGTCACTTAACGCATGTCGAATACCGCTCCTGTAATCCATACTAATATTATAAATGCGAAAGTCTGTCTGTCTGTGTGTTACCTCTTCACGCTTAAACCGCTGAACCGGTTTTGTTGAAATTTGGTATACAGATAGTTTGAGTCCCGGGGAAGGACATAGGATACTTTTTATCCCAGAACTCACTCAGATGGGGTGAAAAGGGGGGTGGAAATTTGTATGGGGAATCAATAACCGCTGAACCGATTTAGATGAAACTTGGTATGGGGATAGTTTGAGTTATGGGAAAGGATATAGAATAATTTTATCCCCGAAATCATCCCTTAAGGGTGTAAAAAATAGGGTGGAAATGTATAGTGTGGACCAATTTACTAATTCCACGCAGACGAAGTCGCGGGCAAAAGCTAGTTAGTTTATATAGCTCCAGTTTATAAAACAAACTAAATAGAGCAAAAACAAGTTTTGTATGAAAAACATAAATTCGATGTATTTTTTTACTGTGGTATCTGAAGCTACATAAGTTAATTACAGGACTAGATATACTATACCTTATCCTATTTTAAGTACAAAGTTTCAGAGCAAACTAGCTACTCGTTTAAAAATGAGAGCGAGACTACGTTTGTATGGAGAACCGAGCTTGCTGGGGACCTAACGTATAAATGCTTAACAAGGTTAAAACAATATCAGAAAAACTTGGTTAGGTTTGGTAATACGATCAGACGGATCCACTTGATCTGAGTCCCTGTCAAAGTCGACATAGTTAGACATCGGAATGTTGGGAGTAATATTTAATGACAGCTAGGGAGTTCCTGTATCAATATTGCCATGATGACATTGCCATACTTTGTCATTGCAAATGTCATGCAGAGTTATATTGGTCCGACACTATCCGTCTATCAAGAACAGACTCAATATAGAAGCGACTCGGGATCAGGGCTGTGAGGTTCTCTCAGTAACAGGTACAGCCGCCGACAGGCTGTTGCTCGTTTAGCGCCATCCTGCACCAGGAGGACGCGTCCAGGGTAAGTGTAAGGCCTGAGTGGACCCTCGAGTTGAGCGTGCAGCGGGGCGGGGCGTGGAGAAGTTCATCGAGCGCCTCGCGCGGTCTATGTTCGACCGCGCAGACAACGCCGGGCACGAACCTCAAGAACATCGCGCCACATAACTCCAGTAGCAGAGCCCCAGCAAGCACAACACACATTCGGACACGACACGCCACTCACGCTAGCTAAAGCTACCGGTCGCCTTCACCGCGGCCCCGACACCTGGTCCCGCTCAAACGGTATCACCGGGCTAGGGGTCGTGGGGTTGGGTAACGATCGGTAGCAAGTAGCTAGCCCACAACAGCAGCCAATTCGTCCCCCAAATGACGAAGATTGACCTCCCCACATCGGTGGGGAGCGGCAACTGCCGTCGCAGCCAGAAGGCGGACACGGCCTCTCATACCTCCCCTCGGGGAGGTATCGAACGACATCCATCCAGGGCGTACAGCGTGCATGTTAAACAAATTCAAACGTACAGGAGCCGCCTTAGTGCACGCTGCTTAAATAACTTGTGAGCCCGACGCGACGCTGCACGCCCCGCCGCCGCCCGCCGCTGATGCTCCGCTTTGTGCGTCCACTCAGGCCTTACACTAATAGTGGCAATTCCTGCGGACGTGAGCAACTTAATCCTTTATCAAGAACTGACTGAAACCGACAAACATCTTCATGACAGAAAGCTATCAAACTAAGCACCCTGGTAATCTAAATACGAAGACTACTCAAAGTGGCCCTTGAGACCCGCTGGAGTTTCCCTGTTTGGAATCTCTTAACTACACAGACTTAACATTCAGACACCGTAAAAGTGGACACTTTAGGACAGTCAGCGCCAAAAGTAGCGGATAAGTCTACGCGTCAAAAGTACATATGAGTAGGGTAAACCCTCCAGTGAATGAACACCCCCAGTGAATGAACAAATTCACGTTTTTTGTCTATAATAAGAAATATAGCAATTTCTACCACTTGTCGTATTTTTTTTCTTATAAACAGCTTTATTTCCTATGCAATGGCAACTCGTGATAAATCTAATTTCAACCAGTTTGAATGTGACTGGCGTTTATGAAGTTTACGTGTTTCTGGTTTTGAAGTTTTGTATGGAAAAATTAGATCCCAGATAAGAACAGTGTACGTTTGGAGCAACATATGAAGTGCTTATTTAATGTTTACCTGTACAAAGTTTAGTTATTTGGATAGATTAAGAGTTAAACCTTCTATAAATGCACACTTTGTTGGCGTATTATGCCATTAAGTCTTTATTTTTTAGAGTTCCATTATGGATGTTCCATGGCTTATCAAATGTTCTGACACCAGTAAATGAACGGTGTGTTCATTCACTGGTGTCGTCTAGATTTCATTTTTTTTCTAAATTTATATGTAAACGAAATGGTATTGAGTTTGTTTTTTGTGATTCTTTATAGAAAACGATTCTGATTCATTAAGCCAGTATTGGAACAAACCAAATTTCTATAGTCCATTTACTAGATTTTACATGCCTATGTATGAACAGTACAAAATTTGGCTTGTTCATTCATTGGGTTTCTACTAATAATATGTATGAACAATGTAACCACGAACAACGGAATGAAAAGTCTGTTATTTTAAGCATTATTTGCTGAGTCTGGCCTTTTTTCATCAAAATAGGCACGTTGTTTCTTGTTTTAAATATTGATTCTCTTTTTATTATTAATATGTAACAGATTTCTGTGTTATTGGTGAATAACCATCATTTTATTACAATCTAATATATTTAATATCAAATGGAGGGGATAAAAAGATATGAACGCTTTCGCTATACCTACTAGAATAGAGCTGGAAACGGGTTTTGTGTTATAAATGTCTTTTTAATGCTAATTAAATTATGTTCATTCACTGGGTTTTGCGGTGTTCATTCACTAGTTTTCGTGTTCATTCATTAGGTTTTTGGGAGCTTTTTGATAAATTATGTTATAACTCAAAAACTATGAAAGTAATTAAAAATCGCAGAAATTACTTTCTTAATTATTAAATGAGGATTGATTAAATTGCAATTAATTATTTAAATTATTAATGAATGCTGAGAAATGATTTTTCAAACTTGGAAAATTGCTTAAGTGTTCATTCACTGGAGGTCTTACCCTATCTCAATAGCTATATGTAAATCAATTAGAATGTACCAGATAGTTTTGAACGCGAACTGCAGAGATATATTTTTATTTGTAAAACATTGATGTTACGTTATCCAGCCGCTTTCCAGTGAAGAAACATCGGGAGGAAAATGAACCAAAAAAAAAGGTTAGTCTGGGTTGAAAAGTCAGATGGCAGTCGCTTTGGTATAACCTGCCGGGCTAGCACATGATTGGCGCGAGAGTATCTCGCCGCGACATAGACTACCCGTCCCTCTTTAATTCATACAGTTAGTAAAAGACGGGTAGTCTATCTCGCGGCGAGATACTGTCGCGCCAATCATATGCTCGGCCTACTGGTACCGTTTCTCGGGACTAAGTTACTAAGAGGACAGATCCCTAAGTGAACAGTGGCAAAAATGCCAGGACAACGATAGTAGTGTGACCTATAAGTACGAGTGGCAGAGAACATAGTAGTATGTATAATAATAGAATCGTTTTCTTTAATCAAAGATGTCTTTACGCATTTTTTGGATTTAATGTAATCTTTACACATAATTAAATATATTAATAACGGGTCACTCACGTATTGTGAAACATGTCGAGCGTTTTCGACTTAAAATACGTGAGTGACCCGTTATTAATATATTTAATATGTCTGTGTCTCACGGAAGTTTTGTTATTAAAATCTTTACACATGTTTTGGATTTAATGTCACGTTTTCATCCTATTTCACAAGCAGACATTTGGTTTCACCGGTTCCGGTGCAAGTAAATCTAACCTTGTAAGTTAAATGTTACAAATTTTCCGAAATTGAAACCTACATGCTTTCGAAGAAAAGTCTTATCTGGGGGAAGGAAGTGCCCTCGCCGAGTCGAGCAAAACAAAGAGGCACATCCGTACCATCCTTTTCTCGAAGCCATTCGGGCCATTTTCAACGTCCTGTAATTTTGTGCTGGCTAAAGCTAGAACCCTGAATTTACATATACGGCCAAGTCATTATATGTAAAAATTAAAGATATCTAAAATATCTATACGGTTTTAACACCCCCTGGCACTGACTAAAATAACCGACTTGGTATCACATTACATCTCAAAACTTTTTTGTAGTAGTAGTCGTTGCGAGACTTTCATCTTTTTACATGTAATGTTTTTGGTGGGATATATCGCTGCTTATCTAAAATAACGTAGTATTTCAAAAATCGTATTTTTTCAGGAGAGCGGTTTGAAAAATAAACAAAATGTATCAAGCCATAACTTTTATTGTAATAAACTAAAATCAATAATTATTTCTGTTTCCTTCTTGTTTTTTAATAAAGTACAAGGTAAATCAATAAAAATGTTATGAATAACAAAAACTATAGTTCAAAATCAAAAATATTTGAACATACTTAGCATTGTGACGTGCAATTTTTAAGATATGGTCGAGTTTTTTTGAGCAATATGGACCCAACACAAAATAGTTCACTAAAATGGTTTATTTTTATGTCGAATATCGGCACATTCGTCTTTACCAATAAAAGTAACTATCAGTTTATCAGTAATACCGTAGTATTACTATAATGACTTTTCAATGCTTGCGTCGTAAGAAGTAAGAATGAATCTCCTTTATCACGAATCTAAATAGTATTTAAAGCAATATTTTGTTTTCTAAACATTATTACAAACATAACTGTAATATTGTTTGTGTTAACTCTCTCGATCTCTCTTCATAGCTATCTATCCCACATGCTGGTGGGGTCAGCTTTCCTGCTGAACCTTCTCCACTTCGCCCTGTCTACGACATCGTCCTCGGATAACCTGCACTCACTCATGTCCTTTAGCACTACATCCTTCCATCTTGTTCTGGTTGTATGTTGGTGTTATATATCTATAAATTAATGCAAAAAAAAAAAAAATCTCAAACAGTAAACAAAATTGAAAAACAATCTTATTAAACTTGTGAAATGAAAAAAACAACAGTATTATTTACTTAAACATAATTCTATTGTATTGTGTGTAAGCTTATTTATAATTAATAGTCATATTTTGACTAAGTAAACTCGAGTGAAATCCCCTAGTGTGCAAATATGGTACTAAAGTGTTGTCCAATGGTTAAAAGTTATGTTTGTTAAATAGCAAATCTACATTATCATAAATATAATTAGATCAATTTAGACATATTCTATGAACGAATAAAATGATTTAATTCCTCCAATTATAATAAAGTACTGTAGTTGACTTGGAATTGGTTAGCGGTTTCCGTTCGCGCTCTTTTATTAAAACGAAGTAGGAGGGATGTTTTTTACCGGTAACCGATACCAAGTCCAAGCGCCATTCTGTTATTAGATTGCAAACTGTGAACAAATTTGATCGTAAAGTAAGGTGACCGAAATATAATCTAGTTATTTAAAGTGAAACCGTGGTAGCGGCATTGGGTTAGTGTGTGGTAGTGGTTTTACATGTGTTGTCTTAATTGTATTGTATAGTAATCGGGCGATTTCCCGCGCCAGTCGTCTGACTGGCGCCTATTTTGCGTGACAGGGGTGGTGGGCTAGTCCTGCCAGCCCAGCTCGTCGAGGAATCTTATTCAACCCTTGATGTAGAGTAGGACCTCGGGGTGGTCTCTCGGGGATACGAGATGTTTTACCCTGTATGGGCCACTACGCTGCATTCAAACACCACGTGAGAGGCTGTCTCTTCTGTCTCCATGCATTCTCGGCATAGTTATGGCACCTGTTATAAAAAAATGTTTGTTAAATAGTCCATGACCTGTTATGACACTGGTTATTGGTTACCATATACTCAGTCGGACCTTACCTAGTTGAAGGAGCGCCCTTGTGAGTTTTTCGTTGATGCCAGGCATGGCTTATTGTTTGGCCTGTCTGCATCCAGTCTGGTTTAGCCAGTGCTCTGTGTGTAGTTTTCCTGTCTGTACGTGCTAGCAGCATTGAGCGTACCTTGCTAAACGTCCAGTCGCCCCCGCACTCGTGACTCGACCCTTGCCTGGCAAGCTCGTGCGCAGCATCGTTACCCTGAGATCTACTGTGTTCCTTGATACATTGTAGGGTGATCTTGTTATTATGACATACCTCCGTTAGTCGTACGGGGCATTCGTGTATAAGTTTGGATGTAACTATATGGCTTTTTAGAGCCTTTAAGAGTGCTCTGCTGTCGGAGAGTATGCGGATCGAGGATCCTACTACCTTACTTACAGTAATGGCAGCCGCCGCATTTATGTTGCCCATTGCACTCAGCTTGGAATACCGAGTTATGGGCTCCTAGCGGAGTACTAACAATCATGTTCAGCCCGCGCAGCATGGTTTCCCCTATCACTAAGTCCGTCACTTTCGCACTCACATACTTGTTAGAACGTGACAGGCATGGTGATAAGCGTACCGTGCTACGACTCCAGGTCTACCGAGAACATGAACATAATTATTATAGTACCACTGTGTTCTTATGAGCCCTACTAATCAGTTACTTCTACTAAGTGCCCATATAAAACGAGACACAGTGTAAACTCGCATTATTTGGTGACAAGCCTAATTCGGTGATACAAGTTTTGAAGCATGACACCGAGGAAAGCTAGTACATGGCGGGCATCTACGACGTTTGTTGTAGACGTTTCTTTACAGCGTCTTTTATAACAAATATTCAGGTTGATGTAAAGATTCTGAAACATCTTGCCTGTTTGCGTGTTCATGTCTGAAAAACAAACGACTTTAATGTTTTGTACACTGAAATAACGTATTGTACCTACACGTAATGCTCCATACGTGTACCTACAATACGTTCAGAGCTGATCCCGCCCGTCATACATTTAGGCCGCGGACGGATGCAAGCGGCGCGCGGTCTTACACATTTTATAGCCAATAGGTAGGTAAGTATGTGGCGATCGGCGTCAGCGTTTTTAAGCGCGCATGCTCAGAGAATACATCTTGTGGTCGAGTGACATCATTGGAACACAAACCCTCCCGGTTACAGTGGTTACGCCCACAAATAGGCACGAACAAGAAAAAAATAGAAGTTACAAACGTGCGAGACTAGATAAAAATACTGACATGCAACGTACAAAGAAGAATACACAGGCATGAATACAAAATTATGTTATCAGAGCTTCCATTTAATGCAAAAATACATAAACTATAGAGATATTTATGTTTCCGTCAACCTTCAGCTATGTGTAGATAATAAACAAGCCCCACAGCTAAGTTAAAAGTAGTATTATTCATGTAAATGCTAGTTATCACTTTCTTGAATATGTCTTACATCAGGCAACTGAATGTGATTTTGTGAATAACAGTGAACTATTTCATATTAACTAACAATACTTAATTATTTTTATCAAGTAAAGGGGATTATTTTGCTATAGCGACCGTGTCTATATCTATGATTTTAGTAAATACAAGTACATTTGTTTTTACTACAAAATATTTGTACTTACTTTTTCTTGAATAGTGTCCTATCCACTAATGATACACTGTTTCACAAATTTTCTTTACTATTCCGCCAAACGATTTGTGAATACTACACTGTTGCACAAAAAACTCATTAACGACTCGTGTATTATTTCGTGTTGAGCCGTTATTCACCAAACAAACGCAGTAACGATGCGGACAGTCGTGGCACAACTGGTCAGAGGCCGGTCTCGCTCATAAGATGGCGTCACAATCAGACCAATGTCATAACGGCACAAAGCTGCCATCTGGTCATTTTTTAACGTAACTCCACGGGAGTTTTATTCACGATAAACTTTGGCGTATTGCGCGTCCAGCTGTATGCTTAGTTGCAAAATGAACTATTTCACGATAGAGCGTTCTTTTAGATAAGCAGCGATATGTATTACCATCAGGTTTGTCTGCTGATGAAGAGAGACAGATAAATGTCAATCAACTTCTTGTACAGCTGCGGTGTCTTTCACACTAAGTCTGTGACTATCAGGTTCTATTCCAACTATGTATTCCAAGTTTCGACCACGTGACTGGGATGCCATATTTTATTGCTTACTGGATATTCACAAAACATTCAGTTGAGACCACTTTCCCAGTGATGATGACGAAATTCCGTTGGGTGGCTGCTTTTTAATTAAGGATAATAAACAAACATACTATATAAATTAGGTACTCTAAATGTTACAGGAAATGTGTGCTATATTATGTATATGTTAAAATCAAGTTGAAAAGAAAAAGAAGCCAGGTATGTTGTCCAAATGATTTAATGGCTATATTTTTTTTACAAATCAGTTTTAAGAACGGGTGAAATACTTCCCATTGAAAATATATCAAATTTCTGTTTATTTTAAATAAAGAATATTCGGTGGTTCATCATATGTTAGGACACCTAATACGAAACGACAACTTTTTCCTTAACATCCTGGAAGGAAAAATTGAAAAGACGAGAGGCAGTAGAAAGCCTAGAATCACATACCTGAGCCAAGTAAAAGAGAATGCATCGTACGAGCAAATCAAAAGACTGGCTCAGGAAAGAAAGGACTGGCAATTACTCCACCGACAAGAGCAAAGCTCTTAAGTGATGATGATGATGATGATAATCATATACAAAATTAAGAGTTACTCATGTCGGTGGAGCGTATTCCATATGTGTCGGTCCTCTCCCTTCTATTTGACAGCCTGATACGACACGACGTTGATTTTTCCTTTATTAGATCCATGTCCGCTCTCCTTGGTCTCTCCTTCTTCCTCTTTGCTCTACACACAAACAATATTTTGTTTACAATACGAACTTCCTACAATATTGAATTAAAAATAATTGATTTGTTTGATTTCGATGTTCCTTCCTTTGTAACGATGGCAGGATCAAACACGGGTTGTGTTTAACGTTCAAAAAATTGAGAGCAAAAATTCCGTTTCCTACCAACTCAGTAGTGCTTGAACCTTAAATTACCATCTCCGACACTGTTCTGATAACCATAAAACCTTGTTGCAAATAGGGATCAATCGAAATATCGAAAACTGCAATCGAAATAAATAATGTATGGAAATAGTGATTTTACGTAGCATCTGTCATCCCAATAAATTTTTACTTTTCATTTGACGTTTGCGATGTACTATTGTGATCTTTTGGCTAGGCCCCCTGGCTCTTGGTAACCACACGGTTGTACATAGAACGAGATAGTACTGATCCATAGGAGACTAGAGTAGAGTTCCGTTCTGAAAGCAAGGATCGATCAAATTAAAGCACCGTGTCTCGCTCTCAATAGTTGAAGAATTATCATAAATTGGCATATTGACTTATTGTAATGTTGACATTATTGTCTAATGACGTCATTGCTCCCTTAATCAAAACGAGATGCTATTCTCTAGTTTGACTTCTCTTTCGTTCACACTTTTTGTTGAAGTACTCAGTCCGGAATCTACACAGGTCCGTGGGTAACCCAATGTGACGTAACAAACAAATAAACCGATCCCGGGAGTTATAAGTTATTGCACTTCGTGCCGGCATCCCTCCGAGTTAGATTTGATACGTGACAGACTGAGTAAATACTCGGGGTCGGGAGTAATGGCGGGAGTGAGGGAGGACTATTCGGATTTTACTAATTGATTTAGTTTTGATATCACTCAAACTCTCACAGTATATATTATCTCGCTTGACTTTCCGGTAGGTATTATATTGGAAGTGGCGCTTAGTATTTAATGTATCATTAACCTTCCGTAAGACAATGGCGGTCGTTACATATACTCATTAGGCAAACTGGGGTAATTTGACCTGTTTTTGTTTAAAGCTGTACAGTGAGCTGCGAAAATGCATGGAGAAATTATGAATAAATTCATTGATAAATTCGCCATGCACTTTTACGGCTGATGGTACATGTACAGTCGCCATCAGATATATCGGAGCGGCCAAGGTGTTCACAATATCTGAACACGCACTGTAACGCCCTAACAATAAGGGCGTGTTCAGATATTTGTGAACGTCTCGGCCGCTCCGATATATCTGATGGCGACTGTACATACGAGATGAGATGCTTTGATATCTTAAATTAGCCAAGCCATCGAATTTTATGGACGCATCGCATCTATAGGCCGAGCATATGATTGGCGCGACAGTATCTCGCCGCGAGATAGACGACCCGTCTTTTACTAACTGTATGAATTAAAGGGGGACGGGTAGTCTATGTCGCGGCGAGATACTCTCGCGCCAATCATGTGCTAGCCCGGCTGCTACCTACAAATCTAACCCTTGGTTTTCAGATTGACGCCGCACCGTACGGCTTCAAGTTCTATAGATGTCTTTATATATAGGACAAGTAAGACTGTCAAAGGTATATTATTATACTTCGAACGTGAATTTTAGAAATGTATCTGTATTTGGAAAAGTTATCTCGGATGGCAGATACTTTTGGCGCGTTGTTTCATCCGCTACTATTGATACTGACGGTACAATATAAGCGCAATTCCACCGTATGTCCTAAAAAATCTCCCACCTAGTTTTGAAAAAGTAGGTATGGCATTTTTGTAACTCAACGGCATTTTTTTTGGGAAAACGTGATTTCATATTTATTCCGACTAAAATGAGAAGCCAAATTTTAATTTGATTTGATTTGATTTACTGATTAAAAATACATAAGCAAAATAAAAAATAAAATCAAAAAACCATAGAATAAACATTCAAATACTATTAAAATACTTACATTTATAGAATCATTAGTCATTACAAATTTAAGATTCAAATTAGATTAGATTCAAATAAACAATATACAAATCAAAATTTAAAGAATATAAGTCATAATTATCCAAATACGATAAAAATTCGTCAAAAAAACTGGTCAAATGGTGTCCACACTATTTTTCCAACAATTAACATGCCTTACCGGCTCCATTTGAAGACCGAACTATTAGATTAGACTGTAAATATCTTTGTTTACGGCATCTGCTGTCGCTTGCGAGTTGTTTGCCAAACAACAGTAATAGACTCGATAAACTAGCCTGTGTTTAACCTGTACATTGTGCACTGCGGCTTCGTGCTGCACAAATGGACAGAAGTCTACCACACCTTATTTAATTACTATGTAGAAAGTTAGAGAGAAGTAGAGAGTACTCTCTCCAGGCGGGTGTTATGCCTAGACCGAATTCCGATAGAGGAATTGTCTTTATTATAATAGGCATTCGGAACTCCGTTAGCGCAATATAGGAGATATTATGGCGCTTCTTTGTATGTATATAAATAGCTCTACTAACGCCATCTATTAGATCTTGTGGCACGACGTTGGCAGTGACAGACAGTGAACGGAAATATACCTGTGACAGAGGAGATGCCATAACTACTAATTGAGACAATTATATGTATATGTAAACAAAATATATTGAGTCAATCATCAAAATCATTATTATTTTGGAAAGTCGTATGTGTATTTTTTTTGGGTCAAATAGCAATGATATTCTTTAGAAAAGTTACCCAGTATCATATATCACACTTTAAAAATTATATAATAAAACTGAGTTAGGTTTTAATTTTGACGATCACTTAAATCGGTCACTAAGTTTTGTTACTAGGTTTTCAACTGATTAAATAATATATAAAATAAAGTATATATACTAAAATATTCAAATGGATCCAGATCCAGATCAGACCGGACCCGGGTATGTCCTTAAACTACGTCCAAAAGAGAGGTATGGGCACTGTGAATGACATCTCGCTTTGTGTGGTAGGGCACAGGACAGCGGATTTCATTCCAGATCTAGAGCAGAGCCCAACTGGGGAAGTACCTCCACCTTACAGAAAACCGCAGCCAAATAACACTACACCCTACTCATAGTGTTGTGTTCCTGCCGGTGAGTAAGGTTAATGCCAGAGCTCAACGAGGGAGAGGAGTGTTAGGGTCGGCAACGCGCATACGCGCATACTCCTCTGGAGTTGCAGGCGTACATAGGCTACGGAGACTGCTTAACATCAGGCGGGCCGTATGCTTGTTTGCCATCGACGTAGTATAAAAAAAAAAGATCTTCTTGCTCACTGCCTTGCCTTGCCTTTATTGTTATCTTTCTTTACATACCTAAATACAAACACGCACTCGGAGGTGCCAGTCACTCCATCACTCACCGAAATAGATGACTCGTTGTTAGTAATTAATCAAAGATCGCAGATAAGCCGGTTTTCTGCTTAATCCTCGCATTTTGATTGGCTCATTAGTTTCACGACACGCATCGAAAATCCGAGAGGGTAATACGTAATGCTAGATTAATTTATTACCAGATTAGTTGTGGATTTGAATTCCTGTAAAGGACATTGAATTTCATAATGAGCCCGAAATATTTTTGGAAGTTACTCTCTCTGCAAAGAACCCGCTAGGTGGGTTCATTTTGTATTGAAAATGGGATACGTGGCACTAAAAGTGTTAAAGGGGTCAAATGGCGAACTTACCCGTAATCCCAGCATACTACAATCAACTTTCTTAAGTCCTAGATAAACTTGTGCAAGAGATATAAAATTAAATTAGGGCAAATTCTTCGTTATTCTCAAGAAATGTCATTTCTTTTGTTTTTGACTATAGGTATGTGGATCTATCGTAGAATGCTTAAAATAAAATGGACCGACAGAGTTAGTAACGAAAGAGTCATGTTATTAATGAAGAAAAAGGTGGAAGTCGTAACAACTATTAAAGAAAGGAAAGCTTCATATTTCGGACATATATATAGAAACGCAAAATACGACTTGTTAAAACTAATAATTGAAGGGAAGATTGAAGGGAAACGAGGACGTGGCAGAAGGAGAATATCATGGACAAGGAACATAAGGGACTGGTTAGACGTGGACAGTACAGAAAAACTAATTCGCATGACTACGGATAGAACGGCATATAGGCATAAGGTCGCCAACCTCTGGGACGGAGAAGGCACTTGAAGAAGAAGAAGAAGAAGGTATTACAAAAATGTAGACCCATTAATCACTGGATAAAACCTGATGTTCTTTAGAATCGCTTCTACATTTGAATTTGTTAGAAAAATTAAAGAACCATTTTTGTTTTAAGACTACTTTGAACTCGTGTCATGTATATGGTTTATTTTTCTTAACTTCGTTTGACAGAATATAATGTACCATTAAATCACACCAAATAATAAACATTAGGGTAGTTTCAGATTTTTCCTCACTATCAGTTAAATGGATAGTGAGGAAAAATCTGAAACTAGCGCATTTGGATGAAAAGCCCTGTACACAGTACTAGCGAGAAACACTTTTGATCACACAAATTATTCGCCCTCTATTAATTTAATTCCGACGCTGTTAATATCTATTAAAAGCTGCGTTTTGTACAGATTTAATTCGCGGTTCGACGGCCCGTAATCACACTATTATGTAAAATTAAACGTGTAAAATATTATTATCCGATGCAATCATATCGGTGAGATATTAAAAAAACCGGCCAAGTGCGAGTCGGACTCGCGTTCCAAGCGTTCCAAGGGCGTACATTACACAATTTAAACAATGTGTTTTTTATGTGAAACGTGAGTAAAATGTCTTTAAAAAAACCCGTAGGGGTCAGATCAAAAACTAAGTAATTAAGTCCGACTCACGCTTGACTGCAATTTTTAATAGGTTTTCTTGTTATCTATAGGTAAAGATCTATTTTGTGTATTTATTTCAAAATTTTAGACCCAGTAGTTTCGGAGATAAAGGGGGGGAATTGTCATTTTTTGCCTATTTTCTTGAATATCTTCTAAATTGTTTATCCTAAAATTATAAAAAATATATTTGAGGTTCTCACAATGTGCTCATTCATTTGATATATAACACGATATAGTTTGAAAACGTTATTTTTTAATTTTCTCATTTACATTTGTTTACGTTACATGTCCATCTTTGGGTCACAAACTTACATATGTATACCAAATTTCAACTTAATTGGTCCAGTAGTTTCGTATAAAATAGGCTGTGACAGACGGACAGACAGACAGACAGACGCACGTGTGATCCTATAAGGGTTCCGTTTTTTCCTTTTGAGGTACGGAACCCTAATTATGTTAAAGGGTTACTCACGCATTATTAAGGTGTAGTAGGAGCCAGCAGTTTTTGTAAAATCGTAGCGCTTTTCCTGAAAAGCTTTTTTTACCCTTTGGATACAAAGGGTAAAAACGGGACCCTATTACTGTACCGTAACTTGTTGGCGCCATCAATTAGATATTTACATATAATTGGATTGATCTTGCTAAATGATCTCATTCGTTGTTAATGATCTCGGGAATATATGTAGTCATTTCAATTTTAATTTTAATTGCGAGCTTCACGGGCAAAGGTATTTTAATTTCAAAGCCTTTTATTTGGACAAATTGAAAATGTATTTATATTTGGGCTGAATGATTCAATGTTTTGATTAAAGTAACTGATAGAATACTACTACTAATATTGAATATTCTTGATATTTTCAAATGAACGTAGTGCATTATTCGTAACAAAAAAATCGTAGTTTAAGATAAAATGGATAAAGGTTAAATTAAGATTTGAAAATAAAAAGTAGTAAGTTATAATGAATAATGATATTCATAGAAAGCAACCTTCACATCATACATTTAAGCAAAAGTCCGTACAAATATTTTGATTTGCTCTTTATAGATTTAAAACAAGTATTTGGCTTTTTCTGATAAAAGCGGCGGTCTCGCTGAATCTCGTCCATTTTACTGCACAAATATTTGTGAATTCTATCTGATTTTTGATTGTACTTGCAACTCATTGTTTTCTGTTGGTAAATAAATCTTTTTTTACCCATCTACCTATAAATGGACCTACGTACGTACATACATACGTACGGGTATAGACCTACGTGTATTTTTTTTTCACACTATAAATGCCGAGTGCCTTGTACATCCCACACACGCCGCGTGATCTGAATGTAATGAGAACTCGTATCGGATGCCTAGCAGACATCCTATTGCATTGAGACCGCCCACTGCATGTAATTACGGTGGTTTTATTAAAGTAGGTATGGTAAGAGGCTTAGGTACACGTGTTCGAATCCAGCGATACACTTTTAAGCTGACCTCATGTGTATTACCTATAATATAGAACAAGTATTTTCAATACAACTGCAAATTAAATCGAGGCGTAGGTGCCATAAAACGATTTTAAAAGTTTTTTTTTTAATTTACCAATAACTATGCAATATTTTTTTTATGGATAGTCATCACTTGTGACAGTTTTGCCGCAACAGTGAGTGTGCCATTTAAATAAAAACAAATGAAAATGAAAATGAAAAATTGTTTATTTCGTTTAAGAATTACTTATACAGGTAAGTGTTGGTGCCTCTTTTTAAGTAAGAAAATACCTGTGTAAGTAATGATACATTGCGTGCTGAATTATTTTAAAAGGAAAAATAAAATCAAATATTATCATTCAGAACGGGCACACACCGCCCGCCTCAACTCGAATTACCTCGCCCAGCGACAGAAATCTGGTGGACTTCTGGCGTACTCTCTGTTCGGTTAGCGACGCGATGACGGAACGTTCAAAATGCCGGTGTATTGTGCTATTCCTTTATAAAACATAGTTTAACATGTTAAACACAGTATTCCATATTTACAACTATTTATATCTAAGTTACATAACATAACATAACACATCATTCTGTATATAATATTAGGTATAAGATAATTACGTTTGCCTACTATATTATAAAAAAAAATATTAGGAAAAAAGTACGTACAGTGTGTGTTTGATAATAAGAGTATACCCTGCTCAAAACGGGAATTGATAGCCTCGCTTCGCTCGCTCGTCTGTTTACCATATTCGTCCGGCAATCCTATTTCCCGATCTTTGTAAGTAGTTAAGTATTATCTATCGATTCACAATAAAACCGTCCTCCGTTGATAAGCAGTGTATTTCAAACTGGCAAATTCAGTATTATTACGCTGCCCTGATTATATCGGGAGAGACGTGATCAGAATGGAGCCTTAGTCCAGTCATTGAAGTTGTTGGTATGTACGACAACTGCAGTTATCTGATGCATTCAGGTTTTTAAAATATTATACTAATTTGATATTTATATCTCAGTTCATCATTGTACGATCGCGAGCAACAGTATCTAGCTGTCACTGGTCACTGAAGTAGCTAAGCGTAAGTTTTGTTATGGTAGAAAATGAAATGGCTTTGGACAGGGTAGAATGACGATTTTGGTGTCGTTACAATAAATAGCAATAACCTACCAATTAAAATTTTGGTAAAGCAATTTTTGTCATTGACAGTTAACTTGATCCACAATTTAAAAAAAATACAACTTTATCGCGGTTCACTTTAGTTCACCTCCACCACAAGGCAGCACAGACAATACAATACAAAAATTTACTGTTTAACCTCAGCCATCCCGGAATTCAATTTACAACTGGAAAAAAATCACAAATCAACAATAATAAACATCTCTTTTCCCAAGGATGCCAATAATAGATATTTTCGCCGTAAGCTATTTGTAAGAAATAAACAAGAAGTGAACACCGGAAAATTGCAATTAGATGGGATTACACCCACAGACAAGTTCTCAATTGGAATCCCTTTGTTCTTAGTAAAAACCAGAGACGATTAAAAATAATGATTGGTCTTACGGCTCGTACCAATGTTTCGGAACTTATGTATGATATACGAGGAACTCGAAAGATTTTAACCACGCATACTATAGTTACAATATATGTGTGCATGCATTTATTAATAATTTTATGACAATTTTTTCATTTAAGTAAAGTTTTGTTATATCTTCTTGAGAATAATTATTCTTGAATATGTATCATTTGATATTTACCAGTCGATTTTTGGGAGAAGGAAAACATCGTGAGGTAATCGGACTAATCCCAATACGGCCTAATTTTCTCTTCAGGTTGGAAGGTCTTTTAAAAATAAACTAAAAATGTTTTTATTAGACAGGTACACAAAATCAGATTAGCACGGTGTTATGTTTTTCGTTTTTAAGATAATCCATTTAAACATCGACATTAAGCCCTGGATAATAAGATACTGGTTGTATAAGGCCTGTACCTGATACTAGTTCCTATTGGCTATATGTTATTTCCTTACAATACGTAATACAGCATAGTACTAGATATAAGATTTTATTTTAAGTATGTTACTTGAATTGAAACAAATATTCCATCGGCGTCACATTTCTCTGACCAGTTTTGAACCTTGTTGCTATGAGATAAGGCCCAATGACTGGTCGGGTAAGTGTGTTGCTGCATGTTAGTACCAACACCTTACCAGACGTGACTCACTCCGCGATTTCGTCGCGCCGCTACAAGTACATGCGGCCGCCTCCAGTTCTGGGGTCTAGCCATGGTAATATTGGTAATTGCCGCGCACTGCTACGGAACGGACGCCTGTTTGCGCATTGTAGAAGCACTAACCCTTATGCTTCAAAGAAATAATTTAATAAAATATTGGCCATTAATATTTGTGATCGTCTAGTTGTAGATTGTAGGACCCGTTGTGATAAAATGTCGTTATGAAATCGTTGTATTTAAAATTATAATAAATTAATTTCGAAACCCCTTTTTTAATAAAACGTATAAATAAAATTGTCGCAGAAAAACATCCGTTTGCAAAAAACATAACCGCAAAAGAAATAATAATAATTGTTCTTATTAAGGATGACTCACTTTAGACCGGGCTGTGTCCGGGCCGGAGCTTCCGGCGTTTACTTTTCTATAATATGACAGGTGATCACGTGGTGCTTTGCATAGAAAACGAAGTGCCGGAAGCTCCGGCCCGGACACGTGCCGGTCTAACGTAAGTTATCCTTTATAACGTTTATACTGTCATAAAATAAACCCTCAGTGTAAGCTGTTCGTAATTAAAATTCAAGCCGCGTCGTATCCGTATTCATCAGTGAATTAAAATGCCGTCCGTATTACGGATCCGTATCCGTGTTCTAAAGTAAAACTAAAATTCATTTTCGTATTTAGTTTTAAGCTTCGTCGCGCTGCAAAGCAACAACGACCTGAAAGTAAAACCCGACCACAAAGGGACCTTGTGATATTAGACCGTGGGTCTAGAAAGGGGAACCTGTAGGTTATTACTTTGTTTTTGAATGCCCAGGGGCTCTCTGCCATTCTACCTTCGCATGTACAATATTTGAATGGATGTTCAGAGAGTCATTAAATGATACCATTTATCTGCAAAACACATAAATCTAACTAGCTAGAACGAATTTGCGATACACCACCTTGTTCTTGATGGATTTTAACTCCCCAGATGGCGCTGTTATAAGTGTTTTTGTTCATTTTCACCTGTAATAACTCCATCTGCGTGTGATAGCGCACAGTTCAAAGCAAAGTATTCATTCAATCACAACTGATTGCAATTTTCTAACAGATTTCACAGAATATTGTAGCCTATTAAGTATAGTTCTGTTCATAAAAATATTTTAATATACTTATGCTAAAAGCTTACTAAAGTTGCTATAAGCAAGGTCATCCCTCACTGACTTTGAGAAAGACTGCACGTGGAAGTAAAGGTGACATTCGAAAGGTGATATCAGCGTTAAAAAAAGTTTTGCAAACTATAATATCTATCGTGATGAAGAAAAATTGGTTTGAAGTTATTTGAAAAAATAGATAAAAATTACCATCTCCTCCTTTATCTCCGAAACTGCTGGCTCTTCAATTTTGGAAATAATACACAAAATAGTTTTTTTTACCTAACCTGTTGATTATAGGAACGCCTATAAGAAGTCTGCAGTCAAGCGTGTCGAAATTAAGAAAAAATACATTGTGAAAATATGTGCGAATTTTCCGGGTTTTTTGTAGATACAAACTATTGAAGTGTAATAAACCTAAGCATTCGGTAGCACAATCGTGCAAAAACAGAATTGACAAAAGTGCCCTGAGGCGAGTCACCGGATGAAAGATTTCCACAGAAAACCTTTTCTTACAACCAAATAAGTTTCTCGTCCATAATAATAATACAAAGGATTTCTATTCTTAGCATAGACTCCCTTCTCTTAGAGAGTATCTTAAATACGTAATAACTATGTACGTAGATTCCTTTTTCTTTCAAAATATCATCATGTCACACTTTTTTTTATATACTTACGTTCCCGAGTCAGTATTTTTTTTCTTAAATATAGAAGTTAGTAAGCTATTACAATGCAAAAACGATGAGAGTATGAAACTATGAACTATGTGTTTTTTTTGTAAAATATGAGTTTAAGCCGAAATAACAAAAGACTTGTACATTACTTTTTCATGTTCTCCATCATCATCATCATCATCATCATCATCATCATCATATCAGCCGATAGACGTCCAGTGCTGGACATAGGCCTCCCCCAAGGCTCGCCACTCCAACCGAACCTGTGCCGCTCGCATCCACCGAATTCCCGCGACCTTCACCAGGTCGTAGCTCCATCTCGTTGGAGGCCTACCGGCAGTTCGTCTTCCGGTACGCGGACGCCACTCCAGAACCTTGGCCCCACCGGCCATCAGTTCTGCGAGCAATGTGCCCCGCCCACTGCCACTTGAGATTCGCAATTCTGCGAAGTACACCGGTATATCGAAGTGCTGAAGTGTTTGTACGAAAACGCCACCATGTCCGTCCGACTACAGGGCCAGAGCACGAAGCCAATTCCATTGCAGCGGGGAGTCAGACAAGGAGATGCAATGTCCCCAAAGCTGTTCACCGCTGCATTGAAGGATGTCTTCAAGGTTCTGGACTGGAAAGGACGAGGCATCAATGTACCTATAAATGGCGAATACATCACTCACCTTCGATTCTACAACATATTATTAGTTAATTAATTAGCAATTTGCTTGAACAAAACTTTCTACAAAAGTTAGAGGGTTTGGTCAGTTTTTTTTAGGCACATAAGTAACAACTGTTGTCTAGTTAAAACTCTTTATTTACATACAAGATATATACAGTGGTACTAAGTAAAAGTACTGTTGTCTTATTTCTCCACCCTGTGTCCCAACCAGAGCATACGCTACATCTATGCTCCATCTAATATGTAATCTGTAGTCTACACACGTATGCGATATACCTCTGAGTCCCGAAGATAAGCCCTCGGGGATGTAAGTCAATGATACGGTCCTTATCACACATCACACCCTTCACGTGGTTTGCTTTTGTGTACCCTTTCTTTGGCTTTAGTACATTTGATTAACTGTGTTTTCTACGTTGAAAATGTTTTTTTATTCATCCCGGATTATATCGCGTATGAATGTAAAATATATCTTGACGTTTTGCACCCGGCGTTCGTGGCTAAAGAAGACTACTAGTTTCAAAATATTAGTTTAAAGTAGAGAAATCAGCCCGTGCCTGAAAAAATATCGGTTCAATAAATCCCTACAAAAACACAGTAACCATTTTTAAAAGTCGGCCCATTTTACGACTACATCTAGGAAACCGTAAAATGTACGAGAACACGAAACCCGTTTTATCGTACAAGGCCGATTCTGAATAAAAATTTTGATACTTCCCGTACGTCACGTAACACATTAAATGGGGACGATTTTTTTTCCGCTTTAACCCCATGGTGTGGGCTGTCGTTGGAAACTTATTAAGCCAATAGAGGTCAACTTTGGGGCCATGGAGGCCAAGTACGCGTCGGCTGTACAAAAACTTGTCTGCGCGCCTAATAGAGGTATCTGGTGACCAGAGGGCCGTCATTTACTATTTCGCACAGCGTATTAGTGTCGTCATACAGCGGGGAAATACGGCCAGCGGTCTGGGCACCTTGCCCGTTGAGATTTTTTATCTGCAGGTTTTTTGTACTTAAATAGTATTTTTACTATGTTTATTTATAATAAATACGAAGGTCTTCAATAATCATTTTTATTTATGTAGTTAATTTGTTCGGAAATAATAGTTCTGAAAGAAAACACATGTCCTCTAACTTTTGGAACAATCTAGAAAATTCGGAAAAAATCGTGAAGGTAACGGCTTAATAAATACTTAACTTAGTTATTCGAAACTTAAATACCTAGTAAAAGTACCTATATACTCCTATAGTAGAGCCTACTTAGTAAAAAGACGTAAGTACTAAGCGCTGCGACATGCCTTTTGAGACGAGGCCTGATTGCATTTCGTCAGCACCAATCAGCGTGAGCGCCTAACGCTGATTGGTGCTCACGGTTAAGGTCGTGTCAAAACAACATGATAACTATATCAAATTGTTAAAGCCCCACGAAATTGAACGACCCCCTAGCTTAGTCGGTAGTGGCCCTGCCTACGAAGCAGGAAGTCCGGGTTCCAATCTCGGTAAGGGCAATTTATTTGTGTGTTCTTCACTGATATTTCTCCCTGAGTTCCATAACTCTATATGTTATCTAATAATATTGTCCTCAAATATATATTTTTTTAGAACCGGCCTCTCATTTTATCTCACCCATGGCTTGTCGTAAAATAATACTACCAATAAACATTTAAATTTGAACGCTAAAATACACAGTAATTGGCCAAACACTTGATAAAAGTTGTAGCGCCGAGGGAATGCTAAATTGGTTCGTTTAAGCAGTTTAAAGGATGACCCACGCTAGACCGGGCCGGGGCCGGGCCGGAGCTTCCGACGCTTCGGTTTCTATGGAAAGCACCACGTGATCACCGCTCAGCCGTCATAGAAAATGACATGTCGGACACCTCGGCCCGGGCCCGGACCGGTCTAGCGTGAGTCATCCTTTAAGGTGGTTGGAATTGACCTGTAAATCAGTATTTAATAAATCTATTTAAAAAATGGTTTTCTTTTACCACCAGCATCACTTCATTTTTCCTCACATGACATGACATATTGAGGGGTATACGGAAAGAACATGTCCAGTCACTTTTTTCGGAAAATAAGATTTTCATTTCAAAATGTAGAGCTCTTAATGAACTATTAGTTATATCTTTTGCTACCACTGTATAATATATGTAACACAACTTTTTTTTTAGTTAAAAAAGACCTGGTCACGGAATTACCATACATTTTGACATGGATCCAAATTTTAAAACCGCGTTTACTCAAAATGTTACTAAAGTGACTAGACATGTTCTTTCCGTGTACCCTTCATATGTGACTTTATCGGTAGCTACGCATCCATAGAGTACCTAATAGGCTGCAGCCAAATATGAAAAACAATATATAAATATTTTTACACCTATAAAATTAATTTAGAATTCATCTTTTTCCAGATAACATGCACCATGGAAGACTACAACATATCTATGGAAGAGCTCATGAACGGCTCGGAGCCATACCAGCCATACTACCAACGGCCTGAGACCTACATAGTTCCGATCATATTCGCGCTCATCTTCGTGATCGGTGTCGTTGGCAATGGAACGCTCGTTGCTGTGTTCGTGAGGCATAAGGCTATGAGGAATGTGCCTAATACGTAAGTAATAACATTAATTATAAAATAAGTATGACTGTAACCTAACCACGGAATTGATACCATACTTGCTATAATACCTACATAGGTACCTCATCACTGCATAGTGCCGATCATATTCGCGCTAATCTTCGTGATCGGTGTCGTTGGCAATGGAACGCTCGTTGCTGTGTTCGTGAGGCATAAGGCTATGAGAAATGTGCCTAACACGTAAGTAATAACATTAATTATAAAATAAGTATGACTGTAACCTACCCACGGAATTGATACCAGACTTGCTATGGCGGTCTATAACTTACCTACGTAGTGCCATTTCTTCGTGATCGGTGTCATTGGCAATGGAACACTCGTTGCTGTGTTCGTGAGGCATAAGGCTATGAGGAATGTGCCTAACGCGTAAGTAGTAACATTAATTATAAAATAAGTATGACTGTAACCTACCCACGGAATTGATACCAGACTTGCTATAGCTATAGCTTACTTATGTAGTGCCGATTATATTCGCGCTAATCTTCGTGGTCGGTGTCGTTGTTAATGGGACGCTGGTTGCTGTGTTTGTGATTCATAAGGCTAGGAATGTTCTTAGTATGTAAGTTTTATCTGTAATACCTCGTTGACAATAGGCCTTGATGGCAGGGTAATTAGCAGGGACATACTGTAAACTCGTCCCTAATGCTCCTGCTCATGCCCTGGGTTGCCGTAAGAGGCGGTTTTTCGGGTTGCAAGAGCTGTGAGCCTGTCTGTTTACACAATTATGATTTGCGAAAATTAATTAAGTTTTAAAATTACCTCCAACGTTTCGAGGATGGCATTGTCCCGGTGATCTCGAAGAAAGACTGGCTAGAGTTGACATTACTACATACATCTTCTACCTGCGCGATTTACACAAAATGTCACCAAACTTATTGCAGAGCACTGCGTTCATAAATGTATGATTGTATGGGACAAATCACCCCCACCCTTTCATCCCCACAATAGCAAAAATCTTTACTAAAATGATCTAAGGGTTCTATTAAGGACTCACTATATAAAAAGGGATCTTATCATCATCAAACGCCGTAAATCACTTAGCCTAGCTAACATCGTTGTATCCTGTTCAATGAGCTTGTGGTCAAAAGTAGGTCTACATTTTTTTTGTTCACATTTTTTTAAATAAGTATGCCATTTTATAACTGGGAACAATATTTGCACATTATTGTATCATACAATGTTTAACAGTACCTACTTAATTATGGCCCTTTAAATTTTCGACATAGTTGTATTTAATACATTATTGCGTACATTACGATACAAGTGCGAAATATAGGAAATTCGAAACGAGTGGCGATAAATTAAAACACGACCGAAGGGAGTGTTTTAAATCGACACGAGTTGCGAATATCCTGTTCGCACATGTATCGTACAACGTTTTACAGTACATATGGCGCTTTCAGTTTTCGACATAGTTACGTAATGTGCCAATTATCGCACTAGTACGGTAACGTAGCATGTACTGTAAAAGTTGTTGTATATTTTTATATAATATAATAGCGTAGCAAAAAATTAATACCAAAACGGGATGTTAATATAACAGACACACTTGAAGAAAAAGTTTCAAGTCCTTTTAAAATAAAACAGAAGAAAATTATGTTTTTTTTATTATTTGGTTTAGTTATCATACTTCTAACAGTTATATTTTTAAAAGGAAAAAAATTAAAAATAAATGGAAAAAGCATCGATATTGCAGGAACTTTACTTCTTATAATTTGATGTCTAAATAGCTATGAGAAACGATTTAATACATAAGTATTCGTGAATGAATATGAGCCGAACCCACCAACAACGAGAAGTACCAACAACTTAGCAGGAAAACGGTCGTCTTAAATATTATATATATTTCCAGTAGGCCTTTGTCCAGCAGTGGACATCTTTCAGCTAATATAATAATGATTTAAGATTAATGGGTTTACCTTTGCCCCTTGCGGATAAAGCTAGTTCGGGTTTCTATATCTATATATTCAGGAGAAACCGGTGGCAAAAATCGCTTCGGACCGCCTGTTGTCTGCCTCTGTCATTAATCATTTCTTTTTCTTTTAGCTGTATCTTTTACTGAGGTGTGCTAATAAAGAGTATTCTGTCCATTTTTTAACTTTTGCGCATTTATAGACGTAACAAGTACATTTATCTCGTTTAAATTTTAGTTATTTATAATGCTCGCAGAAACTATTATACTTATTTTCATTTGTAGGTAAAACATGTGATTATTTTTTTGAAACCATTACTTTTATATAAAATCGGTAAGTAGTTTTTAAAACTGCCATCAAATTAGCATTATTCATTATTTTCTGAAACTGGTCGTGTAACAATTTAGATTTAGATTACTTATTATGAATTCATGTTTACCTACTACAAAAATTATGGCTTAAAATTTGAAATTCTAAAGTCGCCCCTGCATATCAAAGCCACCCCGGTTTACCAGTACCTTAATGTAGTACCTAGCAAACCGTTGGTAATTGCTTGTCTCTGTCCGGCACTGACATTTTTATTTGTTAGAAACAGACAAAATTTACCAGAGGTTTATAAACGGTTGCTAAGTTTAACGAATAAGGGCGTTATTCTACAAAATTGCCAAACTTTTTGATGAGCTGTTAAAAAAAAAATACGTGTGATACTTATTTTTTTATTACAATCCATAATCGTCCGCGTCTTTCTAAGTATAAACAACACTGCCTATACAAATCTAGGAATCGCATTATTCTCTTGGCTAAGAAGTAAATATTCATGTCGTACCCGACATATTTATTAAGAAATTGCATTAAATGCAATCAAAACCTTTGACGTCATCGCAATATATTAGAAAATAAATCGTTAGTAAATTTCTACAATGTTGCAATTGTAATACGGTTTAAAAGCTTTACATTACTTTGACCTCCGCTATTGGTACACGCGCGGGAACGAACTCCCACGCACATTTTAATCATGATTCTTTCATTTACACTATTATTGGTAGTGAATGCACTACCAATAGTGTAAATGAAAGAATCATGATTTAAATGTGCGTGGGTGTTATTGGAATGCCAATGGCTTTCCGGGCACTGGCGACATAAGTAGATGCATTTGCGTCTTCTAATGGTATATTTATTTCTCTGATTGAAACTATTATTGAAAAATTTGAAAGTACACCCCAGTACAGAAAGTTGACCTTCAGACCTCCTTGTTTCAATAGATCTATTATTTTGCGATACCGTCTTATTATTATTAAAACCCATTACCAAATCTATTTTAGTACTAAGCTTTCTCAAACTTGAAACATAATAGTTGCGGACAAATTCATATTTTTATTTGAAACATATTTGGCAAGTTCGGTTATTTCACAAAAGATGTCAAGATGAAGACCCATAAATGATGACTCACGTTAGACCGGGCCGGGTCCGGGCCGGAGCTCCCGGCGCTTCGTTTTCTATGGAAATCATCACGTAATCACCGGTCATCTGTCATAGAAAAGTAAGTGCCGGAAGCTCCGGCCCGTACCCGGCCCGGTCTAACGTGAGTCATCCTTAAACCCTACCACAGGGCGGACACGCTATACATCAAAAATCACTCGCGTTTCTATGTGTGAACGGCACGTCTGTACACGCGTCATGCGTGTGAGTAATTTGCTTAAAAACACGAGTAGTTACTGAGCGCCCGGCGAACGGCCGTCAAATCTGCTGTCGCGGGGCGAGGTAATTCGAGTCGGGGCGGGGCGGGGCGTGGCCCTTCTGTATGATAATACTATTACTTATTCTGTGACCCTCAAAAGCAAAAGTTTTGAGATGTGGCGGGATGAAATCGTATCATTTGTGTTATTACAGCAGAATTACGCTCGTTAGCGACGTCATTGTGCTTTGACTAGTCCGAGCCCTATTTAAATTCTCGTCAAAGTTTCAATATTAAAACCCATTGCATTTTAATTGGTGCTTGCTTAAATAGAACTTGAAGATAGTTTTACAGAGAGTACACTCGTTCGTTCGTTCGTTGTTAAGTTTGATAACTCGTTGTGTTAAAAGTTGCCCACTTGCCCCCAAAGTACTTATGTCTCCAGTCTCCAAATATATATTTTTCTTCTTGATGGCTACAAGCAACTAAAAGGCACTCATGAAATTAATAAATACGTTTACGGTTCCAGCATTAAGGTGACGTTCTGGTGAATTTTGGCAACTGCTGAGGCGTGGAGACGGCCGTTGTAACTTAATTTTCTTGATAAAATAAAGTAACGTTCTCCGCCGAATTACTGTTACGATTCAAACGATAATCACTCACTCATTTTATCTACATTGACGGCGGCGACAACAACGACTTCGCAACAGTAATGCAGCTGCATTTAACATCGAATGTCACCATAAAGGTGACGTTCGGATGTCAACTGCAACTGCATTACTGTTGCGAAGTCGTTATTGTAGATGTATCTGTCAATTTCCTTGATAAAATGAGTGACGTTCGCCGCCGAGTGAAGGATTAAGCGTTGTAATCTCGTCAGTAATGCGATTACGAATTACGAACGTAATTTTTTAGGGTTCCGTACCTCAAAAGGAGAAAACGGAACCTTTTGAATTGAATTACTCGTGCGTCTGGACCAATTAAGTTGAAATTTGGTACAGTAAGCTTGTGACTCAAAGATGGACATGTAACGTAAACAAATTAATTTTAAACACGGGGGCCACTTTTGGGGGGTAAATGAGAAAATTAAACAATAGTTTGTCAAACTATATCGTGTTACATATCAAATGAAAGAGCTCATTGTGAGAAACTCAAATATTTATTTTTTTGAGATAAATAGTTTTAGAAGTTATTCAAGAAAATAGGCAAAAAATGACCATTTCCCCCCCTTTATCTCCGAAACTACTAGGTCAAAAAAATTGAAAAAAATACACAAAATAGATCTTTACCTATAGATTACCGGAAAACCTATTAGAAATGTGCAGTCAAGCGTGAGTCGGACTTAATTACTTAGTTTTTGATCCGACCCCTACGGGTCTTTTAAAGACATTTCACATAAAAAATACATTGTTTAAATTGTGTAATGTACGGAACCCTTGGAACGCGAGTCCGACTCGCACTTGGCCGGTTTTTTAAGTAATTAGACAGTAAAAGCTGACGTTTCAAAATCGCAGCAGTAAAGTTGTAGGTTGTTGCTGCTGCTAGCGTCATTAGATTATCACCTTTATTCAATCTAATATTAAAAGTTGTCTTCTAACTAAATGGTGTCCCCAAATATAAATAATTTACACAAGCAGCCAAAAACAACTTTGAAATAAATTTTAAGAACACAATGAGGGCTAACGCGTATGAATTCGGCGCTAGGGGCGCTAGTGTAGATGGTGGTCTTTTCCATAGTTCGAAATGTCAAATGTCACTTGTCACTTCAATGCCTGACAGCTGTTCTTTAGTCTTTTGGACCACCATCAACAGAGGCGCCAACTGGTGAGCAAAAACACGATAGCCCTCATTAGGTACAATAGTCAATGACCAATGGTCAGATTTATGTAAAACCGTATACTACCGTCCAGTACTCGTACCATGAGTCACTGACAGTGTCAAAACATATAATTATACGCTAACGTCTACGTAATTTACTTTCTATACATCTCGCTCGCACTAATATGCGAGTACGAGCGAGATGCATAAAAAGTAAGTTACGTTCTCGGTAGCGTTTATGTCAGTGCCAAACTGGTGGTAGCCACACTTACCTTTAAAAAGCGTTTGTAAAACACAGTTTAAGACCTTTTATAAAAAGGGCAAAATTTCAGACCCTTTTTTCGTATCACTAGAACTGCACCAGATTTAATTAAGAGTTGGGTCCCTGCCAGTACTGAGAATGGGATCCAATCTTTTCATTCATAACTAAGCTAAATTAAAAAAGTTGTGGAGGGCGTTGTGGATGCAGAAATTAAAATTTTTAACGCTAGTATCTGTAGTGTCCGTTATACAACAACGCCGAAGCACATAATTTATTCATTAATTCATTCTTTAAAAAACCGGCCAAGTGCGAGTCGGACTCGCGCACGAAGGGTTCCGTACCATTACGCAAAAAAACACCAAAAAATCACGTTAGTTGTATGGGAGCCCCCGTTAAATATTTATTTTATTCTGTTTTTAGTATTTGTTGTTATAGCGGCAACAGAAATATATCATCTGTGAAAATTTCAACTGTCTAGCTATCACGGTTCATGAGATACAGCCTGGTGACAGACGGACAGACTGACAGACAGCGGGGTCTTAGTAATATGGTCCCGTTTTTACCCTTTGGGTACGGAACCGGCTTCAGTCCAGTGGGACTATTTCGCCAGTATCAATTAGTTCTCCATTCACTGCACACTATCACATTAGTTTACTTGTACAATATAATAAGCTATTGATATTACATTTTAAACAATATTAATAAGCAAAAAACAAAGGAATTAATTACATGGCGCTCGAACCGGCAGTCCGCACAGACTTTATACTATTGCCTAACAATAGTTGACAGTCATGGGACTGACAACTGACTAGCATATATATATATAGTGTGTTCTAGAGCAAATAAAAATAAAGATGAACAGCCAATTACAGATATACAGATCTTTACGAAATTTTACGAAGTGTCTGCTAAGCTTTTTAATAGTGACTTCTGACACATAAAATATGGAAAACTAACTTAGGAGTAATTGCTTAGTTTTTTTTTACGTAATAACCAGTGGTAATAATTTAAATTAAAAACGAAATTTCTGTTTAGTAATTTTAATATCGTAATATTATGTTATATGGAATCATAATATAGGTAAGTATCTTAAAATTGTACCATATTTTATTTTTATTTAAATTTCGATCTTGATTTGAATTTTTGATCTCAATTTAAATTTTAACTGTAATTCTAATTTTATTGACATGTAAATTGGCTTTTGTTTTCAATTTAAATTGTAATTTTAATTTAGATCTTGATTTTAATTTTATTTATATTTTTGATCTCAATTTTTATTTTAACTGTAATTATAATTTTATTTTGACATGTGAATAAGCTAGTGAATAAACGTTTTCTATTCTATTCTATTCTAGTTGTTTTTAAAAATACATGTTCTTCCATGTCAACGGAATAAAATTGGAAGAACATGCTAAATTGCTCACTTTTGCACCACCTGTGCACCTTCATCTACGGAGACTTTAACGTTTTTAGGGTTCCGTACCCAAAGGGTAAAAACGGGACCCTATTACTAAGACTCCGCTGTCTGTCTGTCCGTCTGTCCGTCTGTCTGTCTGTCTGTCACCAGGCTGTATCTCATGAACCGTGATAGTTAGACAGTTGAAATTTTCACAGATGATGTATTTCTGTTGCCATTATAATCAAATACTAAAAACATAATAATATAAATATTTAAATGGGGCTCCCATACAACAAACGTAATTTTTTTGCTGTTTTTTCCGTAATGGTACGGAATCCTTCGTGCGCGAGTCCGACTCGCACTTGGCCGGTTTTTTGTGTACGTAACACGTTCATCAATTGGGTTTAAGGCTGCTATGGACTAAGAACATGATATCTGAAAGTATGAAACTATGAATAATAGCTTCAAATCCATATTTATTGCATGAAATCAAAATCTGAAAAATGTGACATAGCATCCACTCACGTCTTCAATTCTCAATCGCAACCTGTACCATGCGACTAAAACGTCATAAGCAGCGTAAAATTCATGGCGCTTACGCGTTTAAGTCGCGAGATTCACGCTTCGCTTCTATAGTTTGTTGTCAAAATAACAACAATTAATGGCGCAAAATACTGATCCTCTGTGCTGGCTCTATACCTAGTAATAATTATTATTGAATTTTATTTATTGAATTTTTAATTTTAATATTTAATTTGAATTGTATTGTGTTGAGTTTTAATTATTTGTTGCATTTTCTAGTCAAAAATGATGATAATTTGTTGTGTTATGTTAAATTATAAGGCTCATCCGGTTTGTCCTAGCCCTAAGTTAGCTCCTAGTCATTAGTTAATTTGCATGTTAATTTGTTTTTTAATTGCACTAACATTATTTTTATTAGCTATGTAAGTTACTAACACATATGGGTACAGCCTGAAATAAATGATAATTTAATTTAATAATAATTCAATTAATTATTTAATTCAATTATTATCGTTTATGCAAAGCCACCCAAACGCTACGGTAATGTCACCGGATTCTAATTTGATTACGGGCAAGGGCATGTCGCACAATTACTGTAATTAGTCCCAATAAAGGGGAGTTCTCGCAGAAATCCCACAGAAATCTTAAACAAAACAACGGCTGTTGTAAACCAAAACCTAGCATCAGTCTAATATTTTGAGTAATGCTAACATTTTTGCTCTATACTGGGTGAAAAATAGTGTTAAAAAAAATTTGGCATAAGTACCTATTTGTCTTACTTCCACATCTTTTACAAAACGTCATTGAAAATTAAAATTACAATCTTTTAACTAAAACAAAGCGTCTTATCTTCAGCAGCACTCTGGCCCTCGAAAGAATTTCATCCGTCGAAGGTCCTGCGAAATAACTACATATTAATTGCCCGTGAAATAATATAAAATCATTTTTGCTGCAATTCTGGCCCTCCGCTGAAATTTCTTAAACTTTCTGGACCCCCATAAAGAAATTTCGCCAACACTGCTCTAGCATGTCAGTCACCCCATTCGGTGCTCTGTAGCAAGTCTTTCTCAAACCGACGCATTTGTAACATGTTCGCCGCAGCAAAGTTTTTTTCTACGTTTTCGCATAGGCGGCATAGGACACCCGCCCGGGGCGGACGAGGATAAATCCTATGCAATGAGTGCACTTCTGACTAATTAATTTATCATACAACGTCTAAATTAGTCCCCGACTCAACAACATAATTATTTTCTCTCTCCAACTTTGTGTGGTTTCACTTTGCATATTTTTCGAGAAATTATTTGCGTGTTTACCTACCTACACGCTATTAAAATAACAACACTTTAAACTAATTTAGACATACGTATACCTATACAAATTTTAATTACCGTACTCAACTGTAGTCCAAAGCTCCCAACTATGGTCAAAATTAAACTGTATTTTTCGTTGTTTTGTGTTTCGAAAATTCGAAAATTCGAAATTAAACTATCGTGAGACATATTTCAAAATATTTAAATCACTACGGTTTCACTCACACTAGTACTAGTAAAGCGACTGAAACCGTAGTGATCTAAATATTTTAAATTTTATATTATTTATTTTTTACACATGTGCGTATCCATGAAAGAAGGGTCCTTATGCTCATTTCTAGTTACAGTAGTTACGGAGATATGAACGTTTTTGTAAAATACTTCAAAATTATAATTTTTTCTTTCTTATAATAAAATCACAATAAAATGTAGGAGTAGACATGTCTTTTTTGCTTAGTTTCACTCGTATACGTTAAGTATTTTATGTTAAAATTGGTTTCAAAGTTTACTTAAAAAGAAAAAAAAGTCACACCGACTTTTACTGTATTTTTTGTAGTTCTAAGCCAAGATATGTTTATAAATCAGGTGAGTATCCACCTCAGCTAAAAACTGCCATAATAAGGCCGATTTACAAACAAGGTAGCCACCTCGATTATACTAACTACCGGCCTATAGCCATTCTGTCCATAATCAATAAAATTGTCGAGAAAGTTTTAGTTGAACAGATCAGTACTTTTTTAGAAACAAACGGCATTATTGCAGATGCACAGCATGGGTTTAGGCCAGGCCGAAGTACAATAACGGCATTGTCGCGATGTCTGCAAATCGGGACAATGCCGTTATTGTACTTCGGCCTGGCCTAAACCCTGTTATGTTAAACCTAAACTGTTAATGGATATCTTAATGAGAGAATGCATGTTGGTATGTTATTTATTGACTTCAAAAAGGCATTCGACACTTTGGACCATAATCTCTTATTACAGTCGATGTCGGAATGCGGAATTCAAGGTCCAGTAAATACTTTCTTTAAAAATTACCTAAGTGACAGAATGCTGCAGACTCTTGTAAATGGAGTGTCCGGTGAGCATGCGCGCTTGACGTCTGGTGTGCCGACTGGGTCAGTTTATGGTCCGGTTGGATACATCATGCACGTCAACAGCCTAAGTAATGTCATACAGTACTGCCAAACATACATGTATGCTGATGATACATGTCTGATATACGCACACAAGGATCTACGTGAAGTCCAAAGAAAAATGCAAATCGATTTTGATAATATTCTAATGTGGTCACATGACAACGGAATTATCTTAAACATAAACAAAACGAAAATAATGCACGTATGCTCACCGTACATCCAAAAAAAAGGTTTACTCGTACAAATATCAATTATTGGTCATACCTACAGTTGCCTCCATAATGAACAAACTGCATGTACTTGTACGCAACTAGAATCCGTAAATGAGTATAAATATCTTGGGCTAACTGTGGATATCAACTTTAGCTGGAAAAACCATATTTACTACCTATGTAATAAACTTAGAATACTGATAGGGAAGTTTTACCACCTTCAAAACGTAGTCAGCAAAAAAACACTATTTGTTGTTTACCATGCGCTAGTCGAATCATTAATAACCTACGGTCTAAGTGTGTATGGGAGGACTTTTCCTACCTATCTTAGCAAGATTAAATCGTTACAAATAAGATTTTTAAAAATGCTTGTATGTAAAAAAGAAAAGAATAAGTGTAAAGGCGACTACGATCAGCTATATGGGAAGTGTGGGGTCCTCCCTGTTCAAGAAAAGTTTAGGTATCTTATGGCCGTGGACCAATATGGGTGCAACGACCATAAAATACCTAGACAGCTAAACAATAGGTCATTAAGAGAGGACAGAAGACCACAATATCTCGAACCACAAAGTTGTAATTACTATGGGGAAAGAACACTACATTATATAACTCCTAGAATCTATAACAACATACGATTTCTGTCTGTAAATGAAAATATTACCAAAGCAGCGTTTAAAAGAAAATTAAAAATCGAGATGTTGGAAACATACTTACCTAAAAATGTATAAGATCAGTGTACAAACCTAACATGTGCGTATTAAAATATATTAACAACAAACGTACATAAAATGTAAAATTATTCTAACATAAATAAATGCATGCTTTCTTTTCCTTCTCTTCTACTAACAATAGAATAAGTCACAAATGTAAACATTTAATTAAGTAAGAATTGAGCGCGGCGCGCCAACAAACTGGTTACTCCAGTTTGGCGCATTTATAGTATATGTGTAACTGTGTAACTGTATTATATGAATAAATTCATTAAAAAAAAAAAAATGGAAGAAAAAACTCGGAGTAAATCAAAAGGCACATGGATTGGTATTGACACTTAATTTCCCTTTGAACTTTGGACCATAGTTACAGTATTCGGCTATAGTTTGGGAGGTTTTACGGTACCCACCCATAATAATTAAACCTCAATTGACCGAAGTAATATCCGTTTGCGTTTGACATCTTGCCTGCCTGTTATTTGCCTGTGAAAGCGGCACTAATCTATATTTCTTTTATATAATTAAGTAATACGTAATAAAATAGATCAATTTAAGTTAATTATTAGGGATAGGTAGGTACGTATATCGAACTTAAACTAGTTAAACTATCGTGAGACATATTTCAAAATATTTAGATCAGGTTGCACGACGTACAACCGCCGCGGACACTTGTGCCTGAGGAAGGATTCCCAAAGAATCCGAAACATGCCGCCAAAAGCGACTAAAAATAATAGTGAGTGAAACCGTACTGATCTAGGTACGTATATATTACGAAAGTAAAATTGTAATTTGCATTTTAGATAGATTTTAGAAAATCTTATGTTCACCATCCATCAAAACGTGAACTCTTCAGAATGTTTAATTTAGAAAAATAGTAGGCTAGTAGACAACTAGGCAAAAAATACAAATGGCATTTCATAATGTCTGAAAATTGAGAGTAGCTAAGTCAATTTTAAGGCAGTTTTTTTAACTTAACTAACTTAGCGGCTTCACTCACGTATTTTAATCACTCGCGCGACATGTTTCGGAGAGCCTAGGTCTCCATTTTCAAGTAGGTATTAACAATGCCTGAGTGAGTAGCGGTCACGACGGGTGGGCGACACGTACTGCGGCGCGCCGCGGAGTTTTTTAAAAATACATTATTGAAAAAATTGAAAACATTATTTTTGTACGCGCATCGTTAGAACACTGTTAATTAGTTACAGGGCATGGCAAAGGTGCCGACCTTCTCGTTTCGGCCGTTTCTGTCTCGCTGACGGCACTCAGACGGCAGCCTGATTCGGCTTCTAATTAACTTACGTAGGTATTAATTTACTCTTAAAAATCTATTTAATTCTTATGTCTGATCTGAATTTGTTCTGTTTTCTTTTGCTTTTAGGTCTTTCTAGCGTGTCAGTATATTATTACATATGAAAAAAAAAAACATACATACAGAGTACTTTATTTAACAGAGTTGGCAGCAGCAGTAAGTCTTAGGCTTAACAGCTTTCATTTATCCCGAAAATCTCGTTTAGGTACTCTGCGCCGGACATTTATTTTAGATGCCATCGTGTAGAACATGTTCCCTTCTTTCGGATGATAGTTGTATATTTGTCAATGGCCCTGCAATCCTATATATTCTTAGGAGGCACGCATCTATATTTCCTACTACGCCGCCGCCACTTTTTGAACTCGTTCCCTCCGATGCTTATAATAACGCCTCACAAGCATAGGAGGCACTGCTGGCTACTGCCCGATATTTTGAACACCTGTAACTTAGTAAATGTATAAATATTTTATTAGCATATAAATTACATGATACATATACGCTTATAACACACACCACACACACACACAGTGGAAAAGGAGGCCTCTGCTGGACCGCGTAAAATGGAAATCCCTTCTGAGAGCCCTAAGTCCCTGATAAGGGATAACAGGATAAATTAATCTTTAGATTTAAGATAATTGCCTTGCCCTACCAGGGCCCATGTGAAACTATTATATATGTAACACCTGTGTACCATGGATGCAATAAATAAATATGAATATGAATATGAATATGAATATGAATATGAATATAAATATGGATAGGATAGGGGAGAGATTATTATTCTCTTTATTTATTCTTTTTCTTATGCTAGGTTTTTTATAATATGCATATAAAAGTAAAATATAAAAACACTTACAAAACAATACAAAATACATATAAACAAATTATAAAAAACCTAACCTAGGGTGCCGCCAGCAGCGGGGCAGGGCCCAAGCTGCCGGTGGTCAGGGCCGCAGAGAGAGGAACCGGCGGACTATCCGCGCCGTGTCCAAGATCACCGCCTTCTGCATCTGACCCTTGATCCAACCACCTAGCGAGAGTCTCTCAAGGTGTTGGTCGAGACTCTTCGCTATGAGACCGTTCGCTGAAACGACTATCGGGACAATGATCGTCGAATCAACATCCCACATGGCGGTTATCTCGTGAGCCAAGTCTAGGTACTTACTGGACTTGTCCTTCTCGGCTTTCACGAGATTCTCATCATGGGGGATGGTGATGTCGACGAGCACGGCCCGGCGCTGCGATCGATCTATTATCACAATGTCAGGCTTATTGGCTACAATAGTCCTGTCAGTGATGATAGATCGATCCCAATAGAGCGTGGCACGACCATTCTCGAGAACTGGCACAGGTAAATACTTGTAGTACGGTACTTCGCAGTCCACAAGGCCGTATAGAAGAGCAAGCTGCTGGTGAATAATCCTGGCTACGAGATTATGTCTGTGCAAGTACTCGCCGTAAGCAAGATGAGAACAACCGGAAATGATATGCCTGAGTGACTCTCCGGGACGGCGGCATGCCCGACAAATGTCGACCGTACCGTCCTTCAGGATATACCTCCGATAGTTGTTCGTCATCATAACTTCGTCCGCAATTGCACAGGCAAAACCCTCGGTTTCTCCGAAGAGGTCCCCGAATCGTAACCAGTTCACCGACGCGAGCAGGTCTACATCGGGTCCCGTGAGGGCCTTGTAGAACCGCCCATGTAGCACCTTACTCTCCCATACCGCCTTGCGGCCCACAGCACTTTGTACCACAGGTTTGTGCCAGTTCTCGTTTGCCAAGGAGAGCGGCGTGAAGTTCCTGTCCACTGCCACCACATCACGATGCATCCCACACTCGTTGTTAAGGAAATAATTCCTGAGATTGCACACCTCGCGGTTGTGGAGATCTTTGGCGTTAAGGAAGCCTCGACCTCCACACTTCCGTGAGATGTACAATCTCATAACTGACGAGCGTGGGTGTAGCATACGGTGTGTGGTGGTAGTAGACGGACCCTCCGATCCAGGGCGTCCAGCTCGGTCTGAGTCCACCTTAGTATGCCAAAGGAGTATATGAGTATGGGCATTACCCAGGCGTTGAAGGCGCGCACTTTATTGCCTCCTGACAAAAGACTGTTAAGGACTTTAAGATTATTATTATTATTATTTATTTATTCATTAACAATATTACAATTGTGTCTGAATATTGACTATATCTAATACTTAATCTAACATGCGTTAATTTAACTACGGTAAATAAATAAGAAAAGAATTTACAAAATGTCATAACAAAATATCACAGTTCAATACAAAATAGGATCACAAAATTAATTACAAAATAATTATTAATATTTATTGAACTAATTAACGTTGCCAATTGTCGGTAAAATATTTAATGAACTCTTTAATGGAATAAAAGCACTCCCGCAACAACAGGGCTCTTAATCTGTTTTAAAAAATATTCGGGCTAGTAATGTTCTTCCACTCACCAGGAAGTTTGTTGTACAGTTGTACACCCTGGTAGTGCGCGCAATGACTCACTACTTTTATTATTTAGGTATAACTAGCCATATTGACATCTTTTTCGTAACCATGCTATTATTGACATTGTATATTTATTTCCCAATATTTATTTCACTTTGTGATGATTCTTTATCTGTATTGACATTTGTATATAATAAGTGACGATCATGATATAAATTCGTATAGATTAGGTTAAAATAATTTATAATGTAATTTAATATTATGAAATAAATAAATCTAAATCTAAATCTACCATCATCATCATTCATTATCATCATCACATACGCTTATAGGCACTGATTTAGGATTCCCTGTACACAGTGTTATAAAACGACACACTAAAATAGTATGCATTTGTACAGAGAAAATCGTATCTAAGTTATGTTACTTATCAAAATACTTAAAAATAGTAAACACTGTTCATATATAACTTTCTCGGATGGTTCATAATGCGTGTTATATTATTTAAAAGACCGATTTTTTATGGTAGTATGATTAAGACTGACTAATTTTAAAACTAAATTTCCTCTACAGATACATCCTCTCGCTTGCGCTCGCCGACCTTCTCGTGATCATAACCTGCGTGCCCTTCACATCAATTGTGTACACGGTGGAATCCTGGCCGTGGGGCGTGACGGTGTGCCGCGTGTCGGAGGCGGCGAAAGATGTCAGCATCGGCGTTTCGGTGTTCACGCTGACGGCGTTGTCGGCGGACCGGTATTTCGCGATCGTGGATCCGCTTAGGAAGCTGCATGCCACGGGTGAGTAACGTTTTTACAATTAGTACAAACAAAAGTGCAATAAATAAACAAATTACACTCTAAGACAATAAAAACAAAAAAAAAAAAAAAAAAAACATAAAATTTCGTACAATGTTGTGATATTTGATCGGTACGTGGCCGTATAGAAAACTTAGAAAATAGCCTTAACCTTTCGTATGCGCATGTCAAAAAATTGCCATATAAATAGCAAAAGTGACAACTTCGTGCTCGTGCTCCATATATATTCAACTTAAACATGAGTAGAATATATATGGAGCAGATCTGATCCTAAGCATACGAAAGGTTAAACTTCGCTATCCAAAGATACTACATATAACCATATCCAGCCGGGTTAGCACATGATTGGCGCGAGAGTATCTCGCCGCGACATAGACTACCCGTCCTCCTTTAATTCATACAGTTAGTAAAAGACGGGTAGTCTATCTCGCGGCGAGATACTGTCGCGTCAATCATGTGCTCGGCCTACTGCAATCACATTGACGAGTCATCTATAAACGATGGAGTAGTGTTGGGGTAGGGTGTGACGGTGTGCCATGTGTCGGAGGCGGCGATAGATGTCAGCATCGGCGTGTCGGTGTTCACGCTGACGGCGTTGTTGGCGGACCGATATTTCGCAATCGTGGATCCGCTTAGGAAGCTTTATGCCTCACGTGAGTTTATAGATAGACTTATTATATTTAAAGGCAATGAAAATGGTTGTATAGTATTTTTTCAAATGTGTAAAAATAACCAAAAGTGGCCTATAATATCAATAAACTGAGTTTGAACAAGTGACCCTATTGAGGGTTAATAAAATTATTGTGTGATGTATGAAACACTTACGCCGCGAGTCCAACTCACATTCGGAATGTTTTTTTTAAATCATACTTACTTCCAAATCTCACAATAGTAGATAGTATATCTTGTAAAGCGAGGGGCATGTCTGTATTTATGTACACCCACCCCATAAGTTATCTTCACTGGCAGAGTATCCATTTCGCAATGTCATGAACGCAATCTGATTTTTATGCAAAAAGCTAAAGTGGGCCACCAAATTTATTACTGTCTAGAGCATCACCAACATCTCGTAATTTAAATCAATCACATTAGTCTTGTCTCTCTTTAAAGTTTTGCCTTCATGTATCTTAGTATGACTACCATTTCGTTTGTATCTCTCAGTTACTTAAAGGTTAGCTGGAAGAGGTCCCTTAAGGGGATAAGTTCGCCTTTGTACACATTTACTGTATCCTCTCTGTGTTATGTACTTGTTTTGTGCAATAAAGTGTTTACTACTACTACTACTACTATTAGTTATCTGTGATACTTTGACTTTAACCACGCGCGATTTCGTCGCGTCGGTACAAGTACCTGCGGCCGCCTCAATTTTGAGGTTTTGCCATAGTAATTGCCGCACGCCGCTATGGAACGGACGCCTGCACGCGCTTGCGCCGACTTGCGCGTAGTAGTCACGTTTTGTTAGGGAGTGAATCTTCTGTACCGAGTACGACTCTGTGCTTTAACCCATTTGGTTCGACCCTGACGAAATTGAATCTGTACGGAATACCCTCCACTTAGGCATAATCGCACTTAAACTATCGTGAGACATCGCCCTAATTTCAATCGGGACGGGGGCTGGATGTTGTTGTTGATGTTGTTGTTGGAAGCCTATAATACCTGGGGTCAAGCGGCAAGTGTGTTGTGACGATCGCGGGGACATAGTGAGTGCAGTGTGCTTGACTTCGTTCGATACAGCCGCCCTACCAGACCTTCACTTGACGACTCCATCTGCGGACTGCCCCGCGCCCTCCGCCCCCGCCCCATCAGCGCGTGCGCAACGAGCGACGAGGCGGGCGGCGCGGGCAGTGCACGACGTACAACCGCCGCGGACACTCGTGCCTGAGGATGGATTCCCAAAGAATCCGAAACATGTCGCCAAAAGCGACTAAAAATAATAGTGAGTAAAAACCGTACTGATAAATATTTTCACTTAGGCATAGATTAGATTGGATATCTTTATTTCACAACATATGATTACAGTACCTACAAATTACATTAATGTCAATTTATAAGAATCTACATTGTGATCGTCAGACATATAGAGTCGGTCGTCATATAGAGTTAGACCAACATAAGTCTGCAACGATTTTGATAGCACACGCACTGAAAGTGTTATTTATACGTCGTAATTTCATAGAAGTTTGACGTTTAAAATAACACTTGCACTGCGTGTGCTATCAAAATCGTTGCAGACTTGTCTTGGTCTGACTCTACTTTATATATTTACTTTGTATGTCCAGTTATGACAAATGCTAAAGATTGAGCTTTTAGTTAAATTTTGAACACTTGAATATACTCGTAATTACGTGTTCATAATTCCTCAAACACGAAATAAATGCAGCATGTATTCGTTCAAAACCACAAAGCCTCGTTACTTTAAGATAGGTAAGGTAGACAAAATGCTAAAGATTGAGCTTTTAGTTAAATTTTGAACACTTGAATATACTCGTAATTACGTGTTCATAATTCCTCAAACACGAAATAAATGCAGCATGTATTCGTTCAAAACCACAAAGCCTCGTTACTTTAAGATAGGTAAGGTAGACAAGACTTGACACGAGCAACGAAGATGAAAGCCGCTTGGAAACCATTAATTAATTCAGTTTGATCCTGATCTTTTATCCCTTCGAATCTACTTATGATGGTTACATTTGTCGATTATCGTGTCAGGATATCGTGTCGCATTGACATAACCTGTTAATAAAAACTGGCCAATTGCGAATCGGACTCGCCCACCGAGGGTTCCGTACAAATTTAACTTTTTTTTTGTACTTGTTGTTTTATCGGCAACAAAAATACATCTAGACAGTTGAAATTTTCACAGATTATGTATTTCTGTTGCCGATAAAACAACAAGTACTATCACGGTTCATGATATACAGCCTGGTGACAGACAGACAGACAGACGGACAGTGGAATCTTAGTAATAGGGTCTCGTTTTTACCCTTTGGGTACGGAATCCTAAAAAGTAACGATGATGATGACAGAGAATAACAGCGCGACCCTCTGAGGCCCGCAGCCATTTCATAAATAAATAAATATAAGGCAATAAATAAATATACTTAATTACAAACCAAATAAATATGGTATACAAAGGAAAAAAAATGACCTAGGCCTCCAGTGCCCGGGGCTGGAATCGAACCAGCGTTCTCCGTTTACGCGACAGATGCCTCAACCGCTCGGCCACCCGGGCTCGGTGGCATGGGTCGATATTTCCAAGTATAAAATAAATATGAGCAATATGAGTATGGCCAGATACATACATGGAGTATAACACAAACAAATAGCAAAATATTTAGATTAGATTTGTTCCCTAGTTGTTCAAGCTGGATATATTTGGCGTTGCGTGTACAAAACTTTATTTTCATGATAGTTACGAGTAGTTTCATGAATTAAAGTAAGCAATTTAATGTCGACGTAGTAATCTTATTTTTACCAATTTAGGATACAAAAAGATTATATGGCCAAGTTCGCAAAATTGCTGTTTCTAAATGGCTTTATTTAGATGCCGTATTTTGTCACAACCGCAGAGTTAAACTTGTTTACCAACCATCTATGTTGAACCATTTTTAATAACGTCGCGAGGGACTAAACTCATTTTCAAACTTCGTTACCCAATCAGCCTAAAGGTCTTAATGTGATTAATACGTTGCGATTAAACTTAGTAGATAGGTAAATCATCACAATACTTTAAGATGTCGGGAGGATGTTTTAATAGTGATGTGTTCAACTAGTTAATTTAATTGGCATTTATAACAAAAAAATAACCAACAACAATATTATTATTCATTATTCAGAGCCCACTTCTGGGAAAAAGCCCCCCCCATTTTTTCAATCGTCTCTGTTTAGTGCTTTATCTGGCCAACCAACAAACAATATTGTATTACACAATACTGTTAAACTGGGGTGTCTTTATAATGCAGGGGCGACTTTGATTTTTCAGTTTTTAGAGCCATAGTATAATCTTATGCGGTTGGTTGTAGGTAAACAAGAAATAATACTCTAACTTGTTACACGAACAATTCGTGAAAATAATGAATAATGCCAATTAAGTGGCCGTTTTAAAACTATCAAAGTATCCCTAAAATTTCCTAATGTACCCCCATTTTACGGCACTTCTTGGCTTCAAATACAGATTCAGAAGTATAATACTTGGCTCGCAAGTTTCCTTTAAGTAGGAACAGGTGTTAGAATTAAATAAATAGACTACTTTTTCCGACAGAATTTTTAAGTCCCTCAATGTCTGCACGTTGTTTATTAAACTTTCTCATCATTCTTCTAGCCGCGTTTTAATTAACCGCTTGTAAACACGACTTCTGTCTAAAGCTCCATTGGAATTTAAGCTGTTGAGTTATACTAACTTTAAGCTAAGTTTATGGTTTAACTCACGCTTTTTTAGGCTCTCCGAAACATTAATCTTCTTCTTCTTTTGGTGCCATGCCCATCTAATGGGCGTCGGCGGTCAGCACGGCATTCGGCTTTCTGTCTTTGCTAATCCCTTGAGGGTGGCTGCGTCTTTTGTAAATGCCCAGTCCTTAATGTTAATACAAATAATATAATATAAATAATTAGCAAAGTAATATTTTTGTGTTAATTAATATGGATTTCCGCACAGTAACGCCTAATTCTATTCATTCCCCGAAACATGTCGCGCGCGCGAGTGACTAAAAATACATGAGTTGAACATACTGCAAAGTTAGCTTAAGCTCCTATTATTCAATTTCAAGAAATACTGTGTATACTTTGTACTCTAGGGTTTCCAGAAAGCTGAACCACTTTTCAAGACTATCAGATTTGCAGTTTAAAAGCTTTTCTTTAACGGATTCTGTGGAAGCTCGCTTGAGCTAATTTAATCTTAAGTAGACTAATTAGGAATTAGACTTAATAAACAAGCTTTATTTAGCTCAAGATTTAATACGTGACTTAGGAGCTGAAATGTGATTCAATTAGGGACTTGGAAGTAAATAATTGGATTTATTTTTAGGACTAGACCTTGGCTTACTTTTTTTGTGCGTGAAAATTTGGAAAAAATATTTTCCCGCTACAGACATGTAGTTTCCTTCATTTCTCGCATTTGAGCCCTTGCGAATTTCTTAGAAACTTAGAGAAGAGTAGAGAAGAGCCGTTTTTGAGAACGATGAAACGTACCTAAGTTGAAACTCTAGGTCCATGGGATCCCAGCGCGCACAAGTTGTTTACAGAAATCGCGAAGCGTCTCGTCGACGTAACTGGTGACCGAACAGCTGGCGGCTTCCTCGCACTACGTATCAGCATTGCGATACAGCGAGGAAATGCCGCCAGCATCCTTGGCCTCAAGGGCCTATTTTAGATTTAAGCTAGTTATTAATTTAGTTTAGTAGTACCACTGTATATAAATATCAATTATATTAATAGTTGTTAAATACGAACTGTATGGTTTCCGAATGTTAATGTGTGTTTGATTGCCTGCTACCTACGCCCTGAAAATCAGACTGCTTAAGATTTTTTTTTCTATTGTGTGAGGGCCTACACACAATTAGACGTTACGACGACGTGCCGTGCCACGTTGCGGCGTCGTGTAACGTTGCGACGTCGTGACGTGCAAATCTACGGCGTGTAACGTAAAAAATCACGTCACGGCGTCGTGCCGTGGCACGTTGCCGCAACGTGCGACGTCACGACGTCGTGACGTTAAAACTAACGTTATAATCCTGCGCCGCACTATACTTTCTCTTAAAGTGATTTCCATAATTCATGATAGAAAGAAATGGATGGACTCAGTATTTTCTGTGTTTCTGCCTCTTCTTTAGGCGACTTCTTAATAGCAGCAGGATGAAGACAAGTCTGGTGCGGTCCATGGCTCTTGATCAACTGCGGCATATTTTTCAAATTTCTACGGCAACGTATCGACGGCCTGCGACACGACGTCGTGACGTCGCACGTTGCGGCAACGTGCCACGGCACGACGTCGTGACGTGATTTTTTACGTTACACGCCGTAGATTTGCACGTCACGACGCCGCAACGTGCCACGGCACGTCGTCGTAACGTCTAATTGTGTGTAGGCCCTCGGTGTCCTTAAATTTGTCTTCTTCTAAAATTCTTAAATCAGATTTTTAGCAGTTGTTGGTGGTATTTTTTTTATTTCAATTTAATATGTTGCCCTATTACATAAGCAAAAGATACGATAAAGAAAATATGATAGATTATTTTCCGCAAAAGTTTAGAAGGTGATACCTATATTACTCTAAGCTTTTGCCTTGACCAGGCAAAGGGAATCTACGCCAGATGTCCGTTCCCATAAACATCGTCTCGATAACACTTTGATCGGAAAAACGAATAAAAATGTCGATAAACAGCATCCGTTTTCTCTGGTCAGGCTTTGTTTATGCTGCGATACAACAAGATATAAAAGGCTTTAAGTTTATGAAGCTAAGATTGAAATTACGTTGGTTTAGTGTTAACATGATTAGCTTCTACGGTCTGAAGTCAAAAGGACTTATGACTGTGGAAATAATATGAAGATGTGGCATTTTGGATAAACATTGAAGGATTGTTGATAGGGCTGTCAGAAACCGAGATTTGGCATCGTTAGATTGTTTTGCTAGCTAGATTTGCTTTGAGGATCAGTTGTGTATTTACAGGCATTGTATTAAAATTGTGACGTGTTAACCCCCTTTTTCTTAATTTTTGTAGCTTTCTTTTAATTTGAATACACTCAATAAAAGGGCCCCAAAAACACAAATAATACTAAAAGTTAGCAACGAGTTCCTTTAGTTATTGGGTACGTAAAACCCTATTTACATCCACTGTACAAGCTCTTAAGGGGTTGTAATGCGCAAGTGACACCCTGGAGTTAATATTATAAAAATATTAGGTCTTAAATTAAAAGTGTCGGCAATATGCATGTGGCGTTAATTTACAATCGTCTATATGCTACGGTGTCCGCTTATAAGTCCATACGCTTGTTTGTAACAGCTGCGTAAAAAAGTAGAATAGTGAAACAGTTCGCACGCGTTGAAATTCCGGGAGTGATCGAATTTGTCAATTATCGAGCTCACGCCGCAGGCTTACTGATAAACCGATTTATATCGATATCGATACGTTGCTGGTGATCGATAAAAATTCGCGGAATCTGTCGAAAAATTACACTTGCCTGCGCCTGACAAGATTATATTTGGCCCTGAGATAGTGTCGCTAGTTCGCCACAAGCAGCTAACATTATGGTAATAATGTCATTGTGCTTGTTACGTCATGTTAGCACCGGTCATTTCAATGATTAATTCCAAAACATTGTTAATTGGAATGCTACGCAATCCTTCGTCCAATCAATCTTGCCTCTTTGACAATCGTTTTTGGCATTTTTTGTGGTAAAGTCGTTTATATTTGAAAAGTTTTCTTGTTGTTTACATCGGTGTCAATTCGGTGACTTTCAACGTCTGTTGTCAAAGATCCTCCTTATCAGTAAAAGAAATTAGTACCTACCACTGTGCACTGAAAATCCGCACCATGGCGAAGACCAAATAAGGTCAGCCAGGTCAGGTAATTGTCAGGGTATAGGTATAACATGTGTTATCGACAAATTCCTAATTAATGTTAAAAAAGCCTAATATACGTAATCCAATATGACCTGATATCTCTGAGCTGAGGATGCCTCGCAGAGAGGCGAAACTTGTCGAATTTTGTATTTTTGGTGGTAGGTAGTTTGTTATATTCAAATTCAAATTCAAATAATTTATTTCAGAATAAAAATTCCATATACAATTACATTTACATTTAAAATAAAATAACTAAAACTAAATATGTTAGTAACAATAGGTAATACTTAGAACAACTATGTTAGTACACAGGAAATAATTTGTTAATAAAATACATTAAAATAAAATAAAATTACAATTTTAATAACAAATGCATTACAATTAAAAATCTTTACAATTTATATCCCCACTATATTGTTGCTTTATATTGTTTTGCGTATTTTTTTGCGGTGGGAGGGTGTCACATTAATAGCATGTTATAGATACGCAAATTTGTATACCGGGATACGTTATTATAACGCGGAAATATTTTTACAGATGTACAAGTTGTGAAAAGTACCTATCCAAAAAGTTTGAAAAGGTTTTGGAAATTTTAGGAATAAATTTTACAGGAAACAAGAAAACATTCATAATTAACCGACTACTCGAAGATGCCTGAACCGATTATATATTAAAAAAAATAGCAGAGCAAGTAAAAGCGTCCAAAATTGAACCAAGAGAGTAGCGAGTGGCTAAAGAGAATAAAGAGTGAAATCTTGACGTTGCGAGTGTTTCAAGGGACGAAGGTTAAACAAACTTTGCTACCGGGTGAAACACATATAACCTTTTTCACCACACTAACACAAGCAAAATACTAACTAAAACACTAGGTCACAGAATATATAATAGTACTAGGTACAGAAGATTCACTCCCGAACAAAACGTGACTACTACGCGCAAGGCGGCGCAAGCGTGTGCAGGCGTCCGTTCTATAGCGGTGTGTGGCAATTACTATGGAAAAACCTCAAAATTGAGGCGGCCGCAGCTACTTGTAGCGACGCGACGAAATCGCGGAGTGAGACACGCCTGACTAGGTACAAATCAAATCGACATATATACGCTATTAAATAATATATTTATCATTAAAAAACATAGCTTAAAAGTCTATTCCACTAGCCAACATGAAGAAATAACTCTAATTTGCATCATATTACTTTGCCACTCTTGTGGATAAAATGCAATTTTCATCTCGTTTTTAAAGAATAAAGCGAATCTATATTTATTTAACATTTGTACATCAACATCAAGTTGAGATAGTAAACTCAAAAGAACATTCAAAGCAATGCTTTCCTTGAAACTAGCAACATCTACAAAGTTTCGAAACTATTCTTCATCTTCAACGAGCTGAGTGGTGAAATTCCCAAGCGCATCAGTGTATATAAAATTTGTTTGCGATAAACTACACAAGTAAATTATAAATATTTGTAGCTGACTACCGAGACAGAACACATATAATGGTGCTCCCACATTGGCTGTTATAGAATGTTATACAGGATGGCTAAAAAATAAGTGCTTTCTCATTGCCAGGGAGGTTTTTGGATTATACTGAGCAACTTTTACTATGGGACCAACCACGAAATTAGGTTGAGTGAGCCACTGTATCCGGCCATTTTTTTCCGAGCCATTGTTTCCTACCCTACCCTACACTACTACAACTATGTTATTGTATGTATGTTTGTTTGTAAGGCCCCGACAAAATGGTTTATGGTGTTATCAATAAACGAGCTACAAACCTCTGTCATCTTGACTTACGTATTTGTAAGAAACGGATAAAACATAAATTAACTAAATAAATAAATATTATAGGACATTCTTACACAGACTAAGTCCCACGGTAAGCCCAAGGAGGCTTGTGTTATGGGTACTCAGACAACGATATATATAAATACTTAAATACATAGAAAACAAAACACCCATGACTCAGGAACAAATATCTGTGCTCATCTAAGCCAGGCCGGTCTAGTACTAAAAACTAAAAATTAGAGGGAACTAAAAGTTGTGGCTTGTAAAGTTTTATGAATCAGGGGGTTAGACTGGAAATCAATGGTCTCTCTCTAGGTCTTTGGTTCGTACGCAGTAAAATTCCAATCGGACCTTTTAAAAATCATAAATTGAATCAGTTGCTACAATACAACACATAAAACGGTAACATAAATAAGCTATAGTAAATTGATAGCCCATTTAATGTTCATGCACCGCGCATGCTCAACCTCAGCACGGGAATAGATTCATAGATACATACAAACATTACAAACGAACATACATTCCGCGTGAGTGTTACACAATTTATGGACTCGTTGGGATTTGGAAAATTATTGGAATAGCTCTGGTTGTGATCTTAATGTGTGGAAGTGATTTTAGTGAGTAAATACTTGGTCGCGCATATTAATGTGTACTTTATTGCGAGGGATAAAGGTCTAGAATTGAACGAGTTTTCTAATGTTACTTGGTTATACCTGGTGCGGCAAAATTCACTAAAAATGTGCTATAATTCCTTTAAAAAACAATTAGGTAAGTTTTCAGAGCGGCAGAGTCAAAATTGTCGGAGACGTTGGAGGAAATTGTTTATTACTGAATACTGGGCGATGATAGATTTACCTAAAATATATAAAATAATGCAGGGTGTCGCATTCAGTCCGGATAAAACGCAAATGATACAGGACCTAAAGACTAACAATTTGACCTCTATGTATGTTCAGCGAAAATGAATAGTTTTAGAACTCAGAGAAACCATCGAAATTTGGCTTCATTATGTTTATACCCATCTTCTAGTTGAAGTTTTTGAACTAAACTTGTTTGAAAAAATAAAAAGTTTGACAGAAACTTTTTTATATACCCCAATTTCCATGGCTAATTTGGATAAATCTTTTGTTTTAAGGGAGTATACCCCAGCAGTTGGTCACATCGTCATAACATCGGGATCAAATTATGGCACTAGAAAAATCAAATTGGATCTTCTTAATACCTACTAAACACTTGGATACACAAAGTACACTCCTAAAACGTGTACCTATTTCATAGGAATATTTGGGTATTATATTGCCACGTAATTGAATTGCTAAAGGTGCTAGCCGGGCTTCCTCTCACGTAAGCAAATATTGTGCCCTATGCATCGCTATATTATGATACTTGAGATATGTCGATATATCCTATTGAGTAGGGTGTGCTTCCGGTACAGGGTTTAAATATAGGTGGCCCAAAGTGACGATGACAATTTTTTTGACGTGATAACGTCTTATAAATCGATGAACACCGGTACCATGCACGAAAAAGTGTCACGTTCTGGACAGATCTCCATGGTAACGTTGTGGACAGATCTCCATGGTAAAGTTGTGGACAAATCTCCATGGTAACGTTACGGACCTTTCATTAATGTTTTCTTATGACGTTATCACGCAAAATTATCGTCCGTAAACCGACTTTACAGACAACATTTTTTTTACGAATTTCTTTTAATCCAGTAACTTTGTCGCCTTTCGAAAGGGGGTTCGTTTGCGTCAAATCCGGTAGTTCTGATATTTAGTAGCCTTGTTTATGATGTTGGCTCAGTAAATAATCCCAGTTTGTGACTTCCCCGAACGCAACTTTGTCAAAAATAGAAAAAAACCGCGAAAATTTCAGTTTTTTTTTTAGATTTGGTCGATTATAACCCTAAAGTACTAGTTTTTGATAGTACCTTCTCAACACCTTTTTAAAGTAGACTAAATTTGCTACAATACAAGACTAGAATTGTCTCTGTAGATCTAATAGTTTCCGAGATAAAGCCTTTCAAAATTTATAATTTTTTTAAATTGAATTCGTAGGCTAAGGGTAAGGGTAAGGGTAAGGGTGAGTGCAGTGAGTATGCACTTTTGTTTCAGGCGATGCCGCCTGTTAAGATTGTTCATAAGGTCAAACAAAGCTGATTTGGTCCGGTAGCCACGAGATCGTACCGTGCCTATCTCCCAAAAAGGGAGGGGAAAGAGGCGTATCCCCAGGTCCAATCTATATGCTATATTTCTTCCTGCTCATAGCAACTAGGGCAAGTTATATATCATTTTCATATAATTTAGCCTGTCAGTATTTATGGAAAGCGAATGTTTACAATTCCGGTTAATTTATATACAATGAAAAACGAATTCGCATAACGAATTTACACAATAGGTACAACCCTTAATTATTATTCAAAGCTTGCGATTAAATAAATACAATCTCAGTTTAAAGGATGAAACAAAGCAATTTTAATTAACTTCCAAAAGATCAACTAGACCATCAAGTCGTAAAATTAAGCAAATATTATGTTGGGAACAGAATGTAAAATGGGCTCGAAAATAAGGGTTTTAAGAGACAGTACCTTGTCGTGAGAGAAAATAACCTGGTAATCCCTCGTGGGCGGGCCCGCTTTCTTCTTTCTTCTTTTGTGTTCTTCTTTTCTTTCTCTCAGTTTATGGCTGTCACTGTCCACTTATGAAAATATGGAATGCTTAAGGCAGAAACAGCTGATATCTTTAATTTAAATGAATTCAACGCGGAGGCGCGTTCAGGCGGCCATTATGGTAATTGTCGAAGTGAAGTTTTTATCTAGAGGTAACTGAATGGAGTTATTCTTATAAATATTTCCGACGTTATCTGACTTTTGTATGGTAAAACAAGATAAACTGTACAATGAACTATCGCCCGCAGTATTTCCGGACTTATAAAACCTTGAAATTTTACAACCCTTCTGCATGGTGTTGCGATTCGTCTGCTCGTTTGCCTCCTATAAAAACTGTCACATTGAAAAAAAAATGTTACCACATGCGAATTTGCTGAGTTCGTAGGGGGAAAAAGGCACAAAGGGACGAGATTGCAGAAAGATGTAAAACAAGTGTAGGTACTTATTGCGCTACATTGAAATGAAGTTTTAGGAATGAAACTAAAAATTCCCATTTCCATGTCGATGTCTCAATCACAGAACTAGGTATGTTTGGCGAGTCAACACGCTCCCGTCCCACTCGTCATTTGGACCTAAATTCCAACTCAAACAGAAATCGTTGCGTTGAGTTTGGTACGTTCGTGGAGTATGTACGTGGAATACTGCTATATTGCTCTATTTTGCTAATTGTATTTGTCGACACTTTAATTTAGATATAGGTAGTGCCTGAATTAGCCAAGAAAATAAAGAATCTGTCTTTGCTATTCCGCAGTGTCGTTTGCAGTATTTCTTGCGTATTTTTGACATGCAATCACATAGGGCACTAGATAAGTTTTGCAATAGACAAATATGAAACAACGAGGAGGCCTATCACATATACTTTTTTTAACCTATATTTCCATGGACAATGTTTGGCGTGAAACATTTACTTTCTTTTTAAATCTACTTATAAAAAATAGATTTAAGCTTTGTATCAAAGAGGATATAATAAGATAGAGCGGTACTGTCATAGTAAATTTTGTAACCACTGTAAATTCACTGCCATCTATCGACATACTTTAAAACTAAAAATGAAGATTTATAAAAATACGTTAAAATATATTTAAATATGGATAAATGTTTTTTTTATTTGCATTAATTATTTTTATATGATTTTGACCCATGTTCTTTCACTGATATGCGTTAAAATTATAAATAACAAACGAAACCGTCAACGCCCTCTATACGAAAGTAGGCCAAAACTGGTGGCGCCATCTGATCGAGAATCAAATTTTCGTGATTTTCGAGGCACGTTTTTTCCTTCCATCTATTACGGAGTTATATCTATCTTTGTTTGTATGAAATGAAAATATCGTACAAAATATTCGTATGTCAACTACTCCCACGCCGACATTTTCAGTTTTAAATCTATTTTTTAATAAGGAAGTTTAAAAAGAAAGTAAATGTTTTCCCGCCAAACATTGTCTATGGAAATATAGTTTTTAAAAGTATATATGATTAGGCCACCTCTTTGTTTCAGATTAAAACTTATCTTAATGTTTACACACTGTCGCCGCAATACCCAATTAGAAATACCCGTTTGGAAGATTATCTATCTACTCGTACATGCACATTAGCCGAGCTCTGAATTACTAATCTGGAATACTAAATCTCTGTAAAAAAGAACGCATTGCCCCATATTGAAATGAAGTTGTAGAAATAAAATTAAAACTTGCTATTTCCATGACGATGTTTCAGTCACAGAATTACTAGGACTGGATGTCCCGACCCACTCGCCATTTGAAATTAAATTGTAACTCAAACAAAAATCGTTATTGAGTTTAGAACGCTCGTGGACTGTGGAAAAAATGGAGCGATCCTGCTTTATTGATCTCGTCGACACAATTTTTGGCTTAAAAAATAAATAAAAAAATTCCAATACTTACCTGAATGAATACAATAAGTAAATGGAGAAACCTTTTGCGTGTTGATTAGTCAGCGGTAATAAGTTAAGGGGTCATTAGATCTATCCAATCATTAGGTCATCTGATTAGCGCCACTTGCACCATCCCACTAACCCGGGGTTTACCGGTTAAACCGTTAACCCAGTGTCAAATTGTACTGGTAACTATGATATGTTAGGTTTAACATGAGGTGTTAGTGGATGTTGCAAGTGGCCCTTAGAGACAGAGAAAGGTATAGGTATGTTATTTCCCTGTCGCTCTTATTTATCCTGCTGATAGCTAAAAGTATCCGACGCCCAGAAATATCTAAATAACCCTTTTACTAGTATTGTTACATGCGTATTATACATGCATTTCATGTGTAGAGGGGGTGCCCTCTCGCCGCAAAATGATACGGAAATGAATATAACGAACCGCCACAAATAGCGAAAAATCTCAAAAATTCTGGAGCTGATGTGATGGCTCATATCACGTCGAGTCCCCAAGAAGAACTCAAACACAAAAATACGCATAATCCGTTTAAGAATCCCATAATTCGGTATCGTGTTCTAAGTAGGAAAAACTAGAAGAACAATGTTTGGCAAGAAAATATTTTTTTTCTATGTGGCAGGGCGTCGAAGTCGGACAACCCTCCAAACTACGGCCCAAAATTTATCACGCCAAAAAATTTTTCTTTCAACTTTTTCTAATCAGAACACAATACCGAATATGCCCGGAATTAACGGATCCCCACTATTTTTGATAAACCCTGTCACCTATAATATCTTACAAATAAATAACCATCACTTAATTTGTGAAATAGCGAAATATTTAGATGTCAGTATTTTTAAACAGATCAATGTTGTACTCTAGGTATTATGAATCAGATTTTTATCTTCTATATCGCACTTATTTAGGTATTTCGTTAGTATTACTCCTACTTTTATCCAAACTCAATTTTACGCTGATAATTATAATGAATGATCTATTCACTACGCATAATAAAATTGCTCTGTCATACCAGACAGTTTCAAATCTGCTAATTTTATCTTTGGTAATAGATATAATGCTATTCGCATTCAATTAATTTGCTAATCAGAAACCAATCATAACTGAGATAATTGTTTGAACTTTGAATTAAGAGATTTCTAAGAAAACGTAATGATAACCTATATACAAGTAATGAAACAAATCCTTCTTAATAATATTCTTTACCTAAAGTAATAAATAAAAAATAAATATTTTTTCATGTACAGTCAAGTGTAAAAATATGGGTGCAGACAACTTACTCAAAAATATGTCCCATAGTTCGTAATTCGCTGACAAGAGCTTTGGGACATATTTTTGAGTATGATGAGTGCACCCATATTTTTACACTTGATATATGTTAGAACTTAGGACACGAAAATATAAGTAGATTAGAGCAAGGAACTTATTTTGGGAGAATGTCATATCATATACGGTGCTGATGGCTTACCGCGAACACCAAAGTTCGCAAATAGCGGGCATCATTCTCTTATACTCCAATGAAGGCGCAATTAGATTGACAGAGAAAGATGCCCACAATTTGCGAACTTCGGTGTTCGCGGTAGGTCCTCTGAGCTTTAGTCCCCAGCAAGCTCGGTTCTCCATACAAACGTAGTTACGCTCTCATTTTAAATCGACTAGCTAGATTGCTCTGAAACATTGTACTTACAATAGGATAAGGTATAATAATATCTAATCCTGTAATTAGTTTATTTAGCTTCAGATACTACAGTTAAAACATAAAGCTAATTTAAGTTTTTCATACAAAACTTGTTTTTGCTCTATTTCGTTTATTTTATAAACTGGACCTATAATATAAACTAATACCAGATTTACCTCACGTCATTGTATTGCTTTCTGGGGACTCTTAAAAGTCAGGCTGACCCCTGACTAATATTTACGCCATTTTAGGTCATAATCTATTGTTAATTAGGAGTGTAATGGCGTGTAAAACGAAGGGAATTGTATCCGCAGCTCTTAGTTACAGAAATGCCCCTAACCTAATTTCGTTAGTAACATTTGACTTTCATCCATTAGACTGAGGAAATTATGATCCCTTAGAATGGAGCACAGAAAATAAATTGCTGCTTGGTAGCCTCTGGCGTCTAACTTAAGGTGACGTTCGGTTTTAGATTACTGCTGCAGTATTGCAGCGCGACATTACTGCCGACTGCATTGCTGCCGCTAATGTCAAAATTACGGGCAGCAACAATAGCAACATCGATTTTGAGATTAGCGGCAGTCGACTGCAGCAGTATTTTAGCGCGACATTACTGCAGGAAACATCAAATAGGTATAAATTGCCATTTTATAAGGCAGTAATGCAGTCGACTGCAGCAGTAATGCAGTGCGACATTACTGCCAACTGCAGTATTGCCGCTAATGTCAAAATCGATGTTGCTGCTCGGATTTTTGACATTAAATGCAGTCGACAGTATTGTTGCACTGCAATACGGCAGCAGTAGTGCTGGTGCAGTCTGAATTTGAACGTCACCTTTATATTAATAACTTTGCAGAATGAAATGTAATGCGCAATGTTAGCGTAGCAGACAGAAATATGAAATTGCTCTAAAACATCATCCACTAGACAGGCACAATGTGCCTGAGGGCTACACATTACGTATAGTTTTAAAGTAAAATTTCTCTCACTTTACCTACAGGGTGACCTTAGCCATTGGACAAACCCTGAAATCCCACGTAGGGTTACTTCTCAGGAATGCTCTAATGTTAATATTTTTTTAATTAAAACAAAAGACAAAAAAATAAATTTTTAAACAAAAGTTATTTCCAATAATCGATAACAAAAAGAAACATACTGTATTAATCATTGGCAGTGTGTTTGACAATTTGGTGGAAAATGTGCGGCAATGATGACATTTGTCAAAAGCCAGAATCTTATTAGTGACATTAATAAATAAAAAAGATAATCAAAAAGGTTGAAGAGGGTTTCATACTATTTATTACCTCAGGAGCTACTAACCACCGAATTCCCGCGACCTTCACCAGGTCGTCGCTCCATCTCGTTGGAGGCCTACCGGCAGTTCGTCTTCCGGTACGCGGACGCCACTCCAGAACCTTCCGGCCCCACCGGCCATCAGTTCTGCGAGCAATGTAAAGGTGAAGGTCGCGGGAATTCGGTGGTTGCGAGCGGCACAGGATCGGTCGGAGTGGCGAGCCTTGGGGGAGGCCTATGTCCAGCAGTGGACGTCTATCAGCTGACATGATGATGATGAGCTACTAACACATACAGGTTGCTCCAAAGTAAAAAATCGTAATTTGTTAATTTCTTCGTAACCGCTACACCGCGCCGGTTGTTATGATACTTTGTATACTGGTTCTAAATACCCAAATACAATACATATGTACATTTCGGCTTTGTCCAATGGCTAGGGATATCCTGTATAATGAAATGAACAATGTGTGACATAGGTTACAGAAAACAACAGGTTAACAAAAATATTAAAATGCTTTTTCTCCAACTCCAGTATTGACATATTTAGTTAGGCTGTCAATATGCTTGCTGACTTCACTTAGTTTTTGGATAAAATTCCTGGCAATTTTTAGGAAAAGAGGTACAGTAATTATGAAGTAAGTCTTAAGTAGGTAACTTTTCTTCGGCAACATAATATCCCTCCATACATAGAAAAATAATGACTTACGGACTCATAATAATAACAAAGTAATTAAATTAACTTTAGGAAGGTAGGTACCGAGACAGGTTATGACACCTAATCCTAAGTGATAGCCTTGAGTAACGATGATAAAAAAAATGATATAATTAATGTTGAACTGCCACTTGACATAAAAAAAGCTTTTATCGCAAACACAATTATGCGTTGTTATATCATACAGTTCCCATGGCCACCTCCTGTTTCTATCATCAGATCAGCTCCATTTCATCATAATATTGCATTGCCATCCGATTTACAAATGTATGCAAAATTTCAGCTCATTTGGAAATCATGATTTGACCCACACTAACTAATTAACATACATATATAGATATAGTTGGTCAAGCAAAACTGGTCAGTAGAAAGATGCGGCAAATTTAAAAAATGTAGGCGCGAAGGGATTTCGTCCCATAGAAAATTTGAATTTCGCGCCTTTTTCTACTGACAAGATTTGCTTGACCAACTATAGTAACAGAGCATGTTAAATAAAAGCTTGTAAAAAGTAGGTAATCGAATTGTTTTAATGGGTATCGAAAACATATCAGGTCTAGGTCAGAAATAAAATGTGCCGTCGTTACTTTTATCACTATATATTTTCCGATCCCAGTGGCGGAAAATACGGTGCCCCAATGGGAACTAGGAGGAAAATTACGTTATTATAAAGCCTTTGTAATTATAATTATTATTAATTAATTATAATTATGAAGGAGATATTTTATCTATGTGTCGCTGAAAAGTGTATCGATTTAATACCTAACCTAATTAATGCGTGACTCGGGCAACTCACGTGATTGGCAATTAGGAGACTTATTCCTGACTACCTATATTCGGGTGGCCTCATCTTGACGTGACCGTCTCGCATCTTACATTTTGTCGGCAAGGTCGCTTTCTGGATTCTAACCAAGCTTACTCCGCATAGCATTTGCAATAACAAAGTGTGGCAATGTCTTAGTTTTCATTTGTATTAGTCTGCCTCTTTCGCACTCATGAAATGTTCATTTACGTGATGGCTTATTACTTCCCTTTTGCATACTTTGATTCATACATTCTACGCTCGAAACGTAAACCATCATTAAAACGTCACTAATTGATCCATTCGAAACATCGGCCAGATTATTTCGGGCCAATATTCGATGAAAACGCGCCACATATGCAGTCCCAGTCGCATTCTGCAGTGCACATTTGAATTGCGAATATTGGCAGCTGCTGATTAAATTACAACTTTGACATTTTCAAATCAAACATTGCATAGCATCTGGAGCAGCATTCAGGTTACATTGTGTACATATATTTTGTTTTTATTGTGTTTGTAATCTGTCTTTATAGGTACAATAAAGTGTTTACATACATACATACATACATACATACATACAAACATACATACATTCCACTTCTAAGGTTGTAACAGCATTTCTGCGCAGCATTGCTGCGTGCTGAATGCTGCGCGAAACGAACAAGATCACTGTCAATTTCCTGGATATAATTAATAAAGAAACGATCTTACTAGTGATGTTTGATTAGAATTTTACGAGTAGGTTTAGTAGGTATCTAAATCCACAATAAAGACAATTTACAAGCAGCAGTACACGGAATCGTGCCATTCTTGTTACACATTAGGAGATATACGAGTCGTTTTCAAGCAAAAGGTACCACTGAAATAAATGTCATATACTAAGAAAAAATTACCAAGGCCTCCAGTGCCCCAGGCTGGAATCGTAACCTTCAGTAACAAGTGCATATACTTGGAAAATTTCGACCTATGCCGCTGTGGCCCAGTGGCCGAATGGCAGAGGACGCTGGTTCGATTCCTGCCTGGGGCACTGGAGGCCTTGGTCATTTTTTCTTAGTATATGACATTTATTTCAGTTTATAATTTATATAGTAGTGTTTCTACTTAAAAATAAAAACAAATTAAAGTATTTTCTGTAAATAATTTAATTTGTTCTAATACTTCTAACAGTAAAAGGTACCACATTGTCGCTTGCCATAAGGACGCTCCGACAGGTTTTTCGTATAAAGATACAAGCAATTTTCGTTTTTGTGGTACGCGACAATGTGGTGCCTTTTGATTAGAAACGTCACATTATAATAATAAAAAATCACGCTGTCCCTCTTACACAATACGCTCTGTCTGGGTATTCGGGGATTCCGTGTACTGTTTGTAAATAATTTTTACTGTCTTGGATTTGGATATGAACTATAAGTAATATGTAGATATTATACCTAAAAGAACTTTTCGGTTTGGGCTGGCGGAGTGAAAAAAGTTCGCTTTATGTTAGTTAAAACTATGCCCCTATCGCCATTGGAACGTACTCATTTTCTCAAACAGAGGATAGTGACATCGCCGTTTGCGGATTTACAAAACCTATATTACGAATATTTAGATCGTAAGAGAGAAAGTGATACAAAAGGGAGGTCACGACCCTCAATACTGAGGAATACGACGCAAGGAGGGGGTACATTACGAGTATTTGAGTTCGAGCGCGACCTCCACTAGATTAGCTTTTGAATAGGCACAAACTGTACAAACCTCTAATATGTTATGTTCAAAAATTAACTGAAATGGCGTAGACTTTGTTAACTAGATTCTTACTGACATTGTAGTCAAAACCTAATTTATCAAGATTTATAACTTTGGCAGAAAAGTTAAAGTAATATTGGATAAACTTTCGTTCGTGCATATTATTTAACAGTATCTGAACTACTTGAAGAGTTTTAATATTTGATTTAAAATATTTCGCCAGTTTTCTGCAGCATACCTACATTAATTATTAACAAGCAGAAACGTCTGCGATCGATGCTATTATGCTTAGAATAAATTTAAAAGTGGAAAAATTACTGCCTTAGGTGAGACTTGAACTCACGGCCTCTGGATAGATACTCCAGCGCTCTGCCAACTGAGCCACCAAGACCTCATCCATAGTCAGCAAATCTTCCCACTATATGGGTCTAGGGGACCCTAGCGACATCTACCGTAAGAGTGTTACACTTCTTAAACGGCCACCGGAGTTCCAAGTCATATTGGAAATTCACCAGTTACGATGTGCTACCCATTCTAAATTAATTATTAACAAGCAGAAACGTCTGCGATCGATGCTATTAAGCTTAGAATAAATTTAAAAGTGGAAAAATTACTGCCTTAGGTGAGACTTGAACTCACGGCCTCTGGATAGATACTCCAGCGCTCTGCCAACTGAGCCACCAAGACCTCATCCATAGTCAGCAAATCTTCCCACTATATGGGTCTAGGGGACCCTAGATACCTACATTGCTGCGCAGCTAGTATTTTTCTAACGAAAGGTTTTAGAGTGTTTTTGATATCAGTTTGATATTATCTAATCTTGCAGCGCATCTCTCATCAGTAATTCAGTACCGGTATTTTAAATTTGGTTATCAGTTATCTTTTTTACTCTTATCTACTGACGTACGTATGTGTTATGTCGCCATAATAATTGCTGACAATTTGTGAATGGTCATAATTGTTTGCAAAATCACACGCCAATGTTTATGAGTATAACAAAAATGTGTCATTTTTGGGGTTCCTTACCCAAAGGGTAAAAACGGGACCCTATTACTACGACTCCACTGTCCGTCTGTCCGTCTGTCTGTCTGTCCGTCTGTCTGTTTGTCTGGCTGTCTGTTTGTCTGTCTGTCACCAGGCTGTATCTCATGAACCGTGATAGCTATACAGTTGAAATTTTCACAGATGATGTACTTCTGTTGCCGCTATAATAACAAATACTAAAAAGTACGGAACCCTCGGTGGGCGAGTCCGACTGGCACTTGTCCGCTTTTTAACTACTGAAAACCTGAACATGAACTAACTTTTTTAAATACAGTCGATTACATTGCCTTTATAAAGCATACACTTGTTAAATAGGTAACTCTTATCTCCGAAGCAGGTCTCGTAGTACCTAAGAAAAAATTTAGCTATAATTTTAATTTAACATCCCGTATAGATAAGACCGCAATCTAAACGTCACAATGATAAGCAACGACATCCAACACTTAAATGTACTCTGTGCATTACTTTGAAGTGCTCCTGTCGTCACATTGCGAAACTAGAACGTTTTATCTATGCTGCCTCACAATTTCAATATACAGGGAATGTTTACCTACACTTCATTTTACCGATGCAAAAATAGAGTACACTTTTGTCGTACATCGATCTGTTGCCTTTACATGGCTTCCACTTTCAATATACAAGGTATTTTCAGATCGCAACAACTGCGTAACTGTCTTTAGGCCATCAAACGAAGGAAAGACAAAACAAATAACTAAACCAAAAAAAAAACTTAATTTCATTTCTTTAAAAAAAAGGGAAACGCCGTCAAAAAACCAACCCACTGAAAAACCCAAAAAAAAAAACAAAACAAAAAAAAACTTAATTTCTTTCTTGAAAAAAAAAAGGGAAACGCCGTCAAAAAACCAACCCACTGAAAAACCCAAAAAAAATAAAAAAATAAAAAGAATTTCATTTCTTTTTTTTTTTAAAAAGGAACCGCGTCCAAAAAAAACAACCCATTGAAAAGCCCAAAATATTTTTAACGTACCCCACCCGTATCCTTGTCCAGTCCCTATCTCGTCGTAAAGCGAATTTCTGCCAAAAAGTAATTAAAACCTTATAATAAGCAAATTAATAACCATCCGGGTGATAACATATAGTTTTTGAAGGCGTGCGCGATAATCTCAAAAACTACTGAACGGATTTTCGTGCGGTTTTCATTTTCACCTCACCTCACCATAGAGTGATTCTTGAGGAAGGTTTAAGTGTATTATTTGTTAAGGTTACCCTTGCGAAGCCAGGGCGGGTCGCTAGTTCATACTGTACTGTGATCACTTTAGGCACATGCTCGTATTACTCTTGGTCCCTTGAAATAATAAAGCCTAGTAACAACTAATTTTGGATGAAACGAAATTAAATGGGCCATCCAATCAGCAAACAGTGGGCATTGACATGTGTGTCAACGTCAACACATCCAATTCGACGGGGCAGGGGAGTTCCGCCAATACAGCAAACAAGTACCTAAGTAATAATGTGAGGTAACTCATTAACATAAACAAAAAATATAGACTTGAACTCACGGCCTCTAGAATATATCTGGTATATATTGATATTTTTGGTTGTAATATGTATAATAAAAAATAAAATAACAAGATATTTATTTACCAACACAAAAACAATTAATTGCAAGTACAATAAAAATCGGGTAGAATTTAAAAATATTCGTGCAGTAAAATGGATCAGACTCAGCGAGACCGCTGATTTTCGGTCCCCAACCAAAAAACTTAAAGCTAATTCTTAACTATGTAAGTCAATTCTTCGATCAAAACCACCTCACCATTCGAAACATCACAACATGGTTAGAGGCACATCTTTGTATAGTTAACTTGAATTAATATGTTACACAACGAAGGCCGCAAAAATATCTGACACGCTCTTATTTGTAGCGCAATAAATGCGCGTCACACATTTTTGCAGGTGACTGTAGGAGATATCATTGCCATAATTAATTAAGCCTTTTGTACTCTCACATTTATTCCACAATTTGAGAAAAAAAAACCGATTTTAAACAGGATAAAAAAAATATGACACTGATTTATGAAGTCAGTTTTTTTTAAAGGTTATTTTATATTTTATAAGTTTAGTCTCAATTGTATGTAACTGTACATAATTAGGAATTGTGTAGCAGGCCCATAAAGATTGTGTCTTATAAGCTAATCCTTCTATCAAAATCAAATCCGGCCTCACCACTCAAAACATCACAACATGATTAGAGTACACCTTTGTACGAGATACCATTACCATAATTAATTAAGCCTGGTGTCCTTCTGTCGTCGTCAATGGAAAACGGCTTGTTTTGTGTTTTGTTTCGGTTTGTTTCGTTGTGTTGTTTCGTTGTTTGTTACCGTCGACTGTAATGAGCAAAATGTATTTTTAGATGGAGTTTAGTTTGCTTAGGTGAGATTAGGTTTTTGGGACAAAAGCTCATTAGTGTTTTAATAAGCTTAGACCTACCTGAGGCAATAATATACTCTGTGATATTTAACTCTGGAAACAACATCCCTAAACACTGATTTAATCTTTCACGATTTTTACTCATTATTATTCACAACGACGGGACTTAATCGCGTAAAATAAGTTTTAAATTTACCCCCGACGTTTCGAGGACGGCGTTGTCCCCGTGGTCTCGGAGAAGACTGGCCCAAGTTGACATCAACATCTTCTAGGCGCGCGAGTTTTTCAAACTACCCGCACTTGGTCTTGTTTATTAACTTGAACGTTTTGCGCACTAGGGATGTCACCGGGATGTCACACAACACTCACTATATTCGATCAAACGCCGATTGAAACGATTGCCGATTGTTTTTTGATTGAAACGTCGGGGGTAAATTTAAAACTTATTTTACGCTATTAAGTCCCGTCGTTGTGAATAATAACATCCCTAAATTTAGGAAGCTCATTGAAATTGTATCTCTGTAATTCTCCTTCTTCTTCTCAGTATATTGGCGTCCACTGCTGAGCATATACCTCGTTCATGGATTTCCATGTTGTTCTGAATGCGGCGGTTCTATGCCAGGTCGGCCCTGCCGTCTTTCTAATGTCGTTTGACCATCTGGCTCGTGGTTTACCGTCACTTCGGCTTCCCACAGTCGAGGTCTCCAGAACAGTACTCGCTGGCCCCATCGGTCGTCATCCCTGCGACAGATATGGTCGGCCCATTCCCACTTCAGTTGCGCAATTCTTTTGGCGATGTCGGTAACTTTCTTGCGTTGGCGAATGTCCTCATTCCGAATTCTGTCTCGCAGAGGGAGATCCCGAGCATCGCGCGCTCCATAGCTCTGTGCCACTTTTAGCTGGCGGACCCTTCCGACAGTCAACGTCCGTGTCTCGCATGCGTAGGTTATTACTGGGAGGACGTATTAGTTGTAGACATATCTTTTCCCGAGCCTCAAACTATCCATACTTACCAAATTTCATCTCAATAAGTTCCGCGCCCGCGGTTCTAGGCAGATCTTGCGTTTCTCAGTATTAGCGGAATAACTTGTATGGGCTATGTGGCTGTGGAGGTTGATGCTTTGAAGGCTTTGAAGCTGATGTGTTAATTGGTTAGTAATTATTCCACTTTTAAATTCATCTAAATAAGTTCCGCGCCCGCGGTTCTTGGCAGATCTTGCGTATTAGCGGAATAACTTGTATGGGCTATGTGGCTGTGGAGGTTGATGCTTTGAAGGCTTTGAAGCTGATGGGTTAACTCACGAAATATTAATATATTAATATTCACGTATGCAGGTACGAAAACTAACTTTAGTTTAAGAAATTATCAAGAAGAAAATATTGACAAAGGCAAAAACCTTAAGCAATTGAGGATAAGGAATTGTAGGACCTAACTGGGGGAGGGTCTAACCATGCATACATATCCCTGCTATCAGTACAAGTACAGTCAATCAGACTATCAGTTTAGCAACCCTGCATATACATATTTGTATGCAAGGGTGCTAAACTAATAGTTTTGCTGACTGTGCAATGCGACAAGGCAACTCTACTGTCACAAGTTTCTCAGGGTTATTAGGCAGACATAAATGTACCTCTATACGATGTAAAGCAGGCAACACGCGGTTATTATAAGGCTGATTGAAACAATGGTGAGGCGATATATTATGGAAGTGAAGGAAATATCAACCCAGTAGTTTATATTTGTCTAAACAGAGCTACGGAGCAATAAATACGAATAAATTATGATCTCCTTGTTAGTCTTGAACGATGTAAAAGCTAAGAAATCCCTATAAAATTACCGGAATTGGTCGCTAATTCAGCGCTGTTTGTCTATTAGTAGCACAAATAAGAATTGTACGAGGTTCAATGGACGGCTAGAGGGCAACCGTAATTAATGCGATAGGTGCAAACAAATGAGGATAAATGAGAAAATTGTGTTGCCATTTGCTACAAGAATTATTCACTTACTTAAGACGATAATCGACGAACGCTTTTCCATCCTGAGTAGGTATTGACATAATAGAAAATATTTCTATACGGCAGTCAGATAAATGCCACACAATGCCACAATATAGTTTTCCAAACTATATTGTGTTACATATCAAATGAAAGAGCTTATTGTGAGAATCTCTAATATGTATTTTTTTATAATTTTAGGATAAGCAGTTTAGAAGTTATTCAAGAAAATAGGCATAAAATGACCATTCCCCCTTCATCTCCGAAACTACTGGTGTACAATTTTGATGAAACCTTTACCTAAAGATGTCAGGAAAACCTATTAGAAATATACTGTCAAGCGTGAGTCACAGCGCAACAATGGTTTATGTGAAATGTGGTGTTGTTGTGTGATGTACGGAATCCTTAAAACGCGAGTCCGACTCGCACTTGGCCGGTTTTTTTTTATGGCTTCCATGATGATTACGCCAATGTCAAAAGTGTGCTCGTAGCGTAGAGCATGACGTTTTTCGGTACCTAGTTGCTTTTAGTTTTAGTATTTAAAGTGATAGATGAGCTTTACAAACAGCCACGATGAAATTTATTGCCGGGTTTTACTAAAGAATGGCGAACGGTCGATAAAACTGGAAAAAAACACTGAAACCTCATTCCGTTACCATAAAAAGGCAGTCCAATATATATCTTAACATTCATTTTATTTTGTTGACTGCGGAAATTGTATTTTTTCTCCGCCGTTTTGTCACGGCCTAACGAACCGATTCAGAAATTCACTGGACCAAATGCCTTAATATTAAAATTCTGTTATATTGATCGCGCATCAGGTGTCGAATCCAGGTAGCAAACTACGAATATGGAATCTATTATGCTTTGGCACGGACGAAAACTTTTATATCGGAAATCTGGTTAGCTAACTCCTCTATAAGTTTTAAAACGTTTAGGGTGGTTTTATTTTGGAGAGAGGATTTTATAGTGCGAAAACCGTCGGTCGTATCGTCGCCCCCACGCTTTGACAAAATTGAGTTTTTGATGCAAATCTGTACCAAATTTGACAATGCACAATGTGACCAATTTTTAGACTTCTATCTTTTAAAAGACGCGCTGACACGGGACACAACTCAGGAGCACACTGCTGAGCACAACTGCTGGTATGCCGTCTGGGCCACCAGTTGCGAGAGTCCATAGGCCAGAGAAAATTCGTGAGCAGACCTTCCTGCGTGGTCGGCCGGCGGACCGGGAACCAAGCCACTCAATTCGCATTCAAATCCCCCAAAATCACCAGCTCCGCGGAACGGTACTGCTCAAGAAGTTTGTCAGCCATCAATTGTAGGTGCTCTACGAGCCAGGTCGTCTCTGTGTTTTCGCTATGAGCCTTAAACAGGCACGCGAAGACGTGAGTGTGGCTGCTGTAGTCCACGCGCATCACAGAACTGACTGGTCCCTGTCTTCATGGGCATCAAGGCGGCGACAGCAGACATCCTGCCGGACATACACCGGCGTGTCTCATGAATTGTGTTCAAGTGTATAGCCGGGGAATAATAGGTATGCAATGTCCGCCGGGCAGGATATCTGCGTCTCCATAAGAAACAAGATGATCAAGGTGATGGGCTGGGATGGAGAAATATGCTGGATGTAAGTATTTCGCGATGAATCGATATAATATTATACAAAATATTCTTGTTGAAATCAAAAATAAATACAGATTCGCAACTCAATTTCTGAATACAAACAAATGAACAGGAAGGCATTCACATACACCACAGTAAACACACGAAACTTTCATTTCCGTAACTTTACCTCGGTTCAAATATATTAAAAGGATTTTTAATTTGCAAAAGTGGTACTTTCGTGAGTTTACTGTGTTGAAAAATCTTCTTCGCCACAGTATTATTATTTGCTATTGTAAATATATGGAGATGCAAAATTGCGAATGTGCTGTAATTTCTAATTCCAATAAAATAATGCATATCTGACAAATTGATCATGTAATACATGCACTTTGAAAACACTGTTTGTATACTATATAAATACAGCTGCAACTATTAAGTACTTAAAAAAAATACTAAAAAAAATGTAGGAGCTTCGCTGTAGATTCCCTGCAATATCGAAATATCCCGTCTCGTTCCAATGATTCTCGAGACTTCTGTAAAATATAATTCCGTATTTAGGTACCAGTTGCTTTTCGTTGAAGGACTAATCCCAATAAACTAGACTTTTGGGATTAGTCCGGTTTCCTCGCGATATTTTGCTTCACCGAAAAGGCGCTAGTAAATATCAAAATGATATTTCGTACATAAGTTCCGAAAAACTCATTATACGAGCCGGGGTTCAAACGGGGTCCGAGCCGCGAACTCCGGATTGAAAGTCGCAGGCTGTTTACCGCTAGGCCAACGCTTCATTGAAATGTATGTAATTGACGATAGCTAATGAATGAAATATTAAAACGAGGAATCCCCGGGATCCGGATTTTGTGGTAAGCGTTCTGGTTCCGACTGAACGTCTATAGCGACCTTCACCGAGGAGGAGTTTTGGCTGAAGGATTTCAAGTCCCGGCGTATGGATGGTATAGAAAGGATGCCAATCTATTATGGCAGAATTGTTGCAAAAGTGACCGCTTTCAGCTTTAAATAATAGTTCCTAATCTCTCCGGTGGCGCTAGTTAGGCTCTGGGACATGAGTATAACATGAACCATATAAGGCAACAAATAACCCGACCAAATTACGTAGGTTGTTTTTAGTAGTATTTCGGTGTATGGTGGCGCCGCCTAATTACTGTTTTTTGATGGACACTTTTCATACATAGAGATTTGGCTCCTTTATATAGTCTCCATGTCCCGGCGGTTCGGCTCCATAACATTGCAGTGTTGCGTGATTAATGCATTGCATTGTTTTATGATCTCGAGTTTTAACATTTTTTTTTAATATTAAGTTTGCCAGTTTTAAGGTATTTATTTATTGGCCACTAGTTGCCTGAAATTAAGATTTTTCATTTCATTTGATACCACAACACAAACGCCTGTCAATTGTAACGGGCTCAGCCGATCGTTTCTCAAAACAACGCTGATTTAGGCCACGTGTGTGCGTGTAATCTTTACGCGCGATTGAAGTAAAACTTCTTTGATGATAACGTTTATCGCTATGTTGGCACTTTAACGTGTGTCCTATTGTGCGTGTGTCACTACTAAGCGTTGCCTCCGTCAGAAAAAAATCTGAGACCCTCTAGTCGCGCCTAAAGAAGTTTTACTTAAAAAATCGTTTTATTTCATTGTTTCTTTTATTTGTTACAGGTGGTAGTAAACGTGCTACCAGACTGACGGTGGCCACAGCGATCGGTATCTGGTTGCTGGCAGCGCTGCTCGCAACACCGGCTTATGTGGGCTCGTATGTGAGGACCTTTGTCGTCAATCCTACTACACAGGTAATATCATCTTATATTTGGATGCTGATAAGCAATAATGTGTTAACCCACATAAGCACCATTTTGAGAAAATGGCGTCTAAAATTTTTTTCGTGGTTTTTGAGTGTTTCTTCTAAAAATATAAGATTTTGTTTAAACTTTTGTATTTGACAGTTTAAATACAATGAATACTAGTGATTTATAAATATAATATTCGAAATCAATTTAAATTTGTCGCAATAATCCCCTTTTTGTTTATTGCGAATTGAATAATGACGTGAAACTTTCTCAAGAACATGTTAATTCACACACACACACAGTCACAGTTTTGCTAATTGTGTAAATGTGCCTTTGAACTTATAATCAACATGTTATAGCATATAAAGTGTTGTTGTTTAATGCTAACATATAGGTAATATATATTTTGTTTTCCAATAATCAATCAAGCCTCATAATGCATTGATATGAGATTTTTTTCGATTTGCAAGAATGATTCAAGTCTAACTAGTTATTTAAAATCATTATAATTACAATAATAACATTATTTTACTGAACTTGGCATTTAAAATGAATTGCTAAGAAAAACTACAGCAATTTGCGGTTTTGTTTAATTTTTTTTCGGCAAACTTTCCTTATTAAAAAAACCCGTAAAAACTAGTGTGATTACGCTTTATAAATACTTTATTTCGATCAGCATTAGTATTTACTACTTGAAGACTGCAAAAATTTACAGATTTGTGCACAAAATTCGTAAAATTGCATATTATAAACACAGTTTTTAGCAACATTTACCTTCAAAGCGCTTCCGGTAAAACAGAACTAATGGAATGTGATTTCCGCAATAATGAGTTAACCTCTCTTAAGACATTATTGAAATTTTAGTATGTGTCCTCCCCATTACTGTAATAAGTTGAGGTACTAAACGCATTAATGCAAAACAAACAACACGTGATAACGGATTTGTGTAAACCTTTTTTCCTTCTTTTGGTATATTAATAAATTTCAAATCACTAAGGTCATTTTTGCAAAATGAAGTCGAGCGGACCAGCTACAATATGGTATTAATATCTCATTTTTGAGTTTTTGTGGGTTGACACATTATTGCTTATCAGCATCCAATTTTATGTACACTAAGTCGCAAAATTGCCTGGCAGATTTATGAATGAATCCATTAATGTCCGTGCTATTTGCAGCGCCAAAAGCTCCAATAGCTATATACAAGAATGATTGTATTATGGGTATTATATATATTATATATATTATTGGGGTCACGTGACGTACGTCACAACTGTCATACGCACTTTTCGTTCGCTCCGTGATATTTATTGAAAAACCAAATAATAAGTAGTTTTTTTAAACTCAATTCAATATAAACACTAGCCCTAGTGTCAGTGCTTACTAAAATAAACAATTGTATGGTGTGCAAATGTTGTAACAGCAAGAAATCACAGTTTTAAAATCGGTGTTAAGTGAACCAACTTTAACTTTTTAACATCATTTGTGCGGGTCAACTGACCGCTGACAGCGAATCAGCTGTTAGTATCTGCGCCGTCGCATTGTAGGTGTGTCAGTGATACTTACTGGAAATTGAACTTTATTCCAAGGGCGTGCAGGTCGAACTTACAATGGCAAGCTGCGCAGGATGTTTTACAAAAATAACTGACCGGAGATGTTTGAAGTGCTGCAACTGCCAAAAACTGTACGAGCTTATTTGTGCGAATGTTTCGGAGGACTTTTTTGACGGCATGGGAACGGACCAGAGACACTCCTGGAAGTGTGTGGAGTGCAGAAGTGCGGAGCCCAGGACGGACAACACAAACACGCCCGTACGCGGTAATTCGACACACGGACACGCTAATGTGAATATGTGCAGGGGTGCGCGGAGTCAGGTCGTCATGAGCCCCGTGGAGCCCGAGGGTGACAGTTCGGTCATGGAGGTGTCCTACGGCAACTCCCATAACACAACCCCGCGCGATAACGGGATGGACTCGACCCACGTCACCGACACGCAGCTGCTGGTCACCGAGCTCCGGCTCTTCCGCGAGGAGATGCGCGCGATGAGCCAAGAGATACACGCTCTTCGCACATCCCTGGACCTTGGTACCTTAGGGCGATTAGCGATATCGTCATGTTGCGGTGCAATTGAATATAAGTTTTAAAACTTTTAAAAAATAACCCTTAGGTCTCTTTTAACACGAGGTAACACAAAAGATGACTCGAACAAATGAAATGCTTACCATAAAAAATCTACGATATAATTATTCAATCTGAATTCTTTTATAAAGACGAAATAAAGTGGCACCAGGTGACATGGGTAGCGAGCAACATTGACAACCCTAGAAAAAACGCTTGTTATTATTATTTTTTCATATAAGTACATAGAGACGTCATGTCAATGAAAGTGTCGCAACGCAACCTGTAGCCTAGGGCGGGGGTGAACCACGCGACCAAAACGTCGTAAGCGCCGTAAAATTTCACAGCGCTTACACGTTTAGGCCCCGAGATTTAACGCACCTCTTTCGTAACGTCGTAAGCGCCATTAAACGCCGGCGCTTAAGACGTTTTGGTCGCGATGATAATCCCTAGTATCCCTACATAGATTTGACGACGTAGAAGGTATAGCATATTTTACCTACAAACCTCATTTATTTAATTGAATGCATATTCTATTTCATAATATTATTAATACATAGTCACTCGAATAAAATAAAATAAAAAACCGGCCAAGTGCGAGTCGGACTCGCGTTCCAAGGGTTCCGTACATTACACAATTTAAACAATGTATTTTTTATGTGAAACGTGAGTGAAATGTCTTTAAAAAACCCGTAGGGGTCGGATCAAAAACTAAGTAATTAAGTCCGACTCACGCTTGACTGCACATTTCTAATAGGTTTTCCTGTAATCTATAGGTAAAGATCTATTTAGTGTATTTTTTTCAAAATTTTAGACAGCAGTTTCGGAGATAAAGGGGGGAATGGTTATTTTTTGCCTATTTTCTTGAATAACTTCTAAGCTGTTTATCCTAAAATTATCTAAAAAATATATATGAGATCCTCACAATGAGCTCTTTCATTTGATATGTAACACGATATAGTTTGAAAAACTATTTTTTTTTAATTTGTTCATTTACCCCCCAAAAGTGGCCCCTATGTATAAAATTAATTTGTTTACGTTACATGTCCGTCTTTGGGTCACAACCTTACATACGTGTACCAAGTTTCAACTTAATCGGTCCAGTAGTGTCGGAGAAAATAGGCTGTGACAGACGGACAGACAGACAGACAGACACACGAGTGATCCTATAAGGGTTCCGTTTTTTCCTTTTGAGGTACGGAACCCTAAAAAGGATACTTGCATGCATTTAAAATCAAATTAATTTTTTTATATCGGATGATTGGCCGTAGGCCTAGCACATGATTGGCGCGACAGTATCTCGCCGCGAGATAGACTACCCGTCTTTTACTAACTGTATGAATTAAAGGGGGACGGGTAGTCTATCTCGCGGCGAGATGCTGTCGCGCCAATCATGTGCTAGCCCGGCAGTTCATGATATAATAAATACAAATAAAATATATTTTATTTGTATTATAATTCCTAGCTATGAAAAATAATATCAAACATAGATATAATTATGTTACTTCTACGTCCATGCCAAGTTTCTTTTTTTTTGTCAACTTCGTAAAGTGTAAATAGTGTTATGTTATACGTCAAACTTCTATGAAATTATGACGTTTAAAATACTCGCACTATCTATTCTGTGCTATGAAAATCGCTGCAGAGTTAGCTAGGTCTGACTCTAAATAAGTAAACAAAAAAATATTAAAAACATTAAGTATTTGACATTAAACTTTATTTACCTACCTTGAAACAAACTTAGTTTCATAACAAAATTAGGTACCTACGTGTCCGTGTATGGGTCACATTTCATAATCTATGATTTTCAAACAAAAAATCCGCACGCAAAAGAAAATAAAATATAAAATAGTTTTAGTTGTTTTCAGTTAATATTTTGTTTACCTACTTATCGCGTTTTGTTGACACACAGGCGAATGCTAAGAGCGTCGGCGAATGACAAAAATCTGTCAAAACGATTTGCTGCCGCCCAGCATCAACGCATGGAGCAAGATACATATTAATACAGCATATTGTCTGTGACGTCTATATGAAATATAGTGTGTCAAAGGACTGTCTCATTTCAAACGTAGACAGAGATATCATAATATCTTTATCTTACACTAGTACTAGCACCCGAAAGAAAAGGATAAGTATAGTTTTTTTTTTGTTCTTATTTACTGCCAATTTGGTTTGACTTACTATAATAATAACTCGGTAAGAAAAAAGAAAGAACACGTGTAAAGCGACCGATGCTTCACAGCTCTCGCATGATTATCGACAGCTGTCAAGATAGATTTTGTTAGACAGAGACAGTGAGGCTTCTGTACAAAGTAAGTAATTATGATCTATTTCCCGACGCTAACCCAATTTTCTTCCATAATGATACACGTGTTTTCAAGAGAAAAATTACATAACCTAGCTTTTCATAATAAAACAGGATGTTGTACCAAAAAAATAGCTCGCGCTAGGACCTTAGACGGACTAGAATAATATTTATGCTCGTAATATATGTTCCATATTTATCAGACTAGAATTTCCCTTGGGGTCCAGAGCAATATTTAACACCTGACTAGATTCAGTGATCCTGGAATGAGTCAACAAATGTGACGTTTTCAACCAAACGGTACCACATTGTCGCTTGTCGATAAGGTTGATTTCGAATTGAAGCTATATGTAAATAGCGCCTTATTGACAACCGACAATAAGTGCCCTTTTGGTTGAAAATGGCACAAATAAGCCAACGAAGTATAAATTTTATGTTGTCAAAAGTTAGGCACTAAATATTAGGATGCACCGGATATTCGGTTACTATCCGGTACCTGACTTATCTAGCCCTTATTTTAATATCCGGCCGTATACCGGATAGTGACCTACTATCTGGCCGGATACCGGATAGTAACTTTGCTTGATTTTGGAGTAAACAAATTGTATTTAAGAAACAGTCACGGTCATAATTGTACTCGTTTATTATTTTAAAACAATGTTAACATTCCATGTGCATTCCACTTCTAATCTATCCAAAAGTCTATCCAATGAAAATCTGGACTGCCAAGTAAACACCGCTTGAGAAAACACAATCTGGGAGTTTTAACTGTTTTAACATGGCAGTAGGTGTTAATTTAACGACCACGATAATAAGGTTCGGGCAGAACTCGTATTTGCAAACATTTGGGCTCATAAAAGTTTTATTGCCGATTGGATTCTGGTTAAAGGTCAAATGGTATGTTTTCATTGGTTATTTAGGTGTATGACTAGAAAAACGAGGTACATTAAACACAGATGATGCGAGATTCCAACCTATCCTATTACGTTGAAATCTCACCACAATATGTCCTTAGCCATTGGACAAAGCCGAAATGGACATATGCATTAGGGTATTTAGATTGATTATCTTTTTTATTTAATATGACATTAATAAGATTCTGACTTTTGACAAATGTCATCATTGCCGCTCATTTTCGAACAAAATGTCAAAAACACTGCCAATGATTAATACAGTATGTTTCTTTTTGTTGTCGATCATTTTAATTAATTGTTTGAAAATTTATTTTTTTATCTTTTGTTCTAATTAAAATTATTAACGTTAGAGCATTCCTAAGAAGTAACTCTACGTGGGATTTCAGGGTTTGTCCAATGGTTAAGGTCTAAGGTCACCCTGTATACTATACATATATATATATATACAGTCCTCCTCGTCGATTTCGATGACGGCGACCTCAGCAATTTATGGATTACGCCTTTTATGGGCCCGAATGTGGCTTCCCAGGCCGAACTTGGTCTTAAAGACTCTACTGCAGGTGTTACAATAGATTTGGCCAGACGCGTTATACGTATACGCGTCAGAGAGCTTCGGTCTCTCTTTACGTTGTTGGCATACGACATCTAAGATATTGAGGCGGTTTTCCTCAAACGATTTCATGCGTCAATTTGCAACTTGTGTCGACTTAAAACACTCCCTTCGGTCGTGTTTTAATTTATCATATTATGTATGTGGGTATGCAGCGCATTGGCTTTTTGTAAGGTCTACCTGCGTCTAAAATAAACATTCAGTCATTGCTCGATCTTGTCGTTTAATTGAAGAGTTCCTTATACTTTTACATGGCGCAGCCGGTTAAAGGGATAAAAAAGTGTTAAAAAGTGCATTATATAGAAGGCGGAAGACAAAGAAGTTAAGATAGTAAGAAAATTCGGAAAAATAACCCAAGATGGAATCGGTTCTCACTCCCCCGTTGCCGTTTAAGTTTGAGGAAAATGTAACCAATATGGCGTTTGGCAGTTTGTGTGAATCTTGGGAGAAGTGGAAGAATGGTTTTCAAATATACGTTAAGGCATGCGAACTTAATAAGAAAACGGAAGAAATACAAATGAACATATTTTTACACGTCGTAGGGGAACAATGCCGTGAGATAATAGAACAAAGTAAGACGAAAAGTACAACATTAGCGGCCTTAATAGGTCAAGTCGACAATCATTTTAAAGCGAAAAAAAATGTAACGGTCGAGCGTCATCGGTTTTTCACTCGTCAACAAGGTGAACATGAGTCCATAGACCAGTACGTCTTTGAATTGAGAAAATTGGCTCAATCATGCGAGTTTGGTGACTTAAACGACGGATTAATAAAAGATAGACTCGTATGCGGAATCGTGAGTGCAGCGATTAGGGAGCGGTTGCTACGCGAGGACGACCTAACGCTAAACAAAGCATTAGAAATATGTCGGGCTGCTATCGTGTCGAAAATGTATTCGGAGGACATTAAACGAGAGTGCACTAGCGAGTTAAAAGGTAGCGAAGTGTGTGCGGTAGCTAACAAAGAAGTGTTCGAGTTGAATCGGTCAGGTGCGAAAGTCGAGGCAAAATCGAGTCGTAGTATGAGTTCCGGACGAGGATGGCGCGGGCGCGGATGGGTGCCTGGCGCGGGGCGCGCTGGCGCGTCGGGCGCTGCGGGCCCGGCCGGCGCTCAGCACCGCGCGCCGTACGCGCATCGCGGAGGACGGTGCGGCCAGTGCGGCGGCGTTCACAAAAAATACGACTGTCCGGCGTATGGCAGGAGCTGCATGAAATGTTCCAGACCGAATCACTTTGCCAGGATGTGCAGGGTGTACGTGGTGGAAGAGTCTGAGGACCAGGTAAATAATATTAAAAATAAATGTTGTGACTGTTGTGAGGAGTGGAACACGGAATTAAAAATAAATAATGTACCTGTGAGTTTTAAATTAGATACGGGGGCAGAGGTTAACATACTCCCCAAAAGTTATTTGATAAAATCAGGTATTTCGAGTAAGGATTTGTTAAAAACAAATACAAGACTTACTGAATACTCGGGTGCTGGTATTAACGTCATAGGAAAGATTTTCTTACGGGTCAGATACAAAAATGATTTATATGTATTAGAGTTTAAAATTGTTGATTTAGATTCCGCGCCGATACTAGGACGGTATGCGTGTAAAGAGTTAAATTTGGTTAGGCGAGTTATGTCTGTGGAGCAGTCCAATGATAATGTTCCAGATTTTATAAAGGAATTCAGTGATGTTTTTAATGGGATAGGTTGTCTTCCTGGCGAGTATAAAATTCAATTAAAATCAGATGCGGTACCGGTAATTCATGCACCGAGAAAATTACCATTTGCGATAAAGGATGCGGTCAAAAATAAGTTGTTAGAGATGGAGGCTCAGGATATAATTGCTAAAGTTGAGGGACCTTCGGACTGGGTTAGTAGTATAACGGTAGTTAAAAAATCAAACGGAGATTTGCGAATTTGTTTGGATCCTAAGGAGCTAAATAATGCCATAAAACGGGAACACTTTCGGCTTCCAACCATCGATGAAATTGTGTCCAATTTGTCAGGGGCACGGTACTTTAGTACCCTTGACGCGAGCTCAGGTTTCTGGCAGGTGCGGCTAGATGATACTAGTAGGTATTGTACATTTAATACGCCGTTTGGAAGATACAAATTTTTAAGAATGCCATATGGAATCTGTTCTGCGTCCGAAGTGTTTCACAAAAAGATATATGAAAATTTTGATGATATTGAAGGGGTATGTATGTACATAGATGATTTATTGGTGTACGGCCGCACTAAGGAGGAGCATGACCAGCGGTTGAAAAATGTGTTGGAGAGGTGCGTGAAAGTGAACCTTAAGCTTAATAGAAATAAATGTCGGTTTGGCTTGGAAGAGATAAAGTACTTAGGACATCGCATAACAAAGGACGGTCTGAGTCCGGATGACTCGCACATAACAGCAATAAAAAATATGCCTACACCCGTAAATAGGAAAGATATTGAAAGATTTTTAGGGCTTATTACGTACGTAGGGACGTTTATACCCAACTTATCAGATAAGACTCAACCATTAAGAGAGTTATTGAAAAAGGAAGTTGAATGGCATTGGGATGACTCTCAGAGTAAATGCTTTAATGATCTTAAAGAATGCTTGATGAAAAGACCAGTGTTACAGTATTATAGCATGAATCAGCCAATAACTATTTCAGTAGATGCGAGTAAAAGCGGTCCTGGCTGTTGTCTCATGCAACATAACCTACCCGTATGCTATGCTTCCAAATCGTTAACCAAAACGGAGCAACGATACGCTCAAATTGAAAAGGAGTTGTATGCTTGTTTGTTTGCATGTGAGCGATTTTATCCGTACATATATGGAAGATCGGATATTACGATCGAAACCGATCACAAACCATTAATTAGTATAATTAAAAAGCCTATAGTAGACTCGCCATCTCGCCTACAAAGAATGTTATTAAGGTTGCAGCGTTATACATTCAAATTGGTATATAAGCCGGGTAAACATCTGTATATAGCAGACACGCTGTCGCGCGCATACGAGCTGAGCGCGAGCGTTGAGCATGCCGGCCGCGAGGCGCTGCACGACGAGGTGTGCGCTGTGGAGCGAGCGCTGGCCGTGGTCGCCGACCGCCACTTCACCGACCACCAGTTTGTCGCGTTACAAAAACAAACTGACACTGACGACGAACTTGTGCAGTTAAGAAAATGTATTTTAAAAGGGTGGCCGGATGATAGAAAAGATTTAGTAGACGTACTAAGGCCTTATTGGACGTATAGGGATGAGTTAACTGTGGCACAAGGGTTAGTTTGGAAAGGGGATAGGATAGTTATACCCAGGTCCCTAAGAAAGGATATGTTAACAAAACTACATATAGGGCACATGGGCAAGGAAAAATGTAAATTACGAGCGAGAGAAATCATGTTTTGGCCATGCATCACTAATGAGATAGATAATTTAATTAATAATTGTAATATTTGTTTGTCGCATAGAAGACATAATCAAAAGGAAGAATTGATTCCACATGAAATTCCAGATGAACCGTGGGTGAAAATAGGCGTGGACTTGTTTCAGATACAAGGGGTTGACTATTTATTGTTAGTCGACTATCACAGCAAGTTTATAGAAATTACTAAGTTGTTGTCAACAACGTCTGATTATGTTATATCATCCCTTAAGGATATTTTTTGTCGCCAAGGGATACCTAGCGTAGTGATGTCAGATGGAGGACCACAGTTCACGTCCTTGAGTTTCAAAAAGTTTGCTGATGAATGGCAATTCACTCATAAAATGTCGTCTCCGAGATATGCACAGTCTAACGGCCAGATAGAACGGACAGTTCAAACTGTAAAAAATATTATAATTAAAACAAGTGAACATCGCACTGATTACAGGCTAGGCCTTCTAGAATATTTAAATACGCCTTTATCCAATGACTTAGCATCGCCAGCTCAACTACTCCAAAGTAGAAAAATGAGAAGTATAATTCCCATGTGTACAAAGCTCTTAAAACCAAAAATTCAATATCACGTAAAAGATAAGTTACTTTATAAAAAGCACATACAGAAAAATTATTACGATCGTAACGCGAAAAACTTACCTATTTTATCAGTAGCGGATAAAGTTAAAGTTTTATTGGATCCAAATAAAAAAGGTTGGTCATCTGGAACCATATCTAAAGTTTTAGGCCCACGCAGTTATAAAATTAAGTTAGTAAACGGTAACGAAATAATAAGAAATCGTAGGCATATTATAAGCGACTCGCCGCACAGAAATGACTCGCCTGATATGGACTTATTCTTTGATTTAGATGACGTAATGCCGGCCCCGTTATCAAGCGCTGTAGACACCACCCCGCGCTCTGCAAACAACACGGTATCAACCAATGGTAATAATATTGTTACTCGTTCCGGCAGGATAGTGAGGGCTCCAGATAGATGGGGTAACTGGATCTAACAACACATGTCAATGCTCCACGGAGGACGGGAAACGCATCCCAAACAACTTCTATGTACAAAAATAATCAAAATATAATATACTATGTTATTATTACACAAAACAAATTATGCATGAATGTGAATGACTTATTGGTCGTAACATGAAATTAGTCTATAGCTAAAGCTTAATTACCATGTAGTAAACAAAAACTGCAATTCTATTCTATATGTATATACCTATTGATGATTTAGTAAGTACACATGTCAATATGGATGTCACAGCAATGTAAACCTTTTTGATTACCAATTTAGTCGAGTTTCAAATGACCTGTTACGTAAAAACAAAAACGAATCCTTAATAATGTTAAATTTGCAACATAGTTTTTCTGTAGATAATGATAACATAAAATAATTATAGAGAGTAGTTCATTATTGTATATTTTGAATACTAAATAGTGACATATTTTTTGTGTCATTAATGCAGACATGAATGAATGATGAGGAAATTGATTAAGATTTATTGTATTGTGTCGCAAAATAGGTGTCTGTCTTTCCATTTGAAAGAATAAAATAAAAGATAAGTTTGTAACCTAACATGCCCTTATTCTGATTATATATTTTAAATAATACTAAAATTGTACAATTACTAATATTATTATTATTGACAGACACTGTAAAATAATTAAATTTATTTCAGAAGTCGTTAATATATTGATACGAAATCTAAAATGCAAAAAAAAAATGCATGTGCATGAGACTAGAATAATTTTTTTCTCTTTTTTTTGTTTTTGAAAAAGGGAAGATGTCATATTATGTATGTGGGTATGCAGCGCATTGGCTTTTTGTAAGGTCTACCTGCGTCTAAAATAAACATTCAGTCATTGCTCGATCTTGTCGTTTAATTGAAGAGTTCCTTATACTTTTACAGGCACTCGTTGCGTGTTTCCTATTTTTCGCACTTGTATCGTAATGTACTATTACATTACCTACATATGGTGCTACTTTACCGCACGACCGCATTTTATCTACAAGTGGCAAAGATATGTAATGCAAATTTTGAGATGTTTCCTTATGCTGGCTAATAAAGTTAACTTCTAAGTGATATTTTTTCATGATACATATTGAATAACGTTTGTTTACATATTTAAACTTTATTGCACAAAATGCAAATGGCGGACTTAATATATATTTAGATTTGATTTATTTGAGTTTATATTTAGATTTGATTTGTATTGTATTACAGTCAGTATTAATTTTCCTCGAAACACTCGCAACGCTCAAGAGCCCACTTTTCCAACTACGCTCCTAATTCAATTTTAGAATCTCTTAAAGACAGCGTTTATCCCATCACACCATTTTTTTCCATATTAAATAATTTCACGGTTTAGACTCACTTGTTTTAGTCACTCACGCGACATGTTTCGGAGAGCCTAGGTCTTCTTTCTCAAGCACTAATAGTGCGAGCAGCGTTCACGACGAACGTGTATTGCTAAAACAAGTGAGTCTAAACCGTGAAATTATTTAATGTTCAGTTTTAACAGTTTAAATTCGATTTTTCCATATTTTCACATTTAAAGTATATTTTTTTACAGTTCCTGGTATGCTACCCGTACCCCCCGGACTGGGGCGAGACGTACCCCTCCATGATGGTGCTGCTTCGTTTCCTCGTGTACTACTCGCTGCCGCTGGCCGTCATTGCGCTGTTCTACATCCTGATGGCGCGCCATCTGGTGCTGAGCACGCAGAACATGCCGGGGGAGATGCAGGGCACGCAGAGACAGGTGGGAGGATTTTGTCAATTTGTAATTTGTACCTTTCCATCAGATAAGGGTCCTAATGTTTCATGTGCAATTATGGAAAGGCCCTTATATACAGGTGGAAAAAAAATTATGGGCCCTGGAGCGAAAGTGCCTCAAAACCTTAGCTCATTTTACTTAAAGGAAACATACTTTTCTTTTTATAAAGAAACAAAACTGCAATCAAAGATTTTTTTTCTATTTCGCTTGTCTAAAAAAGTACTAAATATTCCTGTTGTCCATTCCTAATGTTTCGTCGAGAAATGTTATCTTTAACATTAACTGTATCGACTAGTAGAATAAAATATCGTGTTTATTTTTTGGAATTTTTAGTCGGTTCGATTCCCGGGCGAGACAAGCCAATTAAATAAAAACTTGTAATACAGTTTTGTTTATTTTTAAAAATAAAATAATGTTTACTTTAAGTAAAATGACCTAACTTAAGGTTTTAAGGCACTTTCCCTCCACGGCCCATACATTTTGTCCACACTGCACACTGTATAATACAAATCGTAATTTTGGCTTCAGTCGTGTCAATCCGGACAAGTTGTTGAAAAGAACACAGGTGTCGGAAATATTACCATTAAGTAAATAAATACCTACGAGCTTTACTGATGATACAATTGCCTGTCATATATTATGTATTTTCAATAAAACTACTTTCCAGAAAAGGTTATTTATTATCGAGGAAGCTCTCAAACATTCAATAGATAGTCTGACCTTTGTACAAACTTGGCATGTCTCTTGCCAACACTCCAACTATTTATAACAAGGCGTTACTTGGCAAGTTCATCTGTACATTTTCAACGATCACATAAAAGGTCGCATTTTGTTACGGAAACCAAGAGGGCGCGTAGTCAACGTCCCAATCGTTAACGCTCCGTAGCGTATCGTAGTAATCTCTCTCTATCACTTCCCCACTAGTGCGACAGTGACAGTTGCGTTTCGTTCGCCACGGATCGTTAACGATTGCACGTTGGTTACGCACCCTGTTACTCTATTAGGGAACAGAGGACAATACGTGTCGTATATTCTATTTTATTTATTTATATTTTATTTGGTTAGGCATCACCAACAAATCTACACAATTACATAGGAACAAGGATATTTAACATTAACAGATGCTTAGCAACTTATACGTGACCACAGCCCACTGCTATAAAAGTTACACAATAGTGCAGTCGAGTTCACAAAAATATCTTTACAAGCCAACATTCCAAAACTATATTTACACACCTCTAAGACACTACAATAAGGTCGTGAAAATATATTTTTCTACTCGTCGACAGTAATGGTTGAATTAAGATTTCGTAAACCAAACTATAATTGCGTTCTTTTTATGTATGGGCTTCCAACTCAACTATAATATTAATTTCGATACGCTGGTGTTCAACTATAAAAACAATTTACGTGCCGCTGCGCTCTCATAGAAAAGACTAAACGGAAAAGACAACAATAGTCGCGCGTTGATGTCTTTTGTACTACATTTTTGTAGTATCAATTTTCATTAATTATTTAGGTTTTATAGTGAAAAAAATATTATTATAGTTGACTCGTAGAAAAAGTATTGTAAGCTCTTCAATCTCGTTCCTCACTTAGGCAACTCAGCAAGCTTCGTTGCCTAAACAAGGTACTCCACCGAAAAGCTCTCTATTATATCACGATTGTACAAAATACTATTTTGGAACGGCTTGTAAAGATGTAACTCGGCCTACAGTGTTGGCGCACTGCCAGTATAATTCCTTTTTCGGCTGAAGTTATTATCTAACGATCATTTGTACGAGTACGTTGACGTCTCATTTTTAGACAAAATTTGAGTAGGTACTTAAAGTGGGTGACTTTTAGGGTCGTTAAAAAACGATTTCCTCTATTTTAGGGTGCGTAGGTGTTTCTAGTGTTAATGCTTCCGTTAAACCAAGATGTTTTTTATTAGGGTTCCGTACCCAAAGGGTAATAACGGGACCCTATTACTAAGACTCCGCTCTCCGTCTGTCCGTCCGTCTGTCTGTCTGTCCGTCTGTCTGTCTGTCACCAGGCTGTATCTCATGAACCGTGTTAGCTAGACAGTTGAAATTTTCACAGATGATGTATGTATTTCTGTTGCCGCTATAACAACAAATACTAAAAACAGAATAATATATAGGTAAATATTTAAATGGGGCTCCCATACAACAAACGTGATTTTTTTGCTGTTTTTTCCGTAAAAGTACGGAACCCTTCGTGCGCGAGTCCGACTCGCACTTGGCCGGTTTTTTAGATAAATCATTAACCAAATGGACTGTTACTAATGATAGTAATTGTCCAAAGCCATCATTAGTATAATTACTAATCATTAGCGTTCCGTACCTAAATGATAAAAAATATAGGATCATATAACTTTGCCTTCGATAACCGCGATAGTTGCTCATGTAAAGGGTTCGAAAAGTCGGGATTAAATTGTTTTATTTTATATCTTCATCTGCCTGTCTAAGTAGACGCTTCTTCTCAAACTGCGTATATAGGTTTTTAAGTGAGTCAATCAGTTTTTTCTATCAGCTACTGCAGCTATGAAAAAATAAAACTTCTAATAGGCCAGGAAATGAATGCTCAAAAAACGTTATATATAGAGGGAAATGCTTGGCACACATTACTAGTTAGGTGGTGAACATATTAAAACTCCCCGGCCGTAACCCTGGTGCCGCAAAAAGGAAAAAGGGGGGGTTTGAAGGTTCCATTTTTCGGTTTTTCGATTATATCACGGAAACTATGCGTCTAAGCGATATGGCCACATATAGTGATTTAATTTGTCACAATTTTTATTAAGTCATGTTTTTCGTTCCCTGTATACCTTCTTATTGCTTGGCCTATAAGTCGATGCAAGAAATTAATACGGTCATGCGGTATGTTTGATACAAGACAAATGTAGAAACTGATCCAATAATAAATGAAAAATAAATCGCTACATTTTTATTCGCTTCCCATCAGCCCATCACCAACATTCCATTAGCTACAGTTGATTGACAACGAATCAAATCAAAAATAGCTGATGTACAATTTTATTAAAGAATTGTTAAATCTAACACCGGTCCAGTGCATCTTGTGTTTTAGGGTTCCGTACCCAAAGGGTAAAAACGGTACCCTATTACTAAGAACTCCAATATCCGTCTGTCTGTCACCATGCTTTATCTCATGAACCGTGATAGCTAAACTGTTGGAATTTTCACAGATGATGTATTTCAGTTGCCGCTATAATAACAAATACTAAAAACAATAGATAATAAATAAATAAATAAATATTATAGGACATTATTACACAAATTGACCAAGTCCCACGGTAAGCTCAATAAAGCTTGTGTTGTGGGTACTTAGACAACGATATATTTATAATATATAAATACTTAAATACATAGAATACTCCTACGCCTAGATACTCTAGGCAACCCTACAGAGTTGTTACTGCAGATACATAAGTTGTCTATGAATGTAAAATGCACTGTCTTCGTCCGATATCGAAAAAACACATTCTTTCAAAGCTATTATAGTATGTAGCGCAGCTATTTTCAGCATATCAGAGTATGTAAATATCAAGTAGCGTATCAGAATATGCGCAAAAGTATATTCAACATACGCATAAAGTATGCGCCAAAAGTACCATTTTCTGTACTTATTAGTATATTATATTCGATTATTTTTTTCTGAATGAAGCCCCAGCTGTTCACAGGCAGCAGGCAGCAGGCAGCGATTTCGCAGGTGCCATTTTCTAAGTGATTGATTAGAATAGTAACTATTATAATCAATCACTTACTGTTTATACTGTTTATATGACATTTCGGGACATACCATTAAGGTGCGAAGTCGAATGGGGCCCTCGTCGGGCAATTTATCATGGTAACGACATGAATATGCACTATACACTGAGATTGATTGTTGAATAGATAACTGTTAGGTAAATCGATTTTGTTGCTGAAATTGGCGAGTGTAGGTGAAATAGTACATTGTGTATTAAGGACGGTAAACAAGTATTTTTGAACGAGTGTGAATTTAGGTCGAGAAAGGCAAGGAGGAGTAGTGGGAAAGGGCCGGATCGACCAAGGTGGAGACAACTTCATCACGCTGCACCGACAAGAGCCTACAGCTCTTAAATTGAATGATGATAATGATGTGAATTTAGGTAATGTAAGGTCAATGTGTAGATGACCGCCATATTTTTTTTTGGGAAGACCGTTATAACGGTCAAGAACTCTCGTATTTAATATACATACTTCGCTTGATGTGCACAAACGCAAGAGTTAGAAGCGACGAAAGAGCTTGTTAACGGTCGGATCTTACCTGATAGACGGTCTTCACCACCCCAGGACACAATTTGTGAGGAATGACACGCTCTGGGATGGGAGGAGATGGTTACAATCGACCGGCTATGCAGCCTCAAGCCAATTTTGGAAATGAGGAGAGACAGTAACGAAAAATAGTGCGTGGAGTCCCTCCGCGCGAGATAAGTGAAACTAGCATCAATTACCCTACTTTCTGGAAATTACCCTATTCAATTTACTGGTCAGATTCTTGTTTCGAAGTTTGATAATTTATAAAAAATTGAGCGTGAACCTCCTTCATAGTTATGTTCGCCTGGTACATGTATGTATATTCAAACAAGTATACACACACAGAGAGAGAGATAGAGAGAGAGAGAGAGAGAGACAGACAGAGAGAGAGAGATAAGAGACACCGTGCTGGTCGACCGAAAGTTAACTTTAGTGAGTTAATAATAGAGTGCTTTCATACCCCCTCCATGGTAGCGTTAAACGTTTAACGCAACCTTGTTGGAAGTCGCATCAGAAGTTTCACTTCAAAAATGCTGATTTGCCCAAATTGTAAATTGCTAACCATGAATATAAAGCGAACGCAATGCTCATTTGTTATTCGTATTATTTTCATCTTTGAAAGCTCCAGCGCTTCCTGAAAATATCGTTCCCCAATTTCCCCGTTCGTAAGAACAAAATTTCAATCGCGCCTGATTGGTACCGCCCTTAACCGTAAATTGTTCAGAAGGTAGAAATTAAAAGAAGAAAAGCATCACATACGTTCCTTAAATTATTTAGGTGTAGGAGGTATTATTCTTCTAAAATGATTGCTGTTATGCATAGATGTTATTATACGAAATTACATTTAGAAACACTAGGTACTCGTAAGTAGATAGTAATCTGACTTATTTCAAATTTTTCTTCGCGTACAAATTAACTTGTTTGGTTTCGATTTAGTTTGATGTTTTACAGTATTTTCCACGTATTTATTTAAAGTTTATTGCACGATATAAAATTGGACAAATGGCGGAATTACCTAATGTAAGAAAATTTGTGTTTTACTCGGTGGCGAAATTTGTTTAACCCTCGTGCCTTGAAACCCTCACAACGCTCAAGATTTTATTTAACACTAAGGGTTTAAACAAAAACAACTTTGCCCCCTTGTGCAAGTAATAACTATTGTTAGTAAGCGTGGGGAAAAATGGACGTGATGCGTGATACATAATTATGAACAATTAGATATTGACACAAACATACCCAGTTTACCTTTTCATTCAGCAATTAGAACCATAACCGACCGTTTAACTACGTTAAATTTACTAACTCCCTTATTCATAAAACTTTACGGGCCTGATTTAGTTAAATTATGTTTTATCTCTTTCTTACAAATACATAAGTCGAAATGCCAGATAAAGACAAACGATTCATATTAGCTAATTCAGGCCAGTAACGCGTTTATGAATAACACCATAAATAGACAACAAAACATAAATCCTAAGTAAGATTATAGGTTTAGACTAGCCAGTGTCCACACGAACAAAGCTCTAGAAGACTCAATGTATAGTAGATTGTTAACCAAGGGAATTCAAGGGATGAAATAAATAAATAAATAAATAAATATTATGGGACATTCTTACACAGATTGACTAAGTCCCACGGTAAGCCCAAGGAGGCTTGTGTTATGGGTACTCAGACAACGATATATATAATATATAAATACTTAAATACATAGAAAACACCCATGACTCAGGAAATGATGCCTTTAACCGAGTTAAACACTCTACTTTTCATTTAGAATTCGAGGAAAGTCAAATGTACATGTTTTTTAGGGTTCCGTACCCAAAGGGTAAAAATGGGACCCTATTACTAAGACTCCGCTGTCCGTCTGTCTGTCACCAGGCTGTATCTCATGAACCGTGATAGCTAGACAGTTGAAATTTTCACAGATGATGTATTTCTGTTGCCGCTATAACAACAAATACTAAAAACAGAATGAAATAATTATTTAAGTGGGGCTCCCATACAACAAACGTGATTTTTCTGCCATTTTTTGCGTAATGGTACGAAACCCTTCGTGCGCGAATCCGACTCGCACTTCGCCGGCTTTTTAAAAACATGACTAAGTATAATATTTTCAATCAATTAACAATTTAGGTAAAAGTATCGTTATTTATGGAATAAGGAGTAAAATATCAGAATGGAAATTGTATATCAAAGTCATTTAAAACCAAATTTTAATTGGTTATCTTAAATAAATAAAAAAAAACCGTACTGAGAAAGTAAAATGCTCTAGTACAGAAACGTACCACTTTTTGCATACTTTTTAGAAAAACAATGACCCTCTTTCAGAGCATGAGAAATTAAAAGTATATTGCCTACTAAGTACCTCATTAAATGTTTCAAAGGTGAACGTAACACGACCTTTCCGATCCGTTACTTACTGATATTTTTATAACAGCCAACCAAAATTAGCATATGAAGTTCAATTTACACAAGGAAACCCAATGGCGTACTCGTATGTGTAAATTATGACGTAAAGGACAACCCCCGACGATATACCTCCCACTTGACACGTAAGTATGTGAAGCACATAATACACCTACTTTCATAAAAATAATATCTAAGCATAGACTAGATAATATTGTCTTCGGTTACCGCGATAGTTACTCATGAAATAAAAGAATACTTTAAGGCTGGTTGCATGTACAACCAGCCTTAAAGTTTATAGTCTATGATTGTTCATTATTTTAGTATGTGGGTATTTTTGCACTTTGTAATTTTTCCTCAGTCACCCGTTGACCACGAACGCTGTAAAGGGTTCGAAACGTCGGGATGTATTATAAAATCAATATACGCGATATAATCCGTTTTTATAGTTTTATTTCATAGACTAGATGTTTATATCTGGGATTTATTGCATTAAAGCAATACCAAGATCAAAGATGACAGTCATAGCCTGACAATCATACATTACGCGCGAAACCCCAGTACTAAACGGTACCTGATCATGGCGTCACGATCATGTAAAAGTCGTCGTGAAGTATAGAAAACAAAAACTGATTGCCAGATAATCAGTTGTTTGTATGGTAGAACACACCTAATAAGGATACCAACATACTAACACATACATAAACTATTAAAATAATAACCGTTTCCTTGCCGGATAAACCGATAAACGTTATTTTCTTTTTAACCGTCTACTAAATCGCAACATTCGCAACCAAGCTATATGCAATATCTGATATAGGCACATATGGTCTATAAGAGCGCTGGAGCCGAGCCAAACGATTATGTGGAATAAGTGTTCCAAAGCTAATTTTACTAAAAACCAATCGATTTCAATAAAACGGTTATCGTTCGGGGTTTGTTTGGGCTATATAAGACTATTCGCGAGCCCTTGAGGCCGATTCTAATTAAACAATCTGTAATATTTTTTTATGATGAATAGGCAGGCGTTTGACCACGATCCCACCTGATGATGATGCAGCGGTCTACGGTCGTTTTTATATCAAACAAAAAAAATCACCGCTTCCGGCAAGACTCAAAATTTCGATCTTTCGGAACACCGGTCCGATGGCTTTTAACCAAGGCTACCCAAGCTTACCAAAAACGTGCAAATTGTTCCATTCCTGTATTTTTTTACACGCCTTAGGGAGGCGCATAGCGACACCTACCGTAAGAATGTTATATTGAGAATTCACCTGTACGGTAGTTAGTAGTTGAATTTTTCAATTTTTCCATTAAATAAAAAAAAATTGTATCACATGCAGACGGTGTTTCTGCTTGATAAAAAATAGTTTAACATTCTGTTACTGAGCATTAATAAGTGCGACAATGCCTCTTGAGACGACTGTGACTGCATTTAAACCTCACCTACTGGCATCTCGCTAGCAGTAATTGGTGCGCATGAGATGCCTCGTGAGACGACTCAAGGTCATGTCAAAACAAAATGAAAACCTTATCAGATAGATAACATAGAATTGGCCTCTCAGTCTTTCTTTAGTAAGACTAAGAGGTGCTTGGAGAAACAAAAAAAGTTATTGCCGAGTCCATTACAGTGCTGGAAAAAGCCAAAAAGGCGGGCCTAAGTATCAGCCATAAAAAGTCAGAGTATCTTCACATGCAACGCTATAAAAACACGCGCGTCAAAAGAGAAGACCTTCATGTTGGAGATACGATACGATGAAGGGGTGGCAAAATTTAGATACATACTTAGGCTGCACTGTCACCGACACCAATACTCGGGAGGAGGACATTGACATCCAGATTCAGAACACATACATAAAGTGTTAGTGTCCAAAACTCCTGAGTAAAAACACAATACTACGTATAATTATATAAGACGCTCATACGGCCGATACGGATGCGAGACTTGGGCACTAACACTTAAAGAAGAAAACAAGCTCCTGGTTACAGAAAGGAGAATACTTAGAAAGATCCTGGGCCCGGTGAGAAGAGAAGATGGCAGTTTTACACTCCGCAAATACGTCGAGATTGATCTCGTGGCTGCACCCAATATTTATAGGCGAGACAAAAGCTCACCGACCCCGCTGGTTTGGCCATATTTTGAGAATGAAGGAGGATTGCGGCGTTAAAAGGGCATACTTGGGACGCCCGGTGGGGCGTGACTGAAATTGGGGCATTTTTTTAGAATCATATAACATTCTTTGAAACCATTATTTCCATGATTCTTTATTACTGTCATCATACCAATTACACCGAAAGAAAGTATGAAACTCGGCGCGCTTATAAGATTCTGCAGGCAAGAAATAATACGTAAAACTGTTAACATTGCGTCCAAACGGTTCATTTGCAAGTCAGACATCTACGCTTTTGACGCAAATTGTCCTAACTTATTTAAACGGAGTTACACATTTACCTAACTTACTTCGTTCGAGCGCTAATATATCTTAGGTGAAAAGTAGAACTTTCTACTCTTAGGTAACAATCAGGGCTTACGCGTATGAATTCGCCGCTAGGGGCGCTAGTGTAGATGGTGGTCTTTTCCATAGTTCGAAATGTCAAATGTCACTTGTCACTTCAATGACTGACAGCTGCTCTAATTTAAGTCTCCATTGAATATGGATACGTTGTATTGTAGATATTCATTTATAGAAAGGTATTGCACGTACGGGATTAGAAATACCTAGAATCTGATCGTACAAAATGAGCTGCCTCTCATCCTCTTCTTCTCATGTTATAGTGTTAGAATAGCCCGTAAACCGTGATCATCTCAAATAATTAGTAAAGAGCAAGACAATCGTACATCGACAAATGCCGAACGAAAAGAAAAAATCGCGGTTACAGATGCTACGAAAGGTCGAGAGACTATTTCCATACATTATGTAAGTTAATTGCGTTTTGTATGAACGTTTGTCATCTTAGCTAGGCCCCCTGTTGTTAAATTCGCTTGTGAAATCCTTTAGTTATTCAGTGCATAGTTGTCAACTATAAGATAAGATAAGATAAAATTGAAAAGAAAAACTGAATACAGTTTTGAACAAAAGAATAAAAGAAAAAGTGACGAAGCCCTCCAGTGGTGAAGGCCGGATAAAAATAAGAAAGGTAAATTCGTAAGGAATTCGTTTAGGAGGTGCAAGCGCGCACTGCTTGCCCTTAGAGCTGGTCAAAGACGCCTAGTCTTACTAAGATGGCATGAATACAGTTTTGTTTAAGTACTTAAAAAAATAAAAGAATGTTTCCTTTAAGTAAAATGAGCTAACTTATGGTTTTAAGGTACTTTTACTCCAGGGTTCATAATTTTTTTCCATCCAGTATCCACAACACAAGCTTTCTTGCGCTTACTGTGCTGTGGTGCGTCAATTTGTGTAAGGGTATCTGATAATTTTATTTATCTATTCATATTTATACCAAAATTTTAAATCAGGATCGGCCTCCAAATACGTCAATTTAAATAATATTATAAAAAGAAAGTATTTACTTGTAACAACTTTTACATATTCTTTAAAATATTTTTAACACGTTAACTTACATTTCTTTGATGTAGGTACATACTTAATGTCACTCATGTTGTTATATAGTTTTTTTTGCATTATAAATAATTAAACAATCTTGACGTTTATTGAAAAATATTGAGAAAGGCTTTTAAAAAATTTGTATATATTACTTATGAAAGCAAAAGAATGAAAAAGATCGTCTTTGATTTTATTTGCTTTGAAGTGACTTATTTTTAAAAGTGATTATTAATAAAAAGACACGTCAAGATCCCATACCTTTTTTTTAATGCTAAAAAACCGGCCAAGTTCGAGTCAGACTCGCGCCAAGTTCGAGTCAGACTCTGTGAAAATTTCAACTGTCTAGCTATCACGGTTCATGAGATACAGCCTGGTGACAGACAGACGGACAGACGGACAGCGGAGTCTTTAACGCTCCGTAGCGTTGTCACCTCTCTCTATCACTCTTCCATATTTGTGCGACAATGACAGTTGTGTTTTGTTAGCTACGGAGCGTAAACAATTAGCATGTTGGCTACGCACCCTGATGTTTAAAATATCTCAAGGACTACTTCTCAATTTGATGTGACCCCTACCCACTAAACCCACATCGGCTTTACCCGCATTGACGTCATGGGATCGCGAACATTCTACCATGACGCCCCTGACAGCCCAACCAGCTTAGGCTGGGACCCCGGACAGAGCTAATGTTATAGTAATTTTAGTTTTCGACTGAAACGCTTTGTATGTATAGGTAGTGTTTTGTTATATAGACATTAGTACCCCCCTGCATAGAAGTTTGTATGCGAAGGTGCTAAGCGAATAGTATTGCTGACTGTACATGTTTTTATAAAAAAAATACCTACCAAATTGCAGCTCATATAATTTTATTCGATAACGATCACCCAAATTTTAGACAGTAGATACTCGGAAATGTGTAGCCATAGGGAGATGCTTGAAATAATAAATGATTTATTTTTAATTTAACCAGTTAAAAGAATGAAAAGAAATGGGAAGATTGATTGTGTACTTAGTTTTACCATAGATAAATAAGGAAGCTTAGAGTTCTTACTCCATATAGTTCCCTTACTTAATAAGTTGTATGGGACTTAAGGTAAAACGTATTATTATAAATTTAAAACTCGCTACTCGCTTAATAGCTAACACTTATTTAGGTTAAATCTTATTACAAATATTAATTAAGTTTTCGTAAAGCTCGCTTAAAACTCATTATAAATGGGTTTTATTTATGTGTGAAGTGAGCACACTAAGTTTAATTATTTCTCTACGGTTTATTCTACATTCCCTAAATGAAAGTAAAGTACCTAATAAGTATTAGGTCCTTCCCTATGAAATGGGCGGTTTTTTTTCACTGATATTATTTTGTACGTAATTTATTCATTTTAATTGCAACTTCGAAATTATTTTTTAATTTCAATAGTAGACTATGTATTTAAATACAAATAATAGGTTTTTATTTGTTATTTAGTGTTTCCAATTAAAGCTTGAAAACCACCCTTTTCATGTGCTGCCGGTTTAAGTGTTTCAATGGCGTATAGTTTAATGATGCTAACTATTTTTAACCGACTTCAAGATTTCAAAGGATTTTTTTTAAATGTTTGTTACTCCATGACTCCGTCATTTCTGGACCGATTTTGAAAATTCTTTTTTTGATTGTAAGTATATACATACAGATTGGTCCCGTTTTTGTCAAAAAGCAGTTCTGATGATGGGATCCATGAGGAATCGAGGGAACCCTCAAATGTTAAAGGCATACATATAGTGATTTTAGTATTTTTATCAACAAATCAAGCAATTACATTAAAAAAGTGACATTTGATGAAGTGGAACTGCTGATGATGATCAGAACGGAACTCTTCAATGACGCATAGTTCACGTTTGGCGATTTGTCCTCTTCGTTATGTTTGTTAAGCAAGTTAGGTTTTCAAGAAACATTTTTGTCAAGCTCGAGTTCTGATGATGGGATCCATGAGGAATCGAGGGAACTCCTCAAATATGAAAGGCATACATATAGTGATTTTTGTATTTTTATAAACAAATCCAGCACTTCCATTTTAAAAAGTGACATTTGATGAAGTGGAACTGCTGATGATGATCAGAACGGAACTCTTCAATGACGCATAGTTCACGTTTGGCGATTTGTCCTCTTCGTTATGTTTGTTAAGCAAGTTAGGTTTTCAAGAAACATTTTTGTCAAGCTCGAGTTCTGATGATGGGATCCATGAGGAATCGAGGGAACTCCTCAAATGTGAAAGGCATACATATAGTGATTTTTGTATTTTTATAAACAAATCCAGCACTTCCATTTTAAAAAGTGACATTTGATGAAGTGGAACTGCTGATAATGATCAGAATGGAACTCTTCGATGACACATTTGGCCTTTGGCGATTTGTTCTCTTCCTTATGGACCCAGACCTAAACTTGGACCCGGACTCGGACCCGGACCCGGGTCTGAACATGGACCCCAACTCGGACCCGGACCCGGACCGAACTCTGACCCAAACTTGGACCCGGACAACCGGACACGGACCCGGACTCTGATCCGGACACGGACCCGGACTCTGATCCGGACCAAGACCCGGACCCGAAAATGCTACTAGAAAAGTGGGTTAGGTGGGTGGTTGGGTTTTGAACTCCGATTCTCACAGAACAGAACTGCTATCAGAAAAGTAGGTTAGGTTAGAGCTGTGACCCTTACAGAAACGAAATACTATCAGAAAAGTAGGTTAGGTTAGGTTAGAACTGCGACCCTTACAAAAACGAAATGCTACTAGAAAAGTGGGTGGTTTTACCTCCTTTTCTACATAATTAGGCAAAAGATGCTGTCTTTTTCATTTCATTGTCTGGAATCTAAGAGTGCACCATCAACAATAAGTGAACTTTCAGCGGCCCCCATTGAAGTCGGTTTTTTTTTTCTTAAAAATTATTAAGTAATAACGATGTGTAACGTAGCTTAAAAGTTAACAATATTCCTAACAAAATTTTGTTTGGTTTGAATTTGTCATTGCTGAATAATCAGCACAATTAAATGTATGAAAATCACAGTTTTCATAAAATTATCCATACAAAACGCCAATTTCATAGGTAAGGACCAGGCATCGTAAACTGCGAGCGAAACCGAAGTACTAGGGTTGTTGTCAAGTCAAAGTACGTCATTTCAATGGATTTCGCTCGCAGTTTACGATGCCTGGTAAGGACCTAATATATTAAAGGATTACCTACAAAATATTCAGATTCGAAACCATTGCTTAAAAAAACCGATTCTTAATGGTCAGTAAAAACTTTTAGGTACTTTTTCAACAAACTTTTGGAACCCACTCAACCCAAACACAATTCAAGGTGTTTTACCGGCGCCTACCACTTGTATTTGAGTTCTTAAGGACTTAATTTTAATGGAAAGGTTCTGTTATCAATATAATCCTAAAAAGCTTTGGCTTTCCCACGAAGTGTGATTTGGTTGAGTACTAATCTTTTTATTATCGTTTTTTTGTACTTGATATTTAATATTTATTTAGTACTATATATTTATGTATATTTATTTTATTGTATAATGCTATTGATGTATTTTAGTTATTCGTATATATAATACTGTAGTTTTCCTTTTTAAATATTATTGTACGTTCTGTAAGTTTGTCTATCTATCTAATAAGAATTTTCCACTCATTAACTCTAAGGTTAGCTGAAAGAGATCCCTTATAGAGGGATAAGCTCGCCTTTGTACCTAAATTTATATAAATTTCATGTTAACAATTTTTTTTGTACTTACAATAAAGTGATTTAAGTACTACTACTACTGTTATTTTTTTCAAGAAAGACCTTTGTAATACTAATGAAAATGGGGTAATCGTTAAAAGAGTCACGTTATCGCTTAACAGCACTGTCTGTTAGTTAAGGCACTTAAATTATAGCACAATAAGACAAACCTCGAAATCTCTAGAACAGTCCTGAAAATTGGTATGTATATTAATTAAAGGTCCCCAAATGTTTAATGATGTGGACATGAAAAAGTGACATTTGTATTGGCGCGGGCGAGATGCACGATAACTAAATAACATCATTCAAATAAACTGAATGATTGAATGAAAATAGCTATTTATGCAACAAGTGCGGAAAGTGTATGATTTCCAACGAGTTGAATTTTGAAAACAAAAAGCACTAGTGCGGAAAAGTAGTACTTTCGGCATGATATGGCTCCGTAGGAAACGCACTTTTCGAGCACATGCATTGTAACAACATTTAAATATTTATTTTATTCTGTTTTTAGTATTTGTTGTTACAGCGGCAACAGAAATACATCATCTGTGAAAATTTCAACTGATTACTATACGGTAAACATATGAGATACAGCCTGGTGACAGACGGACAGACAGACGGACGGACAGCGGAGTCTTAGTAATAGGGTCCCATTTTTACCCTTTTTGTACGGAACCCTAATAAAAAAACATATGTACCTCGGAAGTCAAGAAAATGGCCTGAACTCGTGTAGATCGTTGGCCACTCATGATATTTGTGACGTTTTCAAGTTTTTCAACCAAAAGGTACCACATTGTCGCTTGTCGATAAGGTTGATTTCTAATTGAAGCTATATGGAAATAGCGCCTTACTGACAAGCGACAATAAGTACCCTTTTGGTTGAAAATGGCACATTTATTTAACAATTTTAACACATATCAGTCAAAGAACATGGGTCAGTCATATGGCGATCTAAAAAATATCCATTATAAATATATATTTTTTTTTAAATATTTTTATTCATTTTCATTTTAAGTTATTATCCTGTGTCGAAAGAGGCAGTAAATTTACTGTGACTACAAAATTTACTATGGCAATAACTCTCTATACACTCTATTCTCTTTGGCTACATACAGTGCAGATAAGTGCTACGCAATCTGTCAGTAAGATGTCGGTGCTGACGGTACGTTCAAATGCACTGCGTTTGAAACGCAAATAACAAGGATTCAGCTGCCAACTAGCTACTCTGAGTTTTGGGATACATCCATACATTACATTACATTTTTTTTACCTTTTTACTTAACATAACCAGTCCGTAGATGACCATTATAATGTACTAGCGACCCGCCCCGGGTTCGCACGGGTTACAAAAAACCTTTACAAATTATACACTAAAACCTTCCTCAAGAATTACTCTTTTGATAGGTGAAAAACGCATCAAAATCCGTAGCGTAGTTTTAAAGATCTAAGCATACATAGGGGCAGACAGACAGCGGAAAGCGACTCGGTTTTATACTATGTAGTGATAATATGGAGAGAAAATCACTTTAAATTCAAAGTCAACAAGATATACTTCACGTAAATGAGAAGAAAATACTTACATACAAGGTGTCCTTTTAAGAGAGCAAATATTTTAATCGTAAATTATTTTGCAAAGAATTATTGAAAATTCCATTAAAGTTGTTTTACTTAAAATTAGTAAAATCAAGATTGTAAACTGAATGCAGCAAAAAAACTAGTCTAAGGAATGTTTACAGAAATTTAATTTTTTAATTAGAGATTTTTTTAAACCTTGAGCCCATTTGAAGGTATAGTCTGCATTGATTTTTTTGCCAAAGAGAGTTAAAATATTTGCTCCCGAAATATGCCCCAACCGGCATGGATGGCACTCTGTGGCACAAAATTGATGGGACAAAATATATCCTAAGCAAATAATGATCTCAAATATCCGGGTCCCACTTATCAAGGCTTCCCTGTATACATAGTTTCTCATTGATGACATAGCAGCCAAGATATAGTGTAGAAAGAAAAGCGTGAAGCGTGAACATGACAAAGTATACCGAGTGTGGCCTGTAACAAGAGCAATAAATTAAACTGTAGGTTACACTCCTCACTGACCAACATTTGTTCAGTGACCTCTGTGTTCTGAAAGTTGGTCAGAACACAGAGGCAAATTCTGAGTTAACAATTTGATATGGGTTTCGTCTAATTTTGAAACGACCGTGAGTCAGCGTGCGTCACACTGCACCAATCAGCGTAAGCCGCTAAAGCTGATTGGTTCTCATGAATACGACTGAAGCCGTCTCATGAGGCATCTCGCTCGCACTTATTGGTGATGTCAGATGACACGACTTAAGCCAAACAAACCCGTCGCCAAAAAGCAGCTTCGATATAATCGAAGTTACGCTCTCATTTTAAAACAACGAGCTTAGAGTCCACGAAACTTGGCATGAACATTTATTTAACATATTTTGCAGTACATGTGGTGCTACTTTACCGCACTAGTGCGATAATTATAACATTACGTAACTATGTCGAAAATATAAAATATACTGTAAAACGTTGGACGATACATGTGCGAATTTCCTATTTTTCGCACTTGTATCGTAATGTACTATTATAGTCTCGCGTTGTGTCTAGTACAAAAACTGTTTTTCAAAGAAAAAAGAGCGAATAGTAGTACCTATTTGTAGAAGTACATATTACAATTTCTAATAACTAAAATAGTACCTGACATATACATAATTATGTTACTTCTTTTATTATCTTTTTTTAATAATAATATTTATTGGAAAAGTAAAGGTATATCACGAATAAAACTATGATGAAAAACTAAACTAAAAATTAAAATAAGACTAAATAAATCTAAAATAAAACTATATTAAATCTAAGGAAGGCCCCTGTGGCATAGTACCAAAAACGCTGCCAGCATTTCCTCGCTGGATTCTTAAACCAATACGCTGAACGAGGAAGCTGCCAGCTCTTCGGTCTCCTGTGGCGTCTCTGAGTCTCTTCGACAGATCTTTAAAGAGACGCCAGGGCCCCACGGACCAAGGGTCTCAACGCCGAATGGAATAAAATTGTACTCGGCGCCAAGACCGCTGTATTTCCCTACATTGGTGTTCTCTGCCGCCGCTGCCGCGGCCGCTGCCCTCACGGAGGTTCGGTGGAGATGTGACGGGGCCAGTGTGTCTACACACGTAGCATCCCAAACTCATACTTCATAATTCTTTATTGCAACCATGGTACAGTATAGATGTAAATTATAATATACAATGTCTCACATGGACCCTGTAAGGGCACAGCATATCAATAGCTTACTCATAACCTATTATTATATTTATTGTATTGTATGTAGTAAATTATTAATTTATCTAAAAAAATATCAGGTCATAAAACAATTATTCTAAATACACATGAGATCATTAATAATTGTATTAAAATAAATAAATTATTGTACAATATTCATATTATAACATAATTTTTTTGTTAAGTATAAATTTAGGTAAGTATGTGTGTATGTATGTAATTTAATAAGTATATCATTGTTTTAATACGAGTAAATTACTTAGAAGGTGTCTGTAACATTATCATTAACTAGCACCCGTCCTATACTCCAATTATCTTACTTGAATGTTCATGTCAAATTTTATGTTGTTTCAGTGTGTCGTTTTAAAATAAAAGCGTAACGTCAGTGTATTGGCCAGGTTCATGTGACATTCGTCGTCCAATGTCATATCAAAATAAAATATAAAATCTTATCTAATAAATCGGCCGCAGAATATTCTTTGCTCGATATAAAATTGTATTTTTAGGATCCATTAATCCCATTATACACTGTTTGAGTTTTGTGATATACAGTTTTCAAACAACTTTTTTTAAATGTAGTCTGACTGAGTTTTACGCGTTTTTATTTGTATTCTAAATAGGAGTTGGATAATGTTTGTTGTGCAAATTAAAGCTTGAATAGATGATGTTCTGAATACAATTTATTGCGTAAATGAGCCTAATATCTTGTTGTGAAAGGCACCGGACATCTATTCCCTATTAATCAGGTAGGTACATATTTATTTGCAAAATAAATATATAACTGATGAATAGGGAATTGGCATTTCTAAGGAGCTATTGATAATACAAATTATCTGAAATGAGCAGTACGTCTGTTTTCGTATGAATACGAACTCAACAAAACAAATCTGTAGATAAAACTACATTGAATATTAATTTATTAAAACCAAAAACATAATTAATAACAAAATAAAATAAAAAGTAACCTAAAATTAAAGCTATCTACAAAACTAAAACTAATACCTAAAAAAAAAACTAATATATGGGCTGGATCTCCCAGATCCGATTCCTGCGAAAGGGTTCCCATAAGGCTGGCTGCGTTCCCCCTTTGGATGGCTATCCCGATCCGTTGGGCGAGGAACGAGCCAGCCCTACGGTCCCCGGTGATGCCGATGATTTATTTGGAGAGCTGCAGAATTCGTTTGTGAGCGCTTAGGCACCACGATCTCATAGTTTCGACTGCAAATTGAATTGATTTTTAGGGTTCCGTACCTCAAAAGGAAAAAACGGAACCCTTATAGGATCACTCGTGCGTCTGTCTGTCTGTCTGTCTGTCCGTCTGTCACAGCCTATTTTCTCCGAAACTACTTGACCAATTAAGTTGAAATTTGGTACACATATGTAAGTTTATGACCCAAAGATGGACATGTATTGTAAACAAATTAATTTTAAACACTGGGTCCACTTTTGGGGGGTAAATGAGAAAATTAAAAAACAAAGTTTGTCAAACTATATAGTGTTAATATCAAATGAAAGAGCTCATTGTGAGAATCTCAAATAAATTTTTCTTATAATTTTACGATAAACAGTTAAGGAGTTATTCAAGAAAATAGGCAAAAATGACCATTCCCCCTTTATCTCCGAAACTACTGGGTCTAAAATTTTGAAAAAAATACACAAAATAGATCTTTACCTACAGATCACCGGAAAACCTATTAAAAATGTGCAGTTAAGCGAGTCGGACTTAATTACTTAGTTTTTTATCCGACCCCTACGGGTTTTTTAAAGACATTTCACATAAAAAATACATTGTTTAAATAGGCTATTTGACTAATTTTTGAAAATGGTTTTAATTTATTGTTTATGACTTAATAATTACACTACATTGATATTTCCGTGAAATTTCCTGTATTAAATATAAAAAAACAATGTTAAAGTTTATTTATTTTGAACGCGCCTTAAACGCTGTTTTTGCAAAGGGACTTATCACGTGACACGTATGACGTCACGCGCAAGTAAACTCATTCAATGACCTTAGTTAATCTTATGGTTTATGTGCATTGAATTCATTATTTCACTGTAAAATGGTATATTAAAGCAGCGGATTTTGTTATTTAACGAAACAAGATCTAGGTATTTAATGTATTACTACATAACCTCATAACATAGCTCTTTCAGCATTAGTAGGTAGTTAGTAGCATACTTTTTCTTTCAAACTAAAGTGCAGTATGGAGATACTATTCTCGTCATCGTATTCTATATATATATATTGTCGTCGTATTCGTATCATCGAAATCGAAATGTTCGTAAATAAACAATTTCTACGTATACCCACACAGCTGTTTTTACATTTCTAAGTTCCGCAGCATAGTAATCCGGATTATCTTTAAAGAAAAGTGCAACCATTAATGCGTCTATGTCCTGGTAGGTTGCCGCTATCAGCTTTCACATATTTCGGCTCCATTTTGAGATTCTTATGAATATTGTGCTACTAGATATACGGATAAATCGGAATATATCAGAAACTGTGGAACAATAACTAAAATTAACTAAATACAAATAAAACAGTTAAAACACTCAAGGCAATCAAGAAGTTTTACCCGCGTGTGACGTCATCCGAGCGTTGACCAATCACAGAGCGTTTACGTCCCTGATGAAATTTCAAAAAATATTAAATTTTCTTTCGTTTATTTTCCAAAAAATAAACATAATTTACATTCAAATATAGTGAAATATACTTTATTAGTTTATTATCTTTCAGGATGACAGCAATTCGTTTTATATTTTTAATGTTGTCAAATACCCTATTGTGTAATGTACCCTTGGAACGCGAGTCCGACTCGCACTTGGCCGGTTTTTTCTAAATGGTCAACTTTACTTTATACAAGGTATACCTCATTTTACACGTACGTTAGATGTACGTACGCATAAGCAAAGACCGTCTTCTAGCTCTTTCACTGCTTTTAACTTGCTTTACACATACTCCACTTACAGAAGGTCGGTGTCGGTACAGAAGAAGGAATGAGGCTCTTCCTTTCTGACTGTGTCTGAGAAACGTCCGTATACAAATACGAGAGTTTGAGATTTTACCCTCTATTACGTCTTCTCATAAATACATTTTATATGGCGGTCTTCACCACATTGATCTTAACAATAATTAGTCGTTGAAAATGTCGCCTACGAACGCTGCGGTCGTATTTTTTCAGAAAATGCTAGAAAGTTTGACTCAGCAAAACACATGCATACTTAGCATTTCCAATAGTATAAAGTAAGTCCAGAAAAATTAGTTGCGTTGGTGAGCTACAATCTCAAGTGCAGTGATTCTTATAAAATCCCTTTTTTTTTGTTGACTAATCTTGCAAACATTTTGATGGACATTGGCATAAAAATGAGTGGTTTTTACTGAAAAGTTAAGTATTACGTAAAACTCTATTTGAATATACTCAGTGATACAAAACCATTAAAACTGACATTCGAAGCCGAACCCGAAACTAACAGAAAACTTATACAATAAAGCGAATGGCCGACTCGAACTTATCTATCTTTTCCCATTTTGCTAATGTGTTACGTATTGCTAGGCTGGGCTTACGTTGTGAGTATTGTACACTTGAGAGCAATAAAAATGTGTCACTTTGTAAGGTCAACGCGGAAAAATCCGTATGTTTCATCTGTTGGAACCAAAAGCAATCTCTGTTTATGGATAAAATCGACAATAGTTTAGCATTTTCTGAAAAAATTGTTGTGTTTTCAGATGCGAGCCCGGAGGAAAGTGGCACTGACAGTCCTCGCTTTCGTGCTGGTGTTCGCCGCCTGTTTCCTACCCTCACACGTCTTCATGATGTGGTTTTATTACTGGTAAGTTTACCCAAAATAGGCGTTATTCTTCACATGCGAGCCAGAAAGAAAATTTCACTGAGTGTCAGTGACAATGTTCGCTGTTTTTATGATAATATCATCCTTGGGGCTTCCTTGTTTGCCGCCTATAACAAGCAGACGAAACGCCTGATGGTAGGCAATCATCAGCGCTCATGGACATCTGCAGCACCAGAGGGGTTGCAAGTGTGTTGCCGGACTTTAAGATGGGAGTACGCTCTTTTCCTGAAGGTTGGAAAGTCGTATCGATCCGGAAATACCACGGGCGACAGTTTATTCCACAGTTAAGCTGTGCAAGGCAGAAAGTGTCTAAAGAAATTTGAGATTGTACTTAAAAGTCTTATTTTGCATCATAGTTCTTGTCCATTATTATTCACAACGACGGGACTTAATCGTTAATAGTTCTTGTCCGTTAACAAGTGAGAAGAGTTAATTTGTTGTATCTGGTGTATTAATAAATTTTTCATCCACAGCCCGACAGCCCAGGAGGACTACAACGGGTGGTGGCATGCTCTGCGTATCATCGGCTTCTGCTTCTCATTCCTCAACAGCTGCGTCAACCCCATCGCCCTTTACTGCACCAGTGGCATTTTCAGGAAGCACTTCAATAGGTACGTCACCATCATTCTTGTTATTTACTTGTCTATCAATTGCCTTGCATTCCGCGAGGTCTACAATTACTAGAAAAGTATTTGCCACCGGTTGATCTTAAACAGCTGCATCATCTCGGGCAGCGCAGTTGTAAAATGGCGTAAGTTCCACGTAACACATGTCCTTTTACTCCTAAGCCCCACGTTGGGCGCCAGTCACTAGGGCCACAGAATCATTTACGTATAGGTATGTTTAAGTCTCCCTGTAAAAAGGCTCGCGTTGCGTATCAATATGACTGTGTTATAAGCCATGGGCTCTGCATCTGTACTATCTGTAGCATAAACAATATCCCAATAAATCAGTAATAAATAATATTTAAGTACTTTGCATAAATAATGTCTAGGAATATTAAAGCCTACAAAGTAGATTACAAACAGAACGAGTAAATTGTCTTTTAACTATACGAGACAGTTTTCCCGATAATGAAAACAAACGCCACGTTTCGATTCAAGACACTTAGACGCAAATTTTCTCGAAGCTACATAATTAATAACTTATGAAGGTTAGTTAAGCCTACTTAAGCACTGAATAAATGATTATTTATGTACCTAATGTATGTACTGTAAAGGGGGTTACGCCTATTGGGAGGATACGTAATGGAAAGACTGTAAGCACTGCTGTTATGGATATCTTCTTTTATTCTTTTTTATAGATTCGCTAAATTATAACTCCGTATGACTAGCCTAGATGACTGCCTCCCAACTCTCCCAAGGAATGGCGAACATGCGCCCTCGTTCCATTTGACAGGGCGATACGATTCTAAATTCAAAACGTGGCTGTTGCCAGTTACTAATAAAAAGGCTGTAAAGGTTACAAACCTTTACAGTACTTACTACTAATTTCTAATCTTTCCTTAAATGTGTTTGTAAACGTAGTAATACTCGCATTGCCGTAGCAATTAACGACATCTAATAATGGAAGTAAGAGGTTTCTTATTGCCTAATTTGTCCTGAAACACCCATGAGAGTAAAATGTCTGGACAATTTATAAGCCCATCATTTTTCCAGCATGACAGCTCAAACCATTATGCCACGTATGTCGTTCATATTAGGTCTACTTTTCCACAAGTACTTCGATGGAATCTGCAAATCATGCACTTTGCAAATCTGATTGATAATGTTAGACGTGTTTCATGGTAACTTAGCCTTAAAGATGGAAATGTTAGAGTGCTTTTTCCGTTGTAGTTTCGGGTTGGTTGATGACACGCGCGTTGGGAATATCGTACGTGGCAAAGTGTCCATTACTCTTGGAAGCAAAACTTTGTCTGTATCAGATGACGTAAACAACGTTTTTTGCGTTCCTGTCCAAGGACATAATATATGGACGCTTAGCCATGTATCAAAATGGCTACTTTTACCTAGGTAATATGTTAGAGATGTCACGGTGGTGTGGAGGTGTCGTGTCGAGTATAATGTTGTACCTACTAACGACCTCGTGATATTCGTGTTATGGTCAATTTGCTTAAGAAACTTGCTACTCTATTTAGCCTTTGTTAAGGTACAAATATGTACTAATTAAGCAATTATTTGTACAGTCACCTGCGATAATATGTTACTTGTCGAAGGAGATGTCATGAAATAGGGCAGAAGCCCCGGATTTGGCCACCTTAGTACCCTTTCTAGCCAGTTGAAATTTAAATAAATAGAAAAGTATAATATTCAAATAATCTTTTTTTAGTTTTCAAAGCGTTGTATGGTAACGAATTGAGTTTGTAATGATATATACGGAATACATTTATTTTATATTTAGTTTAGACAATAATAAAATATATTGGCAAAACAGTGCCAGTGGCCCACAACCGGGGTATCTGCCCACTTATTATATTTTCACCTCAGCAGCTCGAACTGTCCTACTTTCGTCACTCCCTGGAGTGAGGAAAGTGCGACTTTCCTCACTCCAGGGAGTGAGACAATGTAGCTTTTTAATTTAGTGAAGGCCATGAACTTCATACTACGGTACGGTACGGTACGGTACGGTACGGTACGGTACGGTCCGGTACGGTACGGTACGGTCCGGTACGGTACGGTCCGGTACGGTACGGTCCGGTCCGGTCTAGTCTCGTATCTTATCGTATCGTATCGTATCGTATCTTATCGTATCGTACATATTATAATACTTTTTTTTTCTGTTTATTCTGTGTAATTCGAAATACATTTTAACCTTTAATATGTTCTCACTACTGAGGTGAAAAATTATGTGTGCAACACGAGAGCAAAGTTATTTTACATCTCGTGTTTTTGAGTCCCTCGCTACGCTCAAGATTCTACCTTAGAATCACTCGCTTCGCTCGTGATTCAATTATAGGATCTTTCGCTTTCTCGGGACTCAAAATAAACACTCGCAAGAAAAACCAACTTTCCTCTCTTGTTGCACAAATAACTATTTTCTTTCGACCCACTTCAAGATAGTCCTGACGGCAGTTACGGCCGTTAGTTAAGTGTTACAGAAAAATAAAGTGTCATGCCAAAAATGAATCAAGACTTGATACGATTTTCTCTATTATATTATGATTGGTATCTCAGAGCTTTAGGCCACTAATATTCCTTAAAAAAAAGAATATAATATCTTGAAAATACTGTTTGTGCCAGATACTATTTTTGACGTTTCAATTTGTTTATGGGCGATCTCAGTTTCGATTCTAAAATTACAAGTAATATTTGTGTTTTCGTTTATAAGATGCTTTTACTTAAAGTAAGGTTCACTAGAAATTGAAAATAATGTAAACAAATATGACAGATTTTGTTAGCATTTGACATATAACCTAAAAGGTTTTTTTCATTGAAATATTAATAAATAACTTATATTTTAACTAGTAATTGACATAAATGAAAGGTTTAATTTAAACAACATTAATCTGGGACCCAACACTGGGAGGGTAATGTCAGAAGTGGTGATGCAACACCTAACATTACCCAGCCAGTGTTTGGTAGACCTAGACGTGTACAGATAAACGCCGAATACAAATTAAAGTTCATTGAATTTTCGGGCTTTACCCAAAAGGCTTGGGTACTAGATACAGCCAGGTAAACTTAAGTTTACTTAAATTCTACAGTAGCTTAAATAAAACACGTCACTTTTATTACCCGTGTATGACTGTGGCGCCGCCCTGGCGGACGCGGGACACTTTAGCTATTGGACTGTTGTCCCTTGTCCCACAAAATTTATCTTTCTTACCATTCTGTGCGTTGTCGTTCGTTATAATTCCCCCACCAAGCATTTCGCACAGAGCCAATACCTTTAATAATTACTTTTAAATTGGGATCCCTTGAAGATATATTACGTTAAGTATTATTTGTTCTAGATATTTGTTGTGCCGCGGCGGCTCCGCCCGAGGCACTCGGGGTTCCATGTCTCTCTCCACTTCCCGGAGACTGACGTCCAGCAGGAAGACCAATATCAGCATGGTGCCAAGGACGTAAGTATCAAACTAACTTAACCATTACTCATGTAGAAAGGTAGTGTAATAAAAGTAGTCGGGATCCGTTTAAGTACATATACGTTATCGTATTCTTATTAGGAAAAAGTACAAGAAAACATTTTTGACGGAAAAAACGGAACCCTTATAGGATCATTCGTGCGTCTGTCTGTCTGTCTGTCTGTCCGTCTGTCACAGCCTATTTTCTCCGAAACTACTGGACCAATTAAGTTGAAATTTGGTATACATACGTAAGTTTTTGACCCAAAGACGGACATGTAACGTAAACAAATGAATTTTAAACACGGGGGCCACTTTTGGGGGTAGATGAGAAAATTAAAAAATAAAGTTTTTTAAACTATATCGTGTTACATATCAAATGAAAGAGCTTATTGTGAGAATCTCAAATATTTTTTTTATATTTCTAGGATAAACAATTTAGAAGTTATTCAAGAAAAAAGGCAATAAATGACCATTCCCCCCTTTATCTCTGAATCTACTGGGTCTATTCTGAAAAATTCTGAAAAAAATTCTCAAAATAGATCTTTACCAATAGATCACAGGAAAACCTATTAGAAATGTGCAATCAAGCGTGAGTCGGACTTAATAACTTAGGGGTCGGATCAAATCGGGTTTTTTAAAGACATTTCACTCATGTTTCACATAAAAAATACATTGTTTAAATTGTGTAATGTACGGAACCCTTGGAACGCGAGTCCGACTCGCACTTGGCCGGTTTTTTTTATGGGGCAGGTCATGCAAGTCTGTCATCCCTCCATACAAAGACCAAAAATTTTTTGCGTAAAAAAATGTTTTGTTCTGCTTTTTCCTAATCAGAACACCATACCGAATATAGGTACCTACCCTTAAACGGATCCCCATGCACTATTTTTGTTACACCTCAGTCCAGTACTACAACTATGCTCCACTAATTACTAATAATGTTCTGTTTGGTTTAGTCTGGGTTTTTTCTTCCATTTAGAAATATATTTTGCCATAGAACTGCGTCATTCAAATAATAGTTACACCTAAACGAAGACATTCGAGTTAATTTTTGATCATAATTGGGAGCTTTTGGTCTATAATTGGATGTTTATCTCTTTCGTGGGTACATTTTTGTAGACATCAAACGTAGCATGTTTCTATAAAAATCCAACCCAGTTGCCATTTGGTCAAACATTTGGACAACTGCGCCATTACTACAGCGGCGTAACGTGGGCGCTGTTTCTGTCAATTTCCTTGACAAAATGAGTGACGGATTGAATGACATAATCTGGGCGGCGAACGTCATTTAATTACTTCTTTGAAGGAAATTGACAAATATACAGCGGCGGTATCATCGCCGCAACAGTAGTGATGAGTAGTGTAGCTTCTGTTGGTATCGAAATGTCAACTCTAGGTACCTAACTACCTACCGATATTTATTAAGATATGCCAAGAATGCATACATTACTAATTGCGAGGCAGATACTAGTATGTTATTCATGTATGAATAACATTTATCGTTCCTTTCTAGGGTTCCGTACCCAAAGGGTAATAAAGTTTATGGCCTCTAGTTTTATTTTACTTTATTAAAAAGTAAATTTCAGACAATTCTCAAAGGCAAGATCGCAAGGCTCGCAATACTCATTGTCTTCTTCAATTTACATTATTTTACAGTAGAAGTAGGAGCTAAGGCAATGCATTCAAATGGGCTCCACCACATATGGACCGTTAACGCAGTGGAAAATAACTGAAGACTAAATTGGAAACGTTGCACTGCCCTGCATTGAATTGCATTTTATTCTATTCATTGACTCAATTTTGCAGTGTTGTGGCATTGAATGGGAATGGAAATGAATCTGGATCTTCTGGATTACGATGAATGGAATGTGAGATGTTTATTTAATGAATTTCGGCAGCCATTAAATGCAAGAGAGGTTGTTTTCGTACAAAGATCTGTTAATGTTGATATAGGTATTTGCTTAAAACCTATTTACAAATTACAACATAATTAAACATTTTATGTCAAACTAATTATATTTACTGCCGTTTTTTTTCCTAACATGTTATCTGTCTGAAATATCAAGAAAGACTGAACTGGATGTAGGATACATATGACAGATTTCAATTTAATAATTTAAATTGGTTATGACATTACATAAACGTAATGTCATTATTACTGTGTCTAGGTAGTACACATTTGACTACGATAATAGATTCGTTAAATACATGGCATTGTAAGCGGCTCACAAATTTAGAAATCGGACAAGCGTTAAAAGTTTTAACGTTTGTCTGATTTCTAAATTTGTGCTGCAGTTTTAACTTAAAACTGTAAACCCTCTACCTTTCGCATTACCTCATTACCTTACTTTTTAGCTTTATAAAATATCTTACACAGATCAACCTACTTAGCCCCAAACTGAGCAAAGCTTGTAATAGTACAAGCAGCGGCAGGCGTGTATCACTCCGCGATTTCTTCGCGTCGCTACAAGTACCTGCGGCCGCCCCAAATTTGGGGTTTTGCCATTGTAGTTAATTACCGCGCACCGCTACGGAAGGGACGCATGAACGCGCTTGCGCCGCCTTACGCGTAGTAGACGCGTTTTGTTAGAGAGTGAATCTTCTGTACCTAGTACTATTATATATTCTGTGACTATGGGTAGTAGGCGATATAGGTACATACTTAAATAGATAAATAAACTAGCGACCCGCCCCGGCTTCGCACGGGTTACACAAAACCTCAACAATTTATACACCTAAACCTTCCCCAAGAATCACTCTATTGGCAGGTGAAAACCGCATGAAAATCCGTTCAGTATTAATTTTTGAGTTTATCAGGAACATACAAACAGACAGAGGCGGCAGGTGACTTTGTTTCATGGTGTAGTGATACTTAGATACGTAGATAACATCCATATCTCAGGAATACATGATAAAAATACAAATAAATACCCGGGATCTCGGGACCCGGGAACTAAGCTAGGAGGCCTTTTAAATCCTATATTTTTAGTAATGTAAAGCTTTTATCCCAGGACCAGCGTCAACCGTGACAGCAGCTTCCGTCTCATAAGCAACGGCTCCTCAAAGCTCTGAGGAAGGACCGGCCGACCCCCGGCCAACAACAATGTCAGGAACGACTTCAAAAATTACTTCAAGAGCGACAGTCTCGCGCCATTCCCTAAATGTTGCGAGAACGAGAACGGAACGCATATGGAGACTAATGTGGATGCGAAAAGCAGTACCGAGAGCTTTTATATGCCTGCTGATTTTAGGAGGTCCAGATAAATATGTTAGCACTAAGAAGCCTTTTTCTAAAAACCCAGGAACACTGTACATACTCTTTATATGTAGAGCCCGGGATTTTTTATTATACTTTTATTTTATTTTTAAGTACCCTAATAAGGTATACACAACAATACAACCACTACTATGAATAATACTCCACCACAATCACACACACACAATAGTATTGGTATGAACAACACTACATAGCTAGTATGAACAGATTCTGGCATATTGAAACTTGAAACCATGTTTGACCGTAAACAAGTTACCGTAGTAGGGTTTTAAGCAAGTATCTGGAACATTATATGGATGTATCTTTCGAAATTATAACTTATTATATTTTATTTTGGTCTTATTTTACAAGAAACAGGATAACTGGGTCACTAGAGGAGTCCAATGGTCGGCTCGGCAATCTAATCCACGTACGTACGTTACTCAAGAAAACGGTTACGGTAAGTGTCACTGTTACTTAAGAGTTAGCCAGTTCTGTTATTTAGATTTGTGAATATAATGTTTTTTTTTATACACAAGTTTATTGTTTGTTGCAGTTGTTAAGTTGCAGTGTTATTATTAATTTATAATTTCTAGAAATGTAACATTAATGTATATAACTATTTGTAAGTGCTGAATGTAAACTGTTGTAAACATGACAACTTTTAAAATACCTACTTATATAACTTTTTGTACATTAATGCTGTACAAAATCCCACATACTCAACGGAATCATTTTGGCAGCTAAGATCCTATCCTATCATAAATATATCATAAAAATATTCACGATTAAGTGTATGATGGTCGCGCTTTTATTGTGGCTGTCTGTTTTAATTACATAAGTGATTTCCTTTTTTTATGCCACTCGAATTGAAAATAACACAACTTAACCTGGGCTTATTTTAAACTGAAATAAATGTCATATACGAAATAAAAGTGACCAAGGCCTCCAGTGTAGTGCCTTAGGGCTGCTAACACGCAACACACACACACACACTTGCTCGTAACATGCAAGTTATTGAACCGCTTTTAGGCTCAGCCTAATCCTAGATATTAAACACGCGTGCTTTTTTAGGGTTCCGTACCCGAAGGGTAAAAACGGGACCCTATTACTAAGACTACGCTGTCCGTCTGTCCGTCTGTCTGTCACCAGGCTGTATCTCATGAACCGTGATAGTTGACTAGACAGTTGAAATTTTCACAGATGATGTATTTCTGTTGCCGCTACAACAACAAATACTAAAAAGTACGGAACCCTTGGTGGGCGAGTCCGACTTTTTCATTATATTATAGAACTTGTTAGGTAATGAATGATAATCCGACTGACAAGAATGTAACTGATTGCTAATAATATGTATGGAAAAGGAGCGTTCTTAAATTTGTCGAGTAGATTTTACTACTCGACAATTTGAAAACTGGCGGGCGCGGCGCACTGGCGACCGCCTGCCGGGGCCCGGCCGGCCCGCCAGCGGCAGGGTCGAGGCGCGGCAGGCAGTATTACAGATGCAAGACTGCATACTAACTGTTTTAACAATTAAATTTTGATTAATATGAAAGTTCTTTTTTTTCTCGCAAGTGTGTGCAGTGTGTGTGTGTTGAAAAACGTCGTATGAAACGCGTGTGCATTGGTCATTACACACATCGGCTTTCTTATTGCGCGCTCGCTTACAACAGTTACAACTCGCGCCCACAATAACGCCTCGTGTGTAGTGACCAACGTAGCACACTTGTATCATAATGTACTATTCCGGTATCTTAAACAATGTAACATTTAATATTACAACTTAATATAAAGTTAAAAAATGTACCTACTAAAATTTACCTATAGGTAAAGTAAGTATTGTGTAAGTATATATTTTTGATGGTTTAACTTTGTAAATACGTATGACTTATTTAATGTTAAGTACGTTAATCAACGCTGTAATATCCGGTTTATAATGTATATAGAAAAATATTTATACTTCCATCATAATGCAAATGTGATATTGAAAATAAATAATGTTATGTTGTATATTTTATATATCTATCTAACGGTTGTGTTCTGTAATATGTTTAGCATCTGCATGATAAGATTGTGTAAATATAGGTTTACACCGTGCTTGTAACCCGGAACATAATATAATTAATACGTTAGTTTAACTAGTGACTTTGTAAGAGATCTCGCGATAAGCTTAAAAATTTTACAATATTTAATATCACAGCGAAGTCACAATGGTCTTAAGTGCCATAAAATCCACTGACGCTTAAGCCCTTTATGCCAATTTTCGCCTTTTTGTACTTTTTCCTAAAAACGAAACGACAGAAAAATCTATTTAACTGGCGAACCTAGTCACAAAATTTCACGAGCGTTACGCGCTGGCCACGACATTGCGCGACTATTAGCTTAGGCTAAGGCGCAAACCATAGGTTGGAGCGAGACACAGCGATCGGACCTTTCGTTCCCACCTATGGTTGTCGCCTTAGCCTAAGCTCTGCTAGTCGCGCAATGTCGTGGCCAGCGCGTTAAGAGGACTTCGTGGCTGCGTGAAATCGCCTTTTCAAGCCAAATTAAAAAAAATGGATAAAGAATACTCAAGATATCGTCTAACAACATAAAAATTGTATACCTATATTAGCGTTGTCAATACTAATATGCTGTTATATTAAGGACTAAAGAAAATATTTAACCCAGGTAGCAACGTGACGTCAGCGACGTCATAATGACGTATAAATGTTACCTGGTATATGAGCACAGAGTGACACTCTTGATAAGTGTGTATGTAATAGTATGTATAGACATATCTTATTAAGATAAAATAGCTAATTCTGATCTATATTAAAGTTCCATGTGTTTTATAGATACTAATGTAAATATTTAATACTAATCATGAACTAAATAAAGGATACTGGGCAGAATTTGAACGTGTGACTTTTTATACCTACCTACCTACTTTTCCTGATTCTTATTCGTAATCGGAAACCTTCCTTTTTTTACCTATCGTATTAGCCTATGGACGCCTGCAACTCCAGAGGTGTTACATGTGCGTTGCCCACCCTAACACCCCGCACCCTCGTTTAGCTCTGGCAACCTTACTCACCGGCAGGAACACAACACTATGAGTAGGGTCTAGTGTTATTTGGCTGCGGTCTGCGGTATTCTGTAAGATGGAGGTCCTTCCCCAGTTGGGGGTCTGCTTTGGATATGGAATAACATCCGCTGTGATGTGCCTACTAAAAATCATTAATTTAAATCGAAATAAATGTAAACAGCCAGGGCAATTTCAACTGTGCGGAAAATGCAAATTGAAAGTTGTGCGTGAGATGCCCGAATCACCCACGTTCGTCAAGGACGACCTTGATGAAGACTTTGATACGAATCAAAACCAGTTCAAAACCATAACAACTTGTTGAATCTAAATCAGGCTCCGCTCCGCAGTAGAATCCGCTTATAATGACATCAAAGGGAAATGACAAACACGTCATACTAAGCGGATGTCATATAAGGCAAAGTTGTACAATTTCTTATTTTTGTTAAGTTTTCCATATTTCCTTTGTGAGATATGAGTTTTATTAAACTTGTAACAATTATCAACTTGTCACTGAGAACTAAAAGTTATAACTTACACGCCACGACGGCACCAAACGTCCTTGCAGGGAAAGACGCGGTACCAGCGAATGTGTCAGTATAACTGGCCAGAATTTCACGAAAATAGGATTTATAGGTCATAGTAAGCGATTTGTCACTATAAGCGAAGTCATCTTATCCGACATTTGCCATTGCTCAGTATAAGCGGAGTATTCCACTGTAAATACTGGGCAGTAAATACGTGATTTCGAGGGTAGGAATTATTGATGAGACGCGCTCAGCTGGAGGTCTAATTTTCCACTAGCATTCACTCGACGAAATTCTGACTAGACAATGATTTATACGCACAAAATGTATGCGAGTTTTCGTAGTTTCTTACCTGACACAATGTTAGAAAATAATGGTAAATACAAGTACAGGCTGGCCCAAAAATACGTTGACAAAGATTTTTACTGCAGTATATTGTTGATAATCTTTAGTAAATTATGATACAAGTGTGCTAAGTTGGCCATTACACACGAGGCGATATTGTGCGCGCGAGCTGTAAGCGAGCGCGCAATAAGAAAGCCGATGTGTGTAATGACCAATGCACACGCGTTTCATACGACGTTTTTCAACACACTTGCGAGAAAAATAAAGACTCATATTAATCAAATTTTAATAGTTAAAACAGTTAGTATTGTGTGTTTCATCTGTCATACTCGTAAGTACTGCCGGCCGGGCCGCGCGCCGCGCAGGCGGTCGGGCGCGCCCGTGCCCGCCAGTCCGACCAATTAAAGAAGGCTCCCTTTCCATGCATATTATTAGCAATCAGTTAGCTTCTTAACTCAGTCGGATAATATAATGAAAAACAACGAGTGGAATAATACACTGAAAGAGCACGCGTGTTTAATATCTAGGATTATGAGCCAAAAATCGGTGGAATAAAAACGTCGTTTTGAGCAAGTGTGTTGAAAAACAAGTTATTTTGGCCGGCCCGCAATGTAAAGCAACACACAAGTTGCGAGATACGAGCTTTTCAAAGTAACTGTCAACATTTATTGGCAATTAATATTAAATGCTCGTGTCATATTAAGTCTCGTAATGTTTGCAGTGAGGTGCTGCTCGGTAAATTTACAAAAAAGAATTACGGGATCATAACTAGCGTAACTTAACAAAAACTTCTTAATTAATAACACGGATAAATTCTATATCTGGTTTAATTTATTGCCCGTATTGGACTGCCACCACACTGTGTAAACATATGTAAAAGAAATTTAGAAGATAAGGTAGGTACTAAAACAACTAAGGAGAACGTGGTTCGGATAATTTTATTCTTAAATAATGTGCGAGGTCCGTAAATATTCATGTGGATTTGCAGTTTGAGCTTGAAATTATCCTCAAGTTCTATCGTAGGCAGTTTTCGGGGCATGTCAGGATACTAGGTATGGTGCAACTGCACTCACAATTTTCGTGTTTTATCGTCTCTCCAGGAACGCAACCAGTTGCATGGTCTGTAAAAAAACAGTACATAAACTTCTTTCAAATCCAATAACCGATGACTATCATTTGCCCCTATCCGTCATTTTGACATTTAGGTTTCCTTATTATTATTATAGCCTTTGAGTCACTTTGACCAATCAGTGATCTATTGTGACGGCCCTTTAAAGTGCATTACTAATGCCCGTTGAGTCCAGAAAATTCCAGATTATTTAGGCCGTAATATTCTGTATTCTTTTTGGCATTAGTGGTTTAGGTTTCTTAGAAATAGACAAAATTTAACAGTAGTATTAGTTGATATACCTAACTAAACATTCAACTTAGCATCCTCCTTAATTTAAAGGAAGACTGGGGCAAGATGAAGTTTGGGGCAGCACGGCGAAATTTGCTGAAGTGCGTGAGTTGCACGACAATTGACCTACGGCAGTGCCATTAATACCAAATACAGTTACGGTTCGCCGGTCAGTGGAAAGAAACGTGCAACTGCTTTTTTGGCGGCTTGGCGTGAAAAACCTTATACTTTGAATCATCATCATCATCATGTCAGCCGATAGACGTCCACTGCTGGACATAGGCCTCCCCCAAGGCTCGCCACTCCGAATGATCCTGTGCCGCTCGCATCCACCGAATTCCCACGACCTTCACCAGATCGTCGCTCCATCTCGTTGGAGGCCTACCGGCAGTTCGTCTTCCGGTACGCGGACGCCACTCCAGAACCTTCCGGCCCCACCGGCCATCAGTTCTGCGAGCAATGTGCCCCGCCCACTGCCACTTAAGGTTTTCAATTCTGCGAGATATGTCGGTGACCCTAGTTCTACTGCGGATATCATCATTTCTGACTCTATCACGCAGAGAAACCCCGAGCATAGCTCTCTCCATACTTTGAATAATATTACGATATTTTTCGTCATATGTGTTACGAAGTTAGTAACCATGTTGTAAACACCGTGGAGAAAGATCAAATTTTTATAGAAGGCACTGTTCCTTTTCACCTAGCCGTGTCAAATACTTGTTTTCACTAGGGAAGTTTTTCCGATAGACTTGCGGCCAGATTCGAACTTTAAGATACGTCAAAAATTTGCTAAGGATACGACATGGATGTCTTCAAACAAATACGTCACTTTTGATACTGACATATCCGATCCATTTCGAATCTTTTGCAGATTTTCGACGTATCTTAAAGTTGAATCAGGCCGACGATAATTGTACACGTACCGCGTAACCTCTTGAATGCTAGTCTTTTGGCCGGATTGCTTGACAGTTTCTTCGTTTTATCGTATCCTTTGCAGTATATAAAGGTACAGCTTTGTACATTTGGTTTGTGGCAATAGCAATAATTGCATTCGATCTTGAAATGTGTTCCAGGTACACATGGGTGCGCTGGATTTGGATCTGGAGGCAAACAAAGGATTAAAGACATACTCTCACTTTTTACTTGGTATACTTAATGTTATTTCTACTCAAAATCTTTATATAACTCTTACTTATTTACTTACTTATAAGATTTTTTCTAACGGTACTCCCATTTATAGGGTTCCGTACCCATAGGGTAAAAACGTGACAATCAAGACTCCACTGTCTGACTGTCACCAAGCTTGTATCTCATGAACTGTGATACAACTGTCTAGAGTTGACGTTTTCACAGATGATGTATTTCTGTTGCCGCTATAACAACATTTACTAAAAAGTACGGAACACTCGTTGAGCGAGTCCGACTCGCACTTGTCCGGTTTTTTTTATTTGGGGTATTTAGTGTTAGATCTACTCGAAACCGTATTTGACTTGTTTACTTCTAGATAAAAAAGATTTTCTCAAGTTGCCTTTTTCCACTGCGTCATCATCTTCCGTATATGACTTATAATACATAGGTACTTATGACATACGTATTGAATTTTGAAACATGTTTTCTCAAACCCCCCCTATAGATCGAAAGCCCTAAAAATCTGGGTACAGATTATAAGTAAACATTTTGTTGGAGGTTTAATTATGGCAACTGTTATACATAAATCTATGTCTAATGTAAAAAACCTAGTTAGCGTATTGACATGACATTGTTATTGAAAATGTTGTTACCATGTCTCTTGTGTTAAACAAAACAATAAATAAAATATCTATTTTGTCAAAAATGTAAATTTAAATTAGCCCATGTTATATTTTGGGCCCAAAGAAAAAGGGCTTTAAAATGCAGTTTTTGTCTCCTTAATCACTTTATCATTACCACCGTCATTCATCCCATCAGCAGCATCATTACCTTCATAAGGATCTACACTTTCAGCTTCTATTATATCCCCATTTACGGGAACATTTGTCATGGCATCATCATTTACTGCGTCGTCATCTGCCACCGCATCATCATTTTCAGTGGCTAAATCTCCGTCAGCATCGTCTGCGACCCCTGCGTCATCATCGACTCCTTCATCAGCGTCATCATCGATTGCAGCGTCATAGTCTTCTTCACTCCTTACAAAGTCTAATGAGAAGACCAGAAATAGTAGCTGAAATAAGTTTACTAAATTCGTTTTTGACATGGCGACTGATAGAAATAAATTATTTAAACACAAACGCATAAGAAAATAATACAAATAATAAAAACATAGAATGAAGAAAGTGCCATGAAATGGTGTCATCTCAGTATGGAGCTGGGGCCTAGCGCCAAACTATTTTAACATTTCTGTCGTATATTATACAAACATAAATCAGAACTTCAACTTTGGGAACAGGAATGATTAAGCTTAGTTTTTGGTTTACTTGTAACCCACCTGAAAGTAAAACCTTTGGTAAAACTAAACGTTCTGCTACCAAACTGAGACGAACTTTAAATCACAAACTCCCAGACCAAACTTTTGTTTGCTAAAGCATAACAAACATTTAATTACCAAAAGTCTTTCTAAAGACGTGACTTAACATTTATTTTTGTTGATTATGCGTTATAAATACACAATAAAATAAAATACATACATACATATAATCACGCCTATTTCCCGGAGGGGTAGGCAGGGACCACGGATTTCCACTTGCTACGATCCTGACATACCTCTTTCGCTTCCTTCACATTCATAACATACATCGCCGGTTTAGGGTGTTCTAGGTAGGTAGGTAGGGGTTAAATAAAATGATTAAACAATTTAGTTCTGTTACTTACCAAAATATAAAATCTTCCGAAATACATGTTTACCAGAAACCTCAATCAAAGCCCGATTAACTTTACAAATGAAACACTAGCAACCTTATTTCGTCAATTTTAAACGCAAGAGCAATCTTAAATCAATCGAATCAATTAAGTTTCTTAATTAAAATCAGGTTGCCTTTCGACTCGCATGTAGTTCCGATTATCGTCATTTGAAAAGTCTTTATATAAGTAATGAAGGACAAAATTTCTGGGTATGGGTGGCGAATGCTGATTTTAAAACAAAATTATTATTTTCAATCTTCAAATGGGTTGATAAGTTGATAGTTGGAGGGTTGAGTGGAGATTAAGTTAAACCAATCAAAACCGAAGATGTGTAATATCCTTTAGCTTTGATACACAAGCGTTTGTTAAAATTATCAACATTATGCCGCGGTAAAAAAACTTTGTAACGGTAGCCGACTAAGTCGGTACCGTCGGTAGGTATTTCTGGGCAAGCCTGTACAATTATTGTAAGGTAAAAATAGTAAAATTACGATTACCCAAATGCCAAGTGCTACTCAAAACTTGCGCAATTGGTCTAAGAGCGCATTTTTTTAAATATTACTCTCATGTTGGATCTTTTTTTTTTAGTATAACTTTCATTTTGTTACTACTAGGCACAGCGAACTGCAAAATTACATGGATATTAGACACATTTTAGATGAAATTAATTCATGCATTTTTGCAAGCGAGACGTATTGGAAATAATATCAAGTCAATGAAGTTTTTAGGTAGTTAAATGATTGTAGCTTTAATTTGTAATGAAATATTATAAATTATGTTTTAGTGAGAAAACCATTGAAAAAAATTGTCAATGTATTTTTGTGCCACTCTGTAGTGATTTGATGCGTTCACATGCAGTTATAATTAGATTTAACAAAACTAGCACTTAAATATATGCTTATCACAAAAATGCATTTTTAACCGACTTCAATTTCATTTAAGCATGGTTTTGCGAGAAACAACATACATAAATGTTATTTTAGACCATATTTCCATAATAAAATATGGAAATATGGTCTGTTTTTTTTTTTAATATATTTTTTTTTAAATATTAGTTATAAAAAAAAATCTCTTTTTTTTTCCCTGAAATTTCCCTGCAATTTATGAGATTTTTACGGTAATTTAGAGAGATAGAGATAGAGAGATAGAGATCTTTATTTGCATACCAGTATGTTCCATAGGTACATAATGGACCCTGGAAGGGTATAGCAAAACATGTTATTTAGTATAATATATACTACTTATTTGTATTACTAATGGAAATTTACAAGAAAATTCATGAAATTTCAAGTGAAATGATCCTGGTTTTGACGTAAGGATAAGGAATCTTGTATTTCTAAAATATTTCATCATTAGAAAAAATCTAGTTTTGGGAACGTTTCCGTAACATTACCGAGAATATTCTCTCACTAGGAAATATTTGTGGCAATTTCCCATCACTACACGTATCAAAACTTCAAGGAGTACGCATGTAAATGAAAGCTGGAAGATTTTTCGAAAAACAAACTCTTAAATTGATTATGATAAGTCGGATGAATAATGTGCAATAAATGATTTTATTCATAAATAATGTGCAATAAATGTGGATTGACAGTTTGACCTTGAGTTTACAATGTATGTTTTTTATATAACCACAAACTTAAAAGAAACGTAGATTCTAAAATGTATGCTATAAATGCTATGAAAAGATTTTGATTTATTACTGTTAACTACCGATGGGTAAGTTTTTTTTTCGAGTGGCAAAGTATTGGGTATATTGCACATTGTAATCACTTTTGACAGTCAGTTGTAATGTCGCGTCAGTAAATGCGACATTTTGAGTTAAAATAAAGTATGCTGATTTTTTTTTTTCAATGAAAAACAAGACAAATATTTTTTTTATAAATCCTACGAAGTAGTGTTCATTAAGGAATAAACGAAGTACCCTAAAATTTTTTTGCCATCAGGCGGAAAAGAATCGCTTCCATGCTGAGACGGGTGCACGGCAGCGGCTACAGTCTTCTCAGGGTGTTGGCCGAGCGCCTCTACTGCTCGGTTACTAAGTTTTGATAGAAGGTGGCCATTGGGAGAGCGAACCTGCCTGCGCTGAGTTTTTAGAAAGAAGAAGAAGAAAGAAAATACATTTATTTGACGCCACAACATAGTACATAAAAAAGAAAAGGCATGCAGACAAAAAACATTTGGACGCTAAAAAGGTTCCCCACTTAGCATAATGCCGCGACCACAACCGCGACAAACCGTGGCGCTGGTTTTCTGTGAGGACCTGACTTAATCTATACGCCAACTGTTTTTAAATACCAAGCTCTTAGTTTTTTGTTGTTTTTTTATTATTTTCTTTATTTACCATGGTCTTTAAGATTTTCATACTAACAACGTTATGGATCAATGATCTGAAATAAACTTTTTTTTTGCGGTCGTATCAAAAATACACGCTGTATAATCCTCAAGTTCTATCGAAGGCAATTTTTAGGGCACGTCAGCACGCTGGGTATGGTGCAACTGCACTCACAATTATCTTGTTTTATCGTCTCTCCAGGAATGCAACCAGTTGCATGCTCTGTAAAATGAAGTACAGCTTAACAAACTCAAAAACGCTACTTAAAAAATATTAGCTCTTTTCATTTTACTATACTTTATTTGTGTACTAGCGACCCGTCCCCGCTTCGCATGGGTAGTTTAACTAATTTACACAAAACCTTTACAAGTCATACATATAAACCTTCCTCTTGAATCACTATCTATTAAAAAAACCGCATCAAAATCCGTTGCGTAGTTTTAAAGATCTAAGCATACATAAGGATAGACCCCAGTAGCATTTATACGTCATTATGACGTCAGCGACGTCATTATGACGTAATAATGCCGTCATTATGACGTCGCTGACGTCATTTTGCTACCTGGGGACATAAAGACAGCGGAAAGCGACTTTGTTTTATACTATGTAGTGAAGTAAACATTATAAAATACATAAAACAGTAGGTATTTTATAGGGTTAGGCATCGGGTTCCGTAGTTACCTATTTGTTATAATAAGCTGCGTTGAACGAGACCTATTAACCATGGAATCATGTACCATATACATGTATGTATGTAGGGAAAACGCCTTGTTGAAAAAGCGTTTTCCCGTATTAAAAATAGTTTTCGTTCAAACTGAGGGTATTTTTTTACCTATACAAAATGCCTAAAATGGCTTTTTTTTTGTATGTGATATTCAGCAAACGAGCAGACGAGCCGCCTGATGGGAAGCAGTCATCGTCGCCCATGGACGTAAGCAACATCACAGGAGCCACTTAAGCATTGCCGACCCTTGAGAACCCTAAATACCCGCTTCTTGAAGAATCCCATGTCGTAGCACAAAGGAAATACCTCAGGAGGCAACTCATTCCACATTCTGCACGTTCTGGGAAGAAACGAGCGGGATGCCCGCTTATTCATGGTATGCCATGTGTCTAAGAAGTGAGGATGAGCTTTGCTCCTTTGGCGGGAGGTGCGGTGATAGAAACGAGACGATGGCACCAGATCAAAAAGTTCTTCGGAACATTCCCCATTGTACAGACGGTAGAACATGCAAAGAGAGCCAACGTCTCTCCGAAGACTAAGAGGTTCTAATGGCTAAAATGGGGTCGATTTTTTTCACTTCTAGGAAAACGCTTTTCACTTAAATTACTTTTTACGACATAATAAATAACGGTACGTACCGCGTAACTTCTTGAATGCTAGTCTTTTGGCCGGATTGCTTGACAATCTCTCCATACGATTTTGTGATTTATCGCAAAGAGCTAGGGTACAGCCTTGTATATTTGATTTGTAGCAAAAGCAATAGTTGCAGTCGATCTTGACATATGTTCCACTTACACATGTTTGCGCCAATCGTGAACCTGGCAGCGCACAATTTAATTAAGTCATTTGATCCACTTTGGGGGATTAACATTTAATGCCCCCAACGCACATGTGCGTTCACCGTCATACAAGTTTGTTCCTAGGCCACGCCCCCTGGCAGTGAATTCGTTAAAGAGGTACCACCATTTTTTAAATATTTATTTATATAATATATATTACCTATTTGTTAAAAGCAATGTTAAATCTACATACTCAAAATCACGATCTAATCCTACTTATTTACTTGCTTACTATAATAAAAACTACTGTCGTGTTACCTTTTCCATTACGTTCATAATTCATTTATTGATTGCTTTTGTAATGTGGGTTTTCGTTATCATGTTCTAATAAGGAGAAATTAACTTATTATACATACCTACCTTGAATTTTAAGACATTTTTCCTCAAAACCCCTCGAAAGATTGAAAGCCCTAAAAATCTGTTGTGAGGTATAACTGTGCCAATACATAAAAAATTGTCATGTATATAATCTTAGCCAGCGTATTGACAATGACATTGTTATTGAAAATGTTGTTACCATTATATTCTTGTTTCTTGTGTTGAATAAAACACTAATGGATTTATTGTATAAAAACGTGAATTTAAATTAGCCCGTAGGCCGTTCAAGAGGCAATTTTGTTCTCCTTACTCACTTTATCATTACCATCGTTATTCACCCCATTAGCAGTTATTACCTTCATATAAATGTATGCCTTCAGCTTCAATTAAATCTGCATTTACTGCGTCATTTGTCATCGCATCATCATTTACTGCGTCGTCATCTGCTACCGCAGCATCATTGACAGCGGCTAAATCTCCGTCAGCATCGTCTGCGACCCCTGCGTCATCATTGACTCCTTCATCGGCGTCATCATCGATTGCAGAGTCATAGTCTTCGTCACTCCTTACAAAGTTTAATGGGAAGACCAGAACTAGTAGCTGAAATAAGTTTATTAAATTAGTGTTTGACTCAGCACCGTATTAAGAAAACAGAAATATAAATAAATTATTTAATCACAAATATAAGACAAAATTTTATAAAATTTAAGCTTAATCAGAAATCAGAAAGTGAGTCAAATTTATCTTTCAAGATTTGACCCACATTAACTAACAGGGCAAGTTGAATAAAAGTTCGTAAAAAAGAAAAGTAAGAAGGAAAAAGTGCCACGAAATGGTCTCATCTCAGCATGATGCTAGCAACTTCTAGCACCCAACTCTTTAACCTTCTACTACTTCTACAAATATTAAACCAGAATTAGCCTGTTTAACCTTGGGAACGGGACTGATTATGCTTAGTTTGTGGTTTACTTCTAACCCACTTGAATGTAAAACTAAAAATTTGTGCTACTCAACTGAGACGAAAATTTATTTTCAATTCACATACTCCCAGACCAAACTTGACTCCCAGACAAATAAAACTGATAAAACACTTAGTATTTCTGTTACTTACCAAAATATTTAATTTTCCGAAATGCATGTTTATCAAAAAACCCAATCTTAGCCCTATCCACTTTACAACTGAAACCCTTGCAGCCTTATTTCATCAATTTAAATCGCATTAACAATCTTAATTCAATCGAATCAATTAATTTTCTTTGTAATTTCTTAATTAAAATCAGGTTTGCCTTTCGACTCGCACGTAGGTACGTGAAAAATTTGTTCAGCAATAAGAGCTCCGATTGTCGTCATTTAAAAAGTCTTCCTTTAAAGATGGGCAAAATTACTAGGTATATGGGTCATGACGGCTGATCTAAATCTAAATTGATTTGGTTTTGTTTCCCAAGTGTGAATAGGCCTTTGCAAGATTGCATCATTTGTTTTATTTCTTTATTTATTTAAATCAGGCAACAAGGCTCATATTGCAAATACATACTAACATACAGTCATATGTATTTTATAAACTTAAAACCAGAAAGGAACACTATTTGGGGCATTTTCTATGAAAAGGGACCTTATTGTCGATGGCGCTTGCGCCGCACAGCGTCGCGCGGCATTGTATTTATATCGGAGCATCGTTTATAATGGCGTAAGCGCCATCGACAATAAGGTCCCTTTTTATAGAAAATACCACATTTATGCGACAAAACGGCGTGGCTCCGTTGAAACGGCTGCTCTTGTGTCGGATTTGGCTGTTTGCCCCGGAACTTCCATTCTGCGTTTATCATTGACGTACCGTATGTTAAGTAACTCAAATAATATGCAAAATAATGCAAGATCACACAACGAAGCAATTTCGAAGCAATGTCTCGTGGCTTGACCGAGCAACCGAAGAATTCCCTAGGAGCTAGGAATTTGCTCATTCAGCCCGAATTTTTCCTCTATTCCAAGTAGGTACAGCTTATTTATGCAGCCAGAATACTATAGTAGGTAAAACGTTGGGGAATTATTGTAATAATTAATAGTTAAAAATGGACCTTGGTTGTTTCTAGCTAGATGACACAGGTATTGACTTTTGCATTTAATAACAATAAATATTAATTTCAGAGCGTCAAGTGCGTCATAGTAATAATATCATGAACACTATCAACAGCCTATAATATAGGTACCACACACGCTATCGATACCAAAATATATATCGCTCTGTCTAGTACCTATATTGTGAGAGAGAAGAAATATATCGAGCGATATATGGCAAGGCATCTGGCATCTGCAGATGCCTTGCGATAAGATATCGTAAGATACAACCATATATAAATATTACAGCTGCGTGTGTGGACTCTGTCAAATAGTCCGTAATGGATATCGGCAGATGCCGTATCTTACGGCATCTGCAGATATATTATCGCTCCGTCTATGATGTGCTTTACACATTTCAAAAACGTGGAGTGCATACTGAAGTTGTTTTATTGTGGGTACTATTATATGTATAGTAGGAAATATTTATATGATGAATATTCTAATTGTTATTTCCTGTTATTAGTGCTTCGTACAAAAACTTGTTCACGGAGCACTTATGGGATCACTTCGGTCTTGCTTGATGTAGATAGAAACTACAACCAATAACACTGTAAATAAGTCAAACCCGCTTATTTCTTATTTTAGGGAGGAACAGAGGCGCCTTTTCACTTGTAAGGATTGTGTAAGGTACCAATAGAATACTTGCGAAAAATTGAGTCGATGGACTGAGTTTGAGTTCATTTTACGGGCAATAGTTTCGATAAAAACATCGGTTTTGTCAGGCAGTGAGAGCTCTGTAAGTACATAATACAATATTATCTATTTCGTTTCAAAGAAAACGTCAGGTGATGAGTTCAATATTAGTATTAATATGATATATAATTACTTATTACAACTTCTTTGCGAATGGTCTCAGTGGTAGAACTATAATAAGGTTCACTGAAATTATATTTCTTTTAGTTGTAAGTAAACATGTTTGATTCAATGCCAAACGACATACACGTGCCATAAGAAGGTTGACTTAAGCTTTATTTCAAATAAAATAGATTCTTGAGGCGCATAAAGCTTATCGCGTATACAGTGCCTCTTTGAAGCCTTTTTACGTTGAGAGTAAAAAGGCTTCAAAGAGGCACTTCAATTTATTCGACATAAAAATTTGTTTTGGGAAATATTATGATAACAAAATAATCATTAATCATATCTAAGTTTAACGTATGAGTGGAACAAAAATCAGAGAAAATAATAAGTATCTCGAAATAGTTATTTGTGCAACAAGAGAGGAAAGTTGGTTTTTCTTGCGAGTGTTTATTTTGAGTCTCGAGAAAGCGAAAGATTCTATGGTAGAATCTTGAGCGTAGCGAGGGACTCAAAAACACGAGATGTAAAATAACTTTGCTCTCGTGTTGCACCTCAGTAGTGAGAACATATTAAAGATAATAAGATACGATACGATACGATACGATACGAGACGAGACGAGACCGGACCGGACCGGACCGGACCGGAGACGAGACGAGTCCGGACCGGACCGGACCGGACCGGACCGTACCGTACCGTACCGTACCATAAAAAAATGTAATAAAAGTATGAAGTTCATGGCCTTCACTAAATTAAAAAGCTACATTGTTTCACTCCCTGGAGTGAGGAAAGTCGCACTTTCCTCACTCCAGGGAGTGACGAAAGTAGGCTTGTTCGAGCTGCTGAGGTGAAAAAATAGTTTTAACGAAACTAAAAACTTTATAACGTCAAACTTATCTTTTTAACCTTTAAACAGGTAGTGTATCAATAGGTACCACATAACAAATGTTTTTTTTTTGACGAGCATAGTAAATACAACCCATTACAAATGCCTTCCCAAATATATGGCCGCAGAATCACAATTTCCCCTAGGTAACAAAAACTAGTTTTATACCCTATTTGAATCATTATAGGGCCAAATTCACATCACGTCCCTAAAATAATGGTTGAAAGCAACTAACAAATTAACCTCAAACAAAGAAAGGTACGCGCCAAGAAACCCAATTTACCCAAAAGAAAACTTGAAATATGCAAATTTAAGAGTCCCCGGCAAACTCGGCCGAATTTCACCTTCCCATACAAACGGAGTTTCGTTCTCATTTTAAAACTACGTGTTGGATTGTAATGAAACTTTGCACATACAATGACATGAGGTACGCCTAGGTCTGTTCTTAGTTTATATAGTATAGCTCCAGTTTATAAAACAAACGAAATAGAGCAAAAACAAGTTTTGTATGAAAAACTTAAACTCGCTGTATTTTTTAAACTACGGTATCTGAAGCTACATAAACTAATTACAGGCATAGATATACCTTATCCTATTGTAAGTACAAAGTTTCAGAGCAAGCTAGCTACTCGTTTTAAAATGAGAGCGTAACTACGTTTGTATGGAGAACCGAGTTTGCCGGGGACCCTTAATAACCGCACGTGGTGATTTATTCGAGAAATGTCGAGTTCAACTGACATTTTACCGAACGCGGCTTGAGAATATGAAAAAAATTAAAAAGTTTTGGCCCGCGTAGTTGTCAAGTTAAATAAAACTTTTTTGCCCCAGGCTTACCTTTCTGTTTCGTTATTTGAATAGGTTACTGTAGAGCACAATTATATTTTCGAGTAACATATAAAGTTTTTGGTGATGACGGAATAGGGTTGGCAACTCACGGGAATGACAGTTATGAACTCTGAAGAATACCGAAAACATACCGAAAATAACAAATTCGAAAATTGTGTATCTGCGTCTTTGTAACTTGAATAATATAATATGAGTGATAAGGATGAAAAAAAAAGTTTATTGTGCAAATTTGAGTATACAATAAATCACGGCCCTGTGTCCTGAGCTAGGAAACCCTGTGTTACAGGACCCAGTTTCGTTATACTAGAAGGATGGACTTAGAGATAGAATTGAGGAATCTACTAATGATAAAACCATTATTAAAAGACAGGAGGGACACAACCTTTACCAATGTTGTAATATAGTACCTAAAGAATAATGAATTAGCAAAAAAAAAACATGTTTTTTAATCAATAAATGATCTACGAGTATCTACCTATCTAATGTAATCAACGGCTTGGGGAGTTGTTGAGCATTATTTTAGTATGGTTTATTTACGAGTACAATCGATTAAAGCCAAGATGAAACAGTAATAAAATCTCTAGGGATACTCATCAAGTCATCATCATGAATCGATATATCCCATTCAGCTATCAAAAATGATAACTACCTACTGCGGCACCGTACCAAAAAATTACTAACTGAATATGTGTTTAAATGTATTATCGGATTATATCACAGCCACATTGTATCGGGAATAATTTAGATAGCTGTTCCCCAAATGTGTATTTATGTTTATGTTCCTTCAAAATATGAAATATTCGCAGATATAATGTACTTAACGTTCCTACGCAGTACAGCACAAAAATAAAGACACTTCTGCAAGAAGGTAAATTAGGTAAATCGTGAAAAATTACATAAAAACCCGCTGAGACAGTATGAAACGTAACCAAGAATACGAAATGTGCTGTCTAAAAAGCCAATTTCAATGCTAATTCTTGCATGTTATTTATTCATACAGTTGCGCCTTTTAGCGAGATGATCATCCTTATATTGCGTAGGCAATTTATCTATTTTCAAGGCAATTTTGGGATTGAGTGGTACATGTGGCCTTTAAATATATTAGGGCATACATATTGATACATTTTAAATCATATTTTCAATCGGGTCTAACGCGAATTTATTTTGTTACCTTATTTTAAGGCTAATACGAATAAAAACTAGTCTATTTAAAAGGCTCAATTCACCCGTAAGTTAGCCCGAAGGCCTAAACCTATTTACGGAGCTGAAATTCCTGGATTTGAATCTAAGTAATATCATTTTCCCCTCACTTGCTTGGAAAGCTGTCTTTTATACTTTAAAAACAAGCGGGGAAAAACGCATGTTATCCACTAGTGGGGAAAGTAATTTGACCTTGGATGGAGCGTGTTTAAGTAGCTTTTGACAGATAACAAAACGTAAAACGCTCATAATAATGGTTCGTTCGATATTAATTATCATAAATAAATGGTTTGAGAATTTAATAAAAAATACCAAATTTAGCTTTATTTAATGATTTTAAGTCACAAACCTTAAACTCCATAAGAAACATTTGTTTTTTTTTTAAATGATGTTGAATGTAATTCTGAACGCACAAGTTGAGTCGATGCAATTTCAAAACGCATGGTCAGAAATGTCAACAAAAATTTTCTCACCGACTCCGACACGTAAAAATACACAACTTCCAAAGTTTTCTGTTATAATATCGTATTATCGTAAAAAAATTAGTGATTCCAGTGATGAAGATGATCTAACGCCTGTGGATGTTGAACTTTCCTCGCTATAGTGAGGGGAAAAGTTTTGTGTTATACACGGGTGCAAATGTATTTTACTTCTAGTGTGTTGAAACACTCGCGGGTAAAATACAACTTTACACCCTTGTATAACAAATAACTATTATTTGTGTGTGTAACGTCGCTAGTTGCAATAGTCTACGAAGTTCACTTATAGGGACGATACAGACGGACTGCAACCCGACTGCAATTTGTATGGCAACTGCACGTCGACTGCACGTCAACTGAAACGTCGGACTAGACTATTACAACTCTAGGGACGAAATCAAACAATGGAGATTTCTAGATTAAAATTCTGATAATAGCACAATGTATTGAATGTATTCCATATAAATCAAGTTTAATTAAGCCCGCCCACGAAAAAGAAGCCTGTTTTTCATCAATCTACCGTAACTCTTTTAAATTAAAAAAATCACACCAAAAGCCTGTTTTTATGCGGACGTTTAATACCGGATGATTGATGTAGGCAAGATTTGGTCCGGAAAATCCTGTTTTGTCACTTTTTCAGAATTAATTCCCTTTTTAATTGGCGGTATTTAATTACCGTGATTGCCTTTTGTACTGTTTCGAGCTCCCGATATTTCGACGCAGTTATATGCATTTCCCGGTCGATATAAGATAAGATTTAAGTCTAGTGAAATTAAACGTGAATCATTCAAAACTGTTACATTACATATTACAGGTTTTCAAAGTGCCTTTAATGTTCGTCAGCTAGTAAACATGAAGGGGTTCTCTGAAATAAAAGGGTTCTCTGAACCATTTTTAACAAAGCGCTTTAATTACAGTTGGACAAACATCCAGAATTCTAATTAATGGAGATGGAAGGAAGACGTGCCTTAATTAACAAGCAGCGGCTCTCTGATTTAAAAAATTGTTAAGGTTTTGGTATTGATATTCAATTGCTCGCACGAAGTATCAATGAGAATGTTTAAGAAGGTAGGTATATAATAACCAAATTATTCTCGTATCTACACGGTGTTAAAAACGTCAAGTTTCTTATTCATGTAATTAGGAACGCTTAGAATTTGATTTAACTATATCGACTAAAATTACTGTCAAGCAAGATATATTTAAATAGATAGAACAAAGGCAAATAAAAGATATTCATCATAATAATAGGCATGTATTTGAACAGACATTTAGAATTAACCCTTTTCAATATCTTTAACAAGATGTGTTTAAGTAATACAAGCAAAATGTATAAAAAAAACCTATAAGACATTTCCGGCTGGCAAAGTAATTTCTTTTGTTTTATGTAGTCATTATTTTAACCTAGGTAGGTACATATTTTTGCACCTGGCTTTTGGAAAGTAATTTTAGTAATATACTAAACAAAAATACTTAAATTGATGAAGAACTACCCAAAATAATACCTAATAAAAAGCTAATCAATACTTGTTTTTTCATCAAACACGGGTTTATGATTTGTTTGGAAAGCTTTTTTGTCACCAGCTAAATATAGGTAGAAACAATGAAACAATGTACATAAGATAAGCATGTGTCAATTTAATAAATGGCTATTCTGATTCTGATTCTGAAATATAGGTAGATCAAACTTTTCTCACTTTACACAAACTTATTTATTACCTTTAGGGGTATACGGTCCAGCGGTCGTTTCCATCAATTCTCCTATCAACAAATTCTGCATTTCATTCCTAATTATCAACTTCCTTAATGGATCTAAGCTTCGCAAATATGGTACTAAGGATAACGCAAAATGCAAGTCATCGTCTATTTCTCTACTTGATCTTGCAGCTTGTGATCCTTCACTTGGCAACTGCCTCTTGTAATATGACCTTACTTCCCTTTGGCATAATCTTTTCCTTGGAACTTCATTTGTTTCTGTCGTCACTAAAGGATCAGACGTGTCTTCTTGAACTTCTAAGGCTTCTAAAGGATCTAAGAAGCGATCCCCTTCAATGTCTCTCTCAATATCTTCATCTATATCAGGTTCTCTTTTGATATTGACGCTGATATCAGCTTCTTGTTCTCTTTTATAATCATTAACATATCCGTCCTGGCTGTCTTCAAGTTTGATATCATCGCAAGGATTCCAATAAACATTATCTTTGAGGAATGTAAGTAATTCATAGTAACCCCATTTCCCGTTGTATTTTTCTATTGCTGGGCTTCCGTCTTCCCCTACCGCATTCTTTTTTACTTCTCTTGAGAATTGGTCTCGTAGATTTCGCCATTTCATCTTTATTTGGTCCTCTGAAACAATAAGAAATGGTTATTATAACTGTTATAAGTTAAAAAAAATGTTCTAATTAAGTAAAATTAGTTTATGTAGTCGCGCGTGGTCGCATTAATTGGATGGCGTCACACCTTTGGCCTATACTCGGCTAGATGGCGCTGACGACACCGTTTGATATTTAACAATTTTAACACATATCAGTGAAAGAACACGAATCAGTCATATGGCGTTCTAAAAAAATGAAAATAAAAACATTTATTTTTAGATATTTTTATCAATTTAAATTTTTAGTTTTAATCGTGTGTCGATAAATGACAGTAAAACTGTGACTACATTTACTATGACAATAACCCTCTATACCATCTATTCTCTATGGTTAAATTAATAAGTTGCATAAATGGCTGAAGAAAATAATACAGTGCACAGTAGGCGCTCGGTAATCCGGCACCCGATTTTTTCTCCTTTGCCGGATTTTTGGAACTGCCGGATTAGTGGATTTGTAGATATAGGAAATAAAACCACGGATAAAAACATGGCACTACCTAACAATAGTTACAAAAGCAACCGCTCAAAATTAATTTGTTTTCATATGTTTGTTGGTAGAACTGACTTTTAAATGATGATTTTGAATTATCAATACTTAATAACATTCTTTTGAATCGATTTGTTTTGTGTTTGTATGATATTTTACAGTTAGTATTTTCCTTGTGTTGGTGTGGTGAAAAATCATGTGTTTCACCAGGTAGCAAAATTTGTTTAACCCTCGTACCTCGAAGCCCTCGCAGCGCTCAATATTCTATTTTTCGATTCAATTTTGGAATCTTTCGCTGGCTCGGGTATCAATATCAGCACGAGAAGTTAAACAACAATTTTGCCCCACTGTAAAACAAACTATTTAACATTTGTTTTTATTACGTAAAGTGTCGACACTTTGTTTAGGAGACTATAACAGTATGGATAGGCGAGTGTGTCTATGAATACAAATCAAGTTTCTTCTATAGTGAGAACGTTTCCTATCTCGAAAGTAAAATTTGTAAATGTAAACACAGCCTTGATATCAATAATAGACATTCTATATCATTAAAATATTTTTGGCGTAAGAAAATAGGCTGAATTAAGACAAAATCAAAACAAAAACACGACTTCGGCGAAGCAAAACAAACATCAATGCGCCTACTTAAATAAATTAGCAATACGTCCGAAGTCCGAATCAAGGAATGCTTCATCACACTTTGCGTTGGCGCTATCAAACCGCTGATACGTTGATTCATTTCATTTCTTCAAATGATAATTATTATAATAACTCGTTACACATGGCAATTACTCCACCGACAAGAACAAAGCTCTTACGTTATGATACTAATGATGATGATGACATTGATGACACGCATCAAAATTAACCGTCAGCATACTACATTTCTATAAACTAACAAACAATACGTTTACAGAATAGTAAACGTAAAAACAAACGATGTTAACATGACTTACGAAGACACTTGAAATTCAACCTTACCGCATTGCACTTAAGATTACAGTTAATACAATGTAAATATAAGCGTACTTACTGTTTTTGCCAATAGCTGCAGACACTTCCTCCCAAACTCTGTCGATCACTGCTCGATTTTTGTGCAACTCATGCTTTTTATCCCACAGGATTGGCCGATTTTTGACTTCCAGAATAAGCGAATCGACGACACTTTTTGCTTCCATCGTCATGACTGATACGAGCGACAGGCGAGGCGCGACTAGCGACGCGACGTTGCGGCGGCAACGAGTCGCGACTGCGACGTTGCCGTGTTGTGCTACAAGGTCGGTCGATAAGTCGTGTTGTTATGTCGGGTGACGTCGGATCGCGCGTCGCGCTTTCTTTTAAGGTTGCGTGTAGCAAAAAAGTGCTAAGCAGGTGATGTGTTCGAAATAATCGAAACGGAACTTTATAGTTCATTGAGTTGAACGTGTGCAAGGTGTATTCGGGTCGGGTTATTCCGAAAAATTAGCTTTAGTATAATGGAATTATGGGTGATTTTCGGAATTAGTCGACATTTTGATGTAGTCGGAATTACCCGAATAGACTTTAGATCATTTTGACTAACTCAACCGCCTAGCTACGTCCACTTGTAAATATACTTATTAATTGACCGAACGTTAGAGAAGGTCTCCGTTTGCGCCAGTACTAGAGGGCGCTTAAGACCATTGTGAGCTCGCTGTGATAATGACTCGACAAAGTAAATACCTATTTATTTTTAATTTTTTTTAGCTTATTGCCAGGTCTATAATAGCTCACAGATAGTATAGTAAGTATTAGGTTTGACAATTAATCAATTGATGGGCACCTATCACCTAACATATAAGAGTGGTGGCGACGTCATGTCTGATGAATGATGTCTCGCACGGTGATGCAATAAACCGTTACTTTCATATTGTTATTGTTAACGTGACATGACTAGGTACTATGCCATTTTCGCGTGACAGTTGTTTGGAAACTAAAACTTGACACTAACAACTAGGGAACAAATCAATTTTTTATTATTTGTTTTTTAAGTGTATAAATTATAAACTGAAATAGATATCATACACTAAAGAAAAAGTGACCAAGTGGCCGAGGCGGGATCAAATCGAACCCGCGTCTTCACCTTACGCGGCTAACGTCCTGACCACCCGGCCGGTTTCGTGGCCGTTTTATAGGGTTTGATTCGATCCCGCTTCGGCCACCGGTGGACTTGGTCACTTTTTCTTTAGTGTATAATATCTATTTCAGTCGACATTAACACTTCGATTTTACAAATACATGATAAACTACTAAGTTGAAAAGAAATTTGTTAACTTCTTTTCAACTCTGCCAAATGTTGTCTGTACTGTACTTTCAGCCAGCTCAGCTCATACGTATCTGAGGAATTCTTGGAAACGGTTCTTGGATACGTATCCGGATCCCGGCGTTTCCGTGCAAACCGTGTTCTTAGCACGTGGCTTAAGAACACGGGTATTCGTTTCGGCGTGTAACACGGATACCGGGAGCCCTACTATATAGCTACTGCGGGTCGAACACTCGGCGGATAGTCGGATTGTCCGGAACCGGATGGTGTCATTTGCTCCAGGTGTCTCCAGAATAGATCTCAGGCCTCGGAGACGCGTTCTTTTAGCTGTGCCGGCTGCGTGAACTGTTTTGCGAATGAACTCGCCACTGCCTCGCGCTCTCTCTTTAGTTAATGCTCTCTTGGCGTCAGAGGGCCTACCGCGAAACACGTTCGGTTGCCTCTCTGTTGCACTTGTAAATTTGTACGTAAGTGTGACAGGAGGCAACACGTTGAACTTCGCGGTAGGCCCTCAGGACCGGAATGCGATCTGATTGCATGGCGATGGGTGGCTGTGAGAAACGAATGCTTGAGGTTCTGTGAGGTGATGGATGCTAGGCCCTCGTGTCACGTAACGTTTGTTATTCGTGTGTGAAATGTAATGTAAGTACCTAATTGTTTTATGTTATTATGTGTAGTGTTAGTTTTATGACGTATTGATTTGCTGTAATGTCATGTAAACGTATTTATAAAAATAAAAATAAATTAAATAACAAAAAATTCCAAATCACATTAGTACAATCATCATTTAACGCGCAAAATATAACCACGAGGTGTTCTACTGACACTTCTGACGCGAATCAATGAATTAACCTTTTAACCTGAAATGACATTGGAGACATTTTACATCGCCAAATTTTATTAGTATTAGTATAACCCTAACATTGGAGACCTTTTACATCTCTACATTTTTACGTGATATTCATTATATAGAGCCATTTCAGTGAAGCCAAAATTATAGAAGAAAAGAAAAGGTAAATAAGAGAAAGATAATCATGTATTATTAATATCGGATATATTTTAAATGGTCTTTTACAATCTATTTACAAAAAAAATAGGAACTTATTTAGATTCTATTATCTAAATTAAATTACCTACAGAAATAAATGCCACAGTTTTTCTTAAAATGTATGGGTTGTAGTTCTATTATGGTTTTGATCTATACAATAATAAATATAGAGACGAAATTATTTACAATACCTAATAATTAATCACAAAATACTTACATCAAAATGTATGTTCTTACATGCTTTATAAAAATCATATAATCATATTATACATAAACATAACATAGGTATATGGTTTGATCTTTAAGGTAGGAAAATTAATTAAATTTTAAAGAATAAAAAATCGGTTTGTACTTCATTAATAAACGGATGTTCAGTAACAGCCAAATAAAATAAAAAAACTTCTTATCAAAGTCAAAGCCTCGTTTGTTTCTAACAGAGCAAGAAATATAATAAGCAATTTTTTTGAACCTTTAATATGTTCTCACTACTTAACAGAGGTGAAAAATTATATGTGTCACACGAGAGCAAAGTTATTTTACATTTCGTTGTTTTGCGTTCCTCATTACGCTCAAGATTCTAACTTAGAATCTTTCGCTTTCTCGGGACTCAAAATCAACTCTCGCAAGAAAAACCACTTTCCTCTCTTGTTGCACAAATAACTATAACACATACAACGCCAGCGCGTGCTATGAGCTACGAGCGTAGCTGATAACATAGGAAGAACCGTATGTAGCGAAAAGCGACTGCGGACCGAGCGCCCGCCTGGCGGGTTTGTGGCAGCGTTAACTTAAAATTTTTGTATCTTCTACGATACATTTAAACTTTTGAACGTCAAGAACGCCTAAGTCGTAACTAGTTGCCCTGGTAGGCTCTAGTCTGAGACCAAAGAGTATTGTAATTTAAAGGAGACTCTATGACATGAACCATAGAGGTATAATAATGTAGAGATGAAATGGGGGAGGGGCAGCAAATAACCCGACCAAATTACGTAGGTTGTTTCTGGTATGTTGTCAGGAATGATAAAATGTGTTTTTAATTTTGTCGCATTGCGTATGTTCTGTCCATCACGGTCGCACGGGTGCACATTTATATAAAATACTAGGTGTATGGTCTAGGTACTTCAGTGTATGGTGGCGCCGCCTATTTACTATTTTTTACGGTCACTTTTTGATACATGAAGATTAATTTCCTTACCTCTACCTTCCATACTTCATACTTTCAAATAACGGTTTTCTTGGTCTTAGCCACACTTGGCGTTTTTATTTATGACGAAACGCGTTCAAAAACTGAGTGGGTTTGTAAATTAAGTTCAATTTCAAGTTTATATACTGCGTAATTTATTATTCGCAAGCGAAGTCGATGTATAAAGTTTTGTATGGCACAGATATTCCTTTGCTTGACGCTGACACTTGTATGGCGTATTTTCTTCCAGTTTTCAGTCCGGTCACTTTCTGCTTTATCACTCGCGATCTGAAATAAAGCATGATAAGATCATTATGTTTAGTCTGTTTTTTCCAAATATATTTCCGTGTTTAAGGCCACCTTACCCCGCCCGCTTAGACTTTAATGGCTCCTCTACACGATGGCTCAGCGCTCAACCAGCGAGATGGCCATGCGATGGTTATGCCTCCTCTACACGATGGCCCAGCGCTCGACCAGCGAGATGGCCATGCGATGGTTATGCCTCCTCTACACGCTGGCCCAGCGCTGGACCAGCGAGATGGCCATGCGATGGTTATGCCTCCTCTACACGATGGCCCAGCGCTCGACCAGCGAGATGGCCATGCGATGGTTATGCCTCCTCTACACGCTGGCCCAGCGCTGGACCAGGGAGATGGCCATGCGATGGTTATGCCTCCTCTACACGCTGGCCCAGCGCTGGACCAGCGAGATGGCCATGCGATGGTTGAGAGCACGCACTATGGAATGGGCCACTTGTAGATGCGTACGCACCATCGCTGGCCCACTACCTTTGATGTGCGGATGAAAAATTGACACCGTGGCCATCCCATCGCCATCCCGCCGCGCCATAAGCCATCCCATACCACTACCCTCTCTACACGCTGGCCCATCTTAGTGGGCCAGTATGATGGCCGATCGTGTAGAGGAGCCATAAAAATATAATATTAATAATTGTATGATATGAATATTGTACAATAATTTATTTATTTTAATACATTTATTAGTGATCTCATGTTATGTGTAATTAGAAGAATTGTTTTATTGACCTGATATTTTTTTTTGATAAATTGTACCATTTTCAACCAAAAGGGTACTTATTGTCGGTTGTCAATAAGGCGCTCGGCTATTTCCATATAGCTTCAATTCGAAATCAACCTTATCGACGAGCGACAATGTGGTACCTTTTGGTTGAAATCGTCACTTATTAATAATTTGCTACATACAATAAAATAAATATAATAATATGTAAGTTTGCCTTTGTACATTGTATATATTTAGTTTCTATTGTGTTTTTAATCTGTCTTATGTACAGTAAAGTGTTAACATACATACATACACGACACTTATTTCGGTTTATGCCAAGCGAATATTCGCCGTAAAAAAAACTTACGGCGGCCGTTGCACGCGGTTGATACAAGTTTTCGAAGCTCGCTTTGATGCGCAAGAGTACAGGTCTCCAATGCTTGTCTCTCGAGCAACTATGCAGTACCTGTAAACAGTGTATATTTTGAATCTTCTCAAATAATCTTTACGCCAGTCCCTAATCTGTTAAGCAAAAGCCCTTGTTTTTTTGCGAGCGCGTGGCCATTGTGTTTGAGCGCGTGGCCATTGTGCCTGAGCGCGTGCCACGCCGAACTATAAACAGATACTTGAGTTTATATTTCCTGACGGCTGATGCAATATTATTACACTAGCTTCTGCGCGCGACTGTCTGCGCAGAATAAGTTTTTCCAAATACTACTTCGCCTCCCTTTTTACCCCCTTGAGGATTAATTTACAGGATCAAACTATCCTATGTTAATCCACGGAACTCAAACTATGTCCGTACTAGATTTCATCTAAATCGTTCAGTGATTATGATTAAAGCGTGAAAAGGTAACAGGCACTTACTTTGGCATTTTTAATAATATAAAATAAACTTCGTCTGAGTGTAATGACGATGATGACGATTAATAAAAACTCTATGTCCTACCCCAAGCCTCATACTATCACCATGCCAAATTTAGATGAAACTAAATCAATAGGGGATATTACTGCAATGTTCTGCCACCAGAGTGCAGGACTAGCCTTTTTAGTAAACCATAGAGTAACTTATAAATACTGTGCCCTTAACAGGTTTTGACAAGTTTTCAGAGATAATAAAATATGACATTGATGCATCAAGGCGGTTTGTTTACAGAGGACCTACCGGGAAGCGCGAATCCGAAAATTCGCTATCTGCCTCTTTATCGCTCGAATATGCAAGAGTGACAGAGATAGCGAAATTTCTATTGTTTCGCGATAGACCCTCAGACTGTGGTAGTGGCGCCCTGGCGCCCCCTACGCGGAGTTTCGCGTAATATTCCCTATTCAGGGGTTTCAGCGTGAAGAGGTAACTTGTTTCGGACATGTGTTTATAAATACCTGATGACGCCATTGGCGTAGTGCGTTGCTGGCAAGAAGGCGATATCGATGGATGAGCAGGTGCGCTTCGGCCTCAGCTCTCGCACTGTCGCACTTTCGTCCGGCAATTCCGGCTCAATGATGCCCCACCGGGATGTTGATGCTGTCAGCTACAAGAAATACAAAATAGATAATTTAAACATTTTAACTGCTCACATTTTTGTTGAGTTGGCTTTCTTTAGCGAGGGACTTTACAGTTATAATGTGTAATAATGGTATCCTAAACTTTACCAGATGAGTAATGATTAATAACACCATGTGTCAGCAAAAGCAAACATAAATAAACACAAAAAATATATTATGATTATGATTGGAAAACTATGTTACGTACTACGCCGTTGGTCAGTGTGGACGTTCCTTTAGCGAGTGACGTAGTGAGTGCTGCGTGCAACCCATCATTTAACAATAATGCGGAAAACGAGGGTAGTTTTTCATCTCCCCTGCCGCCGCCGTCGCCCGCACCGAGTAATCGGTCGCGGAGAGCAGCAGCCCGCAGTCTGCGTCGGGCCACCAACGCGAGCGCTCTTTGAAAATGCTCCTCATTATGGAGCGAAACAATCATGTCGAGCAATCATCGACTTTATAAACGTGAGTTACCCGGTTTAATATATTTAATATGATTATGATTGATTAATTTTTATCATAGAGAGGAAGAAAGCGAGAGGTAGAGAGATATTAAGAGAGAGAAAGAGTTTACCTCAACCCCAACAGCCTCTTGGTCCCAGCGGCTAGGAAGTACCCTGACTACATATCGCATATTAGCCTCTTCCGAACTTGATTCGAACTGTACGGAACCTTCATCGCTGGTCTCCTGAATCGAAGTTGACGCGTCCGCGGAGAACTTGAGGTAACGATCTGTAAAAAAAATACAGTTGGGTCAAACACATTCTAAGGGGCCCACTGACTATCAGTCCGCCGAACGATATCGGCCTGTCAGTTGTTCGGAACTGTCAAATTGATGTTTTAACCTTCTAACTGACAGGCCGATACCGTCCGGCGGACTGATAGTCAGTGGGCCCCTTTAGAAAAAGCTTACTTCTGTAGACAATTGGTACAATACAAGTTGACGACCTTAGTATAGTCAGCTGCAGAGAAAAGGTACCCCCCCTGCATACAAATTTCTATGCAGGGGGATCCTTTTCTCTGTACATACATATTATATATCCCGATTCACACCTCGGATTACTTATTCTGTGGTATCATCAATATCATCATACAGAACGGACACGCTACCCCGACTGGAATTACCTCACCCTGCGGAACTATACTAGTTAAACTGACATTTGTCACGGATAAAGCTTTGCACGGCCAAAACGTTGTTGGACGTATGCCAAATCCTAGTTAGATACGTGTTCGAATTTAATATCGAGCAATAAGTTACTATGGTTGAACTCTGTGGCAACGAAGTGGCAAAGATAACTCATTGTCTTATCAGCGTACGTGTGCTTACTCTGGGCACGATCACAAATTTAATATGTATTTGTTATTAAGGCTTACTATAGAGGCTAGACTAGAGGAACTTAGCATGTAATTATATTCAAATACAATTATATTGTTCATGAATAAATAAATACAAATACAATACAATATATGAAGGGTACACGGAAAGAACATGTCTAGTCACTTTTTTTGGAAAATGAGATTTTAGTCTCAAAGTGTAGAGCCCTTAATGAACTATTTGTTACAACTTCTGTTACCGCTGCAATTATAAATATAACTCGTTTTGTCTCACTTTAAAAACACCTATACACGAAAATAATATGGTTAATTACCCACATCGTTCCTTTCAAACCGCGATAACTTAAAATGTTGTCAAAGTGACTAGACATGTTCTTTCCGTGTATCCTTCATATTAGGCATTAGGCAGTAAATGCATAAATATACATTAATAAACTTGAATAATAAACATCTCTTTAGTATTCGTGCCCCGACACACGTGTGCTTATGAGAGTGGTCATTTATCAGCCTTTTACAAAATGTCATTAAAATTTGAAACTACAATCATTTACTTAACTAAAATATAAGGTACTATCTTCCAAAAATTCTCCTTTAGCTTTTGATACACAAACGCAAATATTCGTTAAAATTATTAAGTAAAAATGCTAGTAAAAATGAATTTTAACGTATTTTTGGGCCAACCTGTAAGTATCTCTGTAACTGAAAATCAGAATATACCTAACTTAATCTCATTATTATTACTAGATAATATATATAGAATATCTAGACATGCTAGACTTGCGTTTGATTGAAGCGGGTTTGGCTATCTGGCCAGATAGAATTAGAAATGTCCGTCTAATTCTACAAAGTGAACCAGGCTAAGCCACGAGACCCTATGATTGCAGTATATACGGGCAAAAAAAGTTAGTCCAAATCCTTTATATACGTTGTGATTGAATGTACTGTCACATATATATCATATATCTAAGCAAGCGCACATGCGAAGATCCACTTTGGATCGCTAAAGATACCGTTCTGCCTGCCTCTTAGCACGCAACGAATTTTCAATTAATTTGCTTATATTATCTCAAAATTCCCAGTACCTATTTCATCTCAGTACGTAGCGAATTCGTTGCGTATTCGCGGCGAGATCGTTACGCGCTCGCGCCGAAATCACGGCCCGCCACACTTTAAAACTATGGAAACTAGTGTAAATATCATTCGATAGCGTGACGTATGGGTCTCATTTTGTATGGGATTTTGAGTTTCCAAAACTTCCCGCTTGGCGCGCTGTTTAAAATCCCAGACAAAATGAGACTTACAGTAGCAAACGCGTACGTGCGTCATGCTATCGAATGATAATTAAACTAGGGATTCTGTATTCTTTTCGATTTAACAGCTGCAGGGAGGAGAGCCCACTGTTTCTTCGAGGATATTCTCATTAATAACTGAATTATAGGAACTAACCTATATTCCTCACGATGTATAACTGCTTGCCCCTCACTAGAACCTCTACATCCACTGTACCGCCGCACGTTGCCACGGAGAGCCATAGAGGAGAGCCCACAGATGCCTGTGAAATAAAATTAATTAAATAATTATTAAAAGTTAAGAGAAATAAGTACAGAACCACTTGCTTATGACGCAAGTCTCTTAAAAGTCAAAGAAGTAAAAAAATGCTTCTTCACATAATGATATACTCGTATTATATATATTTTAACTCGTTTTTTACATTTATGTTCACTTAATCAAAAAACCTTTTTAAAAACCTTAGTTGAAATCAACTATTGAGTGATGATTGTACGGCGATATTATTTTACATGTATGGAGTTATTCTAGTTACATGTATGGAGTAAACAGTTAAACACCCTTCTAAACTAAAAACTACACAATATGTTTCAAATTTCATTGAAATATAGCCTATAGTTATCGAGTAAAATGGCTGTGACATACGGATAGACGACGGAAAACTAAATTTTTGTACGTTGAATTATTTTAAAATCTTAAGAGCCAACAGGAGTGGTCATTTCTCCATACAAACGTACTCGACTGTTTCCTCCCTGGTTTTTGAAGCTGGGGGAATGATTTTTTCAACACAGATTAATATTGTCAATATCTGTGTCGGTGTGTTTTGCTTTTTTTGATATTTTTGTTTTTTAAGGCGCTAGAGCCCTTCAAACATGGCCAAAAATGGCCTCACTGACTATGCCGCAATGAGAGGCGTGGTATTCAAAACGGGTATCAATTAGCCAAAAAATCAAAACAGTCCGACACAGACAATTTCATAATCATTTAGATTTCCAAATTTGGTTACGATTGCTTAAGTTTTGGAGGAGGAAACAGTCGAGTACGAAACCTCGATTTTTGAGATTTTTACGCAGGATTTTTTGCCTAAGCTGCAGTTGTCCTTATCGCACTAATTTTAGGGGCGGGGTCAAGTTTCTAAATACGTACACGGACAGAAAAGTGATGGGCAATAGTCGACATTGAAAGTCGATAATCTAGTGATGTGATAAGTTATCGATAAACCATAACAAAGTCGCGATTTGCCTCTTAGTAGGCGAAGTAAGTAAAGTGAGTATGCACTTTGGCCTCAGGGGATATCGTTTAACACTATTTATTATTCCTTGGTTCATACAAAGCTGAGCTGACGCACTAGCCACGAGATTAAGTCCTGGCTACCCCCCAAAAAGGGAGGGGAAAAGTCGGCTTCTGCGGTCCAGTTTGCCTCTATTTCTACCTATCTCTTGATATGAGATCAAATTTGGTATAAATTTTGTGTAAATTAGGGACGAATAATTTATTTTAGAAATAATAGTTTCACATTTTCATACACAAATCTGAATATACGAACGAAAAATTAAAACTATATATAATTTTTGGTCACAGATTTGCTCTTTAGAAGCAAATTGTGGTGATTTGCACTAAAAATTAATTACACAATTTAGTTTATTCATTCTTTATTTAGAAAAGTATCAGTTCTAAGTACGTATTATTATATTGCTTTATATTTTACAATTTTCGCTATTATTCAAAAATTTATTTTAAACAAAGTATTAATTTTATTAAAACTTTTGTGACGTGATCTCATGAAAGGGGCTCCACGAGGCGAAATACTTTTTACGACAATTATTTTCTTTTTTTTTTAATTTACAACAAAGACGAAAGTTCGAAAAAAATGTGGTTACTTAATAATTGCCTAACTTGTTGAAAAAATTACTTTACATAATATCAATTTATAACCGTAGTATATTCCATGATATGTTTTAAATACACCATATTATTTCCTAATTTTTAAAAGAATATTTAATACCTTTAAAATAATATCTGTCTGTCTGTCTGTCAATCTGCCTGTCCGTCTGTCACCAGGCTCTTGAACCGTGATAGCTAAAAAGTTGCAATATTTACGGATGATGTATTTCTGTTGCCGCTATAACAACAAATACTAAAAACAGAATAAAATATTTTTTTAAGTGGGGCTCCCAAACAACAAACGGGATTTTTTGCCGTTTTTTGCGTAATGGTACGGAACCGACTCGCACTTGGCCGTTTTTTGTTAATAGCTTTGAACTTTTTTTATGTGGGAATAAACGCTTCGAATACATTTTTCTAGACATCATTCTGAATCCAATGAGGTATCATACGTATTACTAAGAGGTCAAAACAAAATTTTTGACCCGCAGTTTCTAAAAAAAATCCCTTAGGAGGGGTATGCTGAAACATTTTTTTTGTATGAAAAAAAAAAATTTTTTTTCTAAAAACCTATCGTGTGTGGTATCATACGAAAGGGCTTTTTGAGGCGATTCTAAAATTATACCACATCATTACATTTTAGCCATTTTTTTGTAAATTAAAACAAATAGAATTTTCAAAACACACCTAGTTTGGGGTTAAGTTAAAGGGTTAAGTAGAACTGTGTCACTTTGTATTGAAAAAAACTAAATACATTTTTTATTGCTTTTTTGGGGTTACATATGAGGATATCACGTATCATTTGTACAAAAAAAATCAGCCATATCGTATCTGGAGGAGCCCAAACTTGGTATGTTTTGAAAATTCTTTTTCTTTCAATTTAAGAAAAAACCGGCCAAGTGCGAATCGGAATCGGGCGCCGAGGGTTCCGTACATTACACAATTTAAACAATGTATTTTTATGTGAAACGTGAGTGAAAGGTAAATTGCGGTTTACGATTTATAACGTATTTAAAAAAAACTACTAACTAGATCTCGTTCAAACCAGTTCTCGGTAAAAGTTGGCAAGGTAATGTACATCATATATTTTTTCAGTTTTATCATTCTCTTATTTTAGAAGTTAGAGGGGGGGTTACACATTTTACCACTTTGGAAGTGTCTCTCGGTCTCGCGCAAACTATTCAGTTTAGAAAAAAAATATATGAGAAACCTCAATATCATTTTTGAAGACCTATCCATAGATACCACACACGTATGGGTTTGATGAAAAAAAAAATTTTTGGGTTTCAGTTCTAAGTATGGGGAACCCCTAAAATTTTTTTTTTCCTATTTTTGAGTGAAAATCTTAATGCGGTTCACAGAATACATCTACTTACCAAGTTTCAACAGTTCTTATAGTTTCGGAAAGAAGTGGCAGTGACATACGGACGGACGACAGACAGACAGACATGACGAATCCATAAGGGTTCCGTTTTTTGCCATTTGGCTACGGAACCCTAAAAATGGCTAAAATGCAATGATGTGGTATATTTTCAGAATCGCTTCAAAAAGCCCTTTCGTATGATAGATGAGAAGTATAAAAAAAAAGTTTTTTTTTATACAAAAAAAGGTTTCAGCACTCCCCTCCTAAGGGAATTTTTTTTAGGAACTGCGGGTCAAAATTTTTGTTTTGACTAGTATATACGTGTACCAAACGGCTAACCTGTACATCGATTTGCGGTTTTTTTATGCGAACAGCTTACACTATTTTTTTCACCACCTTGAACCTTTTGTAGACTAGACTATTGTCCCAAAATATTGGGCGACGACCGGTCGTCTGGCCTAGGAGGTAGTGACCCTGCCTGTGAAGCCGATGGTCCTGGGTTCGATGATATGATATGATGAGCACAGATATTTGTTCCTGAGTCATGGGTGTTTTCTATTTGTATTTAAGTATTTATATATTATGTATATCGTTGTCTGAGTACCCATAACACAAGCCTCCTTGGGCTTACCGTGGGACTTAGTCAATCTGTGTAAGAATGTCCTATAATATTGATTTAATATTTATTATTATTTATTTATTTATTGGGTTTCATATTTATTCCGATCAGAATTAGGAGCTCTTCAATTTATACCTATTTTTATCAAAATCTGACACATAAATAAAAAAACGGACCATCAATAAAACTGTATAATTACATCAAAGTAAGAAATATCACATGTCACATGTTTCTTTATTATGATAATTTTATCTAACCTGAGGCTTTCTTTTTTTCTATTCAACGGAGCCGGAGAGCGGCAAATTTGTTTTTCAAGACGCTTGCTCGAAAAGATCTTATTTCATGCAGGTGTACTGAAGGGAAAAGGCCTATATTGTTCCCGCGGGAGTTAAAGCTTTCTTTTTTAATTAGGTATGTCACTAATTCATACGAACCAAGTAAGTTATAAGTAAAATACTTTGTTTAAAATCAAGGTATAAGGGAGTTTTACTTTTAAAATACTCACGACTATAATTTAATATTTTTGTTTATCATATTTAAAAATATTTAATTAGATTAATTTAACAGCCGTTATCTTGTATGTTTTTATACAACAATGTTTTCTTGTATGTCCATGTTATGTTATGTTTTTTTACTATTCTGTAACTCGAAATGTTAATTAGATTGCAGGTTGTAGAAGGATATTGAATTTAGTTACTAAAAACGCGAGCGGCGTGAGGCCGGCGAGGAGCGCAAATAACGTGCGCGTCGGTGTGCGTGCACCACACACACTGGGATAGTCCCTCGGTACGCGGTACCGCCCCCGTCAGCGCGACGACGATATTCTCTTTCAAATCTCAAAATTGAGTTTGGTCTCGGCTCCTGTTGGCTCTTAAAAAATATTGTGACGTTTAGACGTCTCATACAGAGTAACGGATGACCTTGTCCGGGCCGGAGCGTCCGGCGCTTACTTTTCTATGACATGACAGGTGATCACGTGATGCTTTCCATAGAAAACGAAGCGCCGGAAGCTCTGGCCCGGACACGGCCCGGTCTAACGTGAGTCTTCCTTAACTGATTTGATCCAATTTTTCATTTTTCATAACTACGAGTATATTATTATTTTAAGAAGCTGCAGTATAAGCAGCACTATTATTATCTGTTAAAACTACAGCTACATTATTTTACACTAGATATTTTATCGTCTTTGTCTATCACTATTAAAGAAACTAGTAAGTATTAAAAAGCGCTTACGCAGCAAGTCTTTATAACTTTAATAATAGCTAGGCATCTAAAAAGTTGGAGCATAAGTTAAGGCCGTTCCATCGGTTTGCCACTGTCTCTGTCACATTTCGCAAGAAAGAACGGGAAAGATCATGCGCGCCAAGTGTCAATTTTGATCGAATTTTGTCGATTTTTATTTATTTTAAAAACGTTACCCTACAATATCGAAATTCGAAAGCTATGAAATTACTATTTAAGTTAAGATTGTTTTTTCTTCTTTTTTTGTTTATAGTATCACATAATAAATAACCGAGTAAAGTTGGATTAAAAGTCCGAGTTCCCATTCCCAAAGTAACCTCTAGTTACTTTGGGAATTAATTGTATCGAGCGAAGTGTCATAATCCGTGTATCGGAAGCTATGATATTAAAGATAATATAGTCAAGAACTACATATATTTTTTCCACGTCTACGAATATCAACGCCTCTTAGAAAAACATGATCATATAAGGAGATTTTTCGCCTTCTGGCTCAGGGAACCGCCTTAAAGCAGCAGCGTCATCGTATTATAACAAGCCTCTGTTAGCATTCTTCTTGATATTTCAATATCCAATCACGAAGTAATAAGACTAATAAGTGATAGTGGGGATAAAAAATAATGAAGATTGATTTTATTAGCTACTTTAGCTTCGTTGGTTTGAATTCGGCACTTTATCTCTGTGATGGGCATGAATATCTGTTTCTGAGTTATGGTTTTCTATTTTTGCGTTTGGAGATGACAGCTGTCATCGTACCCAAGCTATGTAAAAAGTGTTATAGAGAGCAGTATGTGACAGTAGTTACTGTCCGCGCGCGAATTCCGTGCACGGCTGAGGAATGTTAGGAATGTTTGGCGTCACGACAGAGTGATCGCTCCCCCCCCCCCCACTTCCTCGACCTCCGAATGCAAGGAATTGGCGCGCGGACAGTAGCTTACACTGTATTCAGTACACGATTAGACTAAATTGGTTGGATAGGAAAAACTGTATTTTATCGCTGCCGATAAGTTCCGTGCTGCGACAAATTGCCGTCTTGCACCGGTACGACACGTGACAGTGATAAAGCATGACTAATGGTGGTGCTGTAGCGTGGCTAAAAGCTTCAGAGCTACTCTGCTACAAGCAGACTATTAGGTACAGGGGTATAGGTAAAAAAATAAGTGCACTTATCTACTTTTGTTTGTGTGAATTAAGAGTCAGGATCACGGCCCAAAATTACCCAGTATTTTAAACTAAATACCTTATTTAACTGACTGCTGTTGACTGTACGAAAACTAAAAAAATATTTGTATTGATTTATCTGAAATTAATGAACTACTATTTAATTTCCAACATAATGTCAAATATTAATTAAGAGTCCCCGGCAAGCTCGGCCGAATTGCACCTTCCCGTACAAACGCAGTCCCGCTCTCATTTTAAAACTAAGTGTTGGGTTGTAATGAAACTTTGTATATACAATGACATGAGGTATATCTAGGTCTAAAATTAGTTCATATAGCTCAAGTTTATAAAACAAACGAAATAAAGCAAAAACAAGTTCTGTATGAAAAACTTAAATTCACTGTATTTTTTTAACTATGATATCTGAAGCTACATAAACTAATTACAGACATAGATATACCTACCTTATCCTATTGTAAGTACAAAATTTCAGAGCAATCTAGCTAGTCGTTTTAAAATAAGAGCGAAAGTACGTGTGTATGGAGAACCGAGGTTGCCGGAGACCCTTATATTCAAAAATTCCACGTAACATGTGAATATTTCTCGATTTCAAGTCTTTATTCAGATTTACATGAATTTTTTTTTTACAAAAAGGCAAGCATTTGACCGCAATCTCACCTGATAGTAAGTGCCGATGCAGATTTGATTTGATTTGATTTCATATTGACATTATTAAATTGAGCCTCGCTCTGAATCGGTAATCGGTAAATTGGTATCAAAAGGGCGTCAAAAGGTTACCAAGACATAAAAGATCAATTATGTCAAAGAAATATCAGATTTCCGTATTATAATTATCCTCTTGTAATTTGTACGTAACTTTACTACGTACCTGTCTAAGGGCCACTTGCGCCATTCACTAACCCAGGGTTAACCGGTTAAACCTGGAGTCACCATGGTTACCAGTACAATTTGACACTGGGTTATCGGCTTAACCGCTTAATCTCGGGTTAGGGGGATGGTGTAAGTGGCTCTTAGTTTTACGTACCTACCACAAGTAAGTATAGTTTAAATAATAATAACATACCTAGCGCCTAGTACCTTAAGTAAAATTCAAAACGTCCATAATCCCGGTATCCGCTTATCAAAGCCACCATTATCTTGGTATTCAATGTCGAAAAAAAAATTTATAATTCGAACGCCTTATAATAAAAAATAGCAATTTCACTTGTCGTAACAATTGCAAACTATCATCAATCTCGCAGGCGTTGCTAACCTTAAAATAGAAGACACTTTTGCTCCTAATGTCTGCTCTGTAAGGTGTATTTTCCCGTAACCTCCTCGCTGTAGACGTCCTAGGTCGGACGCTGCCCGTAGCGAGCAGGGATCCAGCCCTGCGGTCACGGGCGACGGCAAAAACACTCACGAAGTATGTCTGCAATTGAAAATCTATTATAGGTATTGTTATCAAGTTAAAAAGGGAAATAGTTAATTAAGGCTTAGAATGACGAAATCGATATTGGTTTTTGGCTTGGATTATATAAGAATACAAATAACATTGCTCAAGAATAGTGCAATAAGGGAGGTACGGACAAAAGTTTTAACGAGAACCAATGGGAACCTTGCGCGGACCGCAAAGGGTTTTTATGACTTAAGTTTACAATGTGAATACACACAACATTTTTCATATAATACTTTGAATAAAAGTTAAGCAAAATTAATAATTAAATGCGTTGAAATTGCAGATAATGTCCGGTCATTTTATTTATTGTACAATGGATTAAACAACTGAAACCTGCCGGCCTAATAGCTAAGGATTAGCGATTATCAAATCGCCATCGCTACTACAACAAAACGAAACGAAACGCTCAAAAATGTACTAGAAACTTCGTCTATATAATATATTTCATGTTTATTAAGGTTGTGGGTCACATGGAAAACACAAAACTGTAGATAGTCTTAATTTACATCTTCCGATGTCCGTATACGTGCGGTTAAATAGTAGAAATTAAATGAGGGCGCCACTTTTTACGTAACTGTCACATTTATGACGTAAAACGCTTAAAAATGGCAACAATTTACTATGAAACTTTTTTAGTTCCATTTTATGTCGCACTGTAATTGCTCGTTCCACGCGCCCAAACTAAATTGAGAAAATTGCCTTGAAAATGTTATGTAAATAATAAGAAAGCGTAGGTACAGTCGCCATCAGATACATCGGAGCGGCCAAGGTACTCACGCCTCTATTGTCAAGACGCTAGAGTGCTTGTTCAGATATTTTTGAGAACCTCGTCCGCTCCTATATATCTGATGGCGACTGTAATAGAGATTCGTCTCCTAATGTAAAGTCTACTTAATTATAAAAAGGTTAATTTCTAAAATTATAAAAGGTCATCTAATTTTACTTCAATTCCGTACTCGCGTTGATTTCATATCGCGTAACCTTATGAGCACATTTTTATATTATGGAATATAATGGAAAAAATATGCTTCCGGCTTTCCATTTATCGCTCGCAGACGTATCTGCTTGTTAAAAAATTGGTTTAATATGTACCAAAGAGGATATAATAAGATAGAGCGGTAATACTGTCATAGTAAATTTTCTAACCACAGTAAATTCACTGCCATCTATCGACATACTTTAAAACTAAAAATGAAGATTTATAGAAATACGATAAAATGTATTTAAACATGGATAATTTTTTTTTATTTGCATTAATTATTTTTATATGATTTTGACAGATGTTCTTTCACTGATCCGTCTGAAACCGTCGACGCCATCTATACGAGAGTAGGCCAAAGGTAGTGGCGCCATCTGTTCGAGAATCAAATTTTCTTGATTTTCGAGGCACGTTTTTTCCTTTGATATGTACTTATGTGGCAAATAAAATACGTACTGTACTAGGGTCCAAGTTCTCGATCAAATGATGCGTCCTGTCTCCAACGCAGGCCACCAATGGATCTTCATCCGACACCTTTGTACTGCGACCTGGATACAGAATAATTTATTGGCAAAGGGGCCCCTGACTATCAGACCGCCGGACGATATCGGCCTGTCAGTTGTTCGGAACTCTCAAATTTTTGTTCTAACTGACAGGCCGATATCGTCCGGCGGACTGATAGTCGGTGGGCCCCTTAAGAGGAAAGAATATTAGCTTTGCGATCCTAACGAAACAACGGTTCTTTTTCTAAGAAGAGACACATTTGACGGTATGACAGAAACGTATACAGGTTGGCTAAAAAATAAGTGCATGCAAACTTGCAAAGAAAATTTACCCTCCCATACAAAATCGGCCAGCCAAAATGTATGAAACAGACAAAAAAATTTTCGCGATTTAGGGGTTGGTCCTATAGTAAAAGTTGCTCAGTATAATCCCAAAACCTCCCTGGCAACGGGAATGCACTTATTTTTTAGCCACCGTATATAGAGACAACTCAAACCCTCAAAACTCTCAAGAGCGTTAGATTTGCCTCAGAAATGCTAAAAATTACTCTTCATCTGGAGGATACACGGGAAAAAACCATTAAATTCGCTCTGACACTTGAGCGTCTCGTGCGTCTATAAAATTGCAGTAAAATGCAAGCGTCAAAACCGCGATGATATATTTTACAACCCATTTTATTTCAACTAATGCCCACTACTTCCGGCATCTATATATGCTTTGAATTGCCGTCATAAAATATGAAATGTGTCTGCGTCTTTGCTTTTAATAGCCTTTATTTATATGGTTTCGTTATAATAGGAACCGAAAAATGTCTATTGCTGGACAGAGGCATGAATAAAGGAGCATTACGACGATTTTTGTGGTCGGGGCTTTTTTTTTAAATTAAGGCGTTTCCCTGAGCCAGAAGGTGAAAAGTCTCCTTATATGATCATGTTTTTCTAAGAGGCGTTGATATTCGTAGACGTGGAAAAAATATATGTAGTTGTTGACTATATTATCTTTAACAACATAGCTTCCGATACACGAATTATGACACTTCGCTCGATACAATTAATTCCCAAAGTAACCTCTAACTCGGACTTTTAATCCTACTTTACTCGGTTATTTATTATGTGATACTATAAACAAAAAAAGAAGAAAAAACAATCTTAACATAATAGTAATTTCATAGTTTTAGAATTTCGATATTGTAAGGTAACGTTTTTAAAATAAATAAAAACCGACAAAATTCGATCAAAATTGACACTTGGCGCGTATGTTCTTTCCCGTCCTTTCTTGCGAAATGTGACAAAGACAGCGGCAAACCGATGAAACGGCCTTAAACCACGATAATATGAGATTATGTCATGATCGAGAACTGTAGTTTTTGTGATATATGTCATCAGCACGTTGGATTTGAAGATTTAAAATCGAATGTATAAATTTATTATAATAGTTCTATAGAACAAAAGATGTTAGGTAATCTTATTTATGTTCTATGGAATAACTGAAAATTTAAATTTAATATCACTTACTTCTATGACGTCGCTGTTCTGTGAAAGCTTTTAAAATTCCTTTCATAAATTCTGTAGACGCCCTCGTTTTTGTTGTCCTCTGACCTTAGATCATACTTCTTATATCTATGCCTCTGACCTTTTCTCGTATTCCTTTTGTTGATTGTTTGCAGTCGATTTTTGGTTTAGGTACAGTCGTACTGAGCAGGGGGCCTAGCCAAGATAGCAATCGTGAGACAAAAGCCAAACGAAAAGATGTATCGGGATGACAGATATTACGAAAAGTCACGTGACTATTTTCATACACTACCTACATATGATTGCCACCCTGCACAAAGCGAGCGATAGGTACCTACTTTTCTACTATAAATCGTAAAATAAACAGTATTTTATTACTAAATTTCCGTTAATAATTCCCTTTATAAATTTTGTAGATATCAACTTGGTTCTCTTCTGTCCTATTCCTCCTGTTCAATCTACAATCCGCGATAGGTTTAGTCTTACTGGGTACCTTTCAGATGTCTATTTTTCCTTTATTATTTTGTACAAATACTCTTGAAATTACCTTTATAAATATTGTAGATACCTTTATAAGTATTGTATACTGTACCTACCTGTTCATCAGTCTACAATCTATTTTGTGTTAGTTGTACTAGGCAGCTTTTAGATGTCTAGTTTTCTTGATTATTTTATGATTTTACTTACCAGTCGAAATTGCCCACTGTACCTTATATATATTTTATCTCTGACACCTAGAGACAATTTTAGTACTTGTCTGTTTGTATATTTTTTATTATTATTTATTCATTTGTGTAATTCGACATTTAGAGACTGGATAAATCTCTAACAAAGTATCTAATATTTCATTGATTCCATATTTGTAATTGTTTTTTGGAATTTTTGGTTAATTTTATTGCTTGTAAAAATTGACATGTAAAAGTGGCTGTGGCCTGTGAATAAATGTTTGATGTCGCACAAGAGTGTTTAAGTGTACTTACTGAATTTTCGTCGTCTGTAAACGCTCTTGAAATTTCCTTCATATATATTGTAGACATCTTCAATTCTGTTTTCTTCAGTTCCGTTTCTCTTGTTCATCAATCTACAATCCGTGCTAGGTTTAGAGTCATACTGCGCTGCGCAGAGCGAGGTGTAATTCGTGCGATGTGATGCCACGATGCAGTAGCTCGTGGTTTTGGGGTCTATCGGGCTGAAACAACGGAGCCAGAACGAAAAATAGTAAGTATGAGCAACACTAACAGGGGCGGACGCGTGCGACGGATTTTGTAGGTAAAATCCTACCATGGCACCCGCGTGCGTGCTCCTGCTCTGTGCACCCGCGCTAGCTAGCGGACGCCCTAAGTCACACGAACCCGGAGCCAAAAATGCGCTCCCTTACAATCGAAGTTACGCTTTCATTAAAAAAAACACGCTTAAATCAAGTACATGAACTTGGCTTGAATATTTACGTAACATATAATCTATGTCTGGTACCAGTTTTCGTCGTTAAAAAATGTTATACAGAGAAAATAGCTTTGTGTTACAATTTATTAAATATATTAATAACGGGTCACTCACGTATTTTAAGTCGAAAACGCTCGACATGTTTCACTCCGTACCGAGGAGCGTTATCAGGAGCTTGCGTCGACGGTGACGTTTAATATATTTAATATGTCTGTCTCACGGAAGTTTTGTTATTAAAATTGTGTTACAATTTCTTCAAAATATTCGACTCCTCTAGCTTTGATACACAAATGTTTGTTATAATTATCAACAATATGCCGCAGTAAATAGATTTGTCAACATATTTTTGGGCCAACCTGTAGTAGCTGTCAGATATTTAATATGTCCATAATGAAGAAGACACATTCGATACTTACGCAGTGAATACAATATAATTTGAAACGGAATTCTAGTGTTCGAACGTATAATGCAACTTATCACAGTATATACGAGTAATTTATATAAAGAAGAATCAAAATCATAAAAAGCCAGTTCCACCGCCAAAGACAGCACCCAGCTATTTAACGCTACGGCCAGCAATGTTAATAGCAATGGCCGACACCTATAAGGTATCAATTAGACAGGAAAATGAATTGGCGGGGGCTAACGTTTAGATTTACGTTGATACGATCGTTTTTATGTATTGGAGGGTTCTATTCACGGCTAAGTTGATAGGAAAAGTTTTATTTGTAAGAAGTATTCATGAGACGAAATGGACAAGTGCCGTCGAGCGTTGCTAAAGACTGTGTGGAGATTTTCTTTAATGGTATTGGACTAATATGTTAGCGCATTATCATGGAAACATATTAAACGATTTGATAGTTCGTATACTAATACTTATGTTGACGTCCGGATGATGACTGTAGCAGTGGTTACCGCTTTACAGTCGCAATGAGAAAGTTTAATCCGTGAATCATTAAAGTAAAGCTATGTTGAAGATATGCAGATTTAATAAATCTACTTATATTGCAAGGAGACGGCGAAACTATAGTAAATAAGAATCAAAATCATAAAAACCCGGTTATTTATTACAATAGATTTTTCTTTTGAATTAATCGCCTAGTTTGAGTTGTTTACCCAATATCCTGGTAGATGGCGGTGACGATCGGGACATATCCTACATTGCGCGAACATCTGTGCATCGTACAATCTATAAGATCGTAAAAATCGTAAAAAAAATTTAGGTTTTTAGGGTAAAGAGTAGTAATAGGACCGGGTCTGACCGGCCGACTCTGATTTCTATGTTAAAAAATATATATTTTTAGGGTCTCAGGGTAAAAAGTAATAGGACTGGATATGACCCGTCGATTCCCTTTTCCATGTCAAAAAATATTTTTGAGAGGAATTGTATGGAAATAGTTCAGCTAGATTAAACATACGCCTGCTTATAATTAAACTCGGTATTTTTTCTCGCTTTCCTTTCGAAACCTTACTGCAAAATTGTACAAAATCGATTTATTATTATGGAACCCTAGTGCCTATTGAATAGCAGTATGGATCTGACCGGCCGACAGTAAAAAGTAATGGGGCTGTATATGACCTGTCGACTCCGTGTTCCATGTCAAAAAATATTTTTGAGAGGAATTGTATTGAAATAGTTCAGCTATATTAAACATACGCCTGCTTATAATTAAACTCGGTATTTTTTCTCGCTTTCCTTTCGAAACCTTACTGCAAAATTGTACAAAATCGATTTATTATTATGGAACCCTAGTGCCTATTGAATAGCAGTATGGTACAGCATAGCCTATAGTTTCTCAGATGCGTGAAAAAGTTGTTTACTTGGACACGGTCTGCATAATAATGCTATTCTCCGAAGAACGCTTTTTGCTAGCGGCACTACTTTACTAGATATTAATTAAGCTTCTTACATGCTATTTGACGTTAATATTACCATATATAGGCTTTTGAGGCCGTCATTTCAGTGGAGATGGTATAGAGGTATTTTTATCGTGTGACATTACAGTTAGGCGCTGGATTAAATATTAATCGTGAGATTGAGGTTTTCGCTCTTTAAATACTTAATGGCCCTTTCACTTAGCGAGGTCTTCAATCCGTCCCTTGATTTGGATGAAAGGGCATTCCAGAACAATCTGTTCGACCGTCTGCTCAGGGTCATTAGTACACACACACCGAGGGGTCATACCAGTCCCATTTCTACTAATAGTAGTTTCCAACCCCTGTTTTCTAATACGGTTTGGTTGATACCGTACATGTCGCGGTTGGACAAAGTCAGGTACTTTTGGGTCGAATATAAAAAATTGCTCATCCTTAAGTTGTTGGGCATTCCAACCCAAAAATAAATATAAAATATTACTTAAGCGATTATGAAATGGTTTAGGTTTAATAACCTAAACGCAAAGTCAGAGATGCAACGACGTTTTTCTACTAGGAAAATAATACAAATCATGTATCGTATTGTGAATTATAGAAAAAATATTAAAGTTCTCACACGATGAAGAGGATAATTCTAAACCCTAATAGGCACTCTCTTTCGGGATTACCCTAAACATTTTTTTTTTGCCATAATATGCGGAATCCATATTTAATTATGGATTTTTTAAACCTGATACTTAAGACGAATGGGGACGAAGTAATTGGACGAAGTAATGTTAATTAAAGAATAGTTATTTACGATACAAGTGCGGAAAGTAGGAAATTCGCAAGGAGTGGTGATAAACTAAAACACGACTGAAGGTGTACTCCCTTCGGTCGTGTTTTAGTATGGGGATGAATTTCATATTTTCCGCACTTGTATCGTAAATAACTATTAAGCAATTCGATGTATTATACCTGCACAGCTATGCCCCTTCATTTGATTTATTTCGATTTTCTAACTATTAATTTTCATTCTATGTATTTTTTAATAATTCATTGTGTATTTTATACGTCACTAGTATGTTTTTTTCTTTTCTTTTGTTGTTGTTTAGTATGCATAGATTTTTGTGTTACTTTTTTTTTATTTATGTCTGTTTTTTGCGTGTCGTTGGCGTATATGTCGTCTCATACATGGAATAGTCTCATACTTTTAAACCAGCGCCACGGATTGCCGCGGCATTATGCTGAGTGGGGTACCATTTTTGAGACCAATATTTTTTTTATGTCTTGTATGTTTCCTTTTTTATATGTAATATGTTGTGGCGTTAAATCAAATTTTCTTTCTTTCTTCTTTCAATAAATATGTTGTACTTCAGTTTTATATCGCAATAAAGTGCAAATAAAAAAAATATTAGGCAAAGGAAAAGTTTAACAATCGTGTTATGGATCATACAGATTGAAATATATAAATTGCCTTAAATAAACAAATGCTTCTGAATATGATTGCACATAATGAAGTCACCAACAGTACTGTCTTGCATGCCGTAGAGTCTTACAAGAAAGCATAACACGTTTACACACGCGTAAACATAAAAGGATTCTTTATGCATAGTTGTGTGACAAAAACATACATTTTATCGTAATCAAGAAAGGCGGTGTAGGCTGAGAGATGACCACAAAATCATCAGTTGCTTAAGCTTTAATGCTTACTCAAAAATTAATATTACTAGAAAGTTTGTACGTAAACCAATATTGTACAGTCGAAGGCAAAAATATCGATCCAGACAGATGGCTCAAAAATATGTGAACACGACTTTATTGTCTAAGGTGTAAGACCATACAAATATTTTTGAAACTTTGGGAATGTATAAATATTTATGCCCTTGACTGTACTCCAGCATTATGCATAATTAGGTCATAAATTGAGTAAATATCGGTAGCAATTTCGGAACTGACCCTGACAAAACGAACGTAATTTACGATTGCAGATGATTTATAACGCACTCGTTATGTTTTTTATGTAGGTTTAGTCTACATTAAACCCGAATCATCATTTTTACGTCGTTAATTCATATAATTATTTTATTAAATAAATATTAACTTTCAGTTTAGTAAGTGCTACTCGTAATTGTTGGATTTAATTTACTACTTATGTAAAACACAGGAAAACCACAATACAGTACCTACACAATTAAATGAGTTCCCAATAACTTCTACGTCTGTTATGCGTAGTGGGACAAAATAGCAGTGTGATTTTTGTAGTTTTGTAGCGGTCTAAATAATTTGGTGACATTCCTAGGCCAAAGATTTGGCATCGCCCATCAGCATGGGAATGCAGCCAGCCTTATAGGCACTTGGTAGGGCACATAGGTGGGTATAAGTTCTATTTTATTTTATTACTTTAAAAACATATAGTTTATAATTATTTTAATGTTTTTTTTTTTAATTCAGTAAAGATTAATTTATACTCTGATACTACATATATTTGTTCATTATGCCATGGACTACATTATACGTTCGTCTCTTGGTCTACAAAAAAAAAGTGGCTGGAACAACCTTGCCTTTTATTGTTAGTTACTTGTACAAACATGTGTTGATCGAAAGGTAATTAATCCACAGTTTTTTTTAAATTTTATCTATGGATACACAGCCAAATACAATGGAATAGTTGTTATTTATGTTCAGTAATACCAAAGATAGATATAACTCCGTAATAGATGGATACAGTCTAAGGAAAAAACGTGCCTCGAAAATCAAGAAAATTTGATTCTCGTTCAGAAGGCGCTACTAGCTTTGGCCTACTGTCGTATAGATGGCGTTGACAGTTTCGTTTGTTATTTAACAATTTTAACGCATATCAGTGAAAGAACATGGGTCAAAATCATAAAAATAATTAATGCAAATAAAAAAAATCATTTATCCATATTTAAATACATTTTATCGTATTTTTATAAATATTTATTTTTAGTTTTAAAGTGTCAGTGAATTTACTGGGGTTACAAAATTTACTATGACAGTACCGATCTAGTATAAGTTACTCTATGGTAATACCATAATTAACGTATACATGTTACTCTCATTTTTTCCTTTATCAATTTACATGATGTATGTATGTATACATTTTATTTCAGAATTTCATTCCATAGGTATATAAAAAAGAGCATATACTATGTTCCTGTTACTATAGGCCAATCGTGTAAGTTAAGTTTTAAATCTCATCAAATCTCGTAATTTTTCTGTTCTAACCTTTTCTTGAAACCTCAACCAAAGATTTAACAAAAACTTTTATGAAAAAAGAGCATATACTATGTTCCTGTTACTATACGCCAATCGTGTAAGTTTTAAATCTCATCAAATCTCGTAATTTTTCTGTTCTAACCTTTTCTTGAAACCGTAACCAAAGATTTAACAAAAACTTTTATGAAAAAAGAGCATATACTATGTTCCTGTTACTATACGCCAATCGTGTAAGTTAAGTTTTAAATCTCATCAAATCTCGTAATTTTTCTGTTCTAACCTTTTCTTGAAACCGTAACCAAAGATTTAACAAAAACTTTTATGAAAACAGAATACCTACGTGTAGCTTAATATTTCATATGATGCCTGTACAATATCTGTAATTTTAGGACAAGATATAGTGGTACTACGTAAACGAAATTAATAACTAGCTTAAATCTAAAATAGGCCCTTGAGGCATTGTACCAAGGATGCTGGCGGCATTTCCCCGCTGTATCGCAATGCTGATACGTTGTGCGAGAAAGCCGCCAGCTCTTCGGTCACCAGTTACGTCAACCAGACGCTTCGCGATTTCTGCAAACAACTTATGCGCGCTGGGACCCCATGGACCTAGAGTTTCAACTCCAAATGACAAGATTATATTTTACAAATTTAGGTTAGCCATCTGTGGCCTATCCCTCAATACTTTACAAGTGTACAATTTGACAAAATTGTTAAATTGTAAACAAAAAAATGTACCACAATAATTCCAAATATGTATTCGTTACAAGTTCGCAGTGTACAAATATGTCACTTTTGTGAAAGCGTCAAAGAATAAAGGTATGTCACGACAGCTACATAATTGTAGGATTGTTGATTTGTGAATATACAAGCGAAAAATTGTAATGTTACAACTACAAATATGTAACAATTTATTTGGCTCCTTTGATGTTGAAGGTAGTTTCACTTTATACGCAATACGCTAGAATTACATTTATTATAATTATTTAGTGATCTAGCTACGAGCATTATATACCTTACGTACCTACATACCAATTTAACTAACTAACATTGTTGAAAACCACGGCAGATGTATGCCAAGACTAAAAAAAATACTACCTAAGTCTAGAGTAATGTATAAAATAGATGCAGAGATTTGATATGTATAGATTAGTTTTATATATATATATATAATAGTATAATATAATTATATACCTAATAGTATCAAGCAAACGCGGATGGGACCGCGCGAACTCGCCAACTATTACATAAACCAAAGAGGTTTACAATAGTGGCATGCTGGCAAAAGTTGTATGAATATTTAAAGTGAATAAATAAATTAAAAAAAAAAAAAACTGACATTACAAGGGACTTGCAAGCTAAACTGACCATTTAAGACCTAGTAAATGAAAACAAAAACATTATTTTTGGTAAATTTAGTGAAAAATTGACGCACACTGTGAAAATAAACAAATGGAAGGAGATAACGCAAAATTTAGATTATTTGGGTATAATGGAGAAAAATTGGAAATACTTAAAGGATACTATGTGGCAAAATTGGAAAATTGGAGTGGAATTACAATTAATTCTTCTTCACTATCACTGCTAATTGAACTAAACATTTCGTGGTACAAAGGGTTGGAATCGCTAAATATGATAAAATATACGGCAATATTCGTACACTTAGCAAGAGGGTGGGACACACGTTTAAAGAATTGTTAACTTGTAGGTACAATTCTACATATACTTATGTATAATTATTACTACAATATAGTGTAGCACAAAATTGAAAGCACTGAACTGAAACGTAATTTAAATGTAGTTACTTTCAAAAATAGCCTTCTATTCAGTTTTACTGGACGTCGCATTTCCATTTGCATTTAATTTAATTTAAATTTACGTGTAAGCTTTGTATGATATTTTTTGTTGATTTTACTCTTCTTCCTTCGCAGCTCCCACAGGCAAAACTATCCTATATCCTTTTCCGGGACTCAAACTATCTCCGTACCAAATTTCATCTATGTAAACCAATTCAGCGCAGCGTGAACAGAGTCTGTTACTGTCTGTTCAACAGACAGTAGGTATATAAATATTAATCTGTACTAATATTACTGCTTCAGTGCCGTCGTTTTGACACCGTTTTTAAGGTTCCGTGCCCGAAGGGTAAAAACGGGACTCCTCTGTCCGACTGTCTGTCTGTCACCAGGCTGTATCTCATGAACCGTGATAGCTAGATAGTTGAAATTTTCACAGATGACGTATTTCCGTTGCCGCTATATCAACAAATACTACAAAGTACGGAACCCTCTGTGGGCGAGTCCGACTCGCACTTGTCCGGGTTTTAAAGAGATTTACAAGAAATAATGAGCTTGAAAAGTCCAAAAATGCCAGTGATTCTTAATATCCCTGAATCCCCAGGCAAATTTTACAGCTGCGTGAAATGCTCGGAAAATCACTTGACGATACAACGACAAAAAATATTTTTTTCTAAGTCATTCCGAGGGTCGGGAAAGGGTTGAAAAAACACAAGTGTTCACACAATTCTACGGTCTTTTCCGGAAGAAAAATACAGCTAAAGTGGGTAAACAAGGTTGGTTTGGTGCTTATAAAAGGTCAAATGTGAAGCCTTGGGCAAAAGATTTAGCCTTAGAAAGCACTGCGATTAATTTTTTGCGGTTTCAGAACCGCAAAAGTGTAACGTACGGCGTGCTTCATAAGCGCGCGCACTTGCAAGACTGAAATCGCAAGAAATTAGACAGAAACTGCAAGAAATTAATCTCAGTGCGTTCTAAGCCTTAAAGTGTATTGAACCGGCTCAAATGATTTCCTCCTTTTTTATGAAAGGACTCAAGTGATGTGAAAATATCCTAAATATTTTGTTTTCACGCTTTTCGATACAAAAACCTTAGTGCGTAGTCCAACATACACTTCATCTTTTTTTCGTTTGAACTGATCCTTGTATTTACAGTTAAGTCTAGAACCTCAATAAAGATTAAAAACCACGGTCCAAAGTAACGATCAACCTTTTCAATAAAGATTAAAAACCACGGTTCACAGTAACGGTCAACCTTTTTCCAGAAAACCTGGTCATATCACGCACGCGCCATATATGGCTTAGATAATAATTCATCTAATACATCACTCATACTGTAATTACTTCAATAATAACTCGGAACTCTTATTTCATAGACGTATGAGCTATTTTACAATACATTTTGAAGTAGAACTTGTATTGAATAAGCCTCAAAGAAAATCTATTGGAAAATTTATTAAAGAATGTCTTTCTTAAATTTATGGCTCTAATAAAGTGTTCTATTATAAACGTTATGCTGACAAGATAAGGTACATCTTAGGTTATTTCTTATGTCTTAGGTTGTAAGTGTGTTAAGTCAATATGGTTCTTGATCTGTGAGTTAGGGCTGTTTAGTTCCTAGTCTTGTAAGTGGCAATCGGACACACGTACCAGATTTATTGTCGGGTGGTATGGGTAACGGTGAAGGTTTTTATTGATTTCTGTGCGCATGATTTAAAGCTTTCGCGGTTTGTGAGATTGGCATTTAAGATCGTACTTCAATCATAAAGTTGTTTGAATGTTCATAGGCCATACACATAAATTAGGTTTACGTATCTCTTGTAGACAATCCAGTTAAGGGCTATGGAGCCTAAATATCTGCTAAAGTTATTATCCGTATAAATGAGTAAGTTTTTTTTTCTACCTACCTGTGTGATAAAATAATTATTTATGCACACTAAGATGTTCACTCACTGACTACAGGAGTAAAAACTTTTGTTCTATTAAAACGCTGATATAATGATGATAATGAAATGGCTCCTCTAAACTATGGGCCATCATACTGGCACACTAAGATGGGCCAGCGGCGTGTAGAAAGGGTAGTGGTTTCAGATGGCTTATGGCGCGGCGGGATGGCGATGGGATGGCCACGGTCTCGGTTTTTAGTCCGCACATCAAAGGTAGTGGGCCAGCGATGATGCGTATGCATCTACACGTGACCCATTGGATAGTGCGTGCTCTTAACCATCGCATGGCCATCTCACTGGGCCAGCGTATAAAGGAGCCATAACCATCGCATGGCCATCGCGCTGGTCCAGCGCTGGGCCATCGTGTAGAGGAGCCAAAAAAATGCTACACACCTAGGGTCCCAGTTAGCAGAGAGTCTCCGTCTGGATCGCACGCGTAGTCGCACGCGCACGGAGCGTGGAGCCTCGCCACGCACGCTGACTGCCGCCGCTCCTCCGGCTTCTGAAGATAGCTGAAAACATAGTCATGTTTTTTACCCACTCATAAAACTAAGCCAATGAACTATTACAATAACTAAAGAAGTGTGACTAGAGCTCAAAAATTACACCAAAGGACCCCACGGGAATTATGCCGCGAACGATTGAACTGTAGGTACTGCGCGCATTGTGTCAAAGTCAAATATTGAAAACCGCGCAAGAGAGAGGATAATTATATATTTTATATTTATATAATCTATAAAAGTAGTTTTAAATGAAAAATAATATAGTATTCCATATGCCAATTTAAAGACCGAACCATACCGCATGCAACGGGACTTGACATAAGTTGTACCTACTACCTACGCAGGATAGTAGTTTGATCTTTGTTATTGTTCTTAGTTCTTGTACTACTCAAAATGAAATTCAAATCATAATTCTTTGCTGTTGGTTTAAAATTAAGACTCATGTATGCATTCCATTTGTGAATATTTTCTATTCAGTTTTTATTAAACGTTTATGTAAGAGGTTAGATCCTCAAACCATTTAAATTATTCAAACATGAAACTACACTCACAATAATATGTAAATCTCGTGCGATCCCTTTTGTCAACGTTCCAAAGGTTTCACGTATATCAAGTTTGTCGATGCCACGAGGTGGATTCAGATTATTAAAAATACGATCTTAATTTCGATGTCAGAGCGTCCTTCTTCCGACACGGAAATTTGAAAACTCATTTAGTTATTGACCGAGCGAAAGCGACGATCGAGCTGCCATGGGCAACTTTGTATGGAGCCCGGTCCAAAAACCAACAGAGATGAGAGTTAGGTCATTAGATAGTTAGGTATTTCTATGTACTTCATTTCATTCTATGGACACCAAGCGGGATTCCATTGCAGAACTGAGATATTGGTATTTTAGTCAAAATGTCGTCACCCTTATTACTTAGGTACTAAGTAAGTAAGTAAACTTGAATATTTTAGTTCTGCAATGGAATTCAACTTGGTGGCCATATAATGAAATGAAGTACATAGAAATGCCTATATAACGACCTAACTTTCATCTCTGTTGGTTTTTGTGCATTTCCAATGGCTATAACGGGTTTTATGTGCGGTGGGGCAGAATATATTGGTGCTATTGAACTGTGATAGAGCTGGAAAACAAATTTGTATCCTATTTTTAAAATCCGAAAGTGATGTTCGCAAGTTGCAGTTATTGTAAATTTCTTGATTCAAACAAGCCGAAACTCAATGGTCAGTTTCTTTTTTCACAAGTTACGGCTACTTTCCGGCTCCATCATTGGGATTCATACTTTATACTATTACTTTAAGTACCTATAATTGACGACTCGTCTGGCCAAGTGGGTAGTGACCCAGTGACTATGAAGCCGATGGTCCTGGGTACGAATCCCGGTAAGGGCATTTATTTGTGCGATGAGCACAGATATTTGTTCCTGTGAGTCATGGATGTTTTTCATGTATTTAATGTTATATATAATATCATTGTATCGCTTATTTACCTATCAATTACAAATATTTTCTTAAATTAATAAAAAATTTAAGATTTTTGTATTTTTCCCTGTATCTACATTACAAAAGATTACTTCTTTTCGAATGTCATAATTCAAGGTTAATAGGAAGTAGTTACCTATAGGTTTTGATATCCTTACTTACTATGTTTATTCGGTAAAAACGGTGATATCATTAGACGAGATTTCATTTAAAACTGATTTTTAATAGCTCCAATTGATTGCAGATTCAAGTATTTAATATTAAACTGAACTCGATATCTCCACGAGTTTCTACACACAAACCAACAAGTCCTATCAGAAGGATAATATTAGAATTCGTATAAGAGCAAATATTACAATTGTGATTTATAAATAAAGTTATAATGTCTTACCTGTAATACGTATCTCTCGTTCTGCGATACGCTTATTGATAGTGTCGTCATCTGCCGACCAATATATTCTCTTACAAATGTCAGTTGATCTAAAAAAAAAGCTGTTGTCATGGTACGTGGTAGAATTAGCATCAAAAGTAGCGTATCAGACTAAGTATCTACGCAACATTCTCTGACAGCTTAACAAAAAGAGATACGTCTCTATAGATATATAGAACTATGTACACATACTCTCGAATAGGGTATTTAAAATAAAATATTTTACACCATGCATGAAATAAAGCACCAGAAGATTAATAGAGAAACGTAGACAGCAGTTATTTTTAGACACAATTTCAATTTTAAAACCAGAATAAAACTATAAAGAGTAGGTAATTTGATTGTGACGTCACATGCTAGTGTTTCATATAAATTCAAGAGTAGCAATATCATTTTGACACCTCGAAAAAAGAAACTGATTTGACTAGTAGTCAAATACCCTATTGTCGAGGAAGATATTTTTGGGGCGTTGTTGCGCAACTATTGACCGGACAATTGGAAAATAATGACTACCTAACTTGAAATAATGATTAACTTGATAGCGTAGATTTCAGCGAAATGTTATGAAAAATCTGACATGAATTCGCCGAAAACTCATCGTAGGTAACAACCTCAATTATAATCACAATTGATTTGTACAAAATAACAACACGACCGAGCTCGCCTTTTTCCTGATGAAATCCATGCTTTAACTTTAGAAATAATAAAATTAGGTTTTATTTGAAATAAAATTAGCTTGGACAATCTCAGTGTTATATTTTTTCCCGTCTCCATACAATTTATAACCTTAAAACGCAAAATCTCGTAAAACTTTATGAAGATGACAGCCGTCACCGTACCCAAGCTATATGTTGGTGATTTTTGCAAAACGTACTTAATATTTAGGTCACGTTTACTATCAAATCAAAATCATAAATAAATTACATAGGCGCCATCAATTTGTGGGTCTTAGTAGTCTTTATATTCTCAAATGACTTTTTCGTCTAAGATGGTAATCTGTTAAACAAAAGCCATTGTCTCTTTTGTGGGAGCGGTCGGCCATTGTGTGTGAGCGCCGCACGCATCGTGGCACGCGCCGTCTTAGACGAAGAAGTCATTTGCGAAGATGAAGACTATAGGATCCAACGCACGTCGTAAACGGGTTGCTTTTTATTTTAGTGTTTCCCTACGGGCTAACAACAACTAATCTACACGGCAAACTGAAGAGGTCCCGTCAGGTTTTAGGGTCAAATTGTAAAAAGAGACTTACCATCAATATTTCCGATGTGGCCCCTAAAAAGGGCCCAGCGTACGTCGGTCGTACACGGACTCACCGTGACGTACACTGGGGCTGATATCGATGAGGTGTTCAACTCCAAACTAGAATAGGAAAATAAACGATAAGATAAATTTTGAAAGATAATATTCACTTTGCGACCTTTTGGAAAACCGCTCTGATCGCTACCGACACCGATCAAGCTGTTTAACCTTGTGTGGAAGTAAATTGAAATTAGAGGTAGATATTATTATTTCTTTTATGTGAGCGCGTGGCCATTGTGCCTGAGCGCGTGGCCATTGTGTGTGAGCCTCAGGCACAAAGGCCACGCGCTCACACAAAAGAAATAATGGCTTTTGTTTAACAGAATGCCATTGTTAGTACAGGTAAGTGAACGAGCTCAGTAGAGAAAATTTTATCTATACTACTATATTTTTACTTTTCAATCAAATTATTATTATTAAGATAGTAAGTACCTAATTTGTATTGAATACCAACATTTATTTAGCCATTTAGTATAAGGAATATTTTAGTTGCTACTACTCTCTGATTTCTACATTTTAATTTAATCATGTCAAAGCTCAAAAGCAAATCAGGAACAGCAGGAATAAGAATTGGAACTTGAAATCAATGGGAACTTATTTATAGCAAGCAACCTATACGGATTATTGATGTATTGGCGAAAAGCAGGAAATGAAGATTTTACGGTCCATTATACAAGAACAAAAGAACATCGCCGCAAAAAATGCGTGGTCATAACTTAAAAATAAAATAGAACAAATACTGGGTGAAAAAATTTATTGGGCCCTTCAGTAAACTACTTGAGACAATACATAATAATAACGTAATTCTCTAAGAACAAATTAAATTATTTTCTAAGAAAATATTTTAACTTGTTTTTTCCAGTAGACACACTACTTATTCATGTATGTTGTGTGTGTTGTACTTTATTTCAGTTTATAAATGTAATTCATAATTTTAAATCAGTATATAAATGTAATTGTTTATTTTTTTTCAGCAATCCTTGCAATAATTACATTTAACTTCTGTCCGTTATTTTTTTATGTGTGGCATTTACTTATACCTACCTACTCAGACTTGATTAATGTTGTTTAAGAGGTTTTTAAATTTTCGATACGAGTGGCGATAAATTAAAACACGACCGCAGGGAGTACCTATTCGCACGTGTATCGAACAACGTTTTATAGTACATATATGGCCCTTTAAACTTTCGACATATGCACAAAAAGTGCACTTTACGCACTAGTGCGAGAAAGTAGCACCATATGTACTGTAAAGGTGTTTTTACTAATTTTACAAGTGTAGGTAGCGGCTTAGCGCCAGGGTCCGTTATCCTACTCAATTTTCTCCACTTTGCCCGCGGTCTTCGGCATCCTCAGGTGTGAGGTGGATTATTACATTATAGACCGTTTTTAGGGTTCCGTACCTCAAAAGGAAAAAACGGAACCTTTATAGGATCACTCTTGCGTCTGTCTGTCTGTCTGTCCGTCTGTCACAGCCTATTTTCTCCGGAACTAATGGGCCAATTAAGTTGAAATTTGGTATACATATGTAAGTTTGTGACCCAAAGACGGACATGTAACGTAAACAAATGAATTTTTAACACGGGGGCCACTTTTGGGGGGTAAATAAATAAAAAAATAAAGTTTTTCAGACTATATCGTGTTATATATCAAATGAAAGAGCTCATTGTGGGAATCTCCAATATTTTTTTTTTTATAATTTTACGATAAATAATTTAGAAGTTATTCAAGAAAATAGGCAAAATATGACCATTTCCCCCCCTTTATCTCCGAAACTACTGGGTCTAAAATTTTGAAAAAAATAATAACCTATAGATTACAGGAAAACATATTAGAAATCGCAGTCAAGCGTGAGTCGGACTTAATTAGGTACTTAGTTTTTGATCCGACCCCTACGGGTTTTTTAAAGATATTTCACTCACGTTTCACATACAAAATACATTGTTTAAATTGTGTAATATACGGAACCCTTGGAACGCGAGTCTGACTCGCACTTGGCCGGTTTTTATGTATCTTGCTCGTACTCGCATATGAGTGCGAGCGAGTTGTATAGAAATTAAGTGACGCAGACGTTAGCGAATATGTCAGTTTGACACTGATAAGGCAGGTGTGGTAAAGCTCTGCTACTCCCAAATAAAGATACAATTCACTTAACCTCCTAAGTCCCAGCTTTTTTTAAACGTCATAGTCCTAGAGGCCTCTTGTTCATTTTTTTGCACATAATAAATATTTGCTGTCAGTCCTGAACAGACTATTTACAACTCTATAAACTGTCAGAATACTCCGCGCGAGCATTTAAATTTGAAAGCGGGGGGCATCTAACATAGTAATTTACTTAATGCTGGGAGTGGGACTGAAGGGTGATTTTTATTATGTACATCATCATCTGCCTGCGCCATTTCCCATCATCTGGGGTCGGCTCTCCTTGTCCGTTTTCTCCATTCCGGGCGATTTTGGGCGATATCTGGGTTCATGTCTGCTTGTTTCAGGTCTTTTTGGACCGTCGTTAGCCAAGTGGCGGAGGGCTTTCCGCGCCCACGCTTCGTCGTTGGTATGTCTAGGGCTACTCGCACCATGTGGTCTTCGGGAAGCCTGAGGATGTTTCCATACCAGCGTAAACGTTTTTCTTGGACTTTTTCAACTATGGGGGCGATTTTGAAGCTAAGAGATTTTGAAGAATTTTTATTATGTACATAATTAAGGTTAAAGTAAACATTTCAGTTCACTTCTCAAAAAAAGTAACAGATTTTCCTTCAATTCATTGGATATTTGGACGTCGGCCTTTATCAATATAGGACAGGTTCCGTATTATTGAAAAAGTTAATAGACCTTTTACAGATTTTTTCAAAGAAAAAGTATGTGAATACAAAATAATAGAAAATGTAATGGAATTTTTTGTTAACAAACGTTTTCAGTGGAGCGGTCCTTACATGTCATGTCAACGAAAATTACGTTGTCTTGTTTCTGACCACTCTGTCACGCTTGTATTTGTGTCTTTAAGCTCCATAAATATATGTCTAGTGTTATTGCATGTCTCTCTAGCAATAGATTATAATTTAAGAACAAGAGGGAATTTTTATATAGTGATTTATATAGTTCCTGACAATGCTACTTAGTGAAGCTAGTACTTAATAAAGTTTCTTAAATACTAACCCAGCCTTTAATGATATAGTTAAGCTGTATTTTTTCATAATTCGGTACATTAAAATTGGCTCAATTTTTACGTACCGCCTCGTGATTGAACGTTTTTTTTCAATTTAATTTGTATATGACTGCTTTGTATTGCCATAGCTAAGTATAAATAAATAAGACATTATTACACAAAACTATTAAGCATCACACCCATGTGTTGTGGGTACCTAGACAACGATACATAAATATAATGCATAAATCTATATATCTGTGTTATAAACATTTATTATCGGATTCACAATTATTATTATTCAATTAAAAGTAAAACTAAAAGTAACTAAGAATAACAACTTATAAATAAAAAAATAAAAAAAATTAAAAAACAAAACTACTCTTAATTAAAAAACATCTAAATAAGGCCCCCGCGGCATTGTGCCAAAGATGCTGGCAGCATTCCCTCGCTGAATGGCAATACTAGTTAATAGTTAAAATGCATAAATAGTTAAACCTACTTAAATATACAGAAAACACCCATGACTCAGAAACAAATACCCGTGGTCATCGCACAAATAAATTCCTTTCAGGGATTTGAACCCAGGACCATCGGCTTCATAGGCAGGGTCACTATCGACTAGGCCAGACAGGTCATATATCTAACAACCTCTCAACCTCTTCAACTTCAAAAGCTACCCGTGAAATTTAAGCTTTAGGTAGGTACTAGATGTTATGTTTGACGACCGGTCTGGCCTAGTGGGTAGTTACCCTGCCTGTGAAGCCGATGGTCCTGGGTTCGAATCCCGGTAAGGGGATTTATTTGTGTGATGAGCACAGATATTTGTTCCCGAGTCATGGGTGTTTTCTATGTATTTAAGTATTTATATATTATATATATCGTTGTCTGAGTACCCATAACACAAGCCTCCTTGGGCTTACCGTGGGACTTGGTCAATCTGTGTAAGAATGTCCTATAATATTTATTTATTTATTTTATTTTATTTATTTATGTGTTAAATATGACAAGGTAGGAAAGTTTTTATCATATAAGCTTATTATAAGAGACTTAGTACTAAAGTTTTAAGCATTTGAACAGGGTTATAAGCCTCATCAAACCTAAGCCTAAGAAAATGTTATATGATCAACTCAAGCTGAGCAGCCACACCAATTAATTTGGCTAAATTTAATGTTAAGCATAATATCATATTTTGCAAAATAATTATTAATTTACTACCGTTTCATTATAATCATTTTGGTATCATATTTATTACTTGTTTAAAAATCCTTTTACACGTGTAAAAGGGGGAATTTCAATTTTGTAAACAAAATACGTATTTTGTTTACAAAATTGAGCATTTAGTTTGGTAAGTAGATACCTAAGGCATACTATTGACTTTAGATCCCTACCTGAAAAATAATGATTTGATGATGAATGATTGATGAAAGGAATGTGATTTGTGACGATCTGACGTTTCGAACCCTTTACAGCGTTCGTAGTCAACGTGTGACGATGACACGAGGAATGCTGTAAAGGGTTCGAAACGTCGGGATGTATTATAAATTCAATATACGCGATATAATCCATTTTCATAGTTTTATTTCACGAGTAACTCGCGGTAACCGAAGACAATATTATTGTTATTAAAAATACCAGTCAAGGGCTTCCTAAATTACCTACACATTTTTTTCCTTAAAACGATTTTCGGTTGACTATCCTTACAGGTTTTCCTGTAATCATTGGGTAACGACCCAATTTTTGTTCGAAATTTAAAATTTAGTAACTATAGGTACTCAGTCGGCAGATAACAACAACAGATATCGGACTTGGGATGGTGTGTCCTTTAAATCCAGAAAGGTCCAGACTTGTGCCCACTCTGAATTTATAGTGCACATTAATTTTATACTAAGCTCTCGCCTAGGGGATTAAATCTTTAGGTATACTATCGCATAATTTTATAAAAACATTAGTAATGCTTAAGACATTCCGATGGTTTGTTTGCTTTATTGACCAGGAGTTCAGTATGATTCTGACTCTGCAAATGCATGGTGCAAATGTAATTTTTCTAAATATATTCAGCTAAATTATATAAAAACTTCTACTCAACCCTTGAATGAATTATTCTCAGTCAAAGGATTATAAGTCAGCTTTGCAATCGCTGGTGACGTCTGGTCTTTTTGGATAATTCCTTAATTGGGGAAAGCACGTTCGGATGCTCCTCATGGGCGTAGGTAGGTACAGGTAGGGGGGGGGGGGGGGGGGGCAGCAGCCCTAGCGCTCACACTTTACATATAATGTATGCCCCTCTGCGGTATATGTCCCCCCCCCCCGGCCCCTAGGCCTCCGGTGATATCAACTTGCCTGTTCACTGGCTTGCTACGCCCTTGTCGGACTCCACAGGCCTGCCTTATCCTTAGGTCTCGATGCCAAAAAAATTTATTCGGTGCCTGCCCTATAGTATTAATTTAAGGGGGGGGGATTTTAATCTTCTCGAGGCAGAGGAGATTCTCATTTTACAATTTTTAATTTAAGCTTGAAATTGACATTATATAGGTATCGATATTTTTGACATAAACTTACAATCGTTTTAAGCATGTATATTATTATTGTATATTTAATTTTATAAATTTTGGTAAAATAAAATCAGTTATTGACTTTAGAAATAACTATATATTATATAATACAACTATGAAATTATTAAAAGTTAAATAGGACACTGTCAAATATATTGTACATATATAAATTAATCTTTAGATTTAAGATAATTGCCTTGCCCTACCAGGGCCCATGTGAAACTATTATATATGTAACACCTGTGTACCATGGATGCAATAAATAAATATGAATATGAATAAATATGAATATGAGGTGTAGGGTAGAGCAGTTGTAGCTTTATTTGACGTTCATAAGCGCATTGTAATATGCCTATTATTTAGTTTATTGTTCAAGTAGGCATATTACGCCTACTTGAATAATAAACTATCTTTATCTTTTAATTTGGACTTTTCTCGCAGGCACAGTATAAACAGTGGTTATCTGAGAGTTGCCATTCTGCACTTGCAGGCTGAGTCACTACCGTAAGTGATGCCATTCTTACACCTCTGTATGCTACCAGTAAGATTTCTCTGTACTTTTTACGGGTATGGTTAACAGCTTCAGTTTCTCTCTTACCTTTGTAATTCTCCCGCTGGCTGAGTCACTGGTGAGGCCAGCCCCGCACCTCCCGTGTGCAATATTAATAGGATTTGCCTGGGCATTATACGAGAATGACTAAATAGGGGATATTACTGCACATAGAGTAACTTATACATACTGTGCCTTTAACAGTTTTTTGATAAGTTTTCAGAGATAATAAAATATGACATTGATGCATCAAGGCTGTTTGTTTACAGAGTATCTACCGGTACCGGGAAACGCGAATCCGAAATTTCGCTATCTGTCACTTTATCGCTCAAATATGCAAGAGTGACAGAGATGTTACATAACGGAATTTCAATTTTCTTTTTTCGCGATAGATCCTCAGATTGTGGTAGTGGCACCTTCTGCGCAGAGTTTCGCGTAATATATTCCCTATTCTTTCTTACCTTTGAAGTTCTCCCGGAGGTAATGTATAGACAGTTTGGTTATCTGTGGGTAGCCACTGTGCACTTGCAAGCCGAGTCACTACCGTGGGCGATGCCAGCCCTGCACCTCCCGCGTGTAATAAGAGTAGGGTTGCCAACCGTGCTGTGAATATACTGAAGTTTCTGAAACAAATTAATTTAATTTTTAATTCGGTTGGTAGCTGAGATTGTGCTGAAAAATGAGAATCTAATATATTTGTCTTATTTATTAAAATATAATCTCTTAAGTGAACCATAAGCGAAGCGCTTGTTTCGTTTGATTTTACAATAAAAAACGTATACAGTGTGGAAAGATAAGTCGGGCCCTGGAGGGAAACTACCTTAAATCCTTAAGCTGACTCATTTTACTTAAAGGAGACATTCCTTTATTTTTTTAAAGAAACAAAACTGCATTCAAAGATTTTCTAAAACTCGCTTGCCTCGCCCGGGACTAGAACCAAGTAAAATTAAAAAAACAGACACTCCCTATTTTATAATACAAATCGATAGTATTATAATTCAGGATAAAATTTCTTTTTTCCACACTGTATAAAGTAAATATAGAAAACACGTGCAACTAAATTGTCTAAATGTGTCGTTTTTAAGCAAAAGTTACCAAATTGTCGCTTGCCACAAGGACGCTCTGCCAGGTTATTCGTAAAGGGATACAAGCACATTACGTCCTTAATAGTAAGCGACAAAGTGATACCTTTTGATTGAAAACGTCACAAATATGATATGATAGTGACAATCAGGGCATATTTTTTTTTTTTTTTTATGAAAAAGGCGTTTGACCACGATCCCACCTGATTTTTCTTCTATTCAATTTTTTTTAAATTAAATCATTCCTTTGGTTAAATCACGGTAGGGATAAGTTCGCCTTTGTACAAATGATGCGTTTTTCTCTCGTTTTATGTTTCTTTTTGTACAATAAAGAGTTTTACTACTACTACTACTAAATCACATCATTTTGACCTTAAAATTTTAGAACTACCAATGTACCAATTCCTGGTTTCACTCAGAAGAATAAATTCATATTCATAATGTAAAAGTTCTCACATAAAATAAGTAGTACGTAACTACTAAGAATTGCTTGTAACAACCTAATGAAGTCAGACCGCTTTTAAAGCTTCCTAACTTAGTTTTCGCCATTGAAACCAGAGGGCCTACCTCGAACCACGTTCGACGTGTTGCCTCTCTGTTGCACTTGTAAATTCGTACGTAAGTGTGACAGGGAGGCAACACGTCGAACATGGTTCGCGGTAGGCCCTCAGACGTCTACATTTTCTCCTGTCAATCATATTGATTTCACAAGTGCGATATCTTATATACGTTATTTATGAAGCAACGAAGCGGTAGATGACGACAATAATAAATAAAATTCTGCTGTCGCAAAAGTTATCGTTAGGCTAAGTACATACAAAAGGATAGGAATGATGTAGATGTGAGTGGCAGATGGATTTGCCTCGTTTTTTACGTAACATTGAATAGAGTACGATTGGTACGGAAGAAAACTAAAACTGTGGAATAAAAGATTTGTGTAGGTATTTTAGTCATAGAAAAATTAGTTGTTTTAGTGAATCATCTTTTAGAGTACCGTAAAATGGGGTGAGTAGGGTTCGCAGGGAGAGTTGGGTTATTGGGTTGAGGGGGAGAGAAGGATTGAAAGGGGGGTGAGATGGGTTTTTAAGGCTACTGCTACAAAAATAATGTATTCCAATTTAAATCGGAGCTATAGTAATACTCATAATTTAAAAAAAACGATTTAACAATCTTCCAAAATCACCTTTTACGTACACTTATTATATACACCATTCAGTTTGCATATGTAAAAATAAAATGTTATCGAGGTTTGAATGTCAGTTTTGCTCCTACTCACCCCATTTTATTTATTTTAAACTTTATTGCACATAAAAAGTGTACAACAGGCGGACTTAATGCCATTACGGTTCTATGTAAAATATTATCACTGTCTAACAAAACCGATGCTTGATACGGATCTTTCCCATATGCATGACATATTCTATTCCATTCTCTAGGGCTAACTAGTACTGGGAGCAGTCACCAAGCTGAGCGTGAGCATCATCTAAGACAAACGCTATTATACAGTGTGGAAAAAATGTATTTTCCCTGGAGGGAAAGTACCTTAAGTTAGCTCATTTTACTTCAAGGGGACATTCTTTTATTTTTTTAAAGAATCAAAACTGCATTCAAAGATTTTTTTTAAATAACAAATGACACTGGTGCTATATAAATAATACAGACATAGATATACCTCATGTCATTGTATATGCAAAGTTTCATTAAAATCACGTTTCAACACGAGAACGAAACTCCGTTTGTATGGGAAGGTGAAATTGGACCGAGCTTGCCGGGGACTCTAAGGCACTTTCCCTCCAGGGCCCATTATTTTTTTCCACACTGTATAATATGTACTGTAGGTGTAGCTTCGTAAGCTTATTTTTCTAACTTTACTAAATCACTTCATGCCTAACACACAATATTTAACATTTTAGTAGACCGAAAGACTGAGCGTATCTAAGGTAACATTGTATATTATAAACGAAGCTGAAGTTTTTTTTTTTTTTTTTATAAATCTATGAAGAAATACTAAAAATTTTGTATGTGGAAAGTACCAAAATATGAAAAATTTGTAAGTAAAAGCTTGTAACTACATTTTCGTAAATTATATAATCAATAAACAACGAAAACTTTCCTGAAACGATTAAAAATATTTTGATTTAATCATGATAAGAATACAATGTTGTTATTTGTAAGAGAAAGCCAAACAAATCAATTGCGTGAAAAACATATATTTTGGCATGACTTCCTGGATAGTACTGTAGAAAAACATGTTAAGAAGAGGCTGGTGTGTACCCAGCTTTAAACAAAACAAATGCCGTACACAAAATCAATCTACATACAAAATTGAAATAATTTTTAACGAAATTTAATTTCGCCACATTTTCGTGAGGCAGAAAGGACCCGGATCGTGTTACAGGGACCTAACGAATTTCCTGCAAAATACAGAACAAAAGGTTTTCTTTTGTCCCGGCTTTAATTGCAAATTAGAAAGCCTTTTCTGGGATGTGTGAATAAAATATGATGGAAACATGGACTACGTTACATACTCCTCATTATGAAGATTAATTAAATTAATTAATTAATTAACATTGACGCATTTGTCGTCAGAGTGGACTGCCCACTGATGAGGCGTTGGAACCAAGTGCATGAGCCCAGCGCATCATCGAAATAATTAGTGTTAATTAGTTTTAGGTATTTATTGTTTTACATATTGTACACGGTAACATAGATATAGGTAGAATATTATAATTTTTGTACTAACTGCCTAGGTAGCATATTATAATTGGGTTCTGTTCTGTGCCTGAAATAAATATTTTCAATTTCAATTATGTATACAAAGTCTCGCGGTCACTATATACATATATAGTAAATTAAATAAAATGGAACTAAAAAAATCCATACTAAATTGTTGCCATGTTGTTGCATTTTACGTCAAAAATGTGACAGTTACGTAGGAAGTGGCGACCTCAATAATTTTCTACAATTGTTTAATGGCAGGATAGAAAATGCTGACGATTCTGAGTAGAATGAGCCCAAGAATATCCAGATTTGAAAGAATCAGCTTTTCAATATTTATCTTAGAAAACGCCCAGCAGGGATCATATTAATTGGGCACTAGCATATGGAAGACTAGGGCGTTTACCTTATGCAGTACCTATTTAATACATCGTCGAACAATTTGATCTCCGACCCACTGTAAAAGCTTTCACATTTATCATTGGCATTTATAACATTGATTTAGGTAATTAAAAAGTAAAATTATCATGACACTTACTGTGAAAAGGTTCTACGGACCAGCCTAATCCGATTTAGATTACTTACTTAAGTTTTTATTTTTGTTTGTCCGTGTAGTTTTGTTAAAAAATATTTTATTATCTTCTTTAGCGTATGTATAGTGAACTTACGCAATTATCTACAGCTAAACTTCTAACACTGAATAAATATTTTAGTGAAATGATTCTGTAAAGTTTGATTAGGTACTTTCCAGTTTTGTTGTAATCAATGTTGAAGAATTAGTCTACAGAATTGCCCGATTATTAATGTATACAAAAACTTTTCAAATTATTTCATTGGGTACTATTGCAAAAATTAAACTCATACTATTTTATTTAACTACTTATTGAAACAATCAGGAAAATGGAAAGAAAATCCGGCTAAGTGCGAGTCGGACTCGCACACGAAGGGTTCCGTACCATTATCTATAAAAACGGCAAAAAATCAAGTTTGTTGTATGGGGCTCCCTTAAATATTTATTTTATTCTGTTTTTTTAGTATTTTTGTTGTTATAGCGGTAACAGAAATACATCATCTGTGAAAATTTCAACTATCACGGTTCATGATATACAGCCTGGTGACAGACGGACAGACTGACAGACGGACGGACAGCGGAGTCCTAGTAATAGGGTCCCGTTTTACCCTTTGGGTACGGAATCCTAAAAAGATTTTTAAACAGACGTAGGTATATTTACTTTAAACGAGACTACGACTTGGTCCAACTTCAGTTGTCACAATTCCAAGTAGGTATGTTGGTACTAATCATCTTGGGACTCCATTAGGCAACCGCACATTCGCTTTCACGACTCAAACAATTTAAGGAAAAGCCAGAGGGATGTCTCCAAGACTAGGTCGCGCAGCATAGTCTTATTATCGATAATGAAATGAAAATCTTTATTTCAGGCAACTAGTGGCCCATAAACAGTACCTTAAAACTAGCATACATATTATGAAAATATATTTTCAAACTAAACACTACACTAGCTCTTGGACAGTGAGGAGGAACTTGGAGGTGGAAGAACTGGTGGACGAGCCCAACATCATCGGCGAGAGCAAGGCTGCTCGGCTTCGCTGGCTCGGCCACGTGGAGAGGATGGGAGAGGATCGTGCGGCCAAGAGAGCTTATCTGGGACGACTAACTGGAAGACGTCCGGTCGGAAGGCCTAGGTACCGGTGGATCTATGAGGTTCAGAAAGACCTATGTGACATCCAAGCGGCTGAATGGCGTCGGATCGCACAGGATAGGAACGAATGGCGTAATCTTGTATCGGAGGCCAAGATCCACTTCGGGTCGCTGAGCCAGCGAAGTAAGTAAGTAAACACTACACTACACTAAAATCACATTATGGATGCGATGCATTACGCAACCCCGCAGGCCAAAACTCCTCCTTAGTGTATAAGATCGTGTTGTTAAGAGCCAACAGGAGGTGAGCCCGTTTTCAATTTTGAGATTTCAAGTTGAATATCGCCGTCGCGCTGACGAGGGCGGTACCGCGTAGCGAGGGACTATCCCAGTGTATGTGGTGCACGCACACAGATGCGCACGCATTTTGCGCTCCTCGCCGGCCTCCGCTCTTTTCTTACAAATTTATTCTTCGATTATAACTCGTTCGCTCGCTACCACCACTAAGCGTTTGCTTATTCCCTGTTATTGTGATTAACTCCTTGATTTTAAGTAACTAAATTTTAATTAGATTGCAGGTTGTAGAAGGATACTGATCCTTCTACAACCTGCAATCTAATTAACATTTCGAGATACAGAAGAGTAAAAAAACATAACATAACATGGACATACAAGAAAACATTGTTGTATAAAAACATACAAGATAACGGCTGTTAAATTAATCCAATTAAATATTTTTAAATATAAACAAAAATATTAAATTATAGTCGTATTTGAAAAGTAAAACTCCCTTATACCTTGACTTTAAACAAAGTATTTTACTTATAACTTAGTATAACAAAGGTTCGTATGAATTAGTGACATACCTAATTAAAAAAGAAAGCCGACTTTTCCTCTCCCTTTTTGGGGAGTAGCCAGGACTTAATCTCGTAGCTAGTGCGTTAGCTCAGCTTTGTATGAACCAAGGAATAATAAATAGTGTTAAACGATATCCCCTGAGGCCTAAGTGCATACTCACTTTACTTACTTCGCCTACTAAGAGGCAAATCGCGACTTTGTTATGGTTTATCGATCTTATCACATCACTAGATTATCGACATTCAATGTCGACTATTTCCCATCACTTTTCTGTCTGTCTCTCAAGTTTCTAAATACGTACATTTAGAAACTTGACCCCGCCCCTAAAATTAGTGCGATAAGGACAACTGCAGCTTAGGCGACAAATCCTGCGTAAAAATCTCAAAAATCGAGGTTTTGTACTCGACTGTTTCCTCCTCCAAAACTTAACCAATCGCAACCAAATTTGGAAATCTAAATGATTATGAAATTGTCTATGTCGGACTGTTTTGATTTTTTGGCTAATTGATATCAGTTTTGAATACCACGCCTCTCATTGCGGCATAGTCAGTGAGGCCATTTTTGGCCATGTTTGAAGGGCTCTAGCGCCTTAAAAAACAAAAATATCAAAAAAAGCAAAACACACCGACACAGATATTGACAATATTAATCTGTGTTGAAAAAATCATTCCTCTAGCTTCAAAAACCACGGAGGAAACAGTCGAGTACGTTTGTATGGAGAAATGACCACTCCTATTGGCTCTTAAATGATAATATGATCCCACGCGATTTTAATCCTTCAACAAATGATGCCGTACGACGTTCGTCATTCGCCACGCGTCGTATTCGACCCTCGTCAGCGTTAGCCTGCTTATATCGCTTTATCCTGTAATACTTCTTTTGTTCAGATTATATTTAGCACGATAGATGTGTCTGTGAAGTTTGTATAACTATTTATATCGCAATGTCAATGGAATCAAGAGGGGCCGTAAAAGAAAACAAAAGATAGGTACAAGTACCTATATGACGCGCCGCGCGAAACTTGCGACGGAAGTTTTGGCGGCCGTCGCGTGGATTTTTACCTTTTCGGGACAATTCTAACGTGAACTGATATCACCCCGATATTAGAATTATATTGGAATCATATCAGTTAGCTGTCATTCGCGCGGGCGTCTCGCTCACGCTAATACTTGTGCGGACAAGTCTGAGCGAAGTGAATGACAGCTAACTGATAATTATGATTCCAATACTATACCATATATCGGTTTGATGTCAGTGCGCGTAATTCGAACGCGGCCGTTTATGTCAATTACTCTGAAGATATACTTGTGTCTAAAATTATGCTCGTCAGATCCTTCCGCTATATGCCTAGCAATTTTATACTAAAATTATACCACTATACAGTGTTGGCCGAACGTTAATATGATTATTCTTTCTCTTACCCCCGGTCGCTCGGTGGCGTGTCTATAACTACTTGTATATCTATGTCTATGCTCTTTGCGCTTTCTTAATCAAATCGACTTTTTTACAATTACTTGATACCTCTATAATATAATCTTCTAATCGATTATTTTGAAACCTCCGATATCTTTTTTTTCGACATCCCTTTATTCAACTTCATAGCCTGCAGTCAGAGGATACAACTAAACGAAGACGCCTTGTCTGTAATTTTCTGTACAAATGTACATTCAAACAGCTGATTTGCCCGATTTTTGCGGGGAAGGGGAATGTCAAATGTATACGTAACGTAAAAATAGCCATGTCAGATAAACGTCAGTCACATTGTGTATGACCAATATGACCAATATGACCATTGGCCGCCTATCTTCGGCTGAGGGGGAACGCCTGTTAATACATGGCTACTCCGTTTGGTTATATCCTCTAAGACTGCAGTAAAAGAAGCATTATTCCACTAATTATATGTCAATTAAACAGTTAAAGCTGAAAACGGCTTTAACAGTTAAGAACCATGAAAACTTAATGAGAAAAAACATTCATATTCATAGCCCCCCGTTGTTTATGTAGTCCGAGAGCCGTGCAGGTAAATTACATGTTCGTTATTTAACACAATTTCCCTAATACTAATAATTCTTACGCAAGGTCCTTAAGGTAATCTTTTTCATATGATCTTACCTTTATGCTTAACTAACAATATGCATTAAAAATATTAATTTTTGCTGCTAGATTTTGCCTAGTAAAACAATAATTTAAAACTTTCAATTCAAATGTATTGAAGAATTGAATAAACTGATAGGTCCACAAATTTGTAGCGCTATCTATTCTAAGACTATACGAGTAATCTAAGGCAAGTGTTCACACTCGTAGATTTACGAAACATTTATGCCTTATTAGATAAAACGTAATTATTGATTATATTCAAATGGGAAGTTTTTAGCATACCTGTGTCTTTGAGATAATAACTTAATTTATGCTCAGGTAACCCATAAAATAAAAAAACAAAAAACATGGTGTAGAGACCATATTAATGTTTCTTAAGGTAATCGATTTGTCTTAATTGTCCGCGTATAACAAAAAACACTTATTTATTTATTTTTACAAAGTAAAAAAATAAAATCGAAGTACCATGTCGAGTGGGCTATTATTTTATATGGATTCGAAAATCATTTTTAGGTTTCTATGATATTTTTCAGTTCTAAGGAGTATTCTAGACGGATCTATAACAATCTGAAGTTGGTCAGCAACCATTTGTCACTGTGAACAAGCTGTCGCGTAATCTTTTTTTATATACTTTGTTTAATTTCATTCCAAAGGGTTATTTTTTATTATAATTTCCCAAACAACTTGCCTTATTCAGAAATCCTTTTCATAGCACGTTCATTATTTGATGATAACGTCCTGCGTCTAGTCAGCTCCTGGACTATAACTAAGCCCGTAAGGTGGTCTGATTATTGTAAACACTTAAGTAAGTAGTTCCTTTGACGGTATTTTTATGGTATTAATAAATGGTTACTTAATGTTTAGCTATAAAACGATATTGCTAATTTTACAAGTACTAAAAGCGTAAAAAATAATGATACTATGTAATGAGCTTTTTATTTAAGTATGTCTCAGACATTAAAAAATAATAATTAATGGGTAGCTACGGATAAAAGCAGAAGACGTATTTAGGTAGGTGTGTGTGTCGTGTGTGTATTCATATACAACCATCATATACACATTTGCATTACAAATAGAAAAAATATAGTCATAAGTAAATATTTACACTCCGTTAAAATAGTGTGAATTTTAATAACAAAATTCCGATGACGGTGACGGACGGGCGCAGACCGTCAACGCAAGCTCCTGATGACATTTCTCGGTACGGTGTGAAACACGTCGAATGTTTTTCGACTTAAAATACGAGTGACCCGTTATTAAAACATTTAATAGTGTTGTGTATTATTGCCAACATATCTGTACACAGTTATTTAATAAATATTATCTTATCTTATCTTATCTTAATATATCTTATCTTATAAGAAAGAGCACCTACGTTTTGCTTTGTACAGACATTTCAGTGACAAAGTGTGGCTGTGTGACTAAATGTCATATTTTCATAGATATGACGTTCATGGTGACTTGATAAGGAAAGTAATGAAGTTAGTTTAGACAATTTCATTTAATTTAATAACTTTTATGTACAAGGTACCACTATGTCGCTTACGATAAGGACGCTGAGACAGGTTATTTGTATAAAGATACTAGCAAATTTCGCCCTTATGGATAAATCCTCTTTGCAATATTTCCGACATAAATATCACCAGCAATATTATTAGCAATATTGATGACCGGTCTGGCCTAATGGGTATTGACCCTGCCTTTGAAGCCGATGGTCCCGGGTTCTAATCCCGGTAAGGGCATTTATTTGTGTGGTGAACACAAATATTTGTTCCTGAGTCATGGGTGTTTTCTATGTATATAAGTACCTATGTATATAAGTATGTATATCGTCGCCCCACCCATAGTACAAGCTTTGCTTAGTTTTGGGCTAGGTTGATCTGTGTAAGATGTCTCCTAATATTTATTTATTACTTATATAACGAGCAATTAAACTATAAGATTGAATACCGCACCAAATACGCAAACTTGTTAATATAATTACTGAAAACAACTCTCCGACGTTTGAAAGGCCTAAGGAGTAAATCTTTAAAATTTATTATTATTGTGGCATAAAAACGAGATTTATGGGATTATGGGCACGGTAACACGAGACCGTGTTGAGTTCACTCTTTAGGTTTAACTCGTGCTAAACGCCAATATTTAAGGCCAGGTTTATTCAAAGTTTTCAAGTTGCTGAAAATTGAATCGACAGAACAATACTTGCCTATGGCGGCGGCACGCGGCGGCAAGTTTTTTTTTAAATTATTTAATTCAAATAAGATTACACGAAAGACTATAATTACTTATCTGCCAAACTTTATTGCAGTTTGTTGACAGAAAAACTAGGTTCGTGTGCCTCTTCAATTCAATTCAATGTTGTTATGTTTATGTTAGGGCCATTTTATTTAAAATTGTATACTATTTTTTTTTTTCATTTGGGATTTTTTATGTTATTTCTACTCTCAAAATCTCAACGCTTTTTATATCCTGATAGGAGAATAAAAGCGTCCAAACAGTTCCATGTATTTTTCGATCTGTCTATTCCGTTACTGTTATACAAAGTGGTATTTGGAATGGAAATAAAAATCTTCGGACATTTTCTAGAAGAAGGCTTCGTTTTTGGGACATAGTGTTGTATAACTTTTTTGTGTGGAATTTAATAAGCTTTCGTTTCGCCATATACAGTATTGACACTAAAGCAAGATATTCCGAGAAAAAATGGAAAAAATATCGTATACTTTTCAAGATGGCGTTTGATCCCCGGGGTCCCCGAAGCTCAAATTTTAAGATATGCAAGGGATTGAAGGTGTCAAATTGTATTACTGTCACTATTGTCTAAGCACCATTTAAGACCTAAAATCTGTTTTTGCCGTCATATTATTTAGCCATAGGAATTTCTCCCTCATCCATTTTACTAAATTTGTATTGCTTAGTACTATTGTTCCAATTAGTTACCTATTGATGTATTTTTTATTGAAATCTGCTCAATAGTTTAGGCGCTAAACGGAAAAATATGATTTCACTTTCAGCATCCTCTGAAGTCGGCTGTATTGTTTTTTCTTTAATTAAACAAGTGTAAACAGGTTGTTAACGTCAAAAGGAATCTTCAAATCGTTATTTGAAGAAATCCGTCCAGTATCCGTCCAGAATCATCAGTACTGAAACCCATTACCCTACTTTCTGGTTAAGTCGCAGTCGAGTAAAATGTTGATATTGGTAGATCATGTACAAATGTATGGTCATGGTGGAATTCCTATACATCCAAGTTTCATATCAAGAGAATGTCCCCTAGAAAAAGAAACCAATTCGTGGTTCAATTTTGGAATCTTTCGCTTTATCTGGTATCAATATTATAACGAGCGGTTAAACAATAACTTTGCCCCCTCGTAAAACCACCAATAACTTTTGCGTGGCGGCGCGGCTGCTAGGTTCGTGTGAATAAAAATTTCACGTACCTAATCGAAAACTTGGCCTTAAGGCCGTTCCGTCGGTTTGCCACTGTCTCTGTCACATTTCGCAAGAAAGAACGGGAAAAATCATGCGCGCCAAGTGTCAATTTTGATCGAATTTTGTCGATTTTTATTTATTTTAAAAACGTTACCCTACAATATCGAAATTCGAAAGCTATGAAATTATTATTTAAGTTAAGATTGTTTTTTCTTCTTTTTTTATTTATAGTATCACATAATAAATAACCGAGTAAAGTTGGATTAAAAGTCCGAGTTAGAGGTTACTTTGGGAATTAATTGTATCGAGCGAAGTGTCATAATTCGTGTATCGGAAGCTATGATATTAAAGATAATATAGTCAAGAACTACATATATTTTTTCCACGTCTACGAATATCAACGCCTCTTAGAAAAACAGGATCATATAAGGAGATTTTTCACCTTCTGGCTCAGGGAACCGCCTTAACAAGGTACCTTACTTACGTCCTTTATGCGAAACATACGGTCATTTAGTAATAATGCGAGCTTATTGATCCTTCGAACCTGGAACAAAGGATACTAAAAATAAAACACAAATTGAACTGTCAATTAATCATAATTACCATAACTTTACTCTCGAACGTGTTTGTGTGTGTGAAGTAACGTGGTTTGAAATATTGTTTTCCTGGGGTACCTACCTATTATTTCATGTATTGTTAGATATAAAAAAAAACAATTCGACAACAGTCGACAAGAGTCGAGTCAACCACAGAAATATCGAGTCAATAATTGGCGAGAAGTCGCACAGGATCGAGAAAAGTGGCGCTGTCTTGTGTCGGAGGCCAAGTCTCATTTTAGGTCGCTGAGCCAACGGAGTAAGTAAGTAAGTAGTTGTAATAATAAGTATGTTAAAAATGTGTAGCGTATATCAGTATCTATTGTTATAAAATACATATTTTCCGTAGTTCGTTGTAAAAATAACGTGCTTGTGCAATCACTACACCTTATAAAACAAAGTCCTCCGCCGCGTCTGTCTGTATGTTCGCGATAAATTCAAAAACTACTAAACGGATTTTGATGCAGTATTTATTAATCAATAAAATGATTCTTGAGGAAGGTTCTGGTGTATTACATGTTAAGATTTTGTGTAAATTGGTTTAAATATGACGATGTATGCGAATGATGTCGGAAAACTTATATAAACTATATACTTTTTACAAATAATTATGCACTAATCGTTTTATGTGGGATTGGTACAGTCACCATCAGATATATCGGAGCGCCCGAGGTGTTCACAATATCTGAACACGCACTCTAACGTCTTGACAATAGAGGCGTGTTCAGATATTTGTGAGAGCCTTGACCGCTCAGATATATCTGATGGCGACTGTACATAGTTTTTACCCGTACTCTCATTCGTTACTATTGACTATTTTTTATGTGCCCCTTGGTATGTATCACACGTCATATTTGTCTAAAAATGATGATGATAATGACATAATAACTTAATAACAAGCAATAATATCTTAAACCGTAATTACATGAGAGTCATCATACGACACGTAAATTGATCTGCTGCTCTCCTAGTCTGAAAATGGTTAAGTAAGAAGATTCTCTATAATTCAAGGGTTGTTATTAACGTATATTTACCTTAAAACTAATTATCAAAGCAACGATGTACGAGGATATATATAGGTATATTGTTTTATGCAATTATGCATATTATGCAATCATTAGACATCTTCATTGTACAGCCGCCATCAGATATATCGGAGCGGCCAAGGCGCTCACAAATATCTAAACACGGCTCTATTGTCAAGGTGTTAGAGTGGGTGTTCAGATATTTTTGAATATCTGATGGCGACATCTCATCATTTGAGATGTCAAATTGAATACTAAGAAAAGCTGCAATTTTCAGCTTAGTTCTTAGTTATTTCAGCCACGTAGTTTTCTTGGAATTATTATAATCTGTGGTGCCAGCTAAAATTACATAAATTAAGACCTCGTGGGTTCGGGTTCTTCTCTCACTCTCACTAAGCGTAAGCGTGAGCGAGTTGGCTGTGCGTGCCCTGGATCATGGATAGAGTTAAACCAAGAAAAGTCTGCAGAGATTTTGACAGCACACGCAGTGCAGGTGCTATTTTAAACGTCAAACTTCAATGAAATTATGACGTTTAAATAACTGGCACTACGTGTGCTGTCAAAATCTCTGCAGGCTTTTCTTGGTCTAACTGTATTATGTTTTGAATTATTATTTTTTGTGTTTAAAAAAAGAACAATCTATAAGCTCAATCAAAAATATCATTATTTTAGCTTTTGAGCAAAAAATTTAAGGTGCGTTTTAGACCTATGTTCGTGGTTTTTGTCTATCGAGCGAAAGTCAAGAAATCGGGTTTCGAATCGATGAAGTTACTATAGAAAGGCCTCATTGCTAATTATTTTTTTGGCAACCGTAATATAGTGATCTAAAAAAGCGTGGATTTTTTAAAAACTACTGGCTGAACCTACCGCGCCTTAAGTCAAGGAACATTACAAACAATCATACCAAACGGCGTTGCCTGATACAATAGAACTAGGTGCCCGCCTCCGCCTACCCCCTACATTGTCACTACGGCTCTTCTAATTAAGGTAGAATTTCTATGGCTGAATAATTGAACAATCTTCAATAATAATTACTATCCCAGGAAGTTACCGTTTCCTTTGACTTTGGTCCTTTGACTAATTACTTGATTAATCTTGGGAAAAGGGTTGGCAGGACGATTATAATTTTCGTGGTGGTATACATTTATAATAGAACTAGCTTGTGCATCGCACAGAAATAACTAAAAAACCGGCCAAGTGCGAGTCGGACTCGCGTACTAAGGGTTCCGTACCATTACGCAAAAAACGGCAAAAAAAATAATGTTTTTTTGTATGGGAGCCCCATTTAAATATTTATTTTATTCTGTTTTTAGTATTTGTTGTTATAGCGGCAACAGAAATTATTTGTGAAACTTTCAACTGTCTAGCAGAAAGCGACAAAACAAAAACAGGCAGCAATAACATTCTTACAACTATCACCTAATAGCGGTTATGACACACTCAAAATGCCGCATTATAGGTGAGTCGTATCGGACCGCAACAGTAGCCAGGATGGGGTCTGCAGAGCAACGAGGCAATTATCTTGCGTATTATGCCATAGTAGTCTATGAAGAGTCGGTAGCGCATTTGATAGGAATAGGATCAAGTAGCGAGAAGTGGTGCTTTGCCAAGCAGTGGAATAAGTTAATAGGCGAGCCTATTATAAAATAGTTATTTGTTATACAAGGGTGCAAAGTTGTATTTTACCCGCGAGTGTGGAATTGAAACACGAGAAGTAAAATACATTTGCACCCGTGTGTAACACAAAACGTTTCCCCTCACTATAGTGAGGAAAGTGCAACATCCACAGGCGTTAGATCATCTTACTGGAATCACTAATTTTTTTACGATATTATAACAGAAAACACTGGAAATTCTGATTTTTACGTGAGTCGGTGAGAAGTGTTTTTAAGTAAAAAATTTGTTGACAAGCTCTTAAATAAAAAATAAAATAAAAAATGTTGACATTTCTGTTCTGACGTATGAAATGTCAACGATGCGTTTTGAAATTGCATCGACTCAACTTGTACGTTCAGAATTATATTTATATAAATAAAAAATCTAACGTTTCTTATGGAAATTTAAGGTTTATGACTTAAAATTATTAAATAAAGCTAAATTTGGTCTTTTTTATTAGATTCTCAAACCATTTATTTAATGATAATTAATATCGAGCGAACCATTATTATGAGCGTTTTACGTTTTGTTATTTGTTAAGCTACTTAAACACGCTCCATCCAAGGTCAAATTACTTTCCCCACTAGTGGATAAAATCCGTTTTTCCCCGCTTGTTTTAAAGGATAAAAGACGGCTTTCCGAGCTTGTGAGGGAAAAAATAAAATACTTCATCTAAACAGAGACGTCTTCACAAGAAACATTGTGCGTTTGACGTTGTGAATATTTTTTTGTTTGTTTTAATTGTAAAAAAATAATGCTTGGGTAAAATTAAAAAGTGTATACGTTGTTAGTTAAACAGTGAAAGCTGCTTGGAAGCGGTTCCTAACCTAACCCTTTTTGCATATAATTAAATCTTTTTCCACCCATCCCACCCGCTTCTGTGTTGAAAAACCAGGTAAATTAAGGTTTCTCGTAACTTATCTTTTTAAAAAGATTACCATTTTTATTCATAAGCCAAAACAAACAATGCCCAAGTAAATATGTGTGTATTTTTAGAAATAGTATAAAGTAAAGCTTTTATTATCAAGTCAATAAGCTACAAATATACAGTGAAGCAGAGCAAATAAGTTTCTGACGTCAATGGTAAGCAGGTGCCATCGATAATGACCTAGGAACTAGATTATATACCTAACCGAATAACTGATCAAGTCATTGACACTACATATGTAAACTTTGATTTCCATGTTTATGGTTTGATAAAATATAACATTGTTGGTGTGTATGTAGAATATAATAGAATAGTAGAGTGTGTCACAAGGGAGCAAAATGGCATATTTACGGTGAGGGCGTACATTGAATCCTACACGAAGCGAAGGATTCTATAATAGAATCCCGAGAGTACCGAGGGATTCTAAAGTAGAATCCTGAGCATAGTGAGCAAGTGTGTTATGCCCAAGATGGAAATAATCTTGCTAACATGTGACACATATGATACTGCTTTTCACATCACCTATGGTAGGTAGGTAATTATGATAATATGTTAAAAAATATTATTTAAGCTAAAAAAATAATGTGCATTTTTTTTCTTCAAAATAGTGTCCTAGAACAGAAAAGTGTTACTTTGATCCCACTTAGCAGGTAAGAAAAGTGCCACTTTTGATCCCTCCTAGTCGGGAAGAAAAAGCCATTGGTGATGTGAAAATACTTTTATTCGTTAATACAAATACTCAAATACATAAACGTACAAAGAAGAAAGAACCACGAAATGGCCGTATCTCAGCATGTTGATAGTGACTTCCAGCGTTGATATTCCCATGAGACCATCAAGTGAAAAGCATCGATCACGGCAGGTAAAAATCAACAAGTCAAAAGAAAATACATTCAATAAACAGAAATAAAATACGTATACTTTACTGAGTTCAAATTTCAGTAACTAAATATCATCTAGTGTCAAAAATATGATTGGGAGAGATTAATGCAAGTGAAATGTTAAAATACGAGCTGCGGTGTCAGCATGGTTACATTTTTATCACGTGTCACTATGCCTGTCACTATTGCACTTACATACTTGTTAGAAAGTGACAGGCATGGTGATAGGCGATAAAAATGCTACCGTGCTCAGCCCGCTGGTAATAAAGTGATCACACTAAACTTCTTTCCTATCCCTTTATCTGCGTAAGGCGATGTACCTTAATCAGACTAAAAACTGTATTGTAGCCCTATATTTTTTTATCCAAATTGATCTTTTGCATTCTAGGCTTAGCATTTTTTTTACCGACATACAAGGTGAAATAACCTTGTTCATTATGAAAAAAAAAGATCTCGTGATCCTGAGTTGAAATAACAATAAAATATCCAGCACAATAATGTAATATTTTTAAAATCCAATAACACTTTTGGTGTTGCATTTGACAGCATCGCGTCGCGTATCGTACAATCGGTACAATTCGTACAGTGAGTACTGTCTTTAAGGCGGGACAAAAATCTAATAATAAACAAGTCTACCAGCCTGTCTGGATGTTTTGTTTCCGTCTGACGTGTTTCACTTTATGTTCGCGTATTCGTGTATTAATAAACCAAGGTCCGTTAGAGGGGATTATTATGTCTGGCAGTCTATCACCTTTGTTTTAAAAGATTTACGACGCAATTTGTGAATGAAGAAATCTCCAGTACAGTCCTACATACAAGAAATTGTCATCATCGTCATATCAGCCTTTTATCGCCCACTGCTGAGCACAGGCCTCTTTTTGAGTACGCCACACAAATTTTTGTGACATTTTTGTAAACATGGTGATGGTAAGTGGACTCGTAATATAATTATAAGGTTTTACATAACATCAAACTAACGATCTAACGATCATTATTACTATTTACTATACAGGTGTCCTTAGCCATTAGATTGGACAAATCCGAAATGTACATATGCATTAGGGTATATAAACATGGTGATGGTAAGTGGACTCTAAATATAATAATTATAATGTTTTGATGTAGTAGGAGATGTAGTGCATAAATGTTTGCCATCGTATTTTCTCGGAAACGTTCGTATTTGTCATGCTACTTCTGTCAACCCATGGTATAATAATATACTCCGCCTGGTACTCTCTTCCGAGACTCGCGAACCACGTGGCTGATACAAGCCTTCACGATGGCTTGTATCAGCCACGTGGTTCGCGAGTCTCGGAAGAGAGTACCAGGCGGAGTATATTATTATACCATGTTGTGTCAACCTTAGTACTTATTGTACTGAGACTGACTGAAAAAGCATAACACGTTCGTGTGTTAATACCGATATCCGAGAAAATACGATGACAAACAATTATGCACTACATCTGTATTATAGTTGCATTCATAATAATATTATTTTCACATGATTTTAAAAAAACATTTGTGCCATTTTCAATCAAAAAGACAATAAGGCGCTATTTCCATACAGCTTCAATTTGAAATCAACCTTATTGACAAGCGACAATTTGCTACCTTTTGGTTGAAAATGTCACATTTGAGCAATAATAAGTTTCCTTACAAATATATTGAAATGTCACATTAAAGATAAGACACAAATTCGCTCTCTTCCGAGACTCGCGAACCACGTGACTGAAACAAGCCTATACGTCATGATGCTGTTCACAGGTTCACGATGGCTGGTGTCAGTCACGTGGTTCGCGAGTCTCGGAAGAGAGTACCAGGCGGAGTATATTATATACCATGTGTCAACCTTAGTACTTATTGTACTGAGACTGACTGAAAAAGCATAACACGTTCGTGTGTTTCCGAGAAAATACGATGACAAACAATTATGCACTACATCTGTATTATAGTTGCATTCATAATAATATTATTTTCACATCTTTTTTACTAACATTTGTGCCATTTTCAATCAAAAAGACAATAAGGCGCTATTTCCATACAGCTTCAATTTGAAATCAACCTTATTGACAAGCGACAATGTGGTACCTTTTGGTTGAAAATGTCACATTTGAGCAATAATAAGTTTCCTTACAAATATATTGAAATGTCACATTAAAGATAAGACACAAATTCGCTCTCTTCCGAGACTCGCGAACCACGTGACTGAAACAAGCCTATACGTCATGATGCTGTTCACAGGTTCACGATGGCTTGTGTCAGTCACGTGGTTCGCGAGTCTCGGAAGAGAGTACCAGGCGGAGTATATTATTATACCATGTGTCAACCTTAGTACTTATTGTACTGAGACTGACTGAAAAAGCATAACACGTTCGTGTGTTAATACCGATATCCGAGAAAATACGATGACAAACAATTATGCACTACATCTGTATTATAGTTGCATTCATAATAATATTATTTTCACATCTTTTTTACTAAAATTTGTGCCATTTTCAATCAAAAGGTCAATAAGGCGCTATTTCCATACAGCTTCAGTTTGAAATCAACCTTATTGACAAGCGACAATTTGCTACCTTTTGGTTGAAAATGTCACATTTGAGCAATAATAAGTTTCCTTACAAATATATCAGCTATATATTTTATTAAATTAATTCCACAAAACAACATTAGAATTAAGTAATACAGGGTTGACAAATTCACATCCGCAACGTAGGCTTCGTCATGGGTACAACCATAAATCGGCAACAGGCGTCGTCATTACACACAAACACTAAAGCTATCCGCAACAGGCTTCGTCAATATCCCTTATGATAATAATTATTACAAAGTCATTTTAAAGGACCGCCCCGAATCGCATCGGGCCCAAAAGTTCCCATCACGCTAGCAGCGTTTCCACGTTGTATAGCCAACGAAATCCCCTGTACCAGATACGACCCGGAGCGTGGATCGCAGCCCCTCTCTCTAAGCCGACGACCAAGTTCCTTAATGAACGCTTTAGCCTCCATTCCCCAGGGTCCCGCAGTCTCCACTGCAATCGGCACAAATACAAATATATTGAAATGTCACATTAAAGATAAGACACAAATTCGCTCTCTTCCGAGACTCGCGAACCACGTGACTGAAACAAGCCTATACGTCATGATGCTGTTCACAGGTTCACGATGGCTGGTGTCAGTCACGTGGTTCGCGAGTCTCAGAAGAGAGTACCAGGCGGAGTATATTATATACCATGTGTCAACCTTAGTACTTATTGTACTGAGACTGACTGAAAAAGCATAACACGTTCGTGTGTTTCCGAGAAAATACGATGACAAACAATTATGCACTACATCTGTATTATAGTTGCATTCATAATAATATTATTTTCACATCTTTTTTACTAACATTTGTGCCATTTTCAATCAAAAAGACAATAAGGCGCTATTTCCATACAGCTTCAATTTGAAATCAACCTTATTGACAAGCGACAATGTGGTACCTTTTGGTTGAAAATGTCACATTTGAGCAATAATAAGTTTCCTTACAAATATATTGAAATGTCACATTAAAGATAAGACACAAATTCGCTCTCTTCCGAGACTCGCGAACCACGTGACTGAAACAAGCCTATACGTCATGATGCTGTTCACAGGTTCACGATGGCTTGTGTCAGTCACGTGGTTCGCGAGTCTCGGAAGAGAGTACCAGGCGGAGTATATTATTATACCATTTGTCAACCTTAGTACTTATTGTACTGAGACTGACAGAAAAAGCATAACACGTTCGTGGGTTTCCGAGAAAATACGATGACAAACAATTATGCACTACATCTGTATTATAGTTGCATTCATAATAATATTATTTTCACATCTTTTTTACTAACATTTGTGCCATTTTCAATCAAAAGGTCAATAAGGCGCTATTTCCATACAGCTTCAGTTTGAAATCAACCTTATTGACAAGCGACAATGTTGGTTGAAAATGTCACATTTGAGCAATAATAAGTTTCCTTACAAATATATTGAAATGTCACATTAAAGACAAGACACAAATTCGCATTAGACACAATTTCGCGTTTTAAATAGCAATATTTTATAGGAGTTTGAAAATCGACAAGAAAACCAAACAAACTTTATAATGTGAAATGTAATATCTAAGGTTTAAAGCAATAAAGATTTTTATTATTATAAACAAAAAACCGGCCAAGTGCGAGTCGGACAAGCGCACTAAGGTTTCCGTACCATCACACAAAAAACGGCAAAAAAAACTCGTTTGTTGTATGGAACCCCACCAAAATATTTATTTCATTTTGTTTTTAGTATTTGTTGTTATAGCGGCAACAGAAATATATCAATTTTAACTATAAAACTCCCGTGAGACTCAAACATATTAGATTATTTTAAACCGGGTCACTCACGTATTATTAAGTCGAATAGCTCGACATGTTTCGGTCCAATTTACCAGACCAGCCCTCGACCAGTGAAGACGTGTCGTGTCTCCGTGAAGACGGTCCTCGTAAATTGGACCGAAACATGTCGAGCTATTCGACTTAATAATATGTGAGTGACCCGGTTTAGAAATATATCATCTGTGAAAATTTCAACTGTCTAGCTATCAAGGTTCATGAGATACAGCCTGGTGACAGACGGACAGACAGACAGCGGAATCTTAATAATAGGGTCCCGTTTTTACCCCTTGGGTACGAAATCCTAATGAATATTTTTTAATGCAAAGATAACGGGACAATAGCGTGCCTTGTTTTACACTCCCAAAAATGAAGAACAACTTTCCAAATTACTATTTTCGAGTTCGAAACAATGGCTTTTAAACCGATAAAAATAAAACAAAATCTTCTTCTGTATGTATTTATACGAACCGTTGTTCCACGACTTTTGGGTTAAAAACTCCTTTGTATTCACCGGGACATGTATTATTAATTTATTTACTCGGGAAATGTTTTCTTAAACTGTTACCATGCTGTGGACTTGTACGGTTTGATGTTTTGACAGCGCTGTTTGGGTACATGTTTGTTTTATTTATTGTTTAAAAATGTATTTTCTGCAGACGATTTTAAAGGAATTGTAGAGGATTGTTTGATATTTTGGTGGTTCCGTGGGAATCTACCGAATCCTACACTAGAGGCGGTAGCACGATCGCATTTTTATCGCCTGTCACCACACCAGTCACGTTTTAACAAGTATGTACATGGGAAAGTGACTGGCATAGTGACAGGCGATATAAATGCAACCATGCTGCCACCGCAGGACAATACGGCTAGAGTCAAACCAAGAAAAGTCTGCAGAGATTTTGGCAGCACACGCAGTGCAGGTGTTATTTTAAACGCCAAACTTCTATGAAATTATGACGTAGAAATAACACTGGCAGTGCGTGTGCTGTCAAAATCTCTGCAGACTTATCTTGGTCCAATTCTACCACCACAGCTTAACACTGACATATTCACTAGCGTGTGCGTAACTTACGTTCTGTGTATGCATCTCACTCGTACTCGCATATTAGTGCGAGTGAGATATATAGAAAGTAAGTTACGCAGGCGTTAGCGAATATATATGTCAGTTTGAGACTGCTAAAGCAGTCGTGGTAAGGCTTCAGGTGACGCAGCAATAAACTGATGTCGCCAAAATTATTTATAGTTTTTAAATTACATATAATTATTGTACAGGTATATGTTAGTATATGGGCCTGTGTTGCCTGACTACTAAACCAACCACTCCAACTAGATGGAGCGATCAAGTAAAAGGGGCCCCCATCCTCAACCAGCTTTTGCTCGGTTGTCAGAGACACGATGGACAGGCACCGATGGAGGCAGATCACAAGAACCATCAGGTGTGGAGCATCCACATCCACTGATGACCACTATCCCCAGTCATTAGGGAGCGACCACAGAGAGATAGAGAGTTGCCTGACAATAAATGTTTTTATTTTTTTATTGACGCCACCATCTTGGCGATCGTACTAAAAATTGCACGTCTGACCAACTCTAAGGACGCCTAGACGCCTAGTCTTAGTAAGATGGCATATAATCGAGAAATTGGGACCGGTTCCGCCGTAGCGGGGTGGCCTAGGGGTTCAACGCGATAGCCCAAAATGCTAAAGACGCCGGTTCGAATCTGGCCTTCACTACTGGAGGGCTTCGTCACTTTTTCTTTAATATACGACATCAATTTCAGTTTATAATTTATATTTGTTCCCAAAGTTGTGAACAATAAGTACAACAGATGTAGGGCGTAATTGTTTTCCATCGTACATTCTCGGAAACGTTCGTATTTGTCATGCTACTTCGGTCAACCTCAGTACTTTTTGTGCCGACACCGAATGAAATAGGAAGACACGTTCGTACCTTTTCGTGAAAATATGATGGAAAATAATTATGCACCACAACCACAGGGCGGACACACCATACATCAAAAAATATTTGGGTTTCTATGTGTGAGAGGCACGTCTGTACACGCGTCATGCGTCATTGAGTGAGTAAGTTTCTTAAAAACAGTACCTGAGCGTTCGGCAAAAGCTCGTCAATCTGCTGTCCCGGGGGCGAGGTAATTCGAATCGGGGCGGGGCGGTGCGTGGCCGTTCTATAATTCTGTGCTACAACTGTATCCGTTTGAATGGACTCTTCAGAAACTTCGGATTATTCATTCGTTACATTGTTTCAGGATATAATTACACATTCATACATTAGTCGAGCTTCGTAAACAGGACGTTGTTATCCCGCTAATCCTTTAAACATGTTAACTCGTACGCTTGAACCCCATACAAAACGTTGCCTCCCATGTTAGTCTGTGATACTTTGAAATAAACTATACTGTGTATTAAATAAAGTCCATATTGCTATGAAAAGTGTTGGTATGATAAGCTTTCTAGATGTAAACGTGCCAATAATAGTAAGTTTAGTTCTGAAATTGTTTAGATAGCAAGTTAATTTAGAGGGAATTGTTTTGTATTGTTTCGTAAGTTGTAAAACATTGGCATTATTAGAGAATTGTTATAAAATCAGTCAAGTGCGAGTCTAGTTCGCGTCCTGAGTGCTTATATTTTCTAGAATCAGGTAATCATGATCCGATGGTATAGTCAGCATCAATATCTCTAATCAATACGAGTAGTAGCGTATGGAACAACGCGCCAAAACTATTTGCCATCCTGGTTAACTTTTCCAAATATCTCAAAAGTGTCTGTAACTGACTAATTATTGGTCATAGAGTAACTTATACTAGAGCGGTACTGTCATAGTAAATTTTGTAACCCCAGTTAATTCACTGCCATCTGTCGACACACTTTAAAACTAAAAATGAAGATTTATAAAAATACGATAAAATGTATTTAAATATGGATAAATGATTTTTTTATTTGCATTAATTATTTTTATTTCATTTTGACCCATGTTCTTTCACTGGTATGCGTTAAAATTATAAATAACAAACGAAACAGTCAACGCCCTCTATACGAGTGTAGGCCAAAACTAGTGGCGCCATCTGATCGATAATCAAATTTTCGTGATTTTCGAGGCACGTTTTTTCCTTAGACTGTATCCATCTATTACGGAGTTATATCTATCTTTATTATTGGTCTACATAGATATTATTATTTCAAATTCAATGTCGTTTATTCCACACATATAAGTTTACAGTACAAAACTAAGTCACTTATACGGTACCAAGTCACTTATTAGGTACACGGTACACGGTATGTGACATATCTCTTTTTTATTAAGTTAATAAAGAGTGGTAGTTATACTTTTGACGTGATGTCTGTTCCGTTATTTAACGTTGATAGCCCACTCAATGTTAAAAAACCGGACAAGTGCGAGTCGGACTCGCCCACCGACGGTTCCGTACTTTTTAGTATTTGTTCTTATAGCGGCAACAGAAATACACAATCTGTGAAAACGGACAGACGGAGCGACGGACAGTGGAGTCTTAGTAATAAGGTCCCGTTTTTACCCTTTGGGTACGGAACCCTAAAAAAGTATTTTTTGCAATATAAGTTCCGTAACATCAACCCGCGAGTTCACTCCATCGTGTTACATTACACGCGACGGATGGCTTCCACTCATCAAGTTACCGAGGGCCAAGTGCAAAACGCTTTGTAAAAGGGGACTAACCTACTGATACCTACACAAGTACCTACCTATAGTCCGTCTAAGCTTACTTAGCACTGATTTGAACAGAAACAGAACACAGTAATTTGATTTGAATGATGACATATGCACACTTTGCAAATGCCATGCAGAGTTAAGGATGACTCACGTTATACCGGGCCGTGTCCGGGCCGGAGCTTCCGGCGCTTCTTTTTCGTCACGTGATACCTTCGTATATAGGGAAAGTATCACGTGATCACCTGTCATGTCATACAAAAGTAAGCGCCGGAAGCTCCGGCCCGGACACGGCCCGGTCTAACGTGAGTCATCCTTTAGCTTGATCCAACTTAAAACAGCTTAGCGGTTCAGAAAACTTTGAAGTATAAACTGAAACAGATATCATATACGAAAGAGTATATGATATCTATCTCATAAATATTTACAGATTACAAATAGTACAAAACAAACTAATCAAAACATTGTTTAATTACCCATTTCACACCTCAGCAACTTCACAATTATATACATTTAAAACTTGCCTGTTAATACATAAAATCGTAAAAAAGTACAACATACACAAATCACATTTAAACCAAAAATTTAATAAACAAATATAGCAAAAGCAAAAAATACCTTCAACATTTATTTACAAATGTCTAAATCTCGAACAGAAGTGGCGCATGGTAGTGAACCTTTATATTCTTCATAACAAATAAACTGTCAATAGGTATTAGAACCACAAATTCTATGAATATGTTCAAGAAACGACTTAAATAGTAGATTGTTAACCAAGAGTTGAAAGGCACCCATTTCCGTCGAGGTTGTTTGGCGCTCGAACGCAGTGAGAGCGCCAATAGTCCGAGATGGAAATAGTGCCTTTCACTCGAGTTAAACACTCTACTTTTCATATCGAATGCGAGGAAACAAAACAAGACAAGGCAATTTTGCAAAATCAGTAACTAAAGTACCTAATAGACCTGCGGCCATTATTTTTTTCCTAAGGACTTACTTGCAATCGGAGACTTTTCACGTGTGAAGATAAATAACCCCTAGCGAAAAATATTTAGATTGCAATATTTACGGAAACACACATATCTTAACAAACTGCAGTAATTTTAAAATGATTTGGTTAATTTAGTATCAAAATCAGCGGGATTGCCTCTTACTTTTTAATTTTTTACTTTTTCGTTGTAAAACTCCCAATAGTTAATGGCATCCCAGTCATTTAGCCAACATAATAAAAGTATATAATGAAATTTCAATATTAAATAACAATTTAATGAATAAAATAAGCAAATTTTATCTTATATTTAATTTTATTTTCACGAATATAGTGATAAAAGACTTTAAAAACCCATTTAATATCGTACAAACGTTTAACTGTGGCTGTATAAGATACTGCCTTTGCTCATTTACGCAAGTGTATGGTTTAAAAAAATATTTTTGGTGTATTCCTTTTGGTTCCCGCCTTATGATATCGAGTAAATACAATTCAATAAAAGAAATCAAGAATAATTTATTTCAACAATTTACTTACATCATTTTTGATAAAAAACGATTCAATGCGGGATTAGTAAAATTAGAACAATTTCCAATTGTTCCAGGCGGGGAAATAAAGACACTATTTTTCAATTTTGTTTCTCGTGATGCTCGTGGGACGGGGACGAAGAGGAGTACAACACTTTTCTGCACTAGAGCAGAAACGTATCACTTTCTGCGCACTTTTTAGAACAACAACGACCCACTTTCAGAGCATGAGACATGAAAAAATATATATATGAGACAATTGGTACAATCTAACATTATGGTTATATTTTAGTATTTTACTCAATATCTGATAATAATAATCTGTACCTATTTGCGTTTGTATAGCATTTTTTTTATAAAGCTACTGCATGTTACTTGATTACTTATAAAGTTCTGATTTAAGTGAACATGTATGTTTTGTTCTTATGAGAATAAATTATTTAAACCGAAACCGAAAGAGAAAGTGACCACGGCCTCTAGTGCCAAGATATCAAACCAGCGTCCTCCGGATTCGCGTCTGATGTCTCAGCCACTCGGCCACCGGAGTCGCGGCAGTATAGCTCGAACTTTCTCGAGTATATGCTATAAATACTAATTTATATAGTAATAAATTTAATACTAGCACGGGACTTAATCGCGTACATATATGTATAGTAATGTTTTACTTGAAATAACACCTAGTTTAGAAGCACTAAGGTGCAATAAAGATGTAAAATACGTCATTATTATACTTAAAAAAGAATTTGGGTGTTATAATATCAGGCAGTGATGGGAGGTGGACCGAAATGTAAACGGAATGGTGGCTTTTAGCATTCGTTAGCTGGTTGCGTGGACGACATTCGAAGGATTGGGGTCACTTCAGTTCTAGCTTAAGACCGGGACAAGTGGCGTACTCGAAAAGTGGCCAATGCTCAGAAGTGGGTGATAAAAGGGTGAAACGACGATGATGCTGATGAGAAGTATAAATGAATAAGCGAAGAAGCAACGTACAAAGGTAAAATACGTTGGAAGATTGGTGATGTTCAATGGATAAATTCAGTAAAACACCTTTAAGGTGTATCAATGATCTATTCCATTCATGAAGACTTTTGAATACGGTCAATAAGTCAGTACATATACATATTCGTGGGCATGTTTTTTGTAGTAAGGTTTTATCCAGCACCGAGTCAGCTAATACACGTATAATATACATTATGATGCAATGTATTAAGTAACGATGATGAATATAAACAATGAAAGGCAGAACAAGATTATACATCAATCAATGAGCTGAAAGATGAATCTTATGAACGGTCGATGTAAACAAAACAAGGATGAGTCATCGAACTGAGTCAATACATGTTGATAGAGTTAGACATAAACAAGTCTGCAACGATTTTGACAGAACACGCAGTGCAAGTGTTATTTTAAACGTCAAACTTCTATGAAATTATGAAGTATAAATAACATTTGCTCCGCGTGTGCTATTAAAATCGAGTTCGTTTAGGTCGCGCACCGAGGGTTCTGAGCAAACTTTCAATTATCTCCTATAAACACAAAATACTTTTGACCAGAAGTATACTAAGCATAATTTTATGTACAGCACCATCTATCGGCAAATGGGCTAACTAATTTGCGAGATCGGTAGTATGTATTTTGGTTTTTCAGGGATAATTCTTTATCATGTGAACCGATTTCAACAATTGTATTTTATTTATATGAAGGTGTTTTAGTTGAAATCTAATAGAAATTTCAAGTATAATAATAATAAACACTCGCAAAGGTGGCAAAAATTAAATTCGGAAGAGTTTTTTGATAACTAAAAAAAAGTGTTTAAAGGTAGAGGCGTGATTATATTTTTCCTGTTATATTTATGATAATGTTAATGTTATGTAAAAAATTCATGATTTTTCATTGGTAAACTTCGCAGACAAAAAATGAAAAATCATGAAATTCGAAAAACGGGACCCTATTACTAAGACTGCACTGTCCATCTGTCTGTCTGTCACCAGGCTGTATCTCAAGAACCGTGATAGCTAAACAGTTGAAATTTTCACAGTTGATGTCTTTCTGTTACCGATATAACAACAAATACTAAAAATTAAATTTGTACGGAACACACGTTGGGCGTGTCCGACACACTTTATTTATTGGTAATTGCTTAGCGGCATAGTTGACTAGTAAATACCTAATGCCATTGACATTAAGACCACCATTTGTACATTTATAATTATATTTTCTACAATAAATATACCACCAATGTATGATTTCACCAGTTGCGGTGAAGAATGCAGGATCGTGGGGTGCACAGGCTAAGGAGTTTGCATGGGAATTGGGTCGGCGACTATGAGTTGCGATCCCCGCTACGGGTCATACCTCTGGTCCAACAGATCTCCTTGACAACTCAACGGGGCAATATCATAGGGACGTTTGGATCAGCTACGGCCCGGGGTGACCCCTTAGTCTAGTTTAAATTAGTGGTTAAGATTTGTCAGTACCTAGAGGTAACGAAACCTGTAACTGATTTGTTTATATGTCCACTTGACGAAACCTTCGTTGCTAATCACGAAACATTGATGGGCTTGTTTCTAAATATATTTTTATTAAATATATGTCAGATGATGTAGCTAAAAATAAATAAACTTCCTTCAATCCGTAAATCATCACCCGCTAGTAGAACGGTGACGATTGACAGTAACCGTGGACACAATTAACTAAACAATCATAAGCCTTATTGTACCGACATAAGAACTACCAATGATCAGTTAAGCGGATGTAGTTACTAGAACTAATTATAATTAGGAACTTAGAGAATTTCAATGGTATGCTTTTCATGTTCGCCCTTTGATAAGTTAATTGTAATACATTTACCTATACTATGAAGAGATGCCTCCTTCCCAAACTGTGGTAAGGAGGAGACAAGCTGACACTTATCAGCAGAATATATTATGTATGCGGTATACTAATAGAGAGCAAACTAAAGGACGTCGAACTTAAAGATGTCCTTCTGGTCTGCAGGAAATAAGAAGATTCGAGAAGATAGTGTGGGAATGCCGCCGAGACAGTAGCATGCAGCTTCAACTCTATTCAGCACAGCTCGCCTGTTTCCGGCCGGGCGTCCCTACACTACATCTACAATTCTATATCAATAAATTATTTCGCCACAAATTAGTTTTAATTTTAATTTCAGGAAAACACCATACTCAGGTTATGCCTTAATAACTGATAACTTTGCCCGCCCTTATCGAGTTTTTATATTTATTTTGTCCGATATTTGTGCAAAAATGTGCATGTCAGGCATTAATTGGTTGGACATAAATTGGACATAAATATAAATTAAAAGAATCATATATTGCTTTTCTAATCCGCGATATAATAACATCCTAGTCAATCCTCGCTGCGCTCGGACCAATATAGTCGAGGATAAAAATTGACATTTATGCCTGAGTACACGGTGAAAATGCTTATGGATCATACATTTTTATATAGGATTCCGTAGTCAACTAGGAACCCACATAGTTTCGCCATCTCCGTCTGTATGTCTGTCTGACTGTCAGTCAGTCTGTCTGTCCGCCTTTCCATCAGGCTTTTCCGCGTGACCGTCAGTGCTAGAATACAGCGAGTTAACATGGATATATAAATCGATCATGCCAACAAAGTGGTAAAATACTTTGTCTCGCTTCAACCCTATGGTGTTGGGTGTCGTTAGATAGCTCTTTCAAAACTAATAATATAGGTAAATAAAATTGCTTTTTAATTTTGTTTATGGCATCTTAGGCTATTTAAATAAAGATATTAGATTTTGTTTTTATTAGCGGATGTGTAAGTCCGCCGTACATAATTATACTATAGTTTAAAATTTAGTACGTTTTGAAGAACCAAATAAATACCAAATCCCAATTTGTGACAAAAAATGTATGTATGTGTTACGGAAATACCATACCTACGTTTTCGTAACTTAGGGGATGATTTTGTAGGGCATAAAGTAAAATTGCGCTTATAATATATTACAGAATAGGGAACACTGTGTATATTATTGAATATACTAATTTACAGGGTTGGAGCCGGCATAGTTTTTATCGCGTATATATATATATCTTTACTTGAAAAATAATTATAGTGTATAACTAGCCTTATGAACCGATTTTGCATGTACAACCAGCCTTAAAGTTTGTAGTCTATGATTGTTCATTATTTTAGTATGTGGGTATTTTTGCACTTTGTAATTTTTCCTCAGTCACCCGTTGACCACGAACGCTGTAAAGAGTTCGAAACGTCGGGATGTATTATAAATTCAATATACGCGATATAATCCGTTTTCATAGTTTTATTTCATGAGTAACTATCGCGGTAACCGAAGACAAAAAAAACATTGTTTATTTATTATAGACAACAGACTACAGTTTTTGGTAATAATAAAATTATAGTTAGCTAGTAGGTAGAGTAAATATCGTATGAACTAACAGTAAAAAGTCCTAAGATCAACACTGTTACAAACACAAAATGATCCAAGTTAAAATTAATATATTTATTACTAGCTTGCCCGCGACTTCGTCTGCGTGGAATCAGTAACAGCAGCTAGAGTAAGTTTAGCGCCTGGATAAAGTGTAACAGCAGTCACTCAATTTAAGCATAGGCTTAATTGCGTGTCATCAATTATCAGGCAATTCATTAAATCTCTCAATTTCACCCCTCTTTTCACTCTCTTTAGGGATGATTTCCGACATAAAAACTATCATTAAATCATTTTACGGTTTAGACTCACTTTTTTTAGTCACTCGCGCGACATGGCGCATGGCATGGCATGGCGTGTAATATTAGTATGTCTCACAACAGTTTAAATTCGATAAAAACTATCATATCTCTATGCCAAATTTTAACTAAATTGGTTCATCGGTTCAAGCGTGAAGAGGTAACACAAAGACAGACAGACAGACTTTCGCATTTATAATATTAAGTATGGATTATAAGTTATTGTGTTATAGATAAAGGATCGAACTTGCTGGTCAAATTAGCAACATTTTTCGTAAAACGCGCCGACGGTATGAAGATTTCTTGCAATATTTGAGCGTATATTTTTAGCAGAATTTTTTTTAGTAAAATATTGTGTGACAAAGTTTGTATCTGTTTGTTTTAGTTATAAATTGACCCTGTGCTGAGCAAGATCCCGCTAATCCTGAATTGGAAAGGGATAGGTGAGACCTTTGTCCAGCAGTGGGACATACACAATAAATAGGGTAAAAAAAAACCGACTAACGGCGAGTCGGACTTGCCCACCGAGGGTTCCGTACTTTTTAGTATTTGTAGTTATAGCGGCAACAGAAATACATCATCTGTGAAAATTTCAACTGTCTAGCTATCACGGTTCATGAGATACAGCCTGCTGAAAGACAAACGGACAGACAGACGGACAGCGGAGTCTTAGTAATAGGGTCCCGTTTTTACCCTTTGGGTCCGGAATCCAAAAAAATAACCCTAGTGATATCTTCATAAACCTTTTTTTTAATAATTTAAAAAAAAGTATCTTACAGTTATTAGTTATCTTTAAAATAAGGATAATATAGTTGGTCAAGCAAATCTTGTCAGTAAATAGGAACAAAGAAAACTATACTCATCCTTTTCTTTTGGGTGCTAGTACTAGTGTAAGACAAAGGTAGTATGATTCTCTCTGTCTATGTTTGAAATGAGACAGTCCCTTGACAAACTATATTAATAAATTTACCTCATTTTTCGGCTCCAGGTTCCTTTAAAGCACTAAACCACTTCCACAGGCATTCGTTTCAAAATAGTCAACAAAACAGCATAACCCCCGCTTATAAAGACATATTTGAAATTCAATGTGATAGTGAAAAATAGTCCGTATTTGTAACCGAATCAAGTAGACACGTGTAGAACAAAATTATGCACCGCAAGTGGATACAAGGCCTTTTTCAAATTGAAAAACACATTTTATATTCCTCTAGGAACCATTGTGCATTTGATGGATCTTTATTCAAATCACTTTCAACAACTTCAAACAAAAAATATAACCGTTCAGCTTAAAAAAAAACAATCGGTCTTCGAACGTCATCCAGTTAAAAAGTTTATAAAGCTTTGACAATGACTATTTAAATTATTTGACCAAATCAAACCCGAACCCTAAAAAAATATACCGATTTAAAAAAACGTTATAATTTCAATTTTTAAGGCTTGGTTTGATTGAACTCACAAAAACGTAAAAAAAGTTTAAATTGAACACCGTTGAATCATTGCATTGTTTTAATGCTATTCCAAAACACACAAATCCAAACCACAATTTTTTTTAACGTTACACATTTGAATCAAACTATGACACTTTCAAATTTGGAACTTTTCGTCGTTAAGGCGATTTCACACCCGTTCGATGTCGGTGCAGTCGAGTGCGTGTCGCACGCGCCGAGCGACTGGATCAATGCGTGCTAAGCTAGCGATGCATCGACTATCAAATAAACAAAAACTGCAAAGGGGTGCTCAACTCGCCTGCACTTTATTGCGATTTCACGAAACTGATAGCCGATTTTTATTGCGTTTTTGCGATTGCGATTTTAATTGTTTCTGTAACTGTAATATGCTTATTAGTTTAAAGATGCGAGCTATTGAGACTTATATATTATACAGTGCAGTATTTTTATGTTATTTTTGTAGGGATGTTTAATTTACCAGTAGATAATATTATTGCGATTTCGAGAATTTTATAGCTGTTTTATTGCAATTGCAATTTTAATTGCTTTCGCATGGTAAGCAATGTAGCCATTTATTAGTTTAATGTTGTGTTTTATTTGAAATAGGTAAGTTAAGGATGTTATTACCTGCCTACTTCAACTTATTTTATGATTTTGAAAGAGATATCACGCATGTGTTAAAGCGTTATTTCAAACAAAAGTGTAAATAATAAAAAATATAACTTGTGTGCCTTCAGTAGCATATTCAGTAGCATTATGCATAAACTCATTCTGTTTGTAGGCAAAAGAGAGAAAATGTAGCAAACATGTACAGTCGGGCACATTCCCGGTGAACCACTTCAGAAAAAAAATCTCGATCCTTACGAGCGAGCTAAACTCCGCCTCCCATAGAAATAACAAATTACGATGCATTTAGGGTTATTTATGTTAACAATGAAAAGGGTAAAAACAGGTAATGAGACAAACAATAGGTATAAGGAAAGTTTATTAGTTGTTGTTGTTTAGGCTAAGCTTCGCCTTCCCATAAAGATAACCAATTAGGATGCATTTTGGATTCCTTATCTTAGTTTGCAAATGCCGGCCATCACAAAGACAATGAACGGCAATAAACTTTACCTAAGCTAAACCTGTTTCTTTTAATACCCACATTTTTAAGTGCGATGCTATTGGTCATTTATGATACCGCCTGACCGTCTGCAAAACGTTTAAACGGTTTTTGCCCTTAAGGTGGTTCACCGGGAATATCCCCGATTGTACCTACCTATTTTTTGTTTTGTAACTAAAATGTAAATATTAAATATTTGCACGAAACTTTTGCAACTTAGACACTTAGCGTCTGTTTTGTTTAAACTATAAAGCCTATCGAAAATAATATGGAACGCTCATTTGTTTCTTGCATATAAAATGTATGACGTATAGTTTAAAAAAAACAGACACGGTCGGTTGCACCAAACTGTTTGTCATCGTTAAAGAGTTCGCTAAATTTTATTATATGGAAAGTTTCATAGTAAACCGCCGCGGCGCGCCGGGTGACGTTAATCAGTCTCTCAAGCGCGGATGGTGCAACTGGCACCTGGCACTAAGTATTCACCGGTTTTTGACAGCTGACCAATATTTTTTTTGTTTTTTGTATAGGTATACAGTAATCGGGTTTATTTTGAAGAATAGTTTGATATTAAAATTATAACTTATTTTTTTATTTGGTCTTGTTTCGACATAAATTAAATTATCAAAGTTCGTAGACATTTGGTCAAGTAAAATTGAGTTTGTAGATGGAATACGACGGTTAAAACGTTGTGCGCAGGCGCAGAATGCACGGAATGCGTTCAGTTTTATATATAGCCGGTGACAATGGACAGTCCGTCACCGGGCTAAATCAAGGATAGCTCTTATAGGACCATTTAGTTGTATAGCGGCTTATTACACTAAATAGTTAGAGGACAAGTTTTTTAAAACCCGCTGGTGAGTATTAACCTCAGCCTATGGACATTTAAAAAAGGAATGCGTTCGGTTTTAAATACATATTGGGACCGTGCACGACGACAGCGCCACACAGCGGTTGCAAGTATAGGCCCGTATTTTGTCACAACTGTAAATAAATAAATAAATATAGGACATTATTACACAGTAAGCTCAATAATTAGGCTATTAAACTAGAAATAAGTAAATCGTAATAATTTCAGTGAAAACTACTGAACGGATTTTTTAGGAACGCGTTCCGTTTTAAATATATCTGTTGATAATGGATAGTCCATCACCTGGCTCAATCAAGGATAACTCTTATACGACCATTTAGTTGTATAGCGACTTGTAACACTATTCTAGCAATAGGTAAAGGACTCGTTATAAAAAAAAAAAAAAATATTGGTTATTAACAAGTTTGAGAACAAATCAAACCATTTCATTAAACTTATATTGACCGGGATATAGACCGTGATTACCTTTTGTATTATTTGTGAGCTCCCGATATTTCGACGCAGTTACATGCATCATGTTCACGGGTGACTGAAGATAGCGGGTGGGTGTCAAAGTTGTGTAGACAGCACTCTGTCTACCCTCATTCTTGCGCGTCGGCTGCGTTCACTTTCAACGTTACCAACGGTCGCATTCACACTTGTTGGTCATTTCATTAAATATTTTGATTTGTGTTTTTTAAACTGTAATAGATGTTATATGCGAGTGCGATAAGAAATATATGCAACATCCCAAAGAAACCGACTCAACACGCTGACTTGATTGATCCCAATGACCCCAAGCAGTCTCTGAATAGGTGCAATAACTTCTTCTCGTCGGCGGGTAAAAAGCTTGCAGATAGAATTTTTGCTCAAACTGGGGTCGCTGAGAAGACTTTAGCCGCCAAAGTAAATATAAGAGAAAGTCCTTCCGAGTCCTTCTTCATGCACCCTACAAATGTCAATGAAATCAAAAGTATTATTTCACAGCTTAAAAAGAATAGTGCACCTGGCCTGGATGGGGTCAGCGGCGACCTGATCAAGTCTGTTGGCCACCTAATATTGCAACCACTAGCACATATTTATAACCTAAGTTTAAGTACGGGTCACTTTCCAGAACTGTGGAAAATAGCATCTATCACCCCCATATATAAGGACGGACCTAAAAATGAACCTTGCAACTATAGACCTATATCCCTACTTAGTGTCCTTTCGAAGATTTTAGAGAAACTAGTCAATAAAAGACTCGTCAGGTTCTTAGAAAGGAGCGGAGTACTCTCTGAGAGACAATTTGGCTTTAGGTCTCGCAAGTCCACTGAGGATGCCATCTCGCTCTTGGTCAATCTAATATCTGCCAACTTGGACAATAACATAAACTGCATCGGCGTCTTCTTGGACTTGGCCAAGGCCTTTGACACGGTGTCTAGACCAATACTCCTTCATAAGCTTGAAAAATTGGGGATACGGGGCGTGTCACTGGCCTGGTTCGATAGTTATCTATCTGGCAGAATGCAACTAGTTAAAGCGGACTGCCACAAGAGCGAGCTGGACAGGGTGGATTTTGGGGTTCCGCAGGGGAGCGTGCTTGGCCCCACATTATTTTTAATCTACATTAATGACATTCACAACATTCCCCTTTCCCAAGCGGAAACAATCTGCTATGCCGATGATACAGTGATCCTTTTTAAAGGCGACACTTGGGAGAGTGTTTTTACTGCAGCAGAAAAGGGTATGAGTAACGTCGCCTGCTGGCTCCGAGATAACCTTCTAACCTTAAATAGTAAAAAGACTAAATTCCTGTGTTTTCATAAATCTGCCGCTTCCAGCCCCTCTAATGCTAGAGACTCAATCAAAATTCATAATTGCAATAATGTCAGTAACTTATCATGTACCTGTGAAGTAATATGTCGTACCGACTCTATAAAATATCTCGGCTTACTTTTAGACGAAAATTTAAATTTCAAAGCCCATATAAAGTGCCTCTCCAACAGAATTAGGAAAACGATGTATATATTTAAGAAACTTAGACATTCCGCAGACTTGAAACTTTTAAAGAATATATATATATCTATATGTCAGTCTCTAATCACATACGCCATCTCAGTATGGGGTACTGCCGCCAAGACGTTTATCATAATGGCTGAAAGAGCTCAACGTTCGGTCTTGAAGGTAATGCTCAAAAAGCCCTTTCGATATCCGACAAACAGCCTTTACCAAGATGCTGAAGTACTTACAGTCCGCCAGCTCTACATACATAAAGTCTGTCTTTCCATTCACAAAAAAGCCGTTAAGTCTGAAAATTATGAGAAATTACTTGCTAAACGCGTGTTTAAGTTACCTATCCCGTGGGTTAACACGGCTTTTGGGAGACGATTTGGCGACGTCCTCTGCTCTTCGATTTATAATACGGCCGTAAAGCGCCAGAGCGAATTAATCGGTTGCACTGTGCAGGTGGCTAAGAAGTTACTTTTTAGCTGGTTATCAACACTTGATTATGATGAGACTGAGACATTACTTTTGAAAATTGTTTAACACAAACTGTAATAAATACAAAACTAACTAAGTTAGACTAAAATATTGTAACTTTATAAAATTGTTTAATACAAAGCCGTAATAGATATAAAACTAACTAAATTAGACTAAAATATTGTAACTGTATAAAATTGTTTAACACAAAACTGCAATAGATATAAAACTAACTAAATTAGACTAAAATACCGTAACTTTATAATACTGTGTAACACATAACTGTAATAGATATAAAACTAGCTAGATTAGACTAAATATCATTCGAATATAACTGAACTAAACTAAAGTTGTACCTAGAAACAAATTTAATAGCAATAATGTAATAACTAATAACAGAAATTGTATTTATCTTATTCCAGGTATATAAACCTGAATCTCATTTTTGTCCTCAATTGTAAAAATTCTTAATCCAGGTATATAAACCTGAATCTCATTTTTGTCCTCTATTGTAAAAATATTATTCTAGTTAACTCGCATGACATAAAAATGTACATCTGGTCTCCCGCGATACAGGCCTAGCCTAGTGCGGGGACTCCTGGAACCTCCGAATGTCAATTCAGTTATGCACCAACTCTTTTCTGTAATTTGTGATATGTACCTACTATGTACTACAATTGTATTCGTTCTGTGCAATAAAAACATTTTTTATCTTATCTTTATCTTAAAAAAATATATTAAAGAAAACCCACTCCCGCCGACTGATTGGTTATTAAACTAGTGCTTTAAAGTAGTGCTTATTTGCATGGTTGATATTTTTGGCGAATCTACTTTCAAAACATTTTAGCTAGGTACCTACTTTATGCTACCATACTTTGTCTAATTTCAGAAAAGAAGAAATAAGATAAAGATAAAGAAAGTTTTTTTATATGCCTTAACCTCGTGTACATAATGGAGTTTAAAAAAAATGAATAATTAAACTGTGAGTTCATATTTTTAAGGTTTTGTTTTCTTACAAAAGTAACTGAAAAAGTAAAACAACAAAGGTGGGCAAAATCAGCCACAATTCCCACAAACGGCGGGCAGTTACCGAAGAAAAGCTTTGTATGAAAACTGAGGGTGTGTAGTTGTTAAAATACATTCTGTACATCCAAATTGCGATTACTTTTTTTTTCTTTTTTTTTGTAAACCTGTGTTGTGTACAATAAAGTGATTACTACTACTACTTTAGGTGCTATAATCCAGTAACTAAACCTTTTTTTTGCGTTCTTATAAAGTCCATGAGTATATTTGCCTCATGCCTTAATATGCCACGTGACTAAATAAAAATTTAATTTTCTGACAGATACACGGATCGGCATGGGCTATCCATAATCACCCTACAGAACCTTAAAAGTATGTCTTTACTCATCATCATTCGGTTGCCCTTGTCCCATTCACTTGGGGTCGGCGCAGCATGTCTTTTTCTTCGATACCTCTCTTTCACCCGTCATCTCATCATTCATTTGCGTTCTCACACAGTTCATCCACCTTTTCCTCGGTTTTCCTCTCCTCGTACCTCCCTCCACATCCATTCTTAATACCTTTCTCGTCACATGACTTTCATCCCTCCGCATCACATGCCCGTACTATCCCACATTCATCCGTATAACTGTAAAATTAATTACCTTCTGTATAAAAACAACAACATACATGCCGACTGTGTCATAAAAGTGCTGTAAGACATCAATACCTTTTTAATAGTTCCAATCGAAGACGTCCGTGACTCGTTCTCTAGGGTTCCGTGTACAATTTTACCTGCTTACCGTTTTTGTAAAATGTGAGATAAATAAATTCATAGGTAACAGTCGAAGGCAATAATATCGATCCAGACATATGGCTCAAAAATATGTGTACACGACTTTATTGTCTAAGGTGTAAGAGCGTACACATATTTGTGAAACTTTAGGAATGTATACATTATATCAATCAAAGTCAATTGTTAAACTGTGGAATGAACTGTCGCCTGCGGTATTTCCGGACCGATATGACCTTCAAACCTTCAAGAAAAGAGCGTATTCCCATCTTAAAGGCCGGCAACGCACTTACAACCCCTCTGGTGTTGCGGGTGTCCATGGGCGGCGGTAATCGCTTACCATCAGGTGATCCGTCTGCTCGTTTGCCTCCTATTTTATAAAAAAAAAATATACGCTACTTACAGTAAGTTACCCACAAAAGCGGGGTAATTTTGAAAATGCCAAATATCTTTTATTGAGGTGTGTAATAAAGAGGATTTGTATTGTATTGCATTGTATTGTATTGTTTTGTATTGTATTGTATTGTATTTTATTGTATTGTATCGTATTGTATTGTATTGTATCGTATTGTATTGTATTGTATTGTATTGTATTGTATTGTACTGTATTGTAAAAAAATACCTTATAAAAACAGAAAATTATACTTAGCAAAGAGGCATTTTTAGGTCATACGGAACCATTTAAGCATGATATCAATCGCCTTTTTGTACCAACGAGGTGCCTCTTACAATGTTGCTAATTCATCGGCAACATACCAATGAATTAACCACCTAACTAATAATACTCCCAATTGACCGTCTGTGGATCTTATATCTTTGATTTGCATTTATTTGTGTGATGAACACAGATATTTGTTCCTGAGTCATGGATGTTTTCTATGTATTTAAGTATTTGTATAGGTATTATATATATCGTTGTCTGAGTACCCACAACACAAGCCTTCTTGAGCTTACCGTGGGACTTAGCCAATTTGTGTAAGAATGTCCCTATAATATTTATTTATTTATTTATTTTACAAATGTTCTTAAAATAAAGTGAGTACAATCATGGACCCTACTAGGGCGTAGCAACATATTATATCTACTTATTTCTAAGGTAGTCTTATAAAATAAATCTATAATTTAAACTTTATTGCACAGTAAAAAAATTACAGTGACAAAAGGCGGACTTAATGCCGCAAGGCATTATCTACCAGTCGGACCACTTCATTCTACTAATTGCATTCTCGCAAGCCATACTCCGAATTCAAACTGGTTTTTTCCATGATTTTTACGGCTGTTACGTGTAGTGTGGTAAAACAACCCATATGTGGCTCTAGAGAGTAGAGAGCAAAAATCTAGCTCTTATACTCGGGCGCTTGTAGTAATACCGATGAGATAGAGAGAGAAAGAGAGAACACATACACACTTATTTAAAATCCACAAAAAGTAAGCAATACAAGAGAAGTGAGCTGAATATTTAGTAGGTTTAAAAAAAAGTACTTTTTACTTTTTTTTTACACGAATCTTTGTTCATGTTTTTTTTTTAGATTTAGATTTATTTATTTCAGGATAAAAATTACACTATAAATTTGCATCAATGTTGAAAATTATGCTTATATATAAATACCGGCAATTGGAGACAGGAGACAGTTAATAAAATAATAAATTATTGATTTATAGATCTAATCCTTAATCTGTGCATTTTTCTTCGTAATATCAGAGTACATATATACAGTAGTTTATCTTCAAAAAAGTTATATGCACAATCACAGGCCGCAAATAAAAACAACTGAATAAAAAAACAACAGGTTCGATATACCTACTTAGGACATTATATTTATATTATTCACATTACAATACAACGTTTAAAAATGTGCCCCAAACTGTTTAAATAACAGCTGAATAAACTCAGACTTTTTCAGTATTTACTAAACGTTTGGCGAACAGTTATGACTAAACCTTTATGCAGCACTTTCTGTGTTACTTGAGCCATAGTGGTTATTAGGTACATTAATCTTATCACTATTACATATACATAATATACACCTTTCTTCATCCTTCTCTGAAGAAAGTGCCCTGCGAACAGGTAGATGACATAACCGCTTATTGACTAAATCCGAAGTGACTAGTGGAAATTAAAGCGACAAAAACGGACGGCCTGGAAAAATGTGTATTTTCGAGGGTTTTTTTTTAATAAAATGAGAGGGTTATCTTCATAAACATAAAAACATAAACATAATTTATTTAAAAAAACACGTGGCATGCTTATATTCATACAAAAAAAAGACTTACAAAATAGTGACGTTTTACATGTGCCTGAACTAGGGTACCCTGTGTTTCAGGCGAGAACATAATACATATTTGACAGCTGTCAACTGACAGACAACTAATGTGTCCCACGACAACCGTCCGACGGCCACAGTCGTGCATAGAGCTAGAGCACCTTCATGGGCGTCGCATGGGCTTCAGCTGCCCCCCTGGATATCACGTACCCCTCGAAAAACCTTGAACTACCCTGGAAGAGCTGGAGTAGTGAAGAGCAGTCACACGTCACATAGGGTAAATGTAGGGGGTGCTCTGCGACCGCCATGTGCCGATAAAGACCAAAGGCAAGGTCTACAAAACAGCTGAGACCTGCTATGGTGTATGGTGCAGAATGCTGGACGATCAAACAAGCGCATAAACAAAAACTCCATGTCAATGAGTTGAAGCTGTTAAGGTTGACGAGACTCGATAAAGTACGTAACGAACACATCACCGATAAGATTCAAGAATCCCGCTTGAGGAATGTCGTGAGGAAGGCCCTTCTACTACCGAATAATAAGAGAGGCAGAGGCCGCCGGCCTGCAGCGTCGTAGTCCGCCATACACCATAATATCAATGGATTTGAAACGGTCCCAATTGTACAAAAAGACAACCCAGGATCGACCGACCTGGCGCTTGAGAACGAGGGGGGCCGACCCCAAATAACGGAAAGAAAGAAGAAGCATCCGCGATATTCAAAAAAGTCGGTGATAGTTTACTGGCTTTATTCTTTTACTGTGGTAGCATCGAATCATGCAAATTTATGACTAGGGAAAAACGTGTAAAAATATGTTCACTGTTTAAAAGTTGCTTTATTATCACTAAATCGAATTCCTATAAAGATATATTAAATATGAATTTGATTAAATTATATTTATCAAAGCAGTAGGTCCCTCGAGTTCTGTTCAGCTGGGAAACATAACTTTCAAAATGAAAGAAGGTGATTTTTGTTATGTCTGTCTGACCGTGACAAGTTTTATTATGGGGCCACCCCGAAACGAAAGCGCAAAATTTTTTTCACCTCAGCAGCTCGAACAAGCCTACTTTCGTCACGCCCTGGAGTGAGGAAAGTGCGACTTTCCTCACTCCAGGGAGTGAAACAATGTAGCTTTTTAATTTAGTGAAGGCCATGAACTTCATACTTTTATTACATTTTTTTATGGTATGGTACGGTACGGTACGGTACGGTACGGTACGGTACGGTACGGTACGGTCCGGTCCGGTCCGGTCCGGTCCGGTCCGGTCTCGTCTCGTCTTATATCGTATCGTATCTTATCGTAGCGTACATATTATAATACTTTTTTTTTCTGTTTATTCTGTGTAATTCTAAATACATTTTAACCTTTAATATGTTCTCACTACTGAGGTGAAAAATTATGTGTGCAACACGAGAGCAAAGTTATTTTACATCTCGTGTTTTTGAGTCCCTCGCTACGCTCAAGATTCTACCTAAGAATCACTCGCTGCGCTCGTGATTCAATTATGGAATCTTTCGCTTTCTCGGGACTCAAAATAAACACTCGCAAGAAAAACCAACTTTCCTCTCTTGTTGCACAAATAACTATTACAGTACATATGGTGCTACTTTTTCGCACTAGTGCGGGGATGAGCACTTTTCGTGCATATGTCGAAAGTTTATGTACTGTAAAACGTTGTACGATACACGTGCGAAAAGGTAATTCGCAACTCGTGTCGATTTAAAACACTCCCTGCGGTCGTGTTTATCGCCACTCGTTTCGAATTTCCTCTTTTCCGCACTTGTATCGTAAATAACTATTTTCGGCCAATCATGTCAGTATTTTCTAACATAATCATTCTGTGTAGTTGTAACACAAGCACTAGGTACGTCGTGCTTCTTTTGAAATAGGTATAATAGTGACATTAGTGACCAAAAAACGCATTTTCAGTAAACTTAAATAAACATTACAACACGTTTAATGAACTTCCTAAGATCAAAACAAAAGAGTCATATTTCATTAACAACTTCAAACCTTTAAGTTATAACCGAAAACAAGGAGCTCAGAACGGTTTAACAATAGGCACTTTTACACTTATACCAATTACTCTTATATCGATATTAATAAATATTGATAAATTAACCTTAATATAATCACATTTAAGTTCATATTCCAATTTAAACGATGCGAATGCGAAAGAACGAAATGCGATTTTCAAAAGGAGTCGATTTCGATCGCTTATTACAGGCAGGTTAACTAATGTTTTGGAATGTAGACCTTATTTCGTTTATTATAGAGTTGCTTTTATGGTTGAATGACGAGTAAAATGCGAGTTTTAAGAATTGAGTAATCGATTGGCACGCGAAGACACCTTCAAGGAAACCACGACAGGAATATAGCATTCAGTATTGTAACTTCTATGTAATATGCATTACTTAAATTTATATAACCATTTCATAGCATATCTGGGCCATTTTATTTTTAGTTATTAGTAGGTACAGTAGGTACACTTTTTTATTTGGGAATTTTATGTTATTTCTACTCAGAATCATGAGAAAAAAGTTTCCCAAAGTTACCATATATTTTTCGTTGTTTCCGTTCTGTTACCATTAAAACTAGTAAAATCTTGGGTCATTATTTTCTCCTGTCAGAATTCTCAATTCTGGAAAAAAAAAACCGGCCAAGTGCGAGTCGGACTCGCATTCCAAGGGTTCCGTACTTTACACAATTTAAACAATGTATTTTTGATGTGAAATGTCTTTAAAAAACCCGTAGGGGTCGGATCAAAAACTAAGTAATTAAGTCCGACTCACGCTTGACTGTACATTTCTAGTAGGTTTCCTGTAATCTATAGGTAAAGATCTATTTTGTGTATTTTTTTCAAAATTTTTGACCTAGTAGTTTCGGAGATAAAGGGGGGGGGGGGAATTCTCATTTTTTGCCTATTTTCTTGAATAACTTCTAAACTGTTTATCTTAAAATTATAAAATATATACATTTGAGATTCTCACAATGGGCTCTTTCATTTGATATGTAACAGCATATAGTTTGAAAAACTTTATTTTTTAATTTTCTTATTTACCCCCCAAAAACGCCCCCCGTATTTAAAATTCATTTTTTTACGTTACATGTCCGTCTTTGGGTCACAAACATATATATGTATATCAAATTTCAACTTAATTGGTCCAGTAGTTTAGGAGAAAATAGGCTGTGACAGACGGACAGACAGACAGACAGACGCACGAGTGATCCTATAAGGGTTCCGTTTTTTCCTTTTAAGGTACGGAACCCTAAAAAGTGTAAGTACCTAGTGTAAACTTTAAATAAAAATGGCCCAGGTACTTAAGCTTTTAACAATTACATTATATACTAGCGACCCGCCCCGGCTTCGCACAGGTAGTTCAACTAATTTACACAAAACCTTAACAAAGTATACATATAAACCTTCCTCTTGAATCACTATCTGTTTTATTGCAATATAATTGGTACAAGCTAGCAACCGATACCTACGGTTTATTCTTGACATAAAATCTTACTGCACCGCGTGGCAACAGGTAATGGCGGATTGTGTTCCTCTCCCCTAGAACCTCACTTTTCGCCATATTGAGTTCCCGCGTCGTATGTTTAGTTTTGGACATATTTTGATTGCCCAACTTACCAACAATAATTACAACTTATCAACAATACATGCCCTACCCTGCCTAAAGAAAAAGTAACCAAGCCGCAGCAGAGGCAGTTTTAGCAGTGGTGTTAAAAAAAAAAACAAATATATACAACTCAAAATTTGCATTTGATTACTTTGTCCCACATGTGGATAAAATGTAACTTTCTTATTCGTTTTTGAGCAATCAAGAGAGCCTTTACCAGCTGGAGTGGTAAAAATAATTTGACTTGTTTCCTAAGTTGTAGGTAGTTACTGTACTCCTCCAAGTTTAACTGTGTAACTAAATGATCAATTATTTTTAAGAGCGACCCATTTCACGCATCCAATTTAAAATTTGACGTCTTAAACAGTGTTAAATTATATGTGAAATTATTTTATTAGCGCCGACCGAACCCTTTTTAATCGTTCGTCGGCGCATGCGCGCTTTTGTTATGATCAGACCGAACTTTTCGTGGCAAAAACGAGTGAGAAAAAGAAACATCGATAAATTTGCTATAGATAAGTCAGTCAATGATTAATAAATAAAACTTAAATAAAAGATGTAACTTCTTCTTGCTAACATACATTTAGTACCTGAATATAAGAATAAGAAAACATTTATTGCCACACAACAAAAGATAAATTACAGGAATATACAAAATTGGTCACGCAAAGGGCAATGGAGAGAGCTATGCTCGGGGTTTCTCTGCGTGATAGAGTCAGAAATGATGATATCCGCAGTAGAACTAGGGTCACCGACATATCTCGCAGAATTGCAAACCTTAAGTGGCAGTGGGCGGGGCACATTGCTCGCAGAACTGATGGCCGGTGGGGCCGGAAGGTTTTGGAGTGGCGTCCGCGTACCGGAAGACGAACTGCCGGTAGGCCTCCAACGAGATGGAGCGACGACCTGGTGAAGGTCGCGGGAATTCGATGGATGCGAGCGGCACAGGATCTGTCGGAGTGGCGAGCCTTGGGGGAGGCCTATGTCCAGCAGTGGACGTCTATCGGCTGACATGATGATGATGATGATAAAAAATTGGCATGCGCGACAAAAGGAGCGGGCTCAGCATATGCTGCACCAGCCACTTCACCAGGAATTGACCGCACAGCGCTGATTTTCAGTCCGCCCCCTTACTGAACCACACTGATGTGCGCGGGATATTATTTTTACAGATATATATATATATGTAGGTTAAATTTAGAATAATTAGATTACATGATTACAATATAAAAATTAAAACTATAATAAACAGTGCCAAAATAATAAGAAACTATCAATATACTGATTTAAATTTTTTAGAATTTTACTCATTATTATTCCCAACGACAACTTATTTTACGCGATTAAGTCCCGTCGTTGTGAATAATAAACTACCAATATGTCAAAGAAGATATCGGACGCGTTCTTTATTTCGCGGTAGCCATCTTTTTCAACAACGTTAAAAATATTTAAGTACAACGTTAATGTAACATCGATAACAGATCGATGTCGATATTTCATTCTGTTAATCACTCTTTTTGTCAGGAAAAGATGTCTGTTATGGCTTATATTCCACGCGACCTATAATGCCCTGCACAGGTCGCGTTTTTGTCACTTGTCATATCACGCGTCACTTTCGCACTTACGAACTTGTTAGAGCGTGACAAATGATAGACAGCCGTCCATCTTAGCCCCGCTGATCCCGATAAGTGGCGACCATGACACCCATGGAGCTCTTGTTTCTCGTTACCGGTCACATTATTATGTTAGCATTTACCCTGGATAAAGCATAGGAAATTTTGCAGAAGAAAAACACGATCCAGTATACAGCATTTTTAAACTTTTAGGGCCAGTTGCACCATTCACTAACCAGCGGTTAACCGGTTAAACCTGGGGTTACCATAGTTACCAGTACAATTTGACACGTTAACGGTTTAACTGCTTAACCCCGGGTTAGTGGGATGGTGCAAGTGGGCCTTAACTATTTAATTTCTACACCCATACAATTTCAACTAAGCGATAAAACACACGTAGATCGGCACAAGTAGTCATTTCAACTTTACAACCACCTCGTTATAATTTGCCAAGTTATAAAGCAGCCCACGTCGACTGTATGTCAAAGGGATAAAGCTGAAAGTTGTATGTAATAGGTTTTGGTTAATTTGGTGAGTAATAACTGACGGTGCGCGCAAAAGGCAGCAAATTGAAGGCGCCTGCATTCGAACTTCGAACTTTATGAATCTGGTTTTGATTTAAAATAGACAAGCTTATTCTAGATAATCTGATATGTTGGACATGCTAGGTACCAGGTTGTCATACTCAAATAGGTAATATTACACAGGTTTAATATATACGCTAGATGACGCAAATACCACGATTTGTAATATTGAAATTGAAACCAAGCGTGCCGACTTTTTCATACAAAATTTACGCAATATATAATTCTAAAATTACTTCTGTGGTAGGAAATATGTTCTTGCCTTTGGGTGCTCGCAATTATTGGGCTGTTGCAGTTAATTATCATGCAAAGAAGCATTTTTTAAGTTTTCACGGACGTCCGGCTGCAACAACCGGCGGCGTGGACTGTAAAGAGCGACGGTTAACTTCGACGCTTGGTCGGGGTTCGGACACACGAAGTACATGCATTTGCGTCTTCTATGGTATATTTATTTCTGTGGAATATTACGCGAAACTGCGAAGGTGGCGCCACTACCACAATCTGAGGGTCTATAGCGAAACAAGAAGATCAAAATTTCGTTATCTAACATCTCTGTCACTTTTGGGTATGCGTGCGATAAAGAGGCAGATAGCGAAATTTCGGATTCGCGTTTCCCGGTAGGTCCTCTGTAAACAAACCGCCTTGCAGCATCAAAGTCATATTTTATTTTCTCTGAAAACTTGTCTAAAACCTGTTAGAGGTATAGTCTGCATAAGTTACTCTATGGTTTACTAAAAAAGCCAGTGCTGCACTCTGGTGGCAGAACATTGCAGTAATATCCCCTATTACTAGAGCCAATTTTTAAATGTAGGTGGACAAAGAATGTAATTTTCGTACCATTTCGTACCTTGTCATAGTGACAATCAATATGAAATTCGCTAGGGACCTCATAGTACTATATACTAGGCACTGACTGTGACAAGATACGAAATGGTTCTGAAATAGGGAATATTACTGCCATGTTCTGCCGCGAGAGTGCAGCAACAGTGCTTTTTTTGTGCACATCTAAAACCATTGAGTAACTTATACATACTGTACCTTTAATATTTTTATGACAAGTTTTCACTATGACAGAGCTCTGCTATGACATTGATGCAACATTTAAGGCGGTTTGTTTACAGGTGGCCTACCGCGAAGCGCGAAAATAATGATCGAATCGATCCATCGATCGAATATGCAAGAGTTATAGAGAGGCAGAAACCGAACTGTGATTGTGCTAGTGACGCCCTCTATGCAGAGTTTTGCTTTATATTCCCTATTAAATTCCTATATTAATCCTAAAATCCTATATTAAAGTTTTGCCTACCTATACAATTCCTTGACCGTATCAAAATGTGAAAACTGAGATACGGTTACAATATCAACTATGGAGCAAAATTGAATAATAAAGCCAACCGTATACTTAATATAAAAAAAAGGAAAGCCCAGACTCGACGACGGCCAATTTTAATAAAAACGACGCTGATTAATATGTTATAAAGTACCTTTTTTCGCTTATTATATGGCAACCCAATCAAGCCAGGCAGCTGAAAAGCAAATTGGTCCATTAATTATAATCATATTACCGTTAAATCTTACACCTTCCGTAACTTAAGGTCTATTATATTATAATACAAGTTGCAATAACGATAAAAATATACATCCGCTGTTTCGCCTTAAATATTAAGTTAAAACGTTTAAAATAATTACAGGATAATTTAGTTAGCGTACGGTTCCGTTGCCTCGACTTCAGTGAAACTAGCAATGTTCAAGTTACAGAACTTAAAGAACATTCTCAAAATTCATGAGAAAATTCTCTTGCAAGTTTCCACTTAGAAAGTTCACTTCTTAGAAAGTTTACTCAATGTCCTTAAGAGTCCCCGGCAGGTTCGGCCGAATTTCACCTTCCCATACAAACGGAGCTTCGTTCTTATTTTAAAACTACGTGTTGGATTGTAACGAAACTTTGCACATACAATGACATGAGGTATATATATAGGTCTGTAATCATTTTATATAGCTCCAGTTTATAAAACAAATGAAATAGAGCAAAAATAAGTTTTGTATGAAAAACGAATTCGATGTATTTGTTTTACTATGGTATCTGAAGCTACATAAACTAAATAATTACAGACCTAGATATACCTTATCTTATTGTAAGTACAAAGTTTCAGAGCAATCTAGATAGTCTTATATTGACCGGGATATAGACCGTGATTACCTTTTGTATTATTTGTGAGCTCCCGATATTTCGACGCAGTTACATGCATCATGTTCACGGGTGACTGAAGATAGCGGGTGGGTGTCAAAGTGGGGGTGGGAGCTCACAAATAATACAAAAGGTAATCACGGTCTATATCCCGGTCAATATAAGTCTAGTGAAACTAACCGTGAATCATTCAAAACTGTAATCTAGATAGTCGTCTTAAAATGAGAGCGTAACTACGTTTGTATGGAGAACCGAGCTTGCCGGGGACTCTTAAATGCTGACGGCGGTTTTATTTAATATTTAGGTTACTCATTGTCGTCTATTTCAAGTGTGATAGAAATCAAAACTAAGGGCCACTTGCACCAAAAATCACTAACCCGAAGTAATCGTGAAATAAAACTATGAAAACGGATTATATCGCGTATATTGAATTTATAATACATCCCGACGTTAGAATGCTGCGCGAGGCCATTGAGATTAAGAAATATCCAAACTTTAATAGGGAAGATGGCTTTTCTCTACCACCAGCTTGGGATCCTGTAGTCCATCTGATAAAGGAGCAAGCGAGACATAGACTGTGAGACCTTAGTGTTGGATGATGCTGGACATTCTGATGTTTTGAAAAGATGTGTCCCGCCGAGTTTGTTGCTGGTCCCATATTGGAATACCCTCCTACAATTTAGGAGGGAATTAAATCTTCTCGGGTCCGTGGTGTAGGGTTGGAGCCGGCATAGTTTTTATCGCGTATATATAGATATCTTTACTTGAAAAATAATTATAGTGTATAACTAGCCTTATGAACCGATTTTGCATGTACAACCAGCCTTAAAGTTTGTAATCTATGATTGTTCATTATTTTAGTATGTGGGTATTTTTGCACTTTGTAATTTTTCCTCAGTCACCCGTTGACCACGAACGCTGTAAAGAGTTCGAAACGTCGGGATGTATTATAAATTCAATATACGCGATATAATCCGTTTTCATAGTTTTATTTCATGAGTAACTATCGCGGTAACCGAAGTAATCGGTTAAACTAGTTACCATGGTTACCAGCAGTGTTGGCCGAAACGTAAATGCAATTAACCATTAACCAGTACAAATTTTACGGACGGTTACGGTTTACGGTTCAATTTGTACTGGTAACTTACCAGTACAATTTGACACTGGGTTAACGGTTTAACCGGTTAACCCCGGGTTAGTGGGATGGTGCAAGTGGCGCTAAGAAAATTTGGCATTTACGTGCAGAAAAAATACCGTGAACGTTTCATGGGAATTTTGCTATTTACGAAAATTCTCTTTGTAACATTGCAAAGTGAAACTGCTGCCGCGTTTATTTTCTTTAAAGCATCGGTCGATTTCTTATGAAACGATATTTTTTTAATTTGATGTCAAATAAATTCTTTCCAATAAGGTAATGCCGTTTACCAAATAAGATAAATACGCTAAAAGGCGAAGACTGAAGAAAAAACTGGCGCGCTTAAAAATGTACCTGCAGCATTCAAATTGCAATAATCTTGACTGCTTGATAATATATTTGGTGTAGGTATTATTGATTATATATACCCCTTACTTAGCTTAACCCGCTAACTTAGAAATGAAATTTAAATATTGAAAGGAGAGTTACCCTGCACGTTATCCGAAGTTGGTGTCTTACAAAAAAATAATGCTGTGAGTAAGCCCTTTCAAACGACATATTATTTATCGGCGTCCCTGTCGGCAGATTTAGCAAGAGCACATGATGGCCATAGACTTTCTTAAAATTTAATAGTAGCCGTCCAGGGTGCCTATCCAAACTACGAATCGTTTGCGTTATGACAACGTAACGTTTTCTGTCTCTCTATCACTTTAGATATTATTGCGATAGAGTGACAGATTTTTTTGTCATTTCTTTGTCATAGCGCAAACGATTAGCATCTTGGCTCGGCACCCAGATGACCGATTTTTGGCGACTAAATAGCCGCACGAAAATCGCCCCATCGGAAACCCCCCCTAAAACTTATATAGCGTCGAAGGCGCGGATCGCAAAAATTGCGTTTCGCTCTCGTCGCGAGCGATCGGCGTGTCATTAAGTTTTACGAGCCTGGGACGCTTAGGGCGTGGGGTCTCTAACTCGATTAGGGTCCAGAAGTTTACGTTTTGTATGTTGATTTTTTACTGAATGAAAATAAACACAATACAAAGATTAAGAAGGGGTGTAAAGCTAGAAAAGGGTCGAAGAGAAAAAAAAATTACGTGTAGAGGAGGTACCCCATTTGTTTTTAGGGTTCCGTACCCAAAGGGTAAAAACGGGACCCTATTACTAAGACTCCGCTGTCCGTCTGTCCGTCTGTACGTCTGTCCGTCTGTCCGTCTGTCCGTCTGTCCGTCTGTCCGTCTGTCCATCTGTCCGTCTGTCCGTCTGTCCGTCTGTCCGTCTGTCCGTCTGTCCGTCTGTCCGTCTGTCCGTCTGTCCGTCTGTCCGTCTGTCCGTCTGTCCGTCTGTCCGTCTGTCCGTCTGTCCGTTAGTCCGTCTGTCTGTCTGTCTGTCACCAGGCTGTATCTGATGAACCATGATAGCTAGACAGTTGAAATTTTCACAGATGATGTATTTCTGTTGCCGCTATAACAACAAATACTAAAAACAGAATAATATAAATATTTAAATGGGGCTCCCATACAACAAACGTGATTTTTTGCTGTTTTTTCCGTAATGGTACGGAACCCTTCGTGCGCGAGTACGACTTGCACTTGGACGGTTTTTTTTTACCTCTGTCGGATTGATTGATTTATCCTAACCATACCAAATTGCAGTTTTCTAGCACTAACGATCACGGAGCATGGCCTCGGACGGTCAGACAGACAGACGGACATGGCTAAACTATTAGGGTCCCTAGTTGACCACAGATCCCTAAAACGGTTATTAGAAGGAAACAAAAGACACGGCGCGCCGCGCAAAACTTGCGACGGGAGATAGAGATATCGCGCATAATAAAATAGTACATTGTGCAAAGAGGGGGAAAGTTCAATTTTGCTAACGAGGTCTATATATTCACGATAGCCGCAGGTTGGAGTTACTTAAAGAATCGAGTTAGCAATATTTTTACCCCCGGAGTTACACACAATGTATTACTATGAAAAATTGCTTCTGTTTAAAGTTTTATTTGTGACGTCATCACTTGTCTATGACACTAGCTATTTTATACTAAAATTATGTTATAATTATAGCAATTAACAACTAAAATTAACACGTTAGACGCGGTTATCTCATGCGCGACGCGGCGCGCTGCAGAACGTGCCGCCCGCCCGTCGAGACCGCTACTCACTCAGGCACTGTTAGTGCTTGAAAATGGAGACCTAGGCTCTCCGAAACATGTCGCGCGAGTGACTAAAAATACGTGAGTGATACCGCAAAGTTAGCTACGTTAAACGCCAATGAAATTTCGAATACTTTCGTTGGAGCCGCGTTGGTCACCGGTGACCGGTGGCCGGCACTAATACTATCTGTCTAGGCCATGGGGGTCACCGGTGACCGCAGCGTAGGTTCAGTTTGAACAGCTGTTTTGAAACGGACACTAATTACAAAGCAAAACTCTATTTGATGTGTACGGCGTGGCCTCAGAGAACAGTTTACACGCTTTGGTTCTTATTTATACCTATTGCCAGACGAGAGAGAGCCACAGTGCATTCCAATGGGGTTGGCCGGTCGAAATAATTAGCAGATGGCGCCAGCATAGCTTGCCCTGTCAATCCCTAGAATTGTGTTAAATTTTTGTTTCTTTAATGCCCTGGATGCCAGCTCTTTAAGCCAAATCTCATAGAAAAAGATTAAAACCTAAATAATTAATGAAAATTGGAAAGTATCACAGTAGACAAATAGTCGCGCGTTTATGTCTTTTCTATGGGAGCGCGGCGGCGCGTGATTGGTCAAATTATTAAAAGTTGACTACAGCGTATCGAAATGGATATTATAGTTGAGTTGGGAGCCCATATTATGAAAATTAGCCGATTTTAGTTTGATATACGAAATCTTAATTCAACCATTACAGTCGAGTAGAAAAACAAAGTGAACGCACTGAAATCTGGACAAAAACGCACATTTACCTAAGATGCCTGCGCTATTATCTGCTCCGGAATTTATTTAATATTGGCTATAGCCTCCGACATCTGATAGCCATTCGAAATACCATTAAATCGTCTCACGCAACGCTAGTGCTGGGTCGCCTGTGTTACCCATTGCCAGCAATGCCAGCGGCAATATTGCCGATGTGGTAAAGAAAAGGAAACTCAAACTCAAAACTCAAAAATTATTTATTTCCAATAGGCCCAAAAACAAGCACTTTTGACAAGTCATACATAGCTTACAAATAATAACTAATAATAATTGTAAGTACTTAACTTTCCTGCTACCCAAAGGTTGTCTGGAAGAGATCGCTTTTTAGCGATAAGACCGCCTGTTGTTACCTAGTCTTAAGCTTGTATTTCGCTTTCTGTGTATTTTTTTAACTAATGGTGCACAATAAAGAATATTTACTTAATAAACATTAAATGAATTAAATTTTAAACAAGTAATAATACAATTGGTAACAATTAATAAATTCATAGAAAATCAATATGAAAATTACATACAAACAAGGGAAAATAAAATGTCAGCACAAGAATTAAAAGAAACTCAAATATCATGAGGTAAATTTAGTCCCAGACAGTTTTGTCATTAATTTTGTCTTTGGTACTATAATAAGCTTTACAAATTAATTTACTTTTAATGTATGTAAAAAGTAAAATATACTTTATTCACAAAAAAAAAAAAATTCAACAATAGTTTTACAATGTTAGAGGTAGCAACTGGCAGTCTTATCGTTGTAAGCGATCTCTTCCAGACAACTTTAGGGTAACAGGATATTATTAAGAGGCCTTATTCCTACAAACGAGCGTATTTTTCAAAATGCTTCCTTTTTCATTCAACATTACGACGTAACTATTAGTATTTATTCAAAAACTGTTAACGTTCTTAAATAATCATTTCCTAAACTAGCGGCTGAAATAGTTAAAGTTTTCATTTTCTTTTTTTAAACCTAAAATAAATGAGTTTTCCTGGGAGTATTTTTCAAAATTTGCAGTGAGAAGTGTCGTTTCGGTTGCCAATTTTGCAGTAAACAAGAATCATTTGGTACATAAATGATTACAATTCAATTCACCATATCTTGTACGAGGGGCTGAAATGATTGAAAGTCAAAGATTCATTTAAAAAAATTGATAAAATACCTTCCGAGTTTTCTTCATTTTTTCGGTGAAAACAGGGTCGCATTTTTCGGTGAAAGCTTTAGAAACAGGAGCACGAAAAAATTACAGATGTGGTAGGCATTTACAGGTAAAAATTTTGAAATATGTTCATTACATTTGCATGCGCTCTGTTCTAGCTTAATAAACCTATACCTACATATAATTAAACCCCGTTATCAATGTTTCAGTTCATTGAAAATAAGGGTTGGGAAAAATACGTACCCTGAATTCGTCTAGTATACGGTGGCTGAAAAATAAGTGCATCCCCGTTGCCAGGGAGGTTTTGGGATTATACTGAGCAACTTTTACTATGGGACCAAACACGAAATCGCGAAAAAAATTAATCCTCCCATAGAAAATGGACCAGCCAAAATGTATGAAACAGTCAAATAAAAAAAAATACAAAAAAAAGCAAGGAGGAGTAAAAGTTGCTCAGTATAACCCAAAACCTCAATGGCAACGTGAATGCATTTAAGCCACCGTGTATAACTTAGGCTTAACAAGCACTCTATTATTATAATTACACCATAACTTGTATAAACTTGTATCATGCTCGTTTAGTAATTCAACATTGAGGAACAAGTTTTAGTATAAGTTTTATAGTAAAAAACCTTTGTCCGAAGTTGAGGGGGTGGCGAAGTTATAGTAGTTAAGTAGTAAGGCTATTTTAGAATATTTTATATTAATGAATAAAAGTAGCTATTTTTACACAGCTCTATTCATACTTTGCCACTAAGATGCATGGACATTTTATTGACAATTTAGAGGTATCTACTGAATTTTATTTGTCGCCTTTCGGTACAATTGCTTCGTCAACAGCATGTTATGAGCGTTAATTAAAAAGCTACAATTGATAAAAATACAACGTACATAAATAAAAACTTTTTTTATTGCCAGCAACATTACCTAATGTTCCTGGCAATATTCCCACGCGCTGAATGTCCCATCACTAACCAACGTGTTGTTTTATTGCGCCCGCGCATTAAGATAAATATTAGCATCGGCCATCTTTGCATCCCGACATAAAGAGTTCTTATAAAATTAAATGTCTGTACTTACTACTTACGTGTTTGTTTGCCTATGATCGTGTTTTTTATCTCTACATTTATAGCCTTCTCGCTTACACTTATACAGTCAATACGTGGTAGTCGATGCGTTTTATCTTTGCCGATAACCAAATAGCGAATAAATTAGATAAGGTCTAAATACTTTTTAGGATTCCGTACCCAAAGGGTAAACACGGGACCCTTTACTAAGACTCCACTGTCCGTCTGTCCGTCCGTCTGTCTGTCTGTCTGTCTGTCCGTCTGTCCGTTTGTCTGTCACCAGGCTGTATCTCATGAACCGTGATAGATAGAGAGTTGAAATTTTCACAGATGATATATTATGATGATGATGGATGATGCCGCTATAACAACAAATACTAAAAACAGAATAAAAAAAATATATGTGGGGCCCATACAACAAACGTGATTTTTTGCAGCTTTTTTGCGTAATGGTATGGAACCCTTAGTGCGCGAGTCCGACTCGTACTTGGCCTGTTTTTTATTTTAATAAAATTAAATCGGCAAAAATTGCACGTACAACCATAATTAATATTACTCACAACGTTACATTCTACAGTGCGGTTTAAAAACGTAGGATTTGTGATAAGTACTATAATTGTTTTTACAGTCATTAATATGTGTTTATTAACCCCCGACACAAAAAGAGCGGTGTTAGATATACGTTTGACACCAATGTCTGTCTGTGACGACTGTGTGTCTGTCTGTTGCATCGTCGCTCTCAAACGGATTTCGATGCGTTTTTTTTTTTACGTGAAAGCGAGTTTCCTTGCGGTGGCTCTTAGCTATCATCATCAGCCTACTACTCTCGTCCACTGCTGGACATAGGCCTCTCATATTGCACGCCATTGAGCACGATTTGTGGCAACTGATCCAGCTCTTGCCAGCCGCCGTGCGAAGGTCATCGCTCCATCTAGTTTGAGGGCGTCCTACGCTACGTTTGCCGATACGCACAATTCTTAGATTTCTTAGCTATTCATTGGGTTCTTAGCTATGTTTAATAAAAATCGATCCAACAATTTGAAGAGTATCAGCTCTTTTCCAAAATGATGTAAAGGATGTTATGGACTTTTGTTCGAAATACATTATTATTGATTGATTGATTGATTTTTGGCATAAAATGGTTTGTTACGTTGGCTGATTAAAAAAAAAACTGTTTTATAATTAAATTCCAATAATCTAACCTCACTTTTTCTCTTTTCCTTATGTTTTAAGAAACTAAACAAAGCCAAAAGGATACATCTATATTTATTTTAAATGCTAGAGTATGCAAAAGGGAAATTTTGAGTTTACTTCTTTACATATTTTCCATTATTACGAAAGAAAAAGGATCTGAGTGAGGTTAGTTTTTTGGAATTTAATTACAAATCAGAGTATCACGCGGACCGTCCGTGCGGATTGCTCCGCACCGGACGAATATGTATTAAGTTCAGGGAGCGTTTTAAGGATGACTCACGTTAGACCGGGCCGTGTCCGGGCCGGAGCTTCCGGCGCTTCGTTTTCTATGGAAAGCATCACGTGATCACCTGTCATGTCATAGAAAAGTAAGCGCCGGAAGCTCCGGCCCGGACACGGCCCGGTCTAACGTGAGTCATCCTTTAGAGTGATCCGCGCGGACTGTTTTCTCATACAATTTGGCGGTGCGGAAAGATCTGCACGGACGGTCCGCGTAACACTAAAATCAGCCTTATTAGCGTAGTGTGATGTTGGAATTTCGTATTAATAGTAGACGGACTTGCCTTAAACCTTTACAACTGTGAATTCCTATCCTATAGAAGGTAGCTTTTGAGTCGCTTACATATTATATTGTGGGCATTAAAACTTAAAAGTAACATTTAAAGTAGAGGAGAGTGGGGTCGAATGGATCACTATTTGTAAGTGCTGTGTCGCCATTGCCACTTTTAATTGTATAGTGTTAAAGTTGTCAAAGCCTAGAGCTTAAGTAGTAAGAACACCCTGTCTATATTTTAAACCTAATGACAAAAATGGCTGTAAGGATGCTTAGAATTAAGATACGATAGTTTAAAAAAGTGCAGTAAGATCGACTGTTAACATGAGCAATTTTTCATTGATCCACTCTTTCCCATTGAGATTGAGATATTTATTAATAAAATTGACTTGGACGCTAACACTTAAAGAAGAAAACAAGCTCCTGGTGGCAGAAAGGAGAATACTTAGAAAAATCCTGGGTCCTATGAGAAGGGAAGATGCCAGTTTTAGACTCCGAAAAAACGTCGAGATTGGCTGCACCCAACATTATAGGCGAGACAAAAGCTCACCGTCTCCGCTGGTTCGGCCACGTTTTGAGAATGGAGGAGGATCGCGGCGTTAAAAGGGCGTACTTGGGACGCCAGGTGGGGCGGAGGCCGGTCGGACGTCCCAGGTATCGCTGGGGCGATGCTGTTGGAGTAGATTTGAGCGCTCTCTATGCCGATAACTGGCGGGAGATGGCACAGGATCAAGGCGACTGGCGTATACTCGTGTCGGAGGCCAAGACTCATTTTGGGTCGCTGCGCCATTAAGTAAGTACGTGATTTGAACGTTTATAAATAATTTTACACGTCACGCAGCATAATATGTACATAATTATCACTAGATTAAATTGTTAGTTACGAGTACAATTTATTGGGTAAGGTTAGATTTGAATTCAAATAGTTTTATTATTTTTTAAATATTAAGTTATAATTATTGTAGTTACTAAAAAAAACTCTCAAAATGTATAATTTGGAGTAAGGGTAAGTTTAAAAATAAAATACAATTTCTCATACATTAAAGAATATTTACTTTAAAAAAATATATATATAATATTTATAGTACAGTCGAAGGGAAAAATATCGATCCAGACAAATGGCTCAAAAATATGTGAACACGACTTTATTGTCTAAGGTATAAGAGCGTACACATATTTTTGAAAGTGGGAATGTATATATATTTATGCCCTATACAAGCCATATAGAAAACTATTTTTTATTAATTAAAAAAATACAGCTACCAGTGGTCACCAGTGAGATTTTTATTCCGAAGCTAGGATTAGTTTAGTACACGAAGGGATAACGTCGTGTACACGAAGCTCTTACCTGCATAAACGTAATACGAGCAAAGTTATTGCAAAAGATCTACGGTGGCCCATGATCCATAGTACCCCACTCTCCCCTACAGGTAAAGCAATTCATTCTACACCATTATACTCAATTTAAATTAATGTAAATGTATTGCAACTGTGTTGTAACTGTATTTAAAACGTCGTTTACTCCAGTTGAGCAAACAAAATAATGATCATTAAAATAATCATCTGTAGTTGTATCATTAAGGTCGGCAACATCATCATTAATTAAAACTTAAGCTAAACTATCATTAAGTCAGTTGACAAATTGAAATAATTCTGTAAATAGGTAGTCAGGTAGATAAGAGTTACGTAAGTCGTTAAAATATAAAAATGTTAATAAATTACTACTACAGTGAAACGAATCAAGTACAGTCGCCATCAGATATATCGGAGCGGCCGAGGTGTTCACAATATCTGAACACGCACTCTAACGCCTTGACAATAGAGGCGTGTTCAGATATTTGTGAGAGCCTCGGCCGCTCCGATATATCTGATGGCGACTGTACAATGACTAAAACAAGTGTCTAAACCATGAAAATTATTTAATGTTAGTATGTCTTACAACAGTTTAAATTCGACTACAGTGGAACCTCGATAACTCAAACCTCGATAAGGCGAAAACTTTAACATTGAACAGAAAAATAATTGCTATTCCCTTCCCTTGAAGGCCCGCCGCGCCGCGCCGCTTCGCTACGCGTTCGCAAGTTGTTACCGATATAAGTAAGAATGTATGTATATCGTCGCCTATTAGTACCCATAGTGTAAGTTTTGTTGAATTTAGGGCTAATTTGATCTATGTCATCTATGTAAGATTGTCTTCAAATATTTTTTTATTTATTTATTAGTATCTATAATTTACAAATGTGCCTGTAAAATTTGTATGGCGGACAAATCTGTCAATATAATGGCAGTTATGGCATCTATTTCACTTTAGAATTACTTAATGATTTAAGCAAATAAATAGGTAAATAATGTTTTTCGGAGCTGTTGATCTAAAAATAGGTTTCCACGTTCACCGACAAGTGAATGTGATTGACCGAAATTATTTCAGTGTGACAAGGTTCCACCGCTGCCTCGTGGATTCCGCGACCCCTAAAATCAGGTCCTCTACTCCCCTACTTGTTGGGTCCATTTTTAGGGTTCCGTACCCAGAGGGTAAAAACGGGACCCTATTACTAAGACTCCACTGTCCGTCTGTCTGTCTGTCTGTCTGTCCGTCTGTCCGTCTGTCCGTCTGTCTGTCACCAGCAGGCTGTATCTCATGAACCGTGATAGCTAGACAGTTGAAGTTTTCACAGATTATGTATTTCTGTTGCTGCTATAACAACAAATACTAAAAACAGAATAAAATAAATATTTACGCCTTACTTCTAGAGAAGATCCAAAAGGCATTCCTAAGATTCCTATTTAAAAAAAGATTTGGTTATTATCCATTTATTTATCCAACGAAATATTTACTTGGATGCCTCGGATATAATTCCCTAGAGGTAAGGCGCAACAATAAACTGCTGACCACCGCTTGTCGCATACTGCGTGGTGAGTCCGACTGCCCGGAGCTGCTTGTGGCTCGAGTTTTACGGCTGTATGTCCCGGACTTGCCAAAAATCCCTTTGAGACCGCGAGCGCGAGCGGCGCGCGCGGTGTCGCATAGGAATTCGCCGCTCTATCGTGCGCTGACGCTGCTCAATGCGCTCCTGACATCGGCACCTGAATGTGACTTGTTTGCTTGGAGATGGGCGACTGTGTGCCGTGAATGTTTAAAGTTCTGCGAGTTGATGGATGACAGGCTATCCAGCACTTATGTTTAATGTCACTTACATTAATTGTCTCTTATATATAGTTTATGTGTTTGTATACTGTGTAATCTGCAATGTTTAATTTCTCGGTGTATTGGCTTGTCTGTAATGCCGGGTAAATATATTGTTAATAATAAATAAATAAAAAATAAAAAAATTAAGTGGGGCTCCCATACAACAAACCTGTTTTTTTTTGCCGTTTATTGCGTAATGGTAAGGAACCCTTCGTGCGTGAGTGCGACTCGCACTTGGCCGGTTTTTTTACGAACACCTTTGCCAGCAGCGCTATTTGAAATTATAATTCAGTTTCGGCTGTTCCAGAATCGAGGATGGTTATTCGTCTCTGTTATCAATTTACCAACTTAAAAAGCACATCTTTAAAACAGATATGTGCCATATTTTTTACGATATAAGGGTGGTATATCGATGGCTTTTGGTTTACAAACGGTAAAGATATGCGTGTAATATCGTTGTCCCGATTTGTACGTTAAAATGAGCATTTCTTTAGAATCGAATTCATGACGAAGAAACAGTATTGGCAGGTGGATCCCGCATAATAGGTACACTTTTTAAAGCATCAATCGTTATTGGGTGTGGATGGAGGTAGATTTGACTATTTTATGATAGTTCGTGATATAACGAACGGTGATCTAATAGATCGCGGGCCAGGAACAGATTTATGTATGATGAACCCTCGTGAACGTCAGCTGCCGCTCCGTTGGTGGGTTGAATGGTAGCAAATAAAGTCTATAAAAAAAATTATTCATCGCCTCCCACTTGATACTTTGTCAGATGATAGTTTAGATGCTATTGTGAATAAACAAAATCGTCAGCCGATTGTATCGCTGTGGAAAGACCGTCAGCTGGTCACATGAACATGTAAAAAAGGAAAATTATTTTCAGTCATCGGCGTCATCGCCTCCCGTTTGATACTTTGTCAGATGTTAGTTTAGATGATATTGTTAATAAAACAAATTGTCAGCCGGTTGGTTGTATCGCGGTGGAAAGACCGTGTTACGCGTTTCGGTGGCTGCCACCCCTCAACCCACCAACGGAGCGGCAGCTGACGTTCACGAGGATTCATCATACATAGCCGTTAACCGCTATACGAGTTTTCGCCCGGGAGGCGATGACTGACGAAATTTGCGACTGGCTCGCGGTCTATAACATTTTACAAACAACAATTGAGAAACACTCATTTTACAAACAACAATTGAGAAACACTCATTTTACAAACAACAATTGAGAAACACTCATTTTACAAACAACGTTTGACAAAGTTATGAATTATGATACGTATTTTCATAAAACATTTCGTAGCCTATATGTTTATTTGACAAAAAAATAAGTAGTTAAATATTAATCGGAAAACAGTTTATTTATTATTTAATTTTTAACAAGCAGAAACGTCTGCGATCGATGCTATTAAGCTTAGAATAAATTTAAAAGTGGAAAAATTACTGCCTTGGGTGAGACTTGAATCCAGAAGCCGTGAGTTCAAGTCTCACCCAAGGCAGTAATTTTTCCACTTTTAAATTTATTTATTATTTGTTTAAACACCGAATGCCAAAAATGTTTATTTTAACATTAAAAAAAATACAATAATATTTATTGCCAGAAAACATTGTTAACAAATTTTTTACAGTGACTGACACTAGGCTGAGCCTGTCCTGCCGAGTCCCTTACAATGATTTACAGAAAGCAAGACGCATGCAATTTTAACGCATTGTTTGGTAAAAACTTTGTGGAACGATTACCTACTTAGTTAGGTTAGGTTAGAACTGCGCCCCTCGCAAAAACGAACTACTACAAGGAAACTGGGTTTGGTTAGGTTAGAATTGCGACCATCACAACAACGAACGAACTAGTACCAGAAAAGTAGATTAGATTAGGTTTGGTTAGAGCTGCAGCAACGACCCTCACAAAAACTAACTGCTTCTAGGAAAGTGGTTTAAGTTAGGTTAGAACTGCGACCTTCATGAAAACGAACTGCTTCTAGAAAAGCGGGTGAGGTTCGATTAAAATGCGACACTCACAAAAACTACAGTTGCTACTAGAATAGTAGGTTAGGTTAGATCTCACATACGGACTGCTTCAAGAAAAGTGTTTGTTAGGTTAAACCTGCGACACTGACAAAAACTAATCGTTACTATAAAAGTAGATTAGGTTAGGACTGCAAACATTTATATGAATTACATGTTAACAATTTTTGTTTTGTACAATAGTGATTTACTACTACTACTACTAACATCGCAGATAAGATACGATCGAACTGATCCCAGAACAAGAGTGCAGATTGATTTTTCTTCGGTATTTTGTAACATTGTATATGATCAAACATATTATTCGCACCATGCGCGTTTGCCGGTATGTCTGTCTGCGATGTCACGATCTGTTCAAAAACGTCGAATTTGGCCCTAACGCCGCCGTTGACATGATATATGTAAGAGGTGACCGGAAAGAAGATGGCGGAATGACGCAAATTTGTGTTGAAGTGCGGTGATGTATTTTGATATTGTTCTCAAACAGATTCAATAAATTTGACATTACTTTACCTATTTTATTATTGTTTTTACCAAAAGAAATTTCGAAGTTTTTATGTTTAATCAAAGAGAATTTAGAATAGAGGCGTATTGTCAAAGTAAATTTTGTATTTACAGTAAATTTACTGCCATCTTTCGACACAGGATTAAAACTTTTAGAACGCCATTTCATCCTTGTTATTCCTTTGATATTCATATGCATATTCCTTTATTGATAAAATTACACATTTTACATGTCATAAATATTAATAAGTAAGTATATGTCAGTTTAATTACAATTCATTTAAAATAACTATTATCAATTGAAGTAAAATAAAATAAAACAATAAATAACACGTAATAATAGGTAGACAAATATGTGTTTTTGTTAAATATCGAAAGGTGTCGCCATCTACACGAGTATAGGCCAAAGGTATGGCGTCATCTTTTCGAGCGATGGCGCCATACCTTTGGCCTATACTGAATGTGTGTATACATTTCTTGTGTTTTAAATAGTTTTCGATTTTCCCGTAAGCTACCTCAAGTAAGATACTCTGTATAATACCCTAAGTAAGCTGTTAAACTTAAGGGGCCCACTGACTATCAGTCCGCCAAACGATATCGGCCTGTCAGTAGTTCGGAGCTGTCAAATTTTTGTTCTAACTGACAGGCCGATATCGTACGGTGGAGTGATAGTCAGTGGGTCCCTTTAGAATATTGATAACATATTAATACAGATTATATAAGAACACACACACTGAAATACGTGACAAGACTGAACATTATTACATTGCTACAATACATAAAATATAGTCACTATAGTCAGTACGTAGACTGCTTTGTTTTGCTTGCTTCGTATGGCAAAAATCATACATAGCTCTTTCATTTTATGAATACTTCCTATTAACCAATCGTAGAACAGTCCAATTGTAGGGATTTAGTTCTATCTTGATTTAACTTTTACACAATGTTAAATAAGTTAACTTTTGTAAATTTTCAAATTCAAATAATTTATTTCATGTAAATTTGACACATACATTTTGTTAGTAAAAGAAATCAGTTTCCAAAGGGTTAGTAACTAACCCTAAAATTATACCTAAACCTAAACACTTAACCTACAAGTTACCACTGTATGGAGCCCATAGGGGAATGTAGTCCCGCACAGTGTAGCATTAGCGGACAATCAGGCTTATCCGCTATCAATCTTAAGATGATGTTGGGACTGTCCCGCATCTTTGCAATTCTATCTTGATTTAGCTTTTGCACAATGTTAAGTTAACTTTTGTAAAATTTGTAAGTATGTATATGTATCTATAAAACATTATAGATTTAGATTTAGATTTAGATATTTATTCTCATAATATAAAATTACAATATAAATTATCTTAGACTAATCTACACGAATTTATATTATGGTCGTCAGTACATACAATTTACATTATTTGATAAATTCAAAAATACAATTTTATTACATAAGTAAGTATGTCCAACTAGGGAACAAATCAAATTATTTTTATGAAATATATTGATTTGTATTTTTAAGGCGCCTTTCAAAGATTGCATTGATTGATATCTATATCCGTTTATAATTGTAAGTATGTATCTATAAAACAACGCTGTGAACGATTTTTACCAAGGCAATAATAAAATTGATTCACGGTACTTACGTTGTGATAACATCGGACGCACAGTGACTATTCCGCTATAAGATAGGAATAGGCGTCTTTTTCAAGTCAGCGTACTGTTAACAATAATTGTGCTGCAAAAACGATGTGTTACACTGTCACGGCTAAGGGCGAGGAACTGGGACAATGTCGGATGCACTGTGCGTGACTATTCCGCTGTTAAATGACCTATGCATTTGTGGTTTTGAGGATAATGGCTATGAAATCCGTAGGTTTGCGGTCAAAAATACTTAAAGGATTTGTTTGATTTGATTGAAACTGACTGGTTTTATGACGCACATCTTTTATTAGTGTTCCGACCCAAAGGGTAACCCTATGACTAAGGCTCCGCTGTCCGTCTGTCTGTCTGTCTGTCCGTGTGTCTGTCACCAGGCTGTATCTCATGAACCGTGATAACTAGACAGTTGAAGTTTCTGTTTTTAGTATTCGTGTTCATAGCGGCAACAGAAATACATCATCTGTGAAAATTTCAACTGTCTAGCCATCACGGTTTGTGAGATACAGCCTGGTGACACACGGACAGACAGAAGACAGACAGCGGAGTCTTAGTAATAGGGTCCCGTTTTTAGTTACCCTTTGGGTACGGAACCCTAAAAACCAAACGACTAGTAAAGTAGCACCATTATTTATTGCTACATACCACTTTGACAGTGACATACACATTAAGGATAATTTGTATGGTTAGATAATGATCTACCCATACATTAACCTTCGTTTGAGGAAAGTATTAAAAATAAATACGGAAACTACTAACCTTTACAGGTAAAATGCATTATGTACCTGTAATCTAGGTGTACTTAAGACTCATCTCTCCTAGCCGATTTCGGCCACAGCGACTGCATTTCACCGCTGAGAGCGTCGCTGGTGCGCTCTTACGGCTAGGCCACGACATCGCGCGGCGGCCATAGGTTGGAGCGAGACACAGCGATCGGACCTTTCGTTCCCACTTATGCCCGCCGCTTGCCGCTGCCGCCGCCGCGCGATGTCGTAGCCGGGCCGTTAGGTGACTGACATAGCCAATTTTTGCAGCGAATGTGCGACCACACTTCATCACACTCGCTGCAGGTCAGCACTCCTCCGACATAATTGTATGGCCACAGGTGGTCTGGCCTTTAGCTCGTCGCGCTTAGCGTCGAGTTTTGTGCTGTGCTGTTCTGTGCAGGAACCGGACAACCCTTTCCGCGATAAAACCCTTTCAATGGGCGACACTTAAACACGGCTAACACATTGAAAGACTTTCCCTTTTGAACTGCAAGCCCATTCATACCCCTACCTTTGACATACCCTTACCGAAAAGCTAACCAAAAATAAGGCTAGCCCTTAATAAGGGTTACCCTTATCTTTAAGCGCTTTTTATAAAGGTTTCCCTTTGCGTGAAAGAGACAGGATAAGTATATATCTACGGTAGTGTATGAAAAGGAAAGAAAATACGTGCCTAGTCAAAGAACGCCGCCGTCGCCGCTGATGATCGCTCGGATTCGAAGTAATGTGTGCTTTATGAACAAGGTAGACGACTTAAATTAGCACGCTTATATGCTAAAAGGGAAGCCCTTTATAAGGCTAACCCTTATAAGCAATATGCAAGGTGTTGGTGAGCGGATGATAAGGGTTTTGTATGGGTATTTGGGCTACCGATTACTCAAATGTGGTAGCTTTATATAAGGGTTTTTAAAAGCAAAACAAAGGGTTTCGTCTGGCAAAGGGTATGGTGAGTTAAGCCTTATGCAATACCCTTATAAAACCCCGATAAGGAATAGAGGGCCGGTCCCTGGTTCTGTGTGCGTGTGACTTAAAAGAAGATTAAAGGTCGTTTGGTTTAGACCTTCATAATGACCTTTGTTTTCGATATCGCGAATACGAATGCTATTTTTGGAGGTGTTTCGTTTTACCGGGTTAGATAAGGTTGAGTCATCAAGGTTCAGGAGCGTTTTTTACAAAAAATAAGTGTGAAGAGGCCTTTTCAATAATAAAGTAACTGTACACAGTCATATGAAATCTTGATACTGAAGCTATATCATAAATATTTTTATTTAAATGCGCGTAACATTAGATAACACCTACACCTACTATACATAAATAGCAGGTAAGCATCAAAAATAACGAATCAGTCTATGCTTCAAAACTATCTACCCACCATTCTCTTAGTGTATGTCTATGTATAGAACAATTAAACTGTTGCAAATAGTTTTGAACGGAAAGTATCAATTTGGAAAAGTACCTACTTTTTCTCAGACATTCTCGGAAATGGTCGCATTTTATTATCGTAAATCGAAAACGCAAAAATTGCCTAACTAGTTTTACAGTACATATGGTGCTACTTTCTCGCACTAGTGCGTAAAAGAGCACTTTTCGTGCATATGTCGAAAGTTTAAAGGATCTGAATCCGAAATAAAATTATTTTAAGCCTTTAAGGCCAAGTGAGAGTCGGACTCGCGCACCGAGGGTTCCGCACTTTTTAGTATTTGTTTTTATAGCCGCAACAGAAATACATCATCTGTGAAAATTTCAAGTGTTTAGCTATTTGTTCACGCGATACAGCCTGGTGACAGACGGACAGACGGACAGCGGAGTCTTAGTAATAGGGTCCCCTTGGGTACGGAACCCGAAAAATGATGTATAACAACAGTAAAAGGACCTCAACGAAAGCACGTGTTAGACACAAGGCCACACGTGGACGAACGACGTGGTTACTGGAATGCTACTGTCTAAGTGTCTATACAAGGCTTAACATTATACAAACAAGCTAAAACACCGTAAGTGAAGCTCAAACTTAGTTCAAACATGAATTTTATTACGTGGGCACAAGGTCTATAATTGAATGAGTTTTCAAATGAACATAAGCTGGCTTTTGTTTAATTTCTTCTTATCAAAATGATCATAATGTAGGGCAAGTTTAATTGTGTATCAGATTACTAAGTACTTACATATTACAGGGAGGTCTCAGATGTTCTAGATGTAATGGGTTCGATAATTAGTATTCGAGCCTCAGTAACCTAGTCACCCAGTCGTATCCAGCCTACATTGTAATTTAAGACTTAGGTACGGCCCAATTCGAACAATGCTTTGTCACGTTACTCCCTCCTCCACGTATATTGGAGGAGTGAGTAACGGAGCTGGGAGTGAGGAGGTAGAAAGGAAAGATAGATATAACAGGGGTAGGTTCTTTATTTAACGGCTATTGTCTAAATATGACACGCTACAGATGGTTTAAATTACAAAAAGAATAAAATAAAGTTTATAGTCGCGCTAATAGCACGTGCAAGGCAGGAGCACGCACACGGATAGGCGCGCTGATAGCACGCGCAAGGTGAGGCGCGCTGGTAGCACGCGCACAGTAAGGCGCGCAGATAGCACGCGCAAAGGTAAGGCGCGCAGATAGCACGCGCAAGGTGAGGCGCGCTGGTAGCACGCGCACAGTAAGGCGCGCAGATAGCACGCGCAAGAGTAAGGCACGCAGATAGCACGCGCAAAGGTAAGGCGCGCAGATAGCACGCGCAAAGGTGAGGCGTGCTGGCAGCACGCGCACAGTAAGGCGCGCTGGTAGCACGCGCACGGTAAGGCTCGCTGGGTAAGGCGCGCTGATAGCGCGCGCACGGTAAGGCGCGCTGGGTAAGGCGCGCTGATAAGCACGCTCTTCAAAGAGGCGAGGCGCAGTGACAACACGCGCCTGTTGAGGCGAGGCGCGCCGATAGCGGGCGAGGCGCGGTGACAGCACGCGCCTGTTGAGGCGAGGCGCGCCGATAGCGCGCGCCTAGGAGACGAGGCGCTCCGCTAGAGCAACTGCAAAGCACCACCGGACTTGGGTGCGTGCAGAGAGCGCCAGACTTCGCCAGGAACACAGGTAACCTTTTAATGAGCGCGATCGAGGGTTTCTTGATGGTGCGGGGCCTGGCTTGGCCCCGCACGGACCCTTACAACTGATGTTCCTTTGTTGGGAACTAGAAGCAAACTGAATTCAGATGTCCGCTGGGCCGCTTATATAGCTAGCGATAACATTTTCTAGAATTATTGTTTACCTTATTATTAATTTTGAAAATATTTGAAAATATTTGTTCACCAGTAACAATTTTTAGATAAAATTTAGAACAAACTACTTGAAAACTATACGACCTAAACTTCATGCTAAAGAATTTTGAGTAAATTATTAGTTTGACGGATAATGTCAAAACAAAGAAACAAATATGTCAATGGAAAATTTATAGTGAATTTTAGGTCGATTAGCTTCGAAATTATTATAAAAACATGAAGTGATTAGAAAAACAGCAAGGTAAGTAACCGGACGGGTCAGGGCCGTATTAGGGTAGAAGGAGTTTAGGGAGAATTTAGAAATGATAGCCAGAAAGTAAAACATTTTAAATCAAAAGTTTCAGGGAGTAATTTGGAAGACGAGAATCAGACAGAAAGAGAACGCAAAAGCGTTAAGGAATTATAGCCGATTGGAGAATCCGGAGGATCAGCCCGTGGGAGTAAAGACTGGGAGTAAGGACCCAGGTATGAGATGCTACATTACCCCAAAAACCACGGAAAAAAAAACTTTGTCGTAATCTTAAACGGAAAAGTTTTTTTTTTTGTGAAGAGTTAAGTTTAGGGGAAAGTAAAGGAAGTAAGTAGTTAAGTAAGTAAGTAAGTAGGTAAGTAAGTAGGTAGGTAAGTAGGTAGGTAAGTCAGTAAGTCAGAAGAAAGAGCAAGCTCGTTAATGGGGATGAATAAATGGAATGAGAGGATGAGTGATATAATGGAGAAGAAGATGAATAGATCGAGGAACTTCCCTGCACTCATACATCGCCTGTCATAATCACGCATTCATAAGTCTCTGGCAAAGGAAGGGGATGTGGTTCACGCTCTATGACGCACACTCCTAGGAAGTCCTCGCTATGACCTGAGGCTTCTTTATAGAAGGGAGTAGTCAGCCGCTCCACTGGAAAAGATAATAAGATAATAATGAACGACCTAAGGCTTATTTTAAGGGAGTAGTCAGCCGCTCCGCGAAGATAAGTTTATGTACAAGTTCTAGTCGGTTTAGAGCCGACGAGAATAGAGAGTAGGGGTAGAGCCTACTTCTAGGTTGTGGTAGGGGTAGACCTACCACAGTAGAGTAAAAAAGAAGAGTGTTTGACCATAAGGCTTATTTTTTTCTTCAGAGTTGGACTACCGCTCTGCAGGGTGAAGAAAAGAAAAAGAAGGGCACCTGGCTTATTAAGCCACCCGAGAATGAAGAAATATTTACAGATGACACAATCACACAAAATGAAAGAAATGGAAAATGACAGTTAATGAAGAATGAAAACGAGCTTGAAGAAGGAAAAAGGGGAGAAGGAGGACGGGCTGAGCTGCAGAGTAAAAGAAGTACAATTATTATAAAGTTAAAGACCTATAAAAAATACATCATTAGAAATAAAAGTGATAAAAAAATTAGCTATCTAGTCTGATTGCTATAATAATATAATCTAAAAAAAAAAACGTGCCATATTGACTAAGGAAATATAAAATTAAACAGAAAGAGGCCGAAAAGTTATTTAAGATTTAAAGACACGGATTCTGTCTATAATTTAGAATTTAGTGGGTTAAGAAAGCCGGTAAATTTAAAAGTTGGGCGCCAAAACTGTCACGTTACTCCCTCCTCCACGTATATTGGAGGAGTGAGTAACGGAGCTGGGAGTGAGGAGGTAGAAAGGAAAGATAGATATAACAGGGGTAGGTTCTTTATTTAACGGCTATTGTCTAAATATGACACGCTACAGATGGTTTAAATTACAAAAAGAATAAAATAAAGTTTATAGTCGCGCTAATAGCACGTGCAAGGCAGGAGCACGCACACGGATAGGCGCGCTGATAGCACGCGCAAGGTGAGGCGCGCTGGTAGCACGCGCACAGTAAGGCGCGCAGATAGCACGCGCAAAGGTAAGGCGCGCAGATAGCACGCGCAAGGTGAGGCGCGCTGGTAGCACGCGCACAGTAAGGCGCGCAGATAGCACGCGCAAGAGTAAGGCACGCAGATAGCACGCGCAAAGGTAAGGCGCGCAGATAGCACGCGCAAAGGTGAGGCGTGCTGGCAGCACGCGCACAGTAAGGCGCGCTGGTAGCACGCGCACGGTAAGGCTCGCTGGGTAAGGCGCGCTGATAGCGCGCGCACGGTAAGGCGCGCTGGGTAAGGCGCGCTGATAAGCACGCTCTTCAAAGAGGCGAGGCGCAGTGACAACACGCGCCTGTTGAGGCGAGGCGCGCCGATAGCGGGCGAGGCGCGGTGACAGCACGCGCCTGTTGAGGCGAGGCGCGCCGATAGCGCGCGCCTAGGAGACGAGGCGCTCCGCTAGAGCAACTGCAAAGCACCACCGGACTTGGGTGCGTGCAGAGAGCGCCAGACTTCGCCAGGAACACAGGTAACCTTTTAATGAGCGCGATCGAGGGTTTCTTGATGGTGCGGGGCCTGGCTTGGCCCCGCACGGACCCTTACAACTGATGTTCCTTTGTTGGGAACTAGAAGCAAACTGAATTCAGATGTCCGCTGGGCCGCTTATATAGCTAGCGATAACATTTTCTAGAATTATTGTTTACCTTATTATTAATTTTGAAAATATTTGAAAATATTTGTTCACCAGTAACAATTTTTAGATAAAATTTAGAACAAACTACTTGAAAACTATACGACCTAAACTTCATGCTAAAGAATTTTGAGTAAATTATTAGTTTGACGGATAATGTCAAAACAAAGAAACAAATATGTCAATGGAAAATTTATAGTGAATTTTAGGTCGATTAGCTTCGAAATTATTATAAAAACATGAAGTGATTAGAAAAACAGCAAGGTAAGTAACCGGACGGGTCAGGGCCGTATTAGGGTAGAAGGAGTTTAGGGAGAATTTAGAAATGATAGCCAGAAAGTAAAACATTTTAAATCAAAAGTTTCAGGGAGTAATTTGGAAGACGAGAATCAGACAGAAAGAGAACGCAAAAGCGTTAAGGAATTATAGCCGATTGGAGAATCCGGAGGATCAGCCCGTGGGAGTAAAGACTGGGAGTAAGGACCCAGGTATGAGATGCTACAGCTTATAAGATGCTTACACCGATACAATACCGATCTGCCATTCACAAAGGCCATGCCTGTTTGTTGGTCAAGTGCATCGTAAGTAGGGCAAGTGCACGATGCACTGACTTAGTATTCTGCATTTCAAAAAGGTTAGAAGTGCAGTACATACGCCCATGGAGCCAAAACTGCGACTTATTTCCTAAGTGTTAGACGCATTTTTAGATACAACTTTGGACACAAATAAAATATTTTTTTTTTTATATTTTTATTTGTGTGTTTTTTAATAATCATATATAAATTAGACTTAAACTGAAATAGATATTACAAAATAAAAAGTGACGAATCCCTCCAGTGGGTTACCGCCGTGGCGAGGTGGCCTAGGGGTTCATGGCGTTAATAGCCGCGACAGCTAAAGACGCCGGTTCGACGGCCTTCACCACTGGAGGGCTTCGTCTCTTTTTCTTTAATATATGACATCTATTACAGTTTATAATTTTGGACCCTGCTGAAAACTGTACATTTAACCAAAGATAGATATAACACCGTAATAGATGGATACAGTCTAAGGAAAAAACGTGCCTCGAAAATCACGAAAATTTGATTCTCGATCAGAGGGCGCCACTAGTTTTGGCCTACACTCGTATAGAGGGCGTTGACGGTTTCGTTTGTTATTTATAATTTTAACGCATATCAGTGAAAGAACATGGGTCAAAATCATAAAAATAATTAATGCAAATAAAAAAAATCATTTATCCATATTTAAATACGTTTTATCGTATTTTTATAAATATTTATTTTTAGTTTTAAAGTGTGTCGACAGATGGCAGTGAATTTACTGGGGTTACAAAATTTACTATGACAGTACCGCTTTAGTATAAGTTACTCTATGATTTAACAGACGCGTAGGAATAGTCTTCACTTATTGCAGCTTTCAGTTTTGAGCCTGGGACATCGGTTTCGGTAGCTCTTTCGGCACCTGGGGCCTAGCCAATATGATAAACAGTTGCTCCACACGTACACTGTTCTTATCTGGGATCAAATTTTTCTATACAAAACTTCAAAACCAGAAACACGTAAACTTCAAACGCCAGTCACATTCAAACTGGTTGAAAATAAATTTATCACGGGTTTCCATTGCATAGTAAAGTTGTTTATAAAAATAAAAATAAGACAAGTGGTAGAAATTGCTATATTTCTTATTTTAGACAAAAAATGTGAATTTGTTCACTGGGGAGTGTTCATTTACTGGAGGGTTTACGCTACATCGACAAACGTCAAATGAAAAGAAAAAGTGTATCGGGATGACGGATGCTACGAAACATCATGTAACAATTTCTAAGCGTCTTAATTATTTAAGCAATTGGCAAAAATATTATAGATGTCACTGGTGATCGTAGAGCTGGCAGCTTCCTCGCACAAAGAGTAAGCATTGCAATACAGCGAGGAAATGCTGCCAGCATCTACGGCACCATGCCGCGTGCCGCAGGGGATTAGTTTTTAGGTATTTATTTTAAGATTAGTTTTATTTATTTTTAGTTTTAGTTTTTTAAGTTTTATATGTATTTCTAATTGTTATTACATGAAAAACAATTACATAAATATAAATGTCAAATTACTATTTCTATACATTATTTAAGCTTCCATTGGGGTTTTCTACCAACGGTTGTCATCGTGGCTAGGTCCCCTAGCCTGTTTAAACAAGAAGTATTTCTTGTGTATTATACCTAACACCATGTCCTTAAGCCATGCATGCATGGCATTGCATAGGTTGGGTCTATTTATGTATCATGACACTTAGTTCCGCGAGGCGTTATCACGAGGTTGCGGCGAACCTGACAATGAATTTGTTTTAGTGATGCGGGTCGGTATCGATAGTTATTTATCGATATACCACGCAATTTAAGGCCTCTGATTAAGAACCTACATATATAATAGGACCTTTATGTAGTAGTGTGTTTATGAACTGTATCAGTTAACTTATTAGCTTGGACAAAAATGATGACAAGTATAAAAGTCATGTTCAATTCAAAGACATCATGAACAAATAAAAACTGATAGTCGGGCCTAAAGGGGGCCACTGACTATCAGTTCGCCGGACGATACAGGCCTGTCAGTTAGAACAAAAATTTGACAGTTCCGAACAACTGACAGGCCGATATCGTCCGGCGGACTGATAGTCAGTGGGCCCCTTAAAAAGTTTAATTGTGATCTCATATATGCATAGTTCGAATGTTTATGTTTAATAGTTTTTATTCACATCGAAAAGCTGATTTCGTTGTGACATTTATGTTCTGGCATGAATACAATATATATAATGACTCACGTTAGACCGGGCCGGGTCCGAGCCGGAGCTTCCGGCGCTTGCTTTTCTATGACAGATGACCGGTGATCACGTGATGCTTACCACAGAAAACGAAGCGCCGGGAGCTCCGGCCCGGACCCAGCCCGGTCTAACGTGAGTCATCCTTAACTGTATATTATCAATGTCATGTTCTAATGTATGACTTTATTGACATCTTATCTTAGTGTTATCAATACAAACATGCCTAATTTTTTATCAAGTGGTACTAGATATCATATTACCGCTGTGTTTATCACTCTGGTTGACGCGAGCACCTTTAGCAACGGCCGCTTTCGCCCACCATTTTATTATCTCGATAGAACTATCGATGTTTACTTTTCCGCGTCACTAGGATGAGATATAGGGGTCAGGCCTTCGAACAAGCAAAGGAGGGGCCTTTCAGTACAAATCACAGGACTTTAAATAATCATATGTATATAATTTAAATTTAGTTAGCGCACACGCTTTGCCACGCGCGTGCGCTGATTGTTTTATTTATTTTTATTTAGTTTTAGTTTATTTATATATTTATTTTAAGTGTTAGTTTTTGTTAGTGACAATGATTCGGTTAATAGTGTTTGCTATATTTGTACTGGATTTTGGAGAATGCTTTTTGAATTGTGAGTTTTATTTATAATTTTAGAAGCTTCAAATATTATGATAAAAAATATTTTGAATTATCATTATAATTTTCTTAAAAATATTATATAGAGAGCTATACAACAGATTTGTTTGTGTACACTATATCCTAAAAAACCAGTCAAGTGCGAGTCGGACTCGCGCACCGAGGGTACCGCACTTTTTAGTATTTGTTGTTATAGCGGCAACAGAAATACATCATCTGTGAAAATTTCAAGTGTTTAGCTATCACGGTTCATGAGATACAGCCTGGTGACAGACGGACAGACGGACAGCGGAGTCTTAGTAATAGGGTCCCGTTTTTACCCTTTGGGTACGGAACCCTAAAAAATATTGACTTCTCTTTGACTTGACGTTCTTTAACACACAATTACCTTAAATTAGATACTTACAAGTAAAACTAAATAATACATCACAAATAGAAACTGTTTAAGGACCCATAATGTGTGATAAAGACACCATTAGTTCACCCAACTTCTAAAAGTAATTTACAAAAACCTTTACCGATAACGTCTTTTTCTAATTGGTAAAAATCCAAAACAAAGTACTTTTTCATGTGGTCCTAACTTCCACAGTGGCCGACGTAGAGTGCGGGGTCGATACGGCCCGCCGTGGCCGTATCGTTGGGGGCACGGATAGTTTGCCCGCTGAATTCCCGTGGGCGGCCAGTCTTTGGAGGCAGGGGGCGCATCAGTGTGGCGCTACTGTGCTTAGCGACCGATGGTTGTTAACTGCTGGACATTGTGTATGCAGGTAAATAATAGTAGTCGTACCTATATTATTATAGTTTCTCATTTATTTGATAATAAGTGTTATAAAATAAATATTAAAACTAAAACTAACTACAATTATAATAACTAATGCTAAAAATTAAAAATATTATTGTATAGTCGGAAGCATGGATAGTTCACCAGCATGATCTAGTCTACTTTGTCTTGGACGCGACGCGTATGGCAGTAACCTTAAAGGGACCCATTGATTACCAGTCCGCCGGACGATATCGGCCTATCAGTTGTTCGGAACTGTCAAATTTTTGTTCCAGCTGACAGTCTGATGTCGTCCGGCGGACTGATAATCAGTGGGCCCCATAATATTTAACATGCAGAAATTAAGCTATCAAACGTCATCATCCCAAATATCGACTTCTTAGCTAATTATCAGAAGTGTATAAAAATATAAAACCCTTATACATAGATGCTTAGGAGCCTATCATAGGCCCTAATACAAAAAAAACTTGGCCTTTCTTGATTTCAGTGTATTTCACGAGTTCTACAAATCCAAACAGCTGACGGTAGTCGTCGGCTACACGGACATAACCAGCAACGAACACAATATGGCGCTCTCCAAGATACTACCGCATCCTGAATACAGGTAAGTATTGGTACAGACGCTTAAAGCAATAATAATGAAATCTATTGGAACAGGGGTTAAAATCAAAACTAAAAGAAAAAGAAAGAAAAGAAAAAAGAAGAAAAATAATATATTAAAAAATATAGAAAAAAAGAAGAAATCTAGGACTAATATTTAGTTGCCCAAGTAGTTGCTACCTAAACTAGTCTAGACAATTACTGATTTACTCCTAAAAATAAAATAATAGTGTGATTATTGTGCGATTATCCTATATGGTATTGCGCAAAATAAGGCCCATCGTTATTTTTACTTTTTATTTTAATTATTTTTTACATCAACTTGCAATTTTATCCACGGTACTAGCGAACATGGACGCAAAACTTTACCGATTCACACTTATAAAAGTATGAAATTTGAAAATAAATAGGCAAGCTTAAGAACAGGACCTTCTTTGGCGTAGGTACGTTATACCAAATTATAGTAAATAAATAAATAATAATAAAAAGTTATAGTTATTAAAAATGAGATAAGGCCATCATTAATTTATAACAAAAATTGACTCTTCTAGAGATTGCAAAATAACTAAGACCCATACAGAAGATTTTCATGCATGAGATCTGCATAAGTAACAATTAGTAGTGTGTCACAAGAGCAAAATGACATATTTACGGCGAGGGCGTACATTGATTCCAGAAAAGTGCCACTTTGATCCCTCTTTACATCGCTTGCAGGGAAGAAAAAGCGCTTTTCCGAATAGGTTATGTGAAAAATAATTTACCTAACTCTTTAATAAAGTGTTTCCAAGCCAATTCCTATTCTATAACCTCCTTCCTTTTAATACATTCCTTCGTTCTTCTTGCACCATTTTTAAATGTCTCTCTTTGGCCCGATGGTTGACTGGTAGAGAATGGCATTAAGCCCGCCATTTGTACATTATTTATATGGTAATATATTTTTACTTTTTTATTGTGGGACGTACCACATTATTACAATCACACACACAGTCACAGTCGTCACAGTTGCAATGACTAAATTTCCGTTGATTGATGGATGGTCAGCTGGCACAATTGATAACGCATTGGAACGGCAATCCAAGGATGTGAGTTCGAGTCCCACGTTGACCAGTTGATGATCATCGTTGATTTTTTCATTGTAATTGACATCTGTGTACATATATACAATTTATAGATTATTTTTATGTTTTGTGCAATAAAGCTTAAATAACCTCGTCTACTTAATGGAACTCAAACAAACACCAAATTATTCTCGCTTTTGTACAATCATCATGCTGATATACTCGTAAATTTTGAGGAACTTTTGATTTTCAAGCTTGCCTAAGAAATGAAGGTAAGGGAATCACAAGATTAATTATGTTCTATAACAAATGGAAATTTGATTAATCGATTGCTTTGTAATACATCGGTATTCTGAAATTACGTGTGTATACTTATTGTTTGAGAATATGATCATTTTTTCTGGTCGAGGTAACTGCCAGCCCTCTGCCCACGTGAGGTATTTATATAAAAGGCGCTGGGAATTATTGACAAAATAAATAAAATATTGAATGTCCCACAAACTCAATCGAACGCTTCCATGCACTGCGCTGTTGTTAGACGGGATGTCTTTAATGGATTGATCTTTTGTCGCAGACAAAGAAAAGCCCCGCGAAGACATAGAACAATCATTTGGCAAATGTTTTAGTCATTTAATGCGATTTTTGCTTTGCCCTTTGACTTTGTGAAGGTTTAATTTTATATTTAATTTCCTAATGTTTTAGACTCGTATTTAATCAGGAGCCCGATTAACATTTAACTGTTTAATACAGGCTTGATCTTGTTTTGATTGGACCTTGAAGACCGCTCCGCTGATTGGTGTATACGGAATGAAGTAAAGTCGTGCGTGAGATGCGAGCAAATCACCAAGACGATTGTCAAAGTCGTATCAAAACCATATAATTTGTTAAATTAGAATCCATCTCCTGGATTACGTCGGGTGGGTGTCGCGACGGAATTAAACCATTAATGAATAATAAATTATTGATTATATAAAATACTGAAACAAAGCGCTTGAAAAATACTAAAGTACTTAAAATTAAGTCATAAGATTATTCCAAAAATATTAATTTAATTTCATTTATTAATGGCAAACTACATTTCATACAAACGTATTACACAAAAAAACCGGCCAAGTGCGAGTCGGACTCGTGTTCCAAGGGTTCCGTACATTACACAATTTAAACAATGTATTTTTTATGTGAAATGTCTTTAAAAAACCCATAGGGGTCGGATCAAAAACTAAGTAATTAAGTCCGACTCACGCTTGACAGCACATTTCTAATAGGTTTTCCGGTGATCTATAGGTAAAATCTATTTTGTGTATTTTTTTCAAAATTTTTGACCGAGTAGTTTCGGAGATAAAGAGGGGGGGGATGGTCATCTTTGCCTATTTTCTAGAATAACTTCTAAACGATTTATCTTAAAATTATAAAAAAATATATATTTGAGATTCTCATAATGAGCACTATCATTTCATATGTAACACGATATAGTTTGACAAAAATTATTTATTAATTTTCTCATTTACGCCCCAAAAGTGGCCCCCGTGGGTAAAATTAATTTGTTTACGTTACTTATCCATCTTTGGGTCACAAACTTACATATGTGTACCAAATTTCAACTTAATTGGTCCAGTAGTTTCGGAGAAAATAGGCTGTGACAGACGGACAGACAGACAGACGCACGAGTGATCCTATAAGGGTTCCGTTTTTTTTCCTTTTGAGGTACGGAACCCTAAAAAGTATACCTATTTAAAACAAAAAGTATATAGTTTACCACGAAATGGTCCCGCCTCAGGGGTGAAAGGGTCGGCTCCCCAGGTCCATCTATTATATTCTATACTTCTTCCTGTTCTTAGTAACTAGGGCAAGTTATATATCATTTTTTGGGCAAGTTATAAAATTAAAAAGAAAAAAATAATTAAGTTAAAATTTAGGGTCGAGGAATTCATTTTTCAAATAATTATTATACCTACTTTTAAATACAAAAAAAATGATTTGACGGTGATCATGTTATGATTTCTATAGAAAACGAAGTGTCGGACGCTTCAGTCCGGACCCGGACCGTTCTAGTGTAAGTCATCATTAATTGCGATTTCAATAAGAGAACTACCAATGAAATTTATTAACACCATTGAGATTTTCTTCGCGCTAAAATCGTAAACAATCCGTTTTAAGTATCTGTTTTAGATCCGTGCCTGAATCTAACACTATAAATGTATGGCCCACCTTTGTAACTTTTCAGATGCAACGGCAAATCCAACGACGTAGCTCTCCTTAAAACAATCCAGCAGCTTCAATGGTCCAGTGACTTAAGGCCCGCCTGCCTTCCACAGCCGGAGGCCCAGGACTTCAGCGGTGCCATAGCTACCGTTGCTGGTTGGGGATTCACTAATGAAGATAGAGGGAAAGGTAAATATTACGGCAGTTACAGTGGTTCAAAAAAATAAGGCCCACCTGACTTCTACAGCCGGAGGCTGTGGACTTCAGCGGTGCTGTTACTACGGTTGTTGGTTTGGGGTTCACAAACGAAGAAAGACGGAAAGGTAAATATAACAACAGTTACAGTAGTTCAGAAAAATAAGGCCCACCTGCTTTCTACAGCCGGAGGCTGCGGACTTCAGTGGTGTTGTTGCTACGGTTGTTGGGTTGGGGTTCACTAACGAAGATAGACGGAAAGGAAAATATAACAACAGTTACAGTCGTTCAGAACACACCTCTATCTTGATAACTTTTTTTAATTATCAAAAAACTTACAAATCTTGAAATTCTTATGAGATTACACTAAAACACTCGTTTTCAAATAAGATAAAAATTGTTGCAATTGGTTCACATGATAAAGAATTATCCCTGAAAACATAACATACCTACAGGTCGCGCAAATTAGTTAACCAATTTGCCGATAGATGGCGCTGTACACAATTATTCTTAAGGGGCCCACTGACTATCAGTCCGCCGGACGATATCGGCCCGTCAGTTAGAACAAATATTTGACAGTTCCGAACAACTGACAGGCCGATATCGTCCAGCAGACTGATAGTCAGTGGGCCCCTTTAGTATACTTCTGGTAAATAGACTGAGAGAGACTAATTTTAAGTGGCAATCTAAAAATATATTTCTGGAACAAATTGGCGAACGGTATAAAATTAAGTCTAGATATTTTTCTTTAGTAAAGACCCAGGATCAAAGAAAAGTCTTACTAAAGGGGATACGTTCGCCTTTGTACACATTTACTGTATTCTCTCTGTGTTATGTACTTGTTTTGTGCAATAAAGTGTTTACTACTACTACTACTACCTTCTGTTCAAATAATCACTCACAATGACTTTTTGAATAATTACATAAACATTATGTCTTCTTCTTCTTCTTTCCCCTAGACCGGTAGTCCCATTTACTTGGGGTCGGCCCTCCTCGTCCGCATCCTCCACTGAGCACGATTGCGTGCGGCGTTTGTATCAATTTAAGCTTCTTTAAGGTCTCTTTCGACCGTCGTCAGCCAAGTGGCGGGTGGTCTTCCATGGCCGCGTGGCTGGGTTATAGGCAGGTTCAAGGCCAGTTTTACTGGATGGTCTTCTTCGCGTCTTTGGACGTGAACGTGCGTGCGAGACGTGTACATAAACATTATGTAACATAACAAAACGTTGCTCTTTTCAGGCTCACGACCAAACATCCTCCAAAAAACCGACGTCATAGTGGTCACCAACGAGGAATGCAACCAATGGTACCAGAGCCAAGGAAAGAAAGTCAACGTCATCGCCAGTCAGATGTGCGCGGGCTATGAGGACGGAGGCCGGGATTCTTGCTGGGTAAATACATTTATAAGAGTTATAATCCATACTTATCCATCCATACTAATATTATAAATGCGAAAGTCTGTCTGTCTTTCTGTCTGTGTGTTCCTTCTTCACGCTTAAACCGCTGAATCGATTTAGATAAAATTTGGCATAGAGATAGGTTGAGTCCCTGAGAAGGACATAGGATAGTTTTTATCCCGAAAATCATCCCTTAAGAAAGTAAAAAGCGGGGTGGAATTGAGATAATTAACGAAGTGCCTGCTAATTTGTGTGCATAATATGCTCAAATTTAGATTGCTATGAAATTTTTTCCAGGCGCTATTCTTACTCTAGCTGCGGTTACTAAGTCCACGCAGACGAAGTCGCGGGCTAAAGCTAGTACTTAACTAAATGCGAAAGTCTGTCTGTCTGTCTGTGTATGTGACCTCTTCACGCTTAAACCACTTAACCGATTTAGTTGAAATTTGGCATAAATATAGTTTGAGACCCGGAGAAGGATATAGGATAGTTTTTTTATCCCGAAAATCATCCCTAAAGTCCTCTTTAGGGATGATTTTCGAGATAAAAAAACTTGACAAAGCGGGTCAAAAGCGGGGTGCAAATGAGATAATTTGTGTAAGCAATTAAGCAAATCCTCAAATTCAATCATTGCCATTAGACTTTATCCAGGCGCTATTCTTACTCTAGCTGCGGTTACTAAGTCCACGCAGATGAAGTCGCGGGCAAAAGCTAGTATGTCTATAATTAGAATATAACGACTCCAATTCACTTGTGATTCAATCTTTCCCCACTGCTCATTGGGCTAGCTTGGGAACATTATTAAATTTAAAACTTTTTTGCAATCAGAGAAGACATGCCTTATTAAGTTCATTACCAGTAATGATGATCTAAACTCAAGTCAACGGCTTGTATCGATTGCCTTGTTTTTTCCTAGTTCCATTTTTTGTGTCACCACTAACATACTGTTATTCCCAGCCAAAACTTCTTATCTAGCAGTAGAACTTATTTAAAACTAGCTTTTGCCCGCAACTTCGTCTGCGTGAAATTAGTAATTTGGGTACCTTAATTCTTAAACAAATCTCCTTTTTAAACCATCCTTTTTTCACCCCCAAATTGGTCCACACTATACATTTCTACCCCATTTTTTACACCCATGAGGGATAATTTCGGGGATAAAAGTTATTCTATATCCTTTCCCACAGCTCAAACTATCCCCATACCAAGTTTCATCTAAATCGGTTCAGCGGTTATTGATTCCCCATACAAATTTCCATCCCCCTTTTCACCCCCTTGAGGGGTGAGTTCTGGGATAAAAAGTATCCTATGTCCTTCCCCGGGACTCAAACTATCTGTATACCAAATTTCAACTAAATTGGTTCAGCGGTTTAAGCGTGAAGAGGTAACAGACAGACAGACAGACTTTCGTATTTATAATATTAGTATGGATAGTGGTGGTGATGAATGACGTGACTTTTTTCTGTTTAAAATATCTGTTTTTCCGGTTTCTTAAAAATATATTTATTAACGTCATGTTTCTACAGGCGGACAGTGGCGGCCCACTAATGATCAAAGACCAAACCCATGCCATGGTAGTAGGCGTGGTCTCAACCGGCAGTGGCTGCGCGCGCGCCAAGATGCCCGGGATCTACACCAGGGTATCGAGATACACTGACTGGATCGTCAGCAGCATCGATAGTGATAAAGGAAGGAGTGGGTTTAGCTGGTTCAGAAATTTAGGGAAGAAGTAACTAAAATTTAGTTGAATTTGTAAAGGTGAAAAGTTTTGACCATAAATGGTCGACACAGATGAAAGAAAAATATTTTAACTAAAATTAGAAACAAATTCTTTGAAAATATATTTTATGATTACAAAATGTAGATATAAGAAAATATAAACAAAGAAACAACTGTGATATTTAAAGATAAGGTAATAAATGATTATAAAAATATTACTAATAAAAGCAACAACCAATAAACAAAATCAAACGTTGATCTTCGTTTTCTTACAATGCTTATCAAAATCCTTTTTGTTCTCAGTAATAACAGCAAATAGCTTTTTTCCGGCTATTTCTTCCATGTCATCATTCAATGAGTCTAATGCTGCGTTAATATCTGTTTTAGCTTCTGAAATAAGTGGTTTACTGTACAAGCCCTAACTTCACAAATTACACCTTAGTCAGAATAAGTATGCGGCTTTGCAGTTTCGTTAGTACTGAAATACGTATCTGGGGGCACGGTACCCCCGCCAAGTGGAGCAAAACAAAGAGGCACGGCCGTACTCCTTTTCTCGAAGCCACTCAGGCCATTTTCAACGTCCTGTAATTTTGTGTTGGCTAAAGCTAAAACCCTGAATTTTCAGTGACACATAGGGCATAATATGACTTAGATAATATATATTCCCAAGAACATTCAATTTGAAGAATTATTGCACGTCAAAGTTCCTTACTTTTGTCACTGACACACTTTACTCACTTTACTTCTAGCAGACCCACAAGCTTCAAATTTTAAACATAAGTAGTTTTTAGGTTATCAGGCCATAAAAAACCTAAAAATATTGCAATATCAGTCACGTTTTAAAGATTTTAGAACTGCATAAGTTAGTTTGTAATCCCATATAAACATATGCTATTACTAAGTAACTTTTGCACTTCCTACAAATAGTAGGTAAAGGTCTACGATGTACGATGTGAGTATGAAGATGTGTATAGTTATAATATGTGTATAGTATGAGTATGCGGGTATGGTGTGGGATGGGTAAGGGTATGAGTATTGTACGAGTACAAGTAGTTTGGTATGGCCATGAGTATTTTGCATAGGTATGAGTACGAGTACCTATAGTGTGGGATGGGTAATTGGTATATGTATTAGCTTTGAGAAAAGTGGTAGCTGACGTACAAGAAAAGAAAAACTGCCTACAAAAAGAAATGAGATCCTATCAAAAACATTACATGTAAAAAGATGCAAGTGTCGCAACGCAATTCTTCTACTACAAAAAAGTTTTGAGATGTACTGTGAAACCAAGTCGGTATTTTAGTCAGTGCCAGGGGATGTTAAAACATCAAACCTACTCACACTCAAACCATACCAACACCACACTCAAACTTTAAGAGATTGGGGTAAAAGTTCCAAGTTTTAGTTTTTTTTGGTGTTTGTGTACTAATACTAGCTTACATAACAAATTTCAGCTTTCTAGGACTTCAGGAAGTACCCTAGAATTTTGATGATCATCAGTGAGTGAGTGAGTGACGAAATCGGGTTTGTTTAGATATCTATTTTTCTGTATATCTGTTTATCGGGTATAATCCAAACCCAAGTTATGGGGGTTCACTTGATGCGAAACGTCAGATACGTAAGTCCCGGCAGAAACCGTCCTATAATTATACTTACAATAATTCCGGTCAACTTTACTGCCCCACCTGCGATAAAGTTTTTAAAAGTAAGTTCGGCTTTGACAGCCGTATCAGAGCACACGCTCGTAATTAGCTAGGGTCGCCGTTGCCGATTACGGCATGGATATGAGGGTTCAAAAAAACGACGAAGCGCTTCGAGAAAAGGGAGGTAGTGCCCGTGCGCTTCACTTGGCTCGTCTTAGCGGGAGCACTACCATGCCCCCAGATACACAAAAACATTATCTGAAAATTTTAATCATTTGAATCTACCCTCTACTGTCACAAATTTAATATATAATATATCACTGTATGGCTAAAACTTTTTGTCGAATCTTTCTTCCGTTCTTTCTTGCAGTTGTCCAGAAATATTTTCTCCGTCTTGCATTTACACAGCGCACGCTGAGGTCACCATTTTCCAACGAAAATATTTTCGGGAACTGAAACTGGGGATGAGCCTTTATTGTGACTCCGTCTGTTCAAACTTCAAATACTTTTGATCTGATTCGTGTACCCATGTAAATTTTGCTGGCTGTACCTGAACGTGACTACGCACTGCCATACAAATTGATAGTAAAATCTAGCCATAAAAAATACTTATTGTAGCGGAATATGTATACACAACAATGAATATTTACTTATTTTGGGCTAGTCATTTCATAACAACAATTTACCTAACTGATTATCTTTTAATCTGCACGAAATTATTATATGGATTATTTGACTGGTTCTTCAATGTATGGCATAAACCTATACCTGTCTACGTCATATTCTAATCAAAACAAATATGAACCACGAACTCTCAGCTGCCAGTACGTACAGCAAGAATGCGTTAATTAGCGGATTAATGTCACTGATTGGTAGTTGTTGACATTATATGTATTTCATCTATACTTAGCTGTGTACATTAGTGTAATAGAGATGACTATTATATCGTTACCAGCTTTAACAGGCTCTGTAAACGTATCGTCTTATTTAAATGTAGGCATAATACGCTAGATGACATTTTTTTTTACTAATGGTATCAATCGATCAGGTTTGTTTTTAGGATCAAATGTCTACATTGATAAATATCCTTAAATCCATTATTAATTTAATAACCAAATTATTGTGATAAATTGCCCATTTGCTATTAATTTTACTAGATTATGTAATGATAAATTCAACATGTGTTATCATCCCTATTGTATGTGTTAATTGCCCCGATAATTTAAACGGTAGTTCTCGCGCTTCCGTGTTTTGTTTTCGTTCACTGTTTCATAGCCGCTAGGATGCCACGTATAAAAAAGTCATCGCGCAACATGACGTCCATAGAACCTTTCCAGGATAATCGCACGATTGGCCTTTTCCATACCATCTGCAAAATCATATACTTGACTTGCGCTACCAACTTTTGGTTTGAGGACATGGATTATCCAGCAAAATGTATGAAAATCTACAACGCAACATCTCGAGTCGTCGAAGTCATAGTAGCTGTGTTGATTATATCGGATTGCGGTGCTTTTTGGACGCAGCCGAATTTAACTGAAAAGCAGAGCAATGATCGAATATTATTAGCGTTTGCTAATGGCGTTAGCTGTTTGGCTTATGCCAACGTTTTTTATTATAAGCGAGAGATCAGAGAGTTGGTGATGACACTTGCTGTAAGATTGAAGAAGGTGTGTAACGATGGAACCATCGAGATAATGATGCTTAGAACAACGTTTCGGTATCTGTCGGCCCTTTTTTTGGTGTGCAGCTCTGCGGTGTTTTCTTATGGAATGGGGAGTGGGATCCAGGCGCTTACAACAAGTGAGTACTTATGCTTAGGATTTAGGATCCAACGTGAAATAGCCAATGATACCTAAACACGACTGAGGCATAAATAAATAAATATTATTACAGTCGAGGAAATGGCTAACATGACACCAGAAAAGCTAATTTTATTATACTAAATAAATAAATAAATATTATAGGACATTCTTACACAGATTATCAGTTTACTGTTAGTTTGTTTTTTATTCTGCATGTTTTGTGTATTTTTGGTGCAATGAAATGATTTTTTTCTCTCGTGCAATTTTTTGTAATTGTGGCAATAAACATAATATTGTCTTCGGTTACCGCGATAGTTAGTCATGAAATAAAACTATGAAAACGGATTATATCGCGTATATTGAATTTATAATACATCCCGACGTTTCGAACGACGTTTTTATCGCGTATATATATATCTTTACTTGAAAATAATTGTAGTGTATAACTAGCCTTATGAACCGATTTTGCATGTACAACCAGCCTTAAAGTTTGTAGTCTATGATTGTTCATTATTTTAGTATGTGGGTATTTTTGCACTTTGTAATTTTTCCTCAGTCACCCGTTGACCACGAACGCTGTAAAGGGTTCGAAACGTCGGGATGTATTATAAATTCAATATACGCGATATAATCCGTTTTCATAGTTTTATTTCATGTGGCAATAAACATTTTTTTTGTGTAAGAAATACGAGTATTGTACTGTATTGTTTCTATAGCAAACTGAAGTTATAAAAGCTGGCATGCGTCATGTTGACACGAGCGGGAGTCTCGGGAGCCGAGCGGCGCACGCGCCGCCGACCCCCTCTTCTGCACCCCGCGAATCCTCTTGACATCCACCGTTATGATAACACTACATTTCTCAATGAGAACGTAAAATATGAATGAAATGACATTGTAAAAATGGGCAAAATTTACTTTATATCACATTAACCAACTAAAAATTAAATATGAAAAGGAATCTATGTGAACATTAACCATAATCATTAACTCAACTTAGCCAAACTAGATTGTGAATAACGATCAAACTAAATTAATTTATACTCCTTTACACATCATGACATCCTAAAAATTGTGTGTGAATAATAAGAAAACTTAAGTTTTACCGTCATTCACGAACTAGACCCGGTAGCTGAAATAGATCTAAGTCAATTTTGATTTCTTTACACCGAGTGTTCCTTGAAATTTAGTTTATTCACTAAGATTAAACTTTACTTTAACCATCGTTCGTAACACGATTCTTAAGTACCAAATTTTTAAACGAGATAATATGAAAATAAATCGTTTTGAACATAATAGTTAAGATTTTAGCAAACTTTAACCCTTCTACACAATCGATATCTCAGCTATTAGAAGTCGTAGGGCTGTGAGTGTCAACACAAAAGATGTAGTTTTATGAAATAAACCTGTTACTGTGGCAAAATTTGTAATTTGGACAAACTCGACTTAAACCCTTTTACACTGCAGGCACAGAAATTAAACTTGCTCTCGTTAACCTATAAATTGTTATACCATACGGCATCGACCATTGCATAATTGGGATGCCTTATTCTTTGCTACAATACGAATATTGTTTGAATGGGCGTCGACCATGTAATTCTAGCTCTAATAAGCGTAGTTTAATAGTAGAAGCATCAACATTGATGTCATATTTTTTTCAGTACATTTTTAACTGTTGCAGTATGTTTCGTTTTCCATGGGTCTTCTACTGAAATCCTTTTTATTACACGATCAGTTGTAGGAGTAGTTTTATGAAGACAGCCGCTTCTAGGTTTATTTGTCATGCAGTTTTGAGCCTTGAACTGCTTATTCCAGACAGTTATCAGATGCAGTGATACACCATTATCACAGCCGACCGTGACATAGCTGCCGCAGAACGCATAATGCAATCCAACTTCAACACCCTCTGCAAATGGGCGCACGATGTCGGTTTAGTAATTAACGCCCAAAAGACCAAGATAATGCATATTCGTTCAGCTCACAATAAAACTACTCATAATATTACTGTATTTGCACACCAACATAGCTGCCTGCACCAGCATAATATCACAACTTGTAACTGTGAAAAAATTGAAATGGTCACAGAGCACATGTACCTTGGGTTAATAATCGACCACAGATTCAGCTGGGGACCGCACATTAATTATGTGTAAGTAAAATGTCAACATTAAAATATAAGTTACCGTACAAAACCCTACGTATGTTGTACTTAGCCCTTGCCGACTCTGTGATCAGTTACGCTCTGAGTACTTATGGTAAAACCTATAAAACATATATAGAAAAAATATATAACTTACAAATAAGATTATTGAAGACACTTGTACCTAAGCATATCAAAAAGAAGTACGAAACAGACTATTCCCAGTTTTTCAAATACTGTAATATACTCCCAGTTCAAAATATGTGTAAACTAGCCATACTAACAGAAGAATATCACCATGTTACTAAACTAAAAGAACAAAAAAAATGTACAAAACTAAGAAGTCTACAGAACCAAAACAAATATTGTATACCCAAATATAACAACATATATGGCACTAGGCTGTACACATATATATTACCTAAAATATTGAATGATCTGCCAGAAGTTGTTTGTGCTAAATATTTAAATGGTAAACATATAAAAAAGTCATTAAAATGCACTTATTAAAAACAACCGACACAAGCTATGTATACTAAGAATCATACTTATGATAAGATATAGGATATAATATTGTTTTTCTTTATGTTATTCTCGAACTCCCCATCGGCACACAAACCTCCATAAGGTTTTGCCTACGATGGGTCTTGTAATAATCTAACAAACTGTAATTTGTTTCCTTATTCAATAAATAAAAAATAAAAATAAAACAAAAGTCCACGAAACTTCAGCTTGCTACTTACCCTTCTTAAGTATAGCTGCAAGAGCTCGCTTGAAATAGTTCGAATATGCTGTATGTTTTGGCATGTTAAGAGAAGTATTCTGCTGTAATAACTTCCCAAATAATTAAATTCTTCAGCCCCTGTTCTCAATAAAATTGTAATTTTCATTCAGTGAAACTAAACTTTTTACGTGTTTCAAAGAGCTTTTGAGCAATTACCATGAGCAACCTCATCAAAAATTAAGTTGAAATAACTAATATGTTTCATACCAAACTTTTGTCATTGTCAAAATACTTTTGGTCGCTACTGTATTTAAATGTAGGCGTAATTGTATGTGTGTTGTTTAATTGTCCCGATAATTTGAACGATAATGTTCTCAAACGCGGCTTCCGTGTTTTATTACCGTTCACTGTTTCAAGCCGCTAGGATGCCACGTATGAAAAAGTCATCGCGCAACATGACGTCCATAAAACCTTTCCAGGATAATCGCACGTTTGGCCTTTTCTATACCATCTGTAAAATCATATACTTGACTTGCGCTACCAACTTTTGGTTTGAGGACATGGATTATCCAGCAAAATTTATGAAAATCTACAACGCAACATCTCGAGTCGTCGAAGTGTTTATT